>NC_089249.1:155214337-155814337 GCF_963930625.1 Muntiacus reevesi
CTCATACTTCCGATTGTTCAGGTTTTAGAGTGCAGTGGGGAAAAAGCAATAGCTTTGGCGTTAGAATCTTCATTCTGTTATTTGCCAGCTTTGTGTCCTTGGCCAAATTACATAAGCGCACTGAACTTCAGTTACATTTAAATTTGGCTTAATACTACTGACCTTGAGATATCGTTTAGAAAATGGATAATATATGTTCATAAAAGACTTGAATAGTGTCTGCAACATGGGTACATATTTTTATTAGTAGTTTAAGTAAACTTACTTTTTGAATGAAGTTGGTAGCACATTTACTTTAGGATGATCTTTATAAGATACACCATAAGTGACCTGTATTTCTGATTCATGAAGTCAGAAGTTTGTTGTTCAAGGAAATATTCAGAAGGTAGGGTAGTATTCAATATTGGAAAATAGGAACAACTTAAAGAATTACACAGCTTAAAGTGTATAAACACTGCCAACTTGAACACATTTCATTGTTTCAAGTTAGCTTCTATTGTTTTTACTTGAAATCTTTTACAGAAAAAAATTTGAGTTTCTGGGATTTGTTACTAAGTCTAAAAGTATACTTGGAACTGTTTATAATTGTATATGTAATTATATGTATAATCATGATATACATATATCAGTGCATTTGTGTGTTTATAATGTTAGTGTATTTGTTCATTACATCAGTTAATCCAGGCACTAGTATCATAATTTAAAAAGATAGCATTCAAATATAAACTTAGCTGGCAGTATACTTAGTAGTATTTGTTAAATAGGCATTTCACTACTATGATAGTCATAAGTAATTTTCATATTGCTAAGTTCAACAACATATTATACTCTTTATCTTAATTTATTTTTCGTTTGATATGACAGTCTGTGGTTGGAAATTGTTATCTTGGCTCCCCTGGTATTTCTCTTTTTTGGTTATCCTTGTTATCTGCTTGCTTATTTCTTCTGATCCTCCTTCATGGGTTTCTCTGCTATAAAATCCTTTATTTTTACATGATTCCATCCCATATCTTTACATCTTACATTTCTTTTCCATATTCTCAAATCTATCTACACTCTAAAATCTCTTCTGGTGTTAAAACTCCTAGTTTTAACTGCCTTTTCAGTGGATTTTACTGCTAAATGCCTCATGGGTATCTCAAGCTCATCATTTGTGAAAGTGAACTCTTTGTCTTACTGTTTCAGTTTTCTGTTTCTACCTACTGTACATTCCAGTGAATGTACTACTATCCATGTAGTCCTTCAAACTGGAAACATGGGAGATATCTTAAGTTCTTCTTTGTTGATCCATATCTAAAAACTGAAATAATTACTATATCAGCATTTATTGATCACTTATGCTATACCAGTATTGTACTAAATGTTTATATATAATCTTCCCAACAACTCTGAAAAGTTGGTATTATCTTCATTCTATAGATGGCAAAATAAAATTTGCCCCTTGGTTTTATTACCTTTAAAATAATTTCCTAAATTTATCTATCTCTGCTACAATCATTCCAGTTCAGTCTGTTATCTTATGTTGCCTGAATTATTATGGCAATTTTCTTTTAACATGTAGCTTTGTCCAGAATCTTGTGCTATTTAAGTCCATCTTTCACACTAGAGCTGGAGTATTCTATGTGTATAATGAATTTGACCTTGCCACTCCACTGCCAACCTCCTTAACAAGGGTCCTATTGCCTATTAAAGTCCAAGCTTCTTAGCTTGGCATATGGTCCTTTTCATGATCTGGCCCCTATTTTTAGTCTGCCTTGCCATGAATTCTTATTGGCCTTCTTATAGTTTCCTGCAGAGAGTGTGTTGTTTCACATCTCCCTGCATCTTGCTATCTCTTTCCAACAATGATGCCCTTCCATCATTTCCTAACTTGGGTTAAGTGCAAGCTTTGGAATCAGACTGCCAGGGTTTGTATTCTACTTCAACTGTTTACTGTATGACTTTGGCAAGATATCTTATGCTCTCAGTGACTCAGTTGCCTACCTAACTGATATAATACATACAAAACTATTTAAGTTTTTCCTGACACAAAGAAACCGCTCTATAAATGTTACTTTTCTTGCCTTTAATACTCAACAACTATTTATGGTGTACTGATGACATGTCAAAGACTTTTCTATGTACTCAGGATCAGCATTGAATAAGACAGAGAAGGTTCTTCTATTTTGGGGAAGCTTGTGTTCTATTATAAGAGGAAAGACAATAAGTAGAAGTAAATAAACAAACAAGATATTTTTAAAAAGTGGTAAATGCTACCATAGTATGTTTATCCACTGAAGGAGTTTTGCTGATGTTTCCAATTTTTGGCAGTTATGAATTAAGCTGCTATAAATATTTCTGTACTTTTTAGTGTTTATGAATATAAGTTTTTATTTCACTTGTGTAAGTACTTGGGGGCAGCATTGGTTGCTCATATGGTTAAGTATGTGTTTAACTTCAAAAGTAACCAATAAACTGTTTGCCAAAGAGGTTGTATAAATTTGCCTTTCCATCAGCAATTTATGAGAGCCCTAGATATGCATATCCTTGTCAGCCCTTACTTTTGTCAGTATTTTGTAATCCCAGCCATTCTACTAGATATGTAGTTGTGTATCATTGCGATTTTAGTTTGACTTTGAAAATCTTTTTTTCTTGCCATCTCTTTGTATTCTTTGATGAGGTTATTTGTTCAGAAATTTTTAATGTTTTAATTTGGGTTGTTCTGTTATATTAAGTTTTGAGAGTTTCTTATATGTTCTGGATATAAGTCATAGATCATGTGTTTTGCACATATTTTTTCCCACACTAGGGTTGACTTTTTTTCCTTTAGCAGTACCTTTCACAGAACAAGTTTGTAATTTTTGTAAAGCCCAGTTTATTATTTTTTTCTTGGATGAGTCATGCATTTTAATGATGTTAATCCTAAAAATATTTTGTTTTATTGAAGGTAACAAAATTATTTCCTACATTTTCTTCTAAAAATTTCATGGTGTTAGACTTTAAATTTAGGTTTATGATACATTTTTATTTATTTTTAAATCTTTTATTGAAGTATACTTAATTTACAATATTATGTTAGTTTTAAGTGTATAGTATAGTGATTCAGTATTTTTACAGATTACCCACTTAAAGTTATTATAAAATATTTATTATATGCCCTGCACTGTATAATATATCCTCGTAAGATAGTTATTTTATACATAATAGTTTGTGCCTGCTAATCACCTACCCTTAAATTGCCCTCCCCCTTTCTATCTCTCTACTGGTAACTACTAGTTTCTTCTCTATATTTGTGAGTCTGTTTCTGTTTTGGTACATTCATTCATTTGTTTTATATTTTAGGTTCCACATATAAGTGATAACATATAGTATTTGTCTTTGTGTGACTTATTTCACTAAGCATAATACTTTCCAGTTCTGTCCATTGTGTAGCAGATGGGAAAAGTTTCTTGTTTTTTGTGTCTGAGTAATATTCCATTGTATGTATATTTCATATCTTCTTTATCCATTCGTCTGTTGATGGCCACTTAGGTTGCTTCCATGTATTGACTATTGTGAATAATGCTGCCATGAACGTTGAAGTGTATATATCTTTTTTTTTTCTTTGTTGGCAAAGTAATGTCTCTGCTTTTAATTTTTATTTTTAATTTTTTTTTTATATTTCAACATGTAATTTATTTTTTATTTTAAAAAAAAATTTTAATTTTTATTAGTTGGAGGCTAATTACTTCACAGCATTTCAGTGGGTTTTGTCATACAATCAGCCATGGATTTACATGTATTCCCCATCCCGATCCCCCCTCCCACCTCCCTCTCCACACAATTCCTCTGGGTCTTCCCAGTGCACCAGGCCCGAGCACTTGTCTCATGCTTCCAACCTGGGCTGGTGATCTGTTTCACTATAGATAATATACATGCTGTGTTCTCGAAACATCCCACCCTTGCCTTCTCCATCAGAGTCCAAAAGCCTGTTCTGTACTTCTTTGTCTCTTTTTCTGTTTTGCATATAGGGTTATCATTACTATCTTTCTAAATTCCATATATATGTGTTAGTATGCTGTAATGTTCTTTATCTTTCTGGCTTACTTCACTCTGTATAATGGGCTCCAGTTTCATCCATCTCATTAGAACTGATTCAAATGAATTCTTTTTAATGGCTGAGTAATATTCCATGGTGTATATGTACCACAGCTTCCTTATCCATTCGTCTGCTGATGGGCATCTAGGTTGCTTCCATGTCCTGGCTATTATAAACAGTGCTGCGATGAACATTGGGGTGCACGTGTCTCTTTCAGATCTGGTTTCCTCAGTGTGTATGCCCAGAAGTGGTATTGCTGGGTCATATGGCAGTTCTATTTCCAGTTTTTTAAGAAATCTCCACACTGTTTTCCATAGTGGCTGTACTAGTTTGCATTCCCACCAACAGTGTAAGAGGGTTCCCTTTTCTCCACACCCTCTCCAGCATTTACTGCCTGTAGACTTTTGGATAGCAGCCATCCTGACTGGTGTGTAATGGTACCTCATTGTGGTTTTGATTTGCATTTCTCTGAGAATGAGTGATGTTGAGCATCTTTTCATGTGTTTGTTAGCCATCTGTATGTCTTCTTTGGAGAAATGTCTGTTTAGTTCTTTGGCCCATTTTTTGATTGGGTCATTTATTTTTCTGGAATTGAGCTTCAGGAGTTGCTTGTATATTTTTGAGATTAATCCTTTGTCTGTTGCTTCATTTGCTATTATTTTCTCCCAATCTGAGGGCTGTCTTTTCACCTTACTTATAGTTTCTTTTGTTGTCCAAAAGAAGTTTCATTAGGTTTCATTAGGTCCCATTTGTTTATTTTTGCTTTTATTTCCAATATTTTGGGAGGTGGGTCATAGAGGATTCTGCTGTGATTCATGTCGGAGAGTGTTTTGCCTATGTTCTCCTCTAGGAGTTTTATAGTTTCTGGTCTTACATTTAGATCTTTAATCCATTTTGAGTTTATTTTTGTGTATGGTGTTAGAAAGTGTTCTAATTTCATTCTTTTACAAGTGGTTGACCAGTTTTCCCAGCACCACTTGTTAAAGAGGTTGTCTTTTTTCCATTGTATATCCTTGCCTCCTTTGTCAAAGATAAGATGTCCATAGGTTCGTGAAGTGTATATATCTTTTTGAATTAGTGTTTTTTGTTTTATTCTTATATAATGAAGGAATTGGATTGTTGGGTCATATGATAGTTCTATTTTTAGTTTTTTGAGCAACCTCCATACTCTTCAGTAGTGGCTGCATCAATTCATAACTCCAATAACAGTGTACTAGGGCTCCATTTTCTCCACACTGTCACTAACATCTGTAATTTTTGGTCTTTATGATGATAGTCATTCTGACAGATGTGAGGTGAAATATTGCTGTGGTTTTGATTTGCTTGGTTATTTCCCTGGTTATTAGTAATGTTGAGCATCTTTTCATGTGTCTATTAGCCATTGGTATGTCTTCTTTGGAAAAATGTCTCTTCAGGTCTTTTACCCAGTTTTTTAAATTATCTTTTTGATATTGAGTTGTGTATGTTGCTTATATATGTTGTATATAAGTTTTTAAGTTTAATTGGGTCCCATTTGTTGATTTCTGTTCTTGCTTTTTTGGCCTTAGGAGAGAGATCCAAAAAAATATTGCTATGCTATGCCAAAGTGTTTTGCCTGTGTTTTCTTCAGGGAGTTGTATGGTTTCCAGTCTTATATATAGGTCTTTAATTTATTTTGTGTTTATTCTTGTATTTGGTATGAGAAAATTTTCTAAATTCATTCTTTAAGATGGAGCTGGCCAGTTTTCCTAGTCCCACTTATTAAAGAGACTGTGTTTTCTCCACTGTATATTCTAGCTTCATTTCTATTTGATTAATTGAGAAGGAAATGGCAACCCCCTCCAGTATTCTTGCCTGGAGAACCCCATGGACAGAGGAGCCTGGTGGACCACAGTCCATGGGGCTGCAGAGTCAGGCACGACTAAGCGACTAACATTACTACTAGCTGGTCATAAAGTGAGTGAAGTGAAGTCTCTCAGTTGCCTCTGACTTTTTGCAACCCCATGGACTGTAGCCTACCAAGCTCCTCCATCCTTGGGATTTTCCAGGCAAGAGTACTGGAGTGGGGTGCTATTTCCTTCTCCATGGTATCTTCCCAACCCAGGGATCAAACCTGGGTCTCCCACATTGCAGGCAGACACTTTGCCCTCTGAGTCACTAGGGAAGCCCCAGTTGACCATAAGTGCATGGATTTATTTCTGGGCTCTTTGTTTTGTTCAGTTGATGTATATGTCTGTATTTGTGCCAGTGCCATACTATTTTGATTACTGTAGCTTTTTGTAAAGTGTAATTCAGGGAATGTGATATTTCCAGCTTTGTTTTTTATCCTTCAAGTTTCTTTCGCAAATCAGGGTCTTTTGTGATTCTATATGAATTTTAGGATTAATTATTCTAGTTCTGTGAAAATTGTCAATGGTATGTTGATAAGGATTGCATTAAGACTGTAGATTGCTTGGATAGAATGGACATTTTAATAATATTAATTCTTCCAGTCCATAACTACAGGACATGTTTTTATTCCTTTGCATTATCTTCAGTTTCCTTAATATTTTTAAAATAATTTTCAGAGCGCAGGCCTTTCACCTCCTTGGTTAAGTTTCTTCCTAGATATCTTACTTTTTTTTGATGTAATTTTAAGTGAGATTTGCTTTCTCTTTGTTATAGTTTATTGTCAGTGCATAGAAAAGCAGCAGATGTCTATATATTAATTTTATTTTCTGAAAATTTACTGAAGTCATTTATTAATTCAAATAGATTATCAGGTGAAAAAATTAGGGTTTTCTATATATAGTATGACGTCATAGGCAGACAGTGACAGTTTTACTTCTTCCCTTCCTATTTGAATGCTATTTTTTTTTCTTTTCTTTTCTGATTGCTGTGGCTAGGACTTCCAAAACTATATCAAATGGAAGTTGCAAAAGTGGGTATTCTTGTCTTATTTCTGATTTCACCTTTTCACATTGAGTATGATATTATCTGTGAGTTTGTCATTAATAGCCTTTATTATGATAGGAGGTGTTCCATCTGTACCTACTTTGGTTGGAGTTATTATCATAAATGTTGCTGAATTTTTCAAATGTTTTTTCTGCATCTACTGAGATGATCAAGTGGTTCTTATCCTTTTTGTTAAAGTGGTGATTTGCAGATGTTGGACCATCCTTTCATTCCTAAAGTAAACCCTGCTTGATCATGGTGTGTGATCCTTTTGAAATATTGTTGAATTAAGTTTATTAATATTTTGTTGAGGATTTTTGCCTCTATATTTAATAGAGATATTGCCCTATAATAATATTCATTTTTTTATGGTGTCATTGCCTGGTTTTGGTGTCAGGGTAATGGTGGTCTCATAGAATGAATTTCGGACTGTTCCCTCCTCGTCAGTTTTTTGGAATAGTTTGAGGAGGGTAGATTTTATCTCTTCTTTATATGTTGGGTAAAATTCTACTGTGAAGCTCTCCAGTCTTGGACTTTTGTTTGCTGGGAGTTTTATGATTACAAATTCAATTTCACTACTAGTTTTGACCTATTCAGATTGTCTATTTCTACCTGATTCAGTATTGGAAGATTTTGTATTTCTAAAAATTTATTCACTTCTTTAGCTTGTCCAATTTGTTGTTCTAAATATTCATGTTATTCTCTTATGATTTTTTTTTGTATCTCTTTAGTTTTGATTGCAATTTTTCCTCCTTTTTTAGTTGGGTCTTTTCTCTCTTTCTCTCTTTTTTTTAATGAGCCTGGCTGATGGCTGATTGATTTTGCTTTTCTTTTTATAAATCCAGCTCTTGATTTTATTGATTAATACTATTGATTTTTTGTTTCTGTTTTATTTATTTTCTCTCTTATCTTTATTATTCTCTTAGTTCTGCTGACTTCAGACTTTATTTTTTATTTTTTTAAAAAAAAATCCCTGTAGATGGATCTATCCTGTAGATGTTTATTTGATATTTTTCTTGTTTCTTGAGGTAGGTTTGTATTGCTATAAACTTTCCTCTTAGAACTGATTTTGCTGTGTCCCATAAATTTTGAAAGTTTTGTCTTATTTTCACTTGTCTCATGGTATTTTCTGATTATTTCTTTGATTTATTCAATGAACCATTGGTTTTTAGTAGCATGGGTTATTTAATTTCCATGTGTTTTGTTTTCTCCTTTTTCCTTTCATAATTGATTTCTAGTTTCATACTGTTTTGGTCAGAAAAAATGCTTGATATAATTTCTATTATGTTTCATTTGTTGAGATTTTATGTTCCATTTAAAATTAATTTTTATATATGGCATCTACTATGGATTGAGATTTTTTAAAAATTTATATTTTGCATATGAATTTCTAATTATTTCAATACCATCTGTTTAGAAGACGTCCCTTTTTCTATTGAATTATTTTTTATCTTTATTTAAAATCAATTCTCCATGTATATGTTGGACTACATTTTGGCTCTGTTCTGTTTGACTGAACTATTTGACCACTGTTTCTCCAACTCCACACCATCTTGATTTCTGTAGTTTTATCGTAAGTCTTAAAATCAGATGGTATGTCTTCCAACTTTTTTTTATCATTTAAAAGCCTATTTTTGGTTATTCTAGCTCCTTTTACATATAAATTTTAGGATAAGTTTATGAATTTCTAAAAGAAACCTTGCTATCTTGTTCAGATTTGATTGAAATTGTGCTAAATCTTTACATACCTAGGAGAGTTTGACATCTTGACTTTTAATGCTGTTGTTTCTTTCAATCCAGAAACAATGTCTATTTCTTCATTTATTTGTATCTTGTTTGATTACTTTCATCATCTTTTTATTTGTTTTTAGGATTTTTTTCATCATTCATATATCACATGTATCTTGTTAGTTTATGCCTAAGTATTTCCTTTCTCTTTGTTGCTATTATAAATTATATTGTTTTAAAACATTCAAGTTGCTAATTGTTCACTGTTAGTCTATAGTAATATGACACTGAGTTTATATTCTTCATCCTTGCTGAACTCATGTATTACATTTTTAGTAGCTTATTTGTCAATTTGAGATTTTTTCCATGGGTAATTATGTTGTCTAGGAATAGAGATAGTTTATATCTGAATGAATTTGTATTTTTCCTGTTTTGTTGTTCTTATTTTATTACACCAGATATGATCTATGATACAGTATTGAACTGAAGGAGTAAGTGTGAACCTGATTGCCTTATTCTCAGTTTTAGGGGAAAGTATCTAGTCTTTTACCACTGTTAATGTTGTTGCTTGTAGGATTTTTCTTTTTCTTTTTTTGGTAAATGTTCTTATTAAATTGAGGACACTTCCTTCCAGTCTTAATTTACTTATAGTTTTTAGCCTGGATACATACTGAATTTTTTCAAATGCCGCTGCACCTCTTAAACCAAAGCTTAGCATCACAAAATTTCAGAATTAAGAGCGACCTTAGTGACTGTTTCCTCATATCTGTATCCTGCATGTTTATTATCATATAAAATTATATTCTTAGAATAACATAGTGGTTCTCTTTAATGAAAAATATATAGTTGTATAAGGGACTTTACTAGATTTCCATTTATTTATTTATTTACTAATCTATACAGTAAAACTATGAAGTAAGTTTTATTATTAGGTAAAAAAAGTGAGACTCATAGCAGAGAAGTAACCAGATGAAAGTCACCAGCCCAGCCATTAAACCAACTTAACATTCTCTTACTATGTTGTGTTCATTTTGCTTTTTAGTTTCTATATCCATTTTTTCCTAGAATGCCTTTACACTCTTTATCTTTTAAACTTTATTTTCTTTTATATAATAAAAGATTTTTTTTTGAGAAATTCTGAATTTCAGAATGAAGAAATGGGTCATTCAAGATCCTTCATCTAGTTTAAGGCAGAGCTGAGCTTGTAGCTCAAGTTTCTTGACCTTCATGCTAGTTTTTTTGCATCTTCACTAAGGTGTGTTCTAATTTTCATTTAAGTACAGTTTCCCATTCATATTTTTGTCTGTTATAATGCAAGTATCTTGACAGCTTTGCTAGTTGCCTATTTGTTAACATCCTAAATAAAGACTTTAGGCAAGCAACTTTTAACTTTCAAAATTCAGTGTCCAAACCCAATTTTATACCAAGATTACTCTTGTCTTTTTTATTCTGTTACTCTATTGAATTATATTTTAAGAAGTATGTAAAATAATTGCATTTCAAGTTGATATTGATATGCTATTATGTGCCAGCAGAAACTGTTGATTATAGTAAATTTTTCTAAATTATGTGTAATTTGTAGTTTATAAACTAATGTGAATTTATATAAATCAGGAATTTTTCTCTCCAATATTTGGAAACATTGTATTGTTAAATGTGTCTCATTCAGTGAAACACTAGTTTATTTATAGATAATAACCAAATTACTAGATAGATAATAACCAAATATGATAGCATTTTCTTTTCTGTTTTATTCTTTTCCCCCTTTTCTCTCAAAGGTGAAACATTAATCTAGAAAATATAATATTTGATGATCTAACAATATTTATTTTGTAATGTTTAAAAAAATGTTTCAATAAAAAACTGTGTTCAATTCAGGATTCAGTTCAGTTCAGTTCAGTCGCTCAGTTGTGTCCGACTCTTTGCAACCCCATGGACTGCAGCATGCCAGGCCTCCCTGTCCATCACTGACTCCCAGAGTTTGCTCAAACTCATGTCCATTGAGTTGGTGATGCCATCCAACCATCTCATTCTCTGTCGTCCCCTTCTCCTGTCTTCAGTCTTTCCTAGCATCAGAGTCTTTTCCAGTGAGTCAGTTCTTCGCGTCAGGTGGCCATAGTATTGGAGTTTCAACTTCAATGTCAGTCCGTCCAATGAACACTGAGGACTGATCTCCTTTAGGATGGACTGGTTGGAACTCTTTGCAGACAAGGGACTCTCAAGAGTCTTCTCCAACACCACAGTTCAAAAGCATCAATTCTTCTGCACTCAGATTTCTTTATGGTCCAACTCTCACATCCATACATGACTGCTGGAAAAATCATAGCCTTGACTAGATGGACCTTTGTTGGCAAAATAATGTCTCTGCTTTTTAATATGCTACCTAAGTTGGTCATAACTTTTCTTCCAAGGAAGAAATGTCTTTTAACTTCATGGCTGCAGTTTAGGCTAGTTGAGTCTTAAAGATATGGGTTGTTTGGCTGATTTACTACCAAAGGAATGAGAGATTGATATTTAAATTTCATGCAAAGTTTCATGAGTAGTCTAAGCCTTGCTTTGGCAGAACAAAAGCCATAAAATCATGAGAAAGGGCACTGAAACGTTTACAGGCTTTGATTTTCTGAATGTGTAGAGAAAGCTTTAGAGTTTAACCAGACTAACTGTTAGAAACTCTTATTATGCTCCTTTTTAAACCTGCAGTGGCCCATACGGCTTGGAACCTGCTTTATTTTTCATTCAACTTTGGGTTTCAGCTACCTTGCTTGTAGCTTCTGTACATTGACAAACCCAATTCTCATGATGCTTTGATTTTGAACTCTAGTTTCACCCTCATCCGTCTTTTCAGCTGCCTGTGAGACACCTCCATTACAGTACTGAACAACAACTTTCCCTAAAGTCTGTATTAGCTTTCTGTCATTTTCAGTTTATTATAGCACTGTTTACTTGATTAATTAAACTAGAAACTTGAGATTAATCCTTTATGATTCATTTATTATTCATGCTGCCCCTTCTATATGGAAGACCTTTCTCTTAATTCTCACTTTGCCAATCTAAAAAATCTTTTATGATATAGATAAAATCTTTTCTCTTCTGAGAATCTTCTCCTTACTTCCAGGCTGTGTGCCCAAGAGCTTTCATTGCTCATGTTAGCACAGCATGGCTTCTGCATGAGGTAACTGATGGTTCATGTGCCACTTTCCCTTTTGTATTATTAGCTATTTTATATTAGGGACTGAGATTTCCTGATTTCTTATTTATTTTTCTGTAAAATTGAGCTTGTTGTGAGGATTTAATGTGCTACTACTGGCATATAATAAGCACCAATAACTCTTTGATATTAATGTATTACTATTTTCATTATTTATTACTATTATTATCTTGGCTTTTTCAACACTTGAAATGATGCCTGGCTTTAAAAAATGGATATGTTGATAAATGTGTTTAGCAATTATCTATGCAGTGACACTCTAGTACTGGCTCTTTTGTGACATCTAGACCCAGTTCTTTGAGGTAATCATATTTTCCTCCAAGGCTATTTACTTCTTCTATCCAGTGCCTTTTCTTCATGAATTATGCCTGAACCCAGGGGCTGGCTGTGTATGTTTCTCTTTTAACTTAAAATACATGTGGGGCTTTTATAACTAATGAACTATGCCTGTAAATAGATAATAAGGTAAAATTCTAAATTAATGGTAAAGATAACTGCGAGTCAGTGAAGATATAGAGTGAACATCAATCTAAGACTTGATGCAACTTTTAAAACTCAGCATAGCTTTTTTAATGTAGAAACATTTTCTGAGCCCCTTGACTCTATTAGGTACCCCTTCTGTGCTCCTGTTTTGCTCTCTATCTCCCTAAGATTGGACCAGCTGCATAATTAGTGTGGAAAGTGAAAATGAAGGGCCCTTTATTAAACATTATTAAGAATTTCACACACCTATCAATTTAGTGCTGCCCTACTCTTTGCTCTGGCATGGATTAGTAGGTTTTATGAATGAATGAATAGCTGAGTAAAATCTAAAGTTTTGAAAAATCTGTGATAAGAGATGGCAATGACAGTGACTTAAATTGAACAATCAGGAGGGGCTAAGCTTTTTAGCAGTAGATCAAACTTTTTTATCATGGTCACTGGTGAGAATCAGTAATCCACAATCTTTGTATAATCACATATTTCTTTAACCAGAGTAAAACATCATCTATACTTTTAAGCTGATAGGTAATTAGTTTTGTATCCTTCATTCTACCAAATGTTAAAAAAATGAAAGTGAAAAAGTTAATATAAATCATGTGCTACCTTTTCCAGAAAATACAAAACATTTTTTTCACCTAATTTTATGGAGTCAGTATTACTGTTATACCAATACTGATCAAAGACTCAAAGCAATACAAAACAAAGCTACAACCCAATATTCAACATGAATGTGGATGAAAAATTATTAACTGTATATTAGAAAAGATAATTTAGCAATATCCCTGGTAGCTCAACTGGTAAAGAATGCAATGCAGGAGACCCCGGTTTGATCCCTGGGTCGGGAAGATCCCCTGGAGAAGGGAAAGGGGTAGGCTATCCATCCTGCTATTCATGGGTTTCCTTGGTGACTAAGTTGGTAAAGAATTTGTCTGCAATGCAGGAGACCTGGGTTCGATATCTGGGTTGGGAAGATCCCCTGGAGGAGGGCGTGGCAACCCACTCTAGCATTCTTGCTGGAAAATCTGCATGGACAGAGAAGCCTGTGGGCTGCAGTCCATGGGACCGCAAAGAGTAGGACGCAACTGAGCAGCTAAGTTCAGCACAGCATGGCAACAAAAATTTTATACTGTGATCAAATAATCTACCTTGATTTTGCAAGACTTGTTCAATATTAAAAAATCATTATTGTAACTCATCGTATTAACAGGTGAAAGATGGAAAAATCCTATGATAGTATCAATTTATGTAGAAAAAGTATTTCACAAACTTGCTCCAAAAAATTGGAATATAGGGAGATCTAAGTCAACCTGAGTTTTTAAAAATCTGCAAGAAGTCCTAGAGTTGCCATTATAATTAATGATAAAACATAGAATGCATTCCCTTGAGATTTGTAACAAAGCAAAGATGTATACACTCATCTGCTATTCAAGATAGTACTGGCTGTTCTAGCCAGTGCAATAAGGTAAGAAAAGGAAAGACATTCATATCAGAAGGAAGAAATAAAACTATCTTTTATTTGCATCTGATATGATTATATACATTTAAATCTTTATGAAATATGTGAACAGACTTCTAGAACTAATAAGTGAGTTGAATTTGGTCTCCAAATATGAGATTGACATACATAAATGAATATATTTCTTTATATTTGTAGTGGACACTTGAAAAGCAAAATTAAATCTATACCACTAACAATCATTCTAGAAAATGAAATAGTTATAAACCTATAAAATCTGTACAAAATTTGTATGCACTGCAAAATGTTGTTGGAAGATATCAATGATGACCTAATAAATGGAGAGACATAGTATGTTCATGTATTATGAAACTCAACAAAATAAGATGAAAACTTTTTATTTTTTTTGCAATTTTATATCAATTAAAATTTGCTTATTATAAGTTGAGTACCTTTCTTTCTTTTTTTTTAGAGTATTTTATTATTTATTTATTTATTTTCATTTATTTTTATTAGTTGGAGGCTAATTACTTTACAATATTGTAGTGGTTTTTGTCATACATTGACATGAATCAGCCATAGATTTGCATGGAAAGCTGTTTTTAAATTGTTCTTTTAAGCTTAATACATTCCAAGATTTGACCAATTCATAGCAAGACTTTTTGTAGACATACATAAAATTATTTTACAATATAGAATGGCAAAGGAAAAATTAGCTAAAACATTCTTTTAAGAGAATGAAGTAGGAGGAATGACTCTACCTCATATCAAAGCTTTTTATACAGTAGCAGTAATCAAGATTGTGTAATATTATCAGAGAGACAGATTAATGGGACAAAATACAGAATTGAGGAATAGACATACATAAATATGCCCAACAAACTTTTAACAAAATTGCAAAAGTAATTAAATGGAGGACAGATTGCTATGATGATTGATTCTATATGTCAAGTTGGCTAGGCTATGATGCCCAGTTGTTAGGTCAAACACAAACTTCCACTAATGAGGAACTATCAGAAAGAAAAAATAATAACAAGCAATCTCATTTATAGTTGCATCAAAAAGGATAAAAAACCCAAGAGTAAATTTAACTAAAGAGGTGATACACCTATTCACTGAAAGGTATAACGCTCTTGAAAGAAATTAAAGAGGATAAGAATAAATGGAAAGATATTTTGAGCTTGTGAGTTGGAAAAATTAGCACTGCTACAAAGTGTCCATACTAACGAAGCAATATGCAGATTTAATGAAATCTCTATCAAATTCCAATGGCATTTTTCACAGAATTAGAACAAGCAACCCTAAAATTTGTATGGAACCATGTAAGACCCAACTGGCCAAAGCAGTTTTGAGAGAGAAGAGCAAAACTAGAGGCATCATGCTCCCTGATTTCAAAATGTATTATAAAGCTATCATACTTGAAATAGTATGGTATTGGCAGAAAAACAGACAGTAGATCAATCAACAGACTCAGAGCCCACAAATAAATCCATAGCCCTAAGTTTAATTGATTTAAGATGATGGAACCTAGAATATACAATGGGAAAAAGGATAATTTCAATAAATCTTGTTGGGAAAACTGGACAGTCACATATGAGAGAATGAAACTGGGCAACTCCCTTAAACCATATACAAGAAACCAACTTAAAAAGGGTTAAAGACTTGAATGGAAACCTTGAAACTATAACACTCCTAGAAGAAAACATAGAGGTAAATTCCTTGAGATAGGTGTTGATAATGATTTTTTTGAATCTGACACCAAAAGGAAATGCAACAAAATAAACAAGTGGGACTTTATTAAAGAAAAAAATTCTACATAGTACATGAAACCATCAACAAAATGAAAAGGCACTGTATGGAATGGGAGAAGATATTAATATGTCACATGCTTGCTAAGGGGCTAGTATAAAAAAATATGTATATAAAATCTCATCCAGTTCAAGAGCAATAAAACCAGTCTAATTAATTACTCCAACTAATAAAAATAAATGAAAAAAAAATGGGCAGATGGTCAGAGTAGACACTTTCCCAAAGAAGACATACAAATGGCTAATAAGTACATTAAGATGTGCTTGACATCACTAATCATCAGAGAAATGAAAATCAAGCTGTTAGATATCACCTGTTAGAATGACTTTTATGAAAAAGGCAGGTTGTCTCAAAGAATTGGAGATGACTCAACGACTGAACAACCACAACATTAAGAGCTGGGAAAGACATGGAGTAAAGGGAACTTTATGCGCTATTTTGGAGGACGTAAATTGGTATAGCCTCTACACTGGAAAACAGTATGGAGATTCCTCAAAAATATAAAAATAAAGCTAGTATGTGATCTAGCAATTCCATTTCTAAATATATATCCAAAGGAAATAAAATAAGTTATGTTAAAAAAGAAATCTACATTGCAATGCTCATTGCAGAATTATTTACAGTAGCCAAGATATGGAAACAACCTATGTGTCCACTAATAGATAAATGGGTAAAGAAAATCTCATGTATAGGTATACTGTGTTTTATTGGGCTTCACTCTATCATACTTTGCAAGTACTGTTTTTTTGCAAATCAAAGGTTTGTGGGACCTTGTTTCAAGCAAGTCTGTCAGTACTATTTTTCCAATAATATTTGCTTACTTCAAGTCTCTGTTACATTTTCATAACTTTCACAGTATTTCAAAATTTTTATTATTATATTTGTTATGGTGACATATGGTCAGTGATCTTTGACATTACTGTTGTAATTGCTTGGAGGGTGCCACGATCAGACCTGTATAAGATGATAAACTAAGTGTTGTGTGTGTTCTGATTGCTGTGCCAACCTGCCATTCCCGCATTTTTGTTTTCCCCTTCAGGCCTTCCTAATTCCTGAAGCATGACAGTTTGAAGTTAGGTTAGTTAATAATCCTGTAACAACCTTTAAGTGTTTAAGTGAAAGGAAAATTCTCAGGTCTCTCACTTTAAAAGCTAGAAAAAATTAAATTTAGTGAAGATGACATGTCAAAAGCTGAGGTAGGTTGAAAGTCAGGTCTTTTGTGCCAAACGGTTAACCAGATTTTGAATACAATTGAAAAGTTCTTAAAGGAAATTAAAAGTGATTCTCCAGTGAATACATGAACACAGAATGTAAAAGTACAAGGTGAACCAGCAAATGCTGATATAGAAATCTGCCACAAGTTATCCAGGAGATCTAACTAAGATAATTAAACACTACACTAAACAACAGATTATCAGCATAGATGAACAGTTTTATATTGGAAAAAGATGCCATCTAGGACTTTCCTAACTAGAGAGGAGAGATCAAATCCTGGCTTCAAAGCTTCAAATGACAGACTGACTGACACTCTTGTTAGGGGCTAATACAGCTGGTGACCTTAAAATGAAGCCAGTTCCATTTATCATTCCAGAACTCCTAGGGCCTTTAAGAATTATGCTAAATCTACTCTGCCTGTATCTTATGCTAAATGGAACAACAAAGACTGGATGAAAGCACATCTGTCTGTACCTTGGTTTTCTGTATATTTTAAGCCCACTGTGAGACCTAGTGCCCAGACAAAAAGATCTCTTCAAAATATTATTGCTAACTGACAGTGCACCTGGTTACCCAAGAGCTCTTATGAAGATATACAATGAGATTAATGTTGTTTTCATGCCTGCTAACACAACATTGAACAGATAATTGGATTAAAGATTTACTGAGCATGTCCCTGCCCATCAAAACAAGACCCAGTTTCCCCCACAGTCAATTTCTCCCATCAGGAAGCTTGCATAAGTCTCTTAGCCTTATCCTTCAGAGGAGGACAGAATTAAAACCAAAATCAGAGAAAACTAATCAAACTGATCATATGGACCACAGCCTTGTCAAACTCAATGAAACTATGAGCCATGGCATGTAGGGCCACCCAAGACAAATGGGTCATGGTGGAGAGTTCTGACAAAACGTGGTTCGATGGACCATTTCAGAATTCTTGCCTTGAGAACCCCATGAACAGTATGAAAAGGCAAAAAGATATACCACTAAAAGATGAACTCCCCAGGTTGGTAGGTGCTCAATATGCTACTAGAGAAGAGTGGAGATATAACTCCAGAAAGAATGAAGAGATGGAGCCAAAGCGAAACAGCACACCATTGTGGATGTGACTAATTATGGAAGTAAAGTCTGATGTTGTAAAGAGCTATACTGCATAGGAACCTGGAATGTTAGGTACATGAATCAAGGAAAATTAGAAGTGGTCAAACAGGAAGTGGCAAGAGTGAACATCGACATTTTAGGAATCAGTGAACTAAAATGGACCAGAAAGGGCATATTTAATTCAGATGACCATGACGTCTACTACTGTGGGCAAGAAAAGACCCAGATAATCCTTAGAAAAATGGAGTAGCCCTCATAGGCAACAAAAAAGTCCGAAATGCAGTACTAAGGTGCAGTCTCGAAAATGACAGAATGATCTCTGCTTCCAAGGCAAACCATTCAATACCACAGTAATTCAGGTATATTCCCCAACCACTAATGCTGAAGAAGCTGAAGTTGAATGGTTCTATGAAGACCTAAAAGACCTTCTAACTAACATCCAAAAAAGATGTCCTTCTCATCCTACAGGACTGGAATGCAAAGGTAGAAAGTCAAGAAACACCTGGAAAAACAGGCAAATTTGGACTTGAAGTACAAAACAAAGCAGGTCAAAGGCTAACAGAGCTTTGCCAAGAGAACGCATTGGTCATAGCAAGCATCCTCTTCCAACAACACAAGAGAAGACTCTACACATGGACATCACCAGATGGTCAATACCGAAATCAGATTGATTATATTCTTTACAACCAAAGATATACCCATTTGAATGCAGAGTTCCAAAACATAGCAAGGAGAGATAGGAAAGCCTTCCTCAGTGATCACTGCAAAGAAATAGAGGAAAACAATAGAATAGGAAAGTTGAGAGATCTCGTTAAGAATATTAAAGATACCAAGAGAATATTTCATGCAAAGATGGGCATAAAAAAGGACAGAAATGGTATAGACCTAACAGAAGCAGACGAGATTAAGAAGAGGTGGCAAGAATACAAAGAAGAACTATACAAAAAAGATGTTCGTGACCCAGATAATCAATATGGTGTGATCATCACTTAGAGCCAACATCCTGGAACGTGAAATCAAGTGGGCCTTAGGAAGCATCACTACCACTATGAACAAAGCTAGTGGAGGTGATGGAATTCCAGTTGAGTTATTTCAAATCCTTAAAGATTATGCTGTGAAAGTGCTACACTCAATATGCCAGCAATATTGGAAACTTCAGCAGTGGCCACATGACTGGAGAAGGTCAGTTTTCATTCCAATCACAAAGAAAGGCAATGTCAAAGAATGTGCAAACTCCTGCACAATTGCACTCCTCACACGCTAGTAAAGTAATGCTCAAAATTTTCCAAACCAGGCTTCAACAGTACATGAATTGTGAACTTCCATATGTTCAAGCTGGATTTAGAAAAGGCAGAGGACCAGAGTTCAAATTGTCAACATCCGCTGGATCATTGAAAAAGCAAGAGAGTTCCAGAAAAACATCTATTTCTGCTTTATTGACAATGCCAAAGCCTTTGCCTGCTTGAACCACAACAAACTGTGGAAATTCTTAAAGAGATGGGACTATCAGACCACCTGACCTGCCTCTTAAGAAATCTGTATGCAGGACAGGGAGCAACAGTAAGAACTGGACATGGAACAACAGACTGGTTCCAAATAGGGAAAGGAGTCTGTCAAGGCTGTATATTGTCACCCTGCTTATTTAACTTCTATGCAGAATATATCAAAGAGAAATCTTTGGCAGGATGAAGCCCAGGGTGGAATCAAGATTGCCGGGAGAAATTTCAATAACCTCAGATAGGCAGATGACACCACCCTTTTGGCAGAAAGTGAAGAAGAACTAAAGAGCCTCTTTAGTGAAAGAGAAGAGTAAAAAAGTTGGCTTAAAGCTCAACATTCAGAAAACTAAGATCATGGCATCTGGTCCCATCATTTCATGGCTAATGGAGGGGAAAGCAGTGGAAACAGTGGCAAACTTTATTTTTGGGCGGCTCCAAAATGAGTGCAGATAGTGACTGCAGCCATGAAATTAAAAGACACTTTCTCCTTGGAAGAAAAGTTATGACCAACCAAGACAGCATATTAAAAAGCAGGTTCATTATTTTGCCAACTAAGGTCCATCTAGTCAAAGCTATGGTTTTTCCAGTAATGCTTGGATGTGAGAGTTGGACTATAAGGACAGTTGAGTGCTGAAAAATTCATGCTTTTAAACTGTGGTGTTGGAGAAGACACTTGAGAGTCCCTCGGACTGCAAAGAGATCCAACCAATCCATCTGAAAGAAAATCAGTCCTGAACATTCATTGGAAGGACTGATGCTGAAGCTGAAACTCCAATTCTTTGTCCACCTGATGCGAAGAACTGACTCATTTGAAACGACCCTGATGCTGGGAAAGATTGAGGTCAGGGGGAGAAGGGGACGACAGAGAATGAGATGGTTGGATGGCATCACTGACTCAGTGGATGGGAGGTTGAGTAAACTCTCAAGTTGGAAATGGACAGAGAGACCTGGCATGCTGCAGTCCATGGGGTTGCAAAGAGTCAGACATGACTGAGCAACTGAACTGAACTATACATTCAGCAAAAACAAGATGGGGAGCTGACTGTGGCTCAGATTATGAACTCCTATTGCATAATTCAGACTTAAATTGAAAAAAGTCAGGAGAACCACTAAGCCATTCAGGTATGACCTCAATCAAATCCCTTAAGATTATACAGTGGAAGTGACAAATAATTTCAAGGGATTAGATCTGACAGAGTGCCTGAGTAAGTATGGACAGAGGTTTGGGATATTTTACAGGGGCAAAATCAATACCATCCCCAAGAAAAATGCAAAAAGGCAGAAAGTTTGTCTGAGGGAGCCTTACAAATAGCTGAGGTAAGATAAGAGCTAAAGGCAAACGAGAAAAGGAAAGCTATACCCCATTTGAATGCAGAGTACCAAAGAATAGCAAGGAGGATAAAAAAGCCTTCCTCAGTGATCAGTGCAGAGAAAGGAAAACAATAAAATAGGAAAGACTAGAGA
Organism: Muntiacus reevesi; assembly: GCF_963930625.1. Classification (NCBI taxonomy): domain Eukaryota; kingdom Metazoa; phylum Chordata; class Mammalia; order Artiodactyla; family Cervidae; genus Muntiacus; species Muntiacus reevesi. The sequence continues at coordinate 155,235,271 of NC_089249.1, forward strand.
TTTCCTCAAGAAAATTAGAGATACAGAGGGAACATTTCATACAAAGATAGGCACAATAAAGGACAGAAATGGTATAGACCTAACAGAAGCAGAAGATGTTAAGAAGAGATGGCAAAAATGCACAGAAGAACTATACAAAAAAAATCTTCATGATTCAATAACCACAATGTTGTGATCATTCACCTAGAGCCAGACACCCTGGAATGCGAACTCCTGTGTGCCTTAGGAAGCATCACTACAAACTAAGCTAATGGAGGTGATGGAATTCCAGTTGATCTATTTCAAATCCTAAAAGATGATGCTGTGTATGTGCTGCACTCAATATACCAACATATTTGGAAAACTCAGCAGTGGCCACAGGACTGGAAAAAGTTAGTTTTCATTCCAATTCCAATGAAAGGCAATGCCAAAGAACACTCAAACTACTACACAATTGCACTCATCTCACATGCTAGCAAGGGAATGCTCAAAATTCTATAGGCCAGGCTTCAACAGTATATGAACCATGAAGTTCCAGATGTTCATGCTGGATTTACAAAGGCAGAGGAACCAGAGATCAAATTGCCAACATTTGTTGGATCATAGAAAAAGCAAGAGAGTTTTGGAAAAAATCTACTTCTGTTTTATTGACTATGCCACAGCCTTTGACCCTGTAGGTGAAAACAAACTGGAAAATTCTTAAACATATGGGTAATATCAGACCACCATACCTGCCTCCTGAGGAATTTGTATGCAGGTGAAGAAGCAACAGTTAGAACTGGACATGGAACAACAAGCTGGTTTGATATTGGGAAAGGAGTATGTCAAGCCTGTATATTGTCATCCTGCTTATTTAAATTATATGCAGAGTACATCATACAAAATTTCTGAGGTGGATGAAACATAAGCTGGAATAAAGATCCTGGGAGAAATACCAATAACCTCAGATACACAGATGATACCACCCTCAAGGCAGAAAGTGACGTGGAACTGAAGAGCCTCCTGATGAAAGTGAAAGAGGAGAGTTAAAAAGCTGGCTTAAAATTCAGCATCAAAAAACAAAAATCATGGCATCTTGTCTCATCATTTCGGGGCAAATACATGGGGAAACGATGGAAACAGTGACAGAGTTTATTTTCTTGGTCTCCAAAATCACTGCAGATGGTGATTGCAGACATGAAATTAAAAGATGCTTGCTTCTTGGAAGAAAAGCTATGAGAAACTTAAACAGCATATTAAAAAGTAGAGACATTACTTTGCCTACTAATGTCCATCTAGTTAAAGCTATGATTTTTCCAGTAGTCATGCTTGGATATGAGAGTTGGACTATAAAGAAAATTGAGCACTGAAGAAACCATGCTTTTAAACTGTCGTGTTGGAGAAGACACTTGAGAGTCACTTTGATTGTAAGGAGATCCAACCAGTCCATCCTAAAGGAAATCAGTCCTGAATATTCATTGGAAGGACTGATGCTGAAGCTGAAACTCCAGTACTTTGGCCATCTGATGCGAAGAACTGTCTCATTTGAAAATACCCTGATGCTGGGAAAGATTGAAGGCAGGAACAGAAGGGGATAACAGCAGATGAAATGGTTGGCTGGCATTACTGACTCTATGGACATGAGTTTAAGCAACCACCAGGCATTGGTGGTGGATAGGGAAGCCTGGCGTGCTATAGTCCATGGGGTAACAAAAGTCGGACATGACTGATTGCCTGAATTGAACTGAACACAACATTCATTCTTCAGTCCATGGAGCAAGGAGTAATTTTGTCTTTTAAGTATTATTATTTAAAAAATGAATGACATATAAAGTCTAGCTTCCATAGATTGTGATTACTCTGACGGACCTGGGTAAAATCAATTGAAAACCTTCCGAAAAGAATTCACCATTCTTGATACCCATTAAGAATATTCCTGCTTCATAGGAAGAAATGAAAATACAAAAATTAACAGAAGTTCAGAAGAAATTTATTCCAGCTCTCATAAATGACTTTGAGGGGTTTAGGACTTTAGTTGGGAAGTAAACTTTGGTGGAAATATCAAGGCAACTAGAATTAAAAGTGGAACACTCTAGAACATTTAGGGGCTTAGGAGGGGAGAGTAAGAAATACTAAGGCCAGAGCCACGGATATGTTCCTAGCAGTACTATTCACAAGAACTAAGACATGGAAATAGTTTAAATGTGCATCAACTGATAAATGGATAAAGAAGATGTGGTACCTTTGTACAATGGAATATTACTCAAGCATAAAAAATAATCATGCATCATTAAGATGGCAGAGTAGGATGTGCACTCCTCTTCTCTTGTGAGATTGCTAAAATTGCAAGTAGCTATTGAATAGCCATCAAGAGGAGGATGTTGGAACCTACGAAAAAAGATACCCCACATCCAAAGACAAAGGAAAGTTCAGAACAAGATGGTAGGATGGACACGGTCATGATGAAATCAAATAAATCAAGAGCTTGCACAAGCCTCTTATCTTCAATCATCAGAGGGCAGAGAGAAAAACCACTAACTACAATCCCACAGCCTCCAGAATGAAAACCACAATCACAGAAAGCTAACCATAGTGATCACATGGGTCCTGTTCTTGGGTAACTCAGTGTAGCTATGAGCCATGCCATGCAGGGTCAACCAAGACAGAAGGGTCATTGCAGAGAGTTCTGACAAAACATGGTGCATTGGAGAATGGAATGGCAAAGTGCTTCAGTATTCTTGCCTTAAGAATCCAATGAACTATATAAACAGACAGAAAGATATGACACTGGAAGATGAGCCCCCCCAGGTCAGGAGGTGTATAATATACTACTGGGGTAGAGAAAAGAAATGGATCCAGAAAGAATGAAGATTCTTGGCCAAAGCAGAAATGACACTCAGTTCTGGAAATGCCTGGTGGTGAAAGTAAACTCTGGTGCTGTAAAGAACAATATTGCATAAGAATCTGGAAAGTTAGGTCCATGAATCAAGGTAAATTAGATGTGGTCAAGGAGGAGATGGCATGAGTGAACATTAAAATTTTAGGAATCAGTGAACTAAAATGGATGGGAATGAGCAAATTTAATTCAGATGACAATTAAATCTACCACTGTGAGCAAGACTTCCTTAAAGAAATGGAATAGCTCTCAGAGTCAACAAAACAGTCTAGTATACAGTAATTGAGTGCAGTCTCAAAAACAACAGAATGATCTCAGTTTGTTTCCAAGGCAAGCCATTCAACATCACAGTAATTCAAGTCTATAACCCAACCACTAATGCAGAAAAAGCTGAAGTTGAAAGGTTATATGAAGACTTATAAGATCTAGAAAACACCAAAAAATAACTCATGTCCTTTTCATCATATGTTACTGGAATGCAAAAGTAGGAAGTCAAGAGATACCTGTAGTAACAGACAAATTTAGCCTTGGAGTACAAAATGAAACAGGACAAAGGCTAACAGAGTTTTGCCAAGAAAACACATTGGTCATAGCATGCACTGTTTTCCAAAAACACAAGAGACGACTCTACACATGGACATCGCCAGAAGTCAATACTGAAATCAGATTGATTTTATTTGCAGCCGAAGATGGGGAAGCTTTATACAGTCAGCACAACAAGACTGGGAGCTGACTGTGGCTCAGATCATGAGCTCTTTTCTTTTTCTTTCTTTCTTTTTTTTTTTTTTGCAAAATTCAGGCTTAAATTGAAGAAAGTAGGGAAAACCACTAGTCTATTCAGGTATGACCTAAATTAGATCCCTTGTAATTAGAAAATGGAGATGACGAATTGATTCAAGTGATGAGATCTGGTAGACAGAGTGCCTGGAGCACTATGAACAGATGTTTGTAATGTTGTAAAGGAGGTGGTGACTAAAACCATCCCCAAGAAAAAGAAATGCAAGAATGCAAAGTGGTTGTCTGAGGAGGCCTTACAAATAGCTAAGAAAAGAAGAGAAGCAAAAGGCAAAGGAGAAAGTGAAAGTTATACCCAACTCAACGTAGAGTTCTAGAGAATAGAAGGAGAGATAAGAAAGCCTTCTTATGTGAACAGTGCAAACAAATAGAGGAAAAGAATAGAATGGGAAAGACTAGAGATCTCTTTAAGAAATTTGGAGATATCAAGGGAATATATCATGCAAAGATGAGCACAATAAAGAACAGAAACAGCAAGGACCTAACAGAAGCAGAAGAGATTAAGAAAATGTGGCAAGAATATACAGAAGAACTGTGCAAAAAGGATCTTAATGACCCCGATAACCACAATGGTGTGATCACTCACCAAAGAGCCAGCCATCCTGGAGTGTGAAGTCAAGTGGGCTGTAGGAAGCATTACTATGAACAAAGCTAGTGGAGGTGATGAAATTCCAGATAAGCTATTTAAAATCCTAAAAGATGATGTTGTTAAAGTGTTGCACCCAATGTGCCAACAAATTTGGAAAACTCAGAAGTGGCCACAGGACTGAAAAAGTTCTGTTTTTATTCCAGTCCCAAAGAAGGGCAATACCAATGAATGTTCAAAGTGCCATTCAATTGTGCTCTTTTCACATGCTAGCACCATCCTTCAAGTTAGGCTTCAACACTTATGTGTACCAAGAACTTTCAGATGTACAAGCTAGATTTAGAAAAGGCAGAAGAACCAGAGATCAAATTTCCAACATCTGTTGGATTACAGAAAAAGTAAGAGAATACCATAAAAAAAACATCCACTTCTGCTTCATTGACTACGTGGAAGCCTTTGACTGTTTGCATCACAAGAAAATGTGGAAAATTTTTGAAGAGACAGCAATACCAGACCACCTTACCTGTCTCCTGAGAAATCTATATTCAGGACTAGCTGCAACAGTTGGAACTGCACATGCCACAATGTACTTTTTCAAAATTGGAAAGGAGTACTTTAAAGGTTTCCCTGATAGCTCAACTGGTAAAGAATCCTCCTGCAATGAAGAAGACCTCAGTTTGATTCCTGGGTTTGGAAGATCCTCTGGAGAAGGGATAGGCTACCCACTCCAGTTTTCTTGAGTTTCCCTGGTGACTCAAACTGTAAATAATCTGCCTGCAATGCAGGAGACCTGGTTTTGATTCCTGGGTTGAGAAGATCTGCTGGAGAAAAACATGGTGACCCATTCCAGTATTGTTGTCTGGAGAATTCCCAAGGACAGAGTTGCCTGGCAGGCTACAGTCCAGGGGGTTGCAAAGAGTTGGACATGATTGAGCGACTAAGCACATAGCACTTCAATGCTGTATATTGTCACCCTGATTATTTAAATTATAGGCAAAGTACATCATGTGCAATGCCTTGCTGTGTGACTCAGCTGGGATCAGGATTGCTGGGAGAAATATCAACAACATAGATACGCAGATGATACCACTCTAATGGCAGAAAGCAAGGAGGAACTAAAGAGCCTCTTGATGAGGGTGAAAGAGGATCATGAAAAACCTGGCTTAAAACTCAGCATTCAAGAAACTAAGTCCTCCATCACATCACTTCGTCACAAATAGATGGGGAAAAAGTGGAAACAGTGATAGATTTCATTTTCTTTGGCTCCAGAATCACTGCAGATGTTGAATGCAACCAGAAAAGTAAACGACCCTTGCTTGCTTTTTGAAAGGAAAGCTATGACAAACCTAGACAGCACTAGACATCACTTTACCAACAGTATCCCTATAGTTAAAGCTATGGTTTTTCCAGTAATCATGTACAGATGTGATAGTTGGACCATAAAGAAGGCTGATCACCAAAGAATTGATGCTTTTGAATTGTGGTGCTGGATAACACTCTTGAGAGTCCCTTGGACAATAAGGAGATTCAAGTCAGTCAATCCTAATGGAAAGTGAAAGTGAAAGTTGCTCAGTCCAGTCCAACTCTTTGCCACCCCATGAACTATACAAAGTCCATGGAATTCTCTAGGCCAGAATACTGGAGTGGGTAGCCTTTCCCTTCTCCAGGGGATCTTCCCGACCCAGGGATCAAACCTTCTCACACATTGTGGGCAGATTCTTTCCCAAGCTGAGCCACAAGGGAAGCCCAAAAATACTGGAGTTGGTAGCCTATCCCTTCAGCAGAGGATCTTTCCAACACAGGAATCAAACCAGGGTCTCCTGCATTTCAGGGAGATTCTTTACCAACTGAGCTATCAGGGAAGCCCATTCTAATGGAAATCTACCCTGAATAGTCATTGGAAGACCTGATGCTGAAGCTCCAATCCTTTGGCCACTTGATGTGAGAAGCTGGCTGTTTGGAAAAGACACTGATTCTGAGATAGGTTGAAGGCAAGAGGAGAAGGCAACAGAGACAACAGAGGTTGAGATGGTTTGATGGCATATAAGACTCAATGGACATGACTTTTAGCAAACTCTGGAAGATAGTGAAGGACAGGGAAGCCTGGCATGCTGCAGTTCATGGGATCAGATAGTCAGACATCACTTAGCCACTGAACAGCAACAGCAACATAAAAAGAATGAAATAATACCATTTGCATCAAAAACAGTGGACTTAGAGATTATCATACTGAGTGAAATAAGTCAAACAGAGAAATATAGGTATCACATTATATCACTCATATGTGGAATGTAATTTTCAAAATGACTCAAATGAACTTATCTATGAAACATAAGCTGGCTTACAGATATCAAAAACAAACTTATTTTTACCAAAAGGGAAATGTATGGACAAGGGATAAATCAGGAGCTTGGGATTAATACACCCACACTATATATAAGATATAACCAACAAGGACCTATTGTATTGCATGGGGAAATTTACTTGGTATTTGGTGGTAAGCTATATGAGAAAAGAATCAGAGAAAGAGTGACTATATGCATATTTATAACTGAATCATTTTGCTGTATGTGATACTAACACAACATAGTAAAGCAGCTATACACTAGTAAAACAAACAAACACACAAATACATGTGGAGTGAAGTATGCTTGAACTGCTACAATATCATGATAAAAGTATAAGGAATGAGAAGTTGCTTCTTAGAAATGAGCAGAGAAAATGGTTTCTTGAGATGAAATATACCCTGGTGAAGATGCTGTGAAGACGGTTGAAATGATAACAAAAGATTTAGAATTTTAGTTGACAAGAAAGCATCAGAGTTCTAGATGATAGACTCTAATTTTGAAAGAAGTTCTTCTGTAGGTAAAATGGTATCAAACATCACTACCTGCTGCAGAGAGATTCTTTGTGAAGGGAAGAGTCAACCCATTCACTAACCTTCATTGTTGTCTTATTTTAAGAAACTGCCACTGCTATCTCAGCCTTCAGCAACCACCACCCTTATCAGTCAGCAGCCATCAACATTAAGGCAGTACCCTCCACTACCAAAAAGATAAATGACTGATTGAATTCTCAAGAAATCATTAACATTTTTTAGCAATATTTTTAATTAAGATATGGATTTTTTTAGACATAATGTTATTTCCTACTTAATAAACTACAGTATTTGTAAACCTAGTTTTATATGCATTTGGAGGCCAAAAAAATTGTGTGACTTGCGTTATTGTGATAATTTGCTTTATTGTGGTAGTCTTGGACAGAACCTGCAATCCATTCAAGTTATACTTATACATACAGCCCAGTTCATTTATAATTAGCCATCACAGATGCCTACTTAGAATATTTAAATCACTGTTAATACTCAATTGTGAGTAATAAACAATCCATTTAGAAAAGAGGCAAAACCTGAATAGACATTTCATCAGAGACAATATACATGTATGAAATATGTTCATGAAAATGTTCAACATCACAAGCCATTAAGGAAATGCAAATAAGACCACAATGAAATATCACTATATATCTATTACAATAGCTAGAAAAAACATACTGACAGTACTGAATTCTAGTGAGGATATGGGAAAACTAGATTTCTCATTGCTGTGCAATGTAAAATATTACAGCTCTTCTTGAAAAGCTTGGTAGTTTCTTAAAAAACTAAAATTCAGCTATTATTATGACCCAACAGTTACAGTCTTGGAATTTATATAATCAAATGAAACCCTACCTTCACTCAAAAATCAGCACATGAGTGTTTATTGCAGTTTTATTTATAATAGCTAAAACTAGAAACAATGAAAATCTCCGTCAATACATGAGTTGGAAAATGAACTTTGTTACATTCTATTCTGTATAACTTATATGCAGAGTACATAATGAGAAATGCTGGGCTGGAGGAAGCACAAGCTGGAATCAAGATTGCCAAGAGAAATATCTATAAACTAAGACATGCAGATGACACAACCCTTATGGCAGAAAGTGAAGAAGAACTAAAGAGCCTCTTGATGAAAGTGAAAGAGGAGACTGAAAAAGTTGTCTTAAAGCTCAACCTTCAGAAAACTAAGATCATGACATCCGGTCCCATCAGTTCAGTTCAGTTCAGTGGCTCAGTCGTGTCCCACTCTTTGCGACCCCATGAACTGCAGCACACCAGGTCTCCCTGTCCATCACCAACTCCCAGAGTACACCCAAACACATGTCCATTGAGCCAGTGATGCCATCCAACCATCTTATCCTCTGTTGTCCCCTTCCCCTCCTGCCCTCAATCTTTCCCAGCATCAGGGTCTTTTCCAATGAGTCAGCTCTTTGCATCAGGTGGCCAAAGGATTGGAGTTTCAGCTTCAACATAAGTCCTTCCAGTGAACACCCAGGACTGATCTCCTTTAGGATGGACTGGTTGGATCTCCTTTCAGCCCAAGGGACTATCAAGAGTCTTAAACAACACCACAGTTCAAAAGCATCAATTCTTCAGTGCTCAGCTTTCTTTATAGACCAACTCTCACATCCATACCTGACTACTGAGAAAACCATAGCTTTGCCTATATGGGCCTTTGTCGGCAGAGTAATGTCTCTGCGTTTTAATATGCTGTCTAGGTTGGTCATAACTTTCCTTCCAAGGAGTAAGCGTCTTTTAATTTCGTGGCTGCAATCACCATCTGCAGTGATTTTGGAGCCCAGAAAAATAAAGTCAGCCACTGTTTCCACTGTTTCCCCATCTATTTGTCATTAAGTGATGGGACTGGATGCCATGATCTTAGTTTTCTGAATGTTGAGCTTTAAGCCAACATTTTTACTCTCCTCTTTCACTTTCATCAAGAGGCTTTTTAGTTCTTCATTTTCTGCCATAAGGGTAGTGTAATCTGCATATCTGAGGTTATTGGTATTTCCCCCAGAAATCTTGATTCCAGCTTGTGCTTCCTCCAGCCCAGCATTTATCATGATTTGCTCTGCATATAAGTTAAATAAGTAGGGTGACAATATACAGTCTTGAAGTATTCCTTTTCCTATTTGGAACCAGTCTGTTGTTCCATGTCCAGTTCTAACTGTTGCTTCCTTACCTGCATACAGATTTCTCAAGAGGCAGGTCAGGTGGTCTGGTATTTCCATCTCTTTAAGAATTTTCCACAGTTTATTGTGATTCACACAAAGGCTTTGGCATAGTCAATAAAGCAGAAACAGATTCCATGATTGCATGGCAAATAGATGGGGAAACAGTGGCTGACTTTATGTTTTTGGGCTCGAAAATCACTGCGGATGGTGACTGCAGCCACGAAATTAAAAGATGCTTACTCCTTGGAAGGAAAGTTATGATCAACCTAGACAGCATATTAAAAAGCAGAGACATTACTTTGTCAACAAAGATCTGTCTAGTCAAGGCTTTGGTTTTTCCTGTGGTCATGTATGGATGTGAGAGTTGGACTATAAAGAAAGCTGAGCGCTGAAGAATTGATGCTTTTGAGCTGTGGTGTTGCAGAAGACTCTTGAGAGTCCCTTGGACTGCAAGGAGATCCAACCAGTCCATCCTAAAGGAGATCAGTCCTGGGTGTTCATTGGAAGGACTGATGTTGAAGCTGAATTTCCAATCCTTTGACCATCTGATGTGAAGAGCTGACTCATTTGAAAAGACCCTGATGCTGGGAAAGGTTGAGGGCAGGAGGAGAAGGGGAGGACAGAGGATGAGATGGTTGGATGGCATCACCGACTCAATGGGCATGTGTTTGGGTGTACTCTGGGAGTTGGTGATGGACAGGGAGGCCTGTTGTGCTGCAGTTCATGGGGTTGCTAAGAGTCAGGCACAGCTGAGCGACTGAACTGAATTGATTCTGTATGATGCTGCTCACCAATAAAAACGAGTGTGCACTACTGTTTCATGCCACAGCTTGAATGGGTCTCAAGAGCAATTTAGAGTGTGGGGGGAAAAATCTCAAAATTTTTTATACTATATAATTCTACTTATATTTTTGAATTACAAAGCTATTCGGATGGAAATCAGTTTCATGGTTACCAGTGATTAGGGTAGTATGAGGGAGCTCTATGTGGTGATGAAACACTTCTGTATCTTGACTACAGTGGTGCTTACATTAATCTACCCATATGATTAAAGGACATACAGTTATAAACACACATTACACCAATGTCTGTTGTAACTATAGGGGAAAATTAGTGAAGTATACATGGACCTCTTCATACTATCTTTGAACCTGCCTGGAAATCTAGTTATTTCAAATTAAAGTAGAAACAAAAAGCCAGTGATGCCTATAGAATGCTCCAGCGTTTATGGACACATCTGTCATTGTCCTTTTAATTCAAGCTCCAGTTTATACCTCTTATTTGACTCCAGCCTCTGTATCAAAGGAAATTTTAGAACAAATATTTTAATATAAATCATTGTTCACTCTGACTAAAATCAATTTGTTGAGTGGAGACATAAATTTAAATCCTATGATTGATGGAACAGTTGCTGGCCTCAAGGATTAGTGCATGATTCCTCATCAAAGAGAGAATGTTGAAAGGAGTGCATGTTCTATGTCATCTCAGACTGAGAAAAATCATTGGTGACTTTTTAATATTGAACAGAAAAATAATGCAAACAGGAACAAAAGAAAGCTTGGAGTGTAGAGTGAATCACTAGACAAAAGTCAGACCCTGAGTTCTAGCCCCAGTTTAGTCACTTACCCCCGATAATTATCCTGGATCAAGTCACCATCCTCTCATGGCTAAATTATTGTTCTTTTTGCTTTTTATATTCAATTTATTTAAGCTTAAGCAAAACCAAAACCAAAAAAGAATTCACTCATTTCTTCCACTCTCCACACCTTGTCTTTGGCATTCACCAATTTGTATCTATGAGCCTGTTTTTTTTGTTTTTGTTTTTTTTTGTCTTTAAAAGAATATTTATCATACAGGAGACATAATATGGTATTTGTCTTTCTCTGTCTAACTTATTTCACTTAGTATAATGTCCTTGACATCCATCTGTGTTGTCACACTTGACAAGATTTCATTCTTTTTTTATGGCTTAATAATATGCCCTAGTTAGTGTGTATATGTTTGTGTGTGCTGTAGTGTATGTGGGTACATATATTCATTAAAACTAATGATTTTATTTTCTTTCATTAGATACCCAAATGTGGAATTGCTAGATCATATGATAGATCCATTTTAAATTTTCTGAGGAACCTCTGTACTATCTTCCATAGTGGTTACACCATTTACATTCCCACCAATAGTGCACAAATATTCCTACATCTTCATCAGCATTTATTATCTCTTGCCTTTTTCATGAAAGCCATTCTAAAGGGTGATAACTCATGGTGGTTTTGATTTGCATTTCTCTAATGATTAAAACTATAGAGTATCTTTTCAAGTAACTATTGGTCATCTGTATGTTTTCCATGGAAAAATATCTATTCAATTCTACTCATTTTGAAATCTGATTTTTTTCTCTTGAGTTGTATGAGTTTTTTACATATTTTTGATATTTATACCTTATCAGATATGATGTTTGCAAATATTTTCTATCAAATCACCTTTGTATTCTGTGGGTGGTTTCCTATTCTATGCAGAAGTTTTCTAATTTCATGTAGTCTCACTTATTTATTTTTGCTTTTGTTTCATTTGCTTTTGATGGGTGCTTGCTCAGTTGCTGAGTCATGTCCAATTCTTTGTGACCCTTTTGTACTGTTGCCTGCCAGGTTTCTCTGTTCATGGGAATTTTCAGGCAAGATACTGATGTGGGTTCCCATTTCCTTCTCCAGGGGATCTTCCCAGCCAAAGATAGAATTCATGTCTTCTGTATCTCCTTCAGTGTAGGTGGATACTTTCCCGCTGAGTCATGGGAAAGTCCCTTTGCTTTCAATGTCAGATTCAAAACATAATCTCCAAGATCTGTGTCAAGGAGCTTATCATCCATTTTTCTTCTAGGAGTTTTATGGTGCCAGTCTTATGTTCAGGTCTTTAATCTATTTTGAGTTAATTATTTTGTACAGTGTAAAATAGTGGTCCAATTTCATTCATTTCATTCATTCATTTTAAATTTCATTTCATTTCATTTGGAGAAGGGAATGGCAGACCACTTCAGGAATCTTGCCTTGGGAACCCCATGAGCAGTATGAAAAGGTGAAAAGATAGGGCAGGTTGGTAGGTGCTCAATATGTTACTGGAGATCAGTGGAGAACTAACTCCAGAAAGAATGAAGAGACGGAGCCAAAAGAAAAACAACACCCAGTAGTGGATGTGACTGGTGATAGAAGGAAAGTTCAATGCTGTAAAGAGCAATATTGCATGAGAACCTGGAATGTTAGGTTCATGAATCAAGGCAAATTGGAAGTGGTCAAACAGGAGATGGCAAGGGTGAACGTTGACATTTTAGGAATCAGTGAACTAAAATGGACTGGAATGGGTGAATTAAACCCTGATGACCATTATATCTATTACTGTGGGCAAGAATCCCTTAGAAGAAAAGGAGTAGCCATCATAGTCAACAAAAGAGTCTGAAATGCAATACTTGGATGCAATCTCAAAAATGACAGAGTGACCTGTTTGTTTCCAAGGCAAACCATTCAATATTACAGTAATCCAAGTCTATGCCCCAACCAGTAATGCTGAAGAAGCTGAAGTTGAACAGTTCTATGAAGAACAACAAGACCTTCTAGAACTAACACCTCCAAAAAATGTCCTTTTCATTATAGGGGACTGGAATGCAAAAGTAGGAAGTCAAGAAACACCTGGAGTAACAAGCAAATTTGGCCTTGGAGGACAGAATGAGGCAGGGCAGAGGCTAATAGAGTTTTGCCAAGAGAACGCACTAGTCATAGCAAACACCCTCTTCCAAAAACACAGGAGAAGACTTCACACATGGACATCACCAGATGGTCAATACCGAAATCAGACTGATTATATTCTTTGCAGCCAAAGATGGAGAAGCTCTATACAGTCAGCAAAAACAAGACCGAGGACTGACTGTGGCTCAGATCATTAACACCTTATTGGCAAATTCAGACTTAAATTGAAGAAAGTAGAAAAATCCACTAGACCATTCAGGTATGACCTAAATAAAATCTCTTATGATTATACAGTGGAAGTGATAGATTCAAGGGACTAGATCTGATAGACAGAGTGCCTGATGAACTGTGGACACAGGTTCGTGACATTGTACAGGGGACAGGGATCGAGACCATCCCCAAGAAAAAGAAATAAAAAAACACAAAATGGCTGTCTGAGGAGGCCTTACAAATAACTGTGTAAAGAAGAGAAGCAAAAAACAAAGGTGAAAAGGAAAGATATACCCATTTGAATTCAGAGTTCCAAAGAATAGCAAGGAGAGATAAGAAAGCCTTCCTCAGTGATCAGTGCAAAGAAATAGAGGAAAACAATAGAATGGGAAAGACTGGAGCTATCTTCAAGAAAATTAGAGACACCAAGGGAATATTTCATGCAAAGATGGGCTCAATAAAGGACAGAAACTGTATGGACCCCTAATAGAAGCAGAAGATATTAAGAAGAGTTGCAAGAATACACAGAAGATCTATGCAAAAAAGATCTTCATGACCCAGATAATCACAATTGTATGATCACTCACCTAGAGCCAGACATGCTGGAATGGGAAGTCAAGTGGGCCTTAGGAAACCTCACTATGAACAAAGCTAGTGGAGGTGATGGAATTCCAGCTGAGCTATTTCATATCCTAAAAGGTAATACTGTGAAACTGCTGCACTCAGTATGCCAACAAATATGGAAAACTCAGCAGTGGCCACAGGGCTGGAAAAGGTCAGTTTTCATTCCAGTCCCAATAAAGGCAATGCCAAAGAATGCTCAAACTACTGCATAATTGCACTCATCTCACACATTAGCAAAGTAATGCTCAAAATTCTCCAAGCCAGGATTCAACAGTATTTGTACTGTGAACTTCCAGATCTTGAAACTGGTTTTAGAAAAGGTAGACAAACCAGAGATCAAACAGCCAACGTAGGTTGGATCATCGAAAAAGCAAGAGAGTTCCAGAAAAACATCTATTTCTGCTTTATTGACTATGTGAAAATCTTTAACTGTGTGAATCACAACAAACTGTGGAAAATTCTTAAAGAGATGGGAATACCAGGCCACCTGACCTGTCTCTTGAGAAATCTGTATGCAGGTTGGGAACCAACAGTTCGAACTGGACGTGAAACAACAGACTGGTTCCAAATAAGGAAAGAATTTGGTCAAGGCTGTATATTTTCACCCTGCTTATTTAACTTCTATGCAGAGTACATCGTGAGAAACACTGGGCTGGATGAAGCACAAGCTGGAATCAAGATTTCTGGGGGAAATATCGATAACCTCAGATATGCAAATGACACCACCGTTATGGCAGAAATCGAAGAACTGAAGAGTCTCTTGGTGAAAGTGAAAGAGAAGAGTGAAATAGTTGACTTAAAATTCAACATTCAAAAATTTAAGATCATGGTGTCTGCTTCCATCACTTCATGGCAAATAGATGGGGAAACTGTCTGACTATTTTGGGGGGCTCCAAAAATCACTGCTTATGGTGATACAGCCATGAAATGAAAAGACACTTACTCCTTGGAAGAAAAGTTATGACCAACGTAGACAGCATATTAAAAAGCAGAGACATTACTTTGCCAACAAAGATCCTTCTAGTCAAGGATACAGTTTTTCCCATAGTCATGTATGGATGTGAGAGTTGGTCTATAAAGCAAGCTGAGCACCGAAGAATTGATGCTTTTGAACTGTGGTGTTGTTTAAGACTCATGAGAGTCCCTTGGCCTGCAAGGAGATCCAACCAGACTATCCTGAAGGAAATCAGTCATGAATATTCATTGGAAGGAATAAGGCTGAAGCTGAAACTCCAATCCTTTGGCCACCTGATGTGATGAACTGACTCATTTGAAAAGACCCTGATGCTGGGCAACATTGAAGGCAGGAGGAGAAGGGCATGACAGAGGATGAGATGGTTGGATGACATCCTTGACTCAATGGACATGAGTTTGAGTAAACTTCTGGAGTTGGTGATAGACAGGGAGGCCTGGTGTGCTGCAGTCCACGGGGTTGCAAAGAGTCGGACATTCTGAGTGACTGAACTGAACTTCACTCATTTGCCCTTGATCATCCAGTTTTTCTCACTCCATCATTAAACACCTGTCCTATCCTCATTGTGTATTTTTGGCACCTTCATTGTAAATTAATTACCTGTGTATGGGTGCACTTCTTTCTGGGTTCCATTGATCTACATGTCTTTTTTCATGCCAAATGCTATGCTGTTTTGATTACTGTAGCTTTGTAGTATATTTTGAAATCAGGAAGTGTTTTGCCTTCAATTTTGTTCTTCTGTTCTTCGAAAATTGTTTTTAGCTATTTGGGATCTTTTATGGTTAAATAGAAGTTTTAGGATTGTTTGTTCTATTTCTGTGAAAAATGCTACTGACACTTTGCTGGGGATTGAATTGAACCTGTGATTTTCTTTGTGTAGTATGGACATTTAACAATGTTAGTTCTTCTAGTGCACAAGCATGGAATACCTTTGATGCATTCTTTTTTATTAATTTCTTTTAGTTTTCAATATACAGGTTTTTCACTTCTTTTGTTAATTTATTCCTATGTGTTTTTATTATTTTTTATCCAATTTTAAATGGAATTGTCTTATTAATTTCTCTTTCTGATAGTTCATTATTAGTGTATAGAAACACAACACATTTTTCTATATTGATTCTGTATCCTACAATTTCATTGGATATGTCTACTGTCCTTATGATTTTCTGATGAAGTGTTTTAGAATTTTCTATATATAATATCATGTTATGTGCCAGCAGTGAGAGTTTTGCTTTCTTATTTATAATTTGGAAGCTTTTTATTTATTTTGTTGCCTAATTACTCTGCTTAGGACATGCCTAATGTTGAGTAAAAGTGATGAGAGTGGGCATCTTACCTTGTTCCTAACCTTAGAAGGAAAGCTTTAAGCTTTTCATTGTTGAGTATGCTGCTAGCTTGTCCTATATGGTCTTTATTATATTGAGATATATACTCTCTATAGGGACTTCCTTGGTGGTTCAGTGGTTAAGAGTCTGCCTTCCAATGCAGGGGACACGGGTTCAATTTGTAGTCTGGGAAGATTTCAGTGCCATGGGTCAAATAAGTCCATGCACCACACCTATTGAAATCCAAACACCCTAGAGCCCATCCTCTGCCACAAGCGAAGCCACTGCAATGAGAAGCCTAAGCTGGAAGATTCAAAAGCTGGGATCAAGATTGCCAGGAGAAATACCAACAACCTAGATATGCAGATGATACCACTATAATGGCAGAGAGTGAAGAGGAATAAAGAGCCTCTTGATGAGGGTCAAAGAAGAGAGTGGAAATGCTGACTTAAAACTTAACATTCAGAAAATTTAAATCATGGCATCCGGTCCCATCACTTCATAGCCAATAGGTCAGGAAAACGTGGAAATGGTGACAGATTTTGTTTTTTTTTGGGGGGGAGGGGGGCTCCAGAATCACTGTGAATGGTGACTGCAGCCACAAAATTAAAAGGTGCTTGCTCCTTGGAAGAAAAATTATGACAAACCTAGATAACATATTAGAAAACAGAGACATCACTTTGCCGACAAAGGTCTATATAATCTAAGCCACAGTTTTTCCAGTAGTCATGTATGCATGTGAGTGTTGCACCACAAAGAAGGCTGAACACCAAAGAATTGATGCTCTTGAAGTGTGGCATTAGAGAAGAGTCCTTTGGACAGCACAGAGATCAAACCAGTCAATCCTAAAGGAAGTCAGTCCTGAATATTCATTGGAAGGACTGATGCTGAAGCTCAATCTTTTGGCCACCTGATTAAAAGAGCCCACTCATTGGAGAAGAGCCCACTAACTGGAGAAGACCCTAATGCTAGGAAAGATTGAGGGCAAGAGGAGAAGGAGATGGCATGGGATCAGGTGGTTGGATGGTAGGACTTAGCAACTAAATTACCAGCAACAAATACACTGTCTATGCCTGCTTTGCTGATATTTTTTTTCATCATAAATGATGATGAAAAAAATGATGAACTACACCTGTGGTTCACTCTAGTCAGGTGTATTGTCTTCTTTAATATTCCCGGAGCATGTTATGTGTACTTATACCTCAGATCCTTTGTGTTTTTTGTTTCCTTTTATTGGAAAGCTTTTAACCAAGATATCCTAATGGCATATTCTCTCATATCCTTTAGGCATTTACTCAAATGCCATTTTCTTAGTGCAGCCTAACTGACTGCCTTATGTAAAATTGCAGTCTTCCTTAATAAGTTTCCCTATCTTCTGTTGCTTCATTTTTTCTTCACAGTTTTTACAACCATCTAATATACTTCATATTTTGCACTTTTATTTTACTTTCTGTCTCTTTCCTCTAGAGTGTAAGTTCTATGAAAGTTGGAACTTTTGTTTGTTTTGTTCATTGTTGAACAATTGTTTTCCATTAAAGTACATGTCCCATAGTATATGTTTAGTACATGTTTGTTGAATGAGTGAATGCTTGAAGATGGGCCTCTAAAGACTCTGTGTCTAGTGTCACAGAAAAGAGCTGTGGATACCCCACACTGTTCTATTATACAATGTAACCCTTTTAAAATTAGTTTTTACTAGAGTAAAGTGTTTTACAATGTGTTGATTTCTGCTGGACAGCAAAGTGAATCAGTTATGTATATACATAACTTCTTTTTTAGGCTTCCTTTCCATTTAGGTCACCACAGAGCATAGAGTAGAGTTCCCCATTCTTTAAAGTAGGTTCTTAGTGATCTGTTTTATATATAGCAGTGTATACATGTCAGTCTCAATCTCCCAATTCATCCCATCTCCCCATACCTCTTGGCATCCATATGTTTGTTCTCTACTTAATTTTATTATTCCATATATTTACTGAAGTCC
The DNA here is from genome assembly GCF_963930625.1 of Muntiacus reevesi. Taxonomy (NCBI): domain Eukaryota; kingdom Metazoa; phylum Chordata; class Mammalia; order Artiodactyla; family Cervidae; genus Muntiacus; species Muntiacus reevesi. The sequence continues at coordinate 155,253,405 of NC_089249.1, forward strand.
TTGTAGTGTACCATGCTTAGGAAAGACATTAGAGTTATAAATATTTATAAAGATGTGGTTTCTCTTCTTAAGGCACTAGGTTCAGTTGCAAGAAACAGAAAACAACTTGATTATGTCAGGTACACAGAAAAGGAAGAGAGATGGCTTCTTGTGGAGGTGCCAGGAAGTGCTTCCTAAAGTGTTAACAGTTAAACTTGGCCTGACGTGATGTATAGTAGGTGTTTTCCAAACAAAGAAGGAAAGGGTAGTCTATGCAGATGGGATGGTAAAAGGCACAGCAGCAATAACAACCATGGCATTTAATTCAGTATACCATGTATTCTTAAATGATTCCCTTAATCTCTTGGCATAGATACATTTTGCTAGTATTATTATGAAACAGTATTATATAGGGGAAAGAGCACAGGCATTATTGCTAATCAGCTCTGAGTTAAAATTTCAGCTTTATCAAAATATCTACAATACTTACCCTCTCTATCCATAAAATGTGAGTAATAAAGCCTATTATATAGGATTGTTCTGCATGTGTGGGTGCTAAGTCGCTTCAGTCATGTTTGATTCTTTGAGATCCTATGGACTGTAGCCCACCAGGCTCCTCCTCCATGAGATCCTCCAGTCAAGAATACTGGAGTGGGTTGCCATGCCCTTCTCCAGGGGATCTTCCTGAACCTGCATTTCTTACGTCTCCTGCATTGGCAGGTGGGTTCTTTAACACTAGCACCCCCTGGGGAGCCCAGGATTGTTCTGAGCATGTCATAAATGAAATAGTGTATACTAATGCCCACCTCTGTAATCGACATGTAGTATGTGCTTCAGTTCAATTCAGTTCAGTCGCTCAGTTGTGTCAGACTCTGCAACCCTATGGACTGCAGCATGCCAGGCCTCCCTGTCCATCACCAACTCCCGAAGTTTACTCAAACTCATGTCCATTGAGTTGGTGATGCCATCCAGCCATCTCATCCTTGATTATCCTCTTCTCCTCCCGCCTTCAATCTTTCCCAGCATCAGGGTCTTTTCAAATGCGTCATTTCTTCGCATCAGGTGGCCAAAGGATTGGAGTTTCAGCTTCAGCATCAGTCCTTCCAGTGAATATTTAGGACTGATTTCCTTTAGGGTGAACTGGTTGGATCTCTAACACCACAGTTCAAAAGCATCAATTCTTTGGTGCTCAGCTTTCTTTATAGTCCTACTCTCACATCCATACATGACTACTGGAAAAGCCATAGGTTTGACTAGACGGACCTTTATTGGCAAAGTAAGGTCTCTGCTTTTTAATAAGCTGTCTAGGTTGGTCATAACTTTTCTTCCAAGAAGCAAGCGTCTTTTAATTTCATGACTGCAGTCACCATCTGCAGTGATTTTTAAGTCCCCCAAAATACCAAATAGTAATTTTATTAATAAACTAATTATTTGTTTATTACTAAAGTAATGATTAGTAAGCTGATTATTTGTGTAGTATTAATGATAGTCAGCTAAAACAACTGAACTAAAACCAAGTAGGAATACACCTTATATGCCTGTTTCCATTTTTTGAAGGGAGGTGAGTACACTGGCAATTTCAGAAAAGAAAGGATAAAATAATTTGGACAGTTTTGAGACTTAAGATTATTGTTAGTTATGCATAACCTTAGTTCTCTAAATGATCTTCCCTAGTTGAAAGCCTTTGTAATGCCAAATTATGTCATTTTAGATCAGTTCCTGGGTTGAAGTTAGACTAGGTTGAAGACTAAATTATAGATTTTCTTTCTATAAAGTCTAAGCAAATTTCAGATTGTGTATGCCCTCGTGCAGTTACTGTGTGCTGCAGTTCCTAGACCATTCTGTAAAATGAATATAGACTGGGACCTAGATTGAAACCTATTGGTGTCTTAAGAATGAAAATCGCACTATCTTAATGGGAAAGTGTTGAGTCCAGATGAATAATGGAGTAGCTTGATAACAACAATGGATTCTAGGTCAAGATATACTGGAATCTAGGTCTACTGATCCTACAAGTGTGACCTTGGATAAATCATTATACCTCTCTGGGTCTTTGCTATCTCATCTACAAAATAGGAATAATAGTCCTTCGTATGCCTACCCCTTAGAATTGTCATACACATCAAATGAGATAATGAACATAGAAATGCTCTGCAAACTAGCCAGTGCTACAGGTGTGTAGAGTTTGTTATTACTGGTGGTACTCACAACAAACAGTTGAGAAGCTTAGTTTCTTAGCTAGTTCTGCCACTAATTTCAAATAAGACTTTATGCAAATCATTTCCTTCTTGCCTATCTCAGTTCCCTTTTTTAAATTTATTTTTTACTGAAATATAGTTGATTTACAATATTGTATTAGTTCTAGGTGTGCAGTGAAGTGTAGATCTCAGTTTCTTTATATGTGAAATTAAGTAGTTCATTTGAGTTATTGATTCTGAACTGGAAGGTGGATGCTGCCTTGAAAATGTTTTTCCAAACTTCACTTTTTCTTCCCTTTGGAGAGTATTTGACATACTCTCTCACATCAGGAGGTATAGTTTCAGTGTTAAGAATCATTTCTACAGTAATATGTAGGCAGGCTCATCCCTTGGATAGGGCAACCAAGATGGTCTTTCTGGGCATCTTGTTTGAAGTAAGATGTGGACTCATGAGGTGGGCTTGCTACTGTTTTCTGAAATCATTTAATTTTAAGCTTAAAATTTCTTTTTTTAATGGTTACATGAAATGACTCATGAAAGATGCCAGTAATGTGGCCTTCTTTTAAAAAAATATTTATTTTTGTCTGTGCTGGGTCTTCTTTGCTATACATTGGGCTTTCCCTAGTTGTGGCAAGCGGAGGCTAGTCTCTAGTTGTGGTGTGTGGGCTTCTCATTGCGGTGGCTTCTCGTGTTGTGGAGCGTGGGCTTAGTTGCCCTGTGGCATGTGGAATCTTCCTGGACTTGGGATTGAACCCTTGTCCCTTACATTGTCAGGAAGATTCTTAACAATGTGTGTGTGTGTGTGTGTGTGTGTGTGTGTGTGTGTGTGTGTGTGTGTGTGTCTGTGTGTGCCTGCTAAATTGTTCAGTTGTGTCTGCCTCTTTATGACTCCATGGACTGTAGCTCGTAAGGGTCCTCTGTCCATGGAATTTTCCAGGCAAGAATACTGGAGTGGGTTGCCATTTTCTACTCCAGGGCTTAACTGCTAAATCACCAGGAAAGTCCTGTGTGGCCTCCTTTTAAGTATAATTGAGATCTCAGTTGGACACTAGCTTTGCATCCTTCTAGGAATGGCCTATCTGAAAGTGTCCTGTCCTATTGGTGGAAATCAGAATGAAAAGCAGAGGACAAGATAGGGACTTCCATCTTCTACACATCATGCTTGAAACTTAAAATCTCTGAGACATTTAAAATAATTTTAATTTTCAGTGATTTAAAATTCCAGGTTCAGCAGTGCCTATCACTTAAGAAAAGCTAATATCCAGGTGTTCTAATATTTTACCTTGGTGTAGCTATCACTCAAATGTCAAAAGCTCATTATAGATGTCATAAACAAAATCAGTATTGAGTAAGGAAGATCATGATATTATCTGCAAGTGCTGCACTTTTGTTGTGATTTGACATTATATTTGGTGACTGCTTGACATATTTTCATTGTATCAAGTTGTAATTAATCAAATCTTACAGTGACACCTCACTCTCTCTCAGAGACTATAATTGTACTACTTAATGGTGACTTAGTTCTTTTTTTGGAAAGGAATAGTATGCAAAAATAGACAGATAGTTAGACTGTTACCAAGTAATGAATTTTCTCTTGTCTCATCAGTCTAAAGAAATGCCAAACTAAGGATGGATGAAATATGTGTTTGTATGTGTGTATTTTTTTTTATTCTGCTGAACTCGGTTTTGTTTAAAAGAGAAATGCAAGCATTGGCTGGGGAAGTAGGAAATTTGAGCTAAATATGTGATTTTCTATTTGACTTATTCTGTGAGAGAAGGGATCAGGGCAGGTTCATGTTAGGACTTTTAAAGAAGATGTTTTTAAAAATAGGAGATGGTCAACAACTACAGAGATAATTGAATACCCCTGGTTTTCTCATCTCAATTTGCCCAACTGAGAGCAAAGAGTTGGATAAGCAGATGCCTTAGTACCTTCCAAGGCTGGTGTTGTTCTAAGATTTTAAATAGCATTCTAAAAAGAACTGCTTCTTTCTGCAAAGCTGCTTCTCATTTTATGGATGCTTATAGATCACCAGTGGCCTTCCTTTACATTCCACCTGTTAGAACTTTATGAATAGTGAATGCAAATAGTCTTGGGCTATGTAAACTCATGTCTCTTTTGCACAGGATTTTCTCTTGGCCTGAAATTACTTTCTGTTCCTTCTCTATTTACCTTTTGTCCTCTGTTAAGGAAGAATTAAGTTTTTCTTTTCTTTCCCCATCCATTGCATTTCATAGATCTTAGCACACTGAATCCTGATTATTTCTTTGTACCTATTTTTCTCTCCGTGAAATGAAGGCTTTATTTTATAGGCAGACTCTTTTATATGTTATAATATCTGCAGCAATCAATACCTTGACAAATTAGGTGCTCGGTAAATATTTACTGAATATTTGTTGAAGTTTATTTATCTCTGAAAAAAAAACTTTTAAATTTGAAAGGGAGATAGAAATTAAAGTTGGGGTAGTACCTAAGGCATGACTTAGAACTCTCTTCTTCAGAATACAAAGATAGGTTACAGACCATCAGAATTCTATGGAACTGAGTGGTAAAACTAACTATATGAATTGGAGTAGGGAGTAAACTTTTTATCTTAACTTTTTAAATGTTATAGTCAGTAGCCTTGTTGAAGCTTTCACTAGTGAATTTGGAATGTATGTCTTTATCATTCTTAATGAGTTTCTAGCTAAAGCTTTATCAACCTTCTTGATCATTTTAGAGTTACGTTTTGATTTCATCAAATTTCTATAGATTTTATGCTTTATATTTTATTGATTTCCACTCTAATATTATTATCACACATTTTCTGCTTACTTTGTGTTTGTTTTACTATTCTTTGCTAGCTTCTTGAAGTGGGTTAGATTATTAGTTTTAAATTTCTTTTAAGTAAAGCAATTACCCATAGCTTCATTGTGGTATAACTGACAAGATTGTAAGATATTTAAAATGTGCAAAATGATGTATCAGTATATGTATGCATCATGAAAGAATTCTCCCCATTGAGTTTATTAATAAAGTATTTACAGCTATAGAAAAGTGAAAGTGAAAGTGGCTCAGTCGTGTCTGACTCTTTGTGACCCCATGGACTGTCCATGGAATTCTCCAGGCCAGAATACTGGAGTGGGTAGCCTTTCCCTTCTCCATCGGATCTTCCCAACCCAGGGATCAAACCCAGGTCTCCCGCATGGCAGGCAGATTCTTTACTAGCTGAGCCACAATCCCTTGTGGCTTTACAGCTATAAGCTTCACTTTAAGGATCGTTTTAGCTGCATCACATTTTATTTTTATTATTTAGCCTTGTTTTCTACATGTGACCTCTTTGTCTGCTCTGCTAAGTGATCAGTCAATTATCTGTGAAGCACCTGTGCTGAAATACCTCAAGCCCTTAAGGCTTCCACCCTCTTGCCAATGCATCAATGTGAAGGTTGGAAAGTTAGTTCTCAAGTTTGCTTTGGCTTTTACTTTTTGCTAGCCTCTCTCAAATCTCCCAGTCTTCTGATCCATGCTTATAGTTTTCCAGTGAGCCAGGGAGGTCTATGTGGCAAGTTTATTTCAGTCCTACTCTGACCTTTGCATTTCCAGAATATCTTTAAATGGCTAACTGTTCCATTATAGCCTTAGTTGAAAGTGCAACCTCAGACCAGCAAAACTGTAGGATTTTCCGACTTGTTTTCTACCGAGTTAACTAGTTTTAACTAAAAAACTATGGGTTTTTGTCCCTGTGTCCCAACCCAAATCAAGACCACCTGTCTAGTAGGATAGCTGCTGGGCTTTTTTAGTCTTCCCCACATTGATAAAACTGTATTTCTCATCTATGGAGCTGGAAAGTGGGATGAGAGTAGCCTCATGCAGGAAGGCTGCAGACTTCTGTTATTCTTACCCAAATCTCTAACAAATTTTCAAGAATAAATGCTTTTTATTCTGTTGTGTGCCTTTTGCTCAACTTCCAGAGACCTGAAAGGGTTGTTTTGGACAGCTGTGTTCAGTTTTGTACTTGTGTTTTGTGGAGAGGATTCATTTACTCCTTCACAATGCCATAGCCAGAAATTCTTTCTGCAGCACTTAAATGCAAATAGTTGCTATAGAGAAGAACAGCACTGGCACCAATATATTCATGTATTTTACAGTGCCTGTGTAGCCCCTTCCTTATATTGCAGTCCTTTCTCTCAACTTTTTTTCCAGAAAGGTAGAATGATATAATAAGAAGAGAAAAAACTTGAGATTGACAGCCCTGGGTGTAGATCTTAATAATATCTCTGTACTTGTGGGAATTTAATTTCTATGAATCTCAGTTTACAAATCTGCAAAGTGGATGCAATAATAGTTACCTTATTTAGGAGTTTATGCAATAACATATTCAGAATACCTAATACAGTGTCTGGCATGTGGTAGATAACTAGTCAATCACTGTTTTCTCTTCTCTTCCCTTCTCTTGTCTATTATCAGTTTCTGAAGCACATAGATTCAGCAAGATGCTATTTATAGATCAAAGAACTCAAAGGACTCTGTTATTAAGAGCAGTCAAATAAGCAGAAAAACTGGTTCCTTTCCAGTGTTAATATAGAAATACAGTACTCTACTTTACATTTTCCACTGTGTGGGCATGTGGCTTTGCCCACACATAGGCATTTGAACTTCTTTTCACTATGAAGTGAAAACTTTTTTCAATGCACATTTAATTATGCCATTTACTGGCTTCAAATGAGCCCTTAGGATAAAACCCAAGCTACTCAAAATAACGTGCAGGATCCCCCATGAGTTGGCCACTCTATACATTTCTACCCTCAGTTATCCCTGTTCTCCCTAAGTTTTAACCTTACTGTAATTTTCCCTGACTAAAGTAAAGTGAAGTCGCTCAATCGTGTCTGATTTTTTGGGACCCCGGAGATTTTTTGCCAGGCTTCTCTGTCCATGGAATTCTCCAGGCAAGAATACTGGAGTGGGTCGCCATTCGCTTCTCCAGGAGATTATCCCAACCCAGGGACTGAACCCAGGTCTCCTGCACTGCAGACAGATTCTTTACCATCTGAGCCACCAGGGAAGCCCCTGAATATGCCAGGCTTTCATTCTTTCATTCTCTGCTCATATTGTTCCCTCTGTATGTATTCAGGAATTCTGTCCTCATTTGATCATTTCCTATTCATCTTTCAGTTCAGTGCCTATCTTCTCTGCGCACTATGTTATAAAGAACGTTGTGTGTGTGTCTTTTCCATTAGACTGAGAGCTACTTGAGAGCAGAGATAATATTTTATTTGGTATTTGTATCTCCACTGCCTTGATCATAATTTCCTCATACAAATGAGGGAACTTACCCCACACAACATAAAAGATGATGGATGGTGTAACAACCATCTCAATATAGCAATGAGTTTTGACACAATTATAACTTCCTAAAGTCCAAACCCATTTTGCTTAATCGGAAAAGAAAAAAAAAAAAAAAACAAAACAAAACACAAAAAACAGCAACAATCCAGCTGTGTCTAACAAAAGAAATGCTGCCTTCCTCCTCTGTTAAGGGAGTTAGGGAAACAGTATATTTCTTGTTTACTGTTTTGGCATGACTGAGATTCAGACTTGGATTCCTACAACATGGGGACTGGTAATTGTGCTTCTCATCAATACAGGTGTGGGATTTTAGGTGAGAGCATCTTATTTTCAAAGAAGAGTCATTTTGGTGTTATGTTCCTCATTATAGTTAACTGTTGACAACCACTGATGTGATTACAGACAGTAGCTTTCTGTTTAAGGAAAATGTTGGGCAATTTCTGGTAGATTTCTGATACACCATTACAAACTTCTTCCTGTTAGCAGGTAGAAGAAAGAGAAGTGGATGTGAACACATTAGTATCAGAATTGCCTGTCAAAAAATATACAGCAGAGTTCAATTTATTTCTACAATAATAAGCAACCTAGAAAGTAACTTGACAATTATTTCTCCTTCTATTGCTTATTTTTTTCTGTGACGAACATTCCAATATAAAATCAGCTTGGGTAGAATAATGACCTATATGGGAAAAGAATCTAAAAAAGAGTGGATATATGTATATGTATAATTGATTCACTTTGCTATATAACAGAAACTAACACAGCATTGTAAATCAACTGTACTCCAGTAAAATTGTTTTTAAATGAAAAGAAAATAAACTTATTTGGATGCCTTTTAGTAAATAACAGCCTGTGTTCCTCAAATAGAAGCTAAAATTAAATCATTTCTTAGGAAGGAATGAGTATTTTATAGTTCTCTCTGTAAAATAAAGAATAAAAAGTTACATAATTTTTGATGAAATAAAAAAGGGTCAGCATAAGAGTTAAAGGATATAAATTCTAGTACTTACATGTTAATTGTATGACCTTAACAAATTATAAGTGCTTGGGGCTCCATTTTACTCAGCTATATAAACTAATGATGGTGACACTCTCTACTGTTTATTGAATATCTAAAATGGGCTTTGATCTATGTGTGCAGTATAAATTATGTCATTGCATATTTATAATATGTTAATTGCTAACTGTATCCCCATTTAACAGATAAGGAAACTGGTGTTCAGAAAGGTTAAGTAACTTTCTCAAGGCTGCATAAAGAGTAAAAGAGCAGGACAAGACCCTACATCTTTTGGTCTTCCATGTCTTTGCTCTTTTTTCTTCATTTCTCTTCTTTTATTTAATCTCACTGATATTAATAATCTGTCTTGCAGAGTTACAGTATGAACTAATAGATTTGAAAAAGCTTTTATGCATACACATTTAAGACATTGTTACTTCTATTTAAATTTCAATTTGGTATCATTGAATTGAAATGGGATTTTTTCTGTTAATGTAAGGTGGAGAAGCTCCACAAATCTGTGGTCTTGTATGGTTTAAAAGTTAAATCTTTAACTTTTCCTGAATGGTATTTTTCCTATTACACCTGCAATGTTGTATTCTAGACTGTTATGTCCTTATAAAATTTGTGCTTAAATTTTTCATACCTCTATTTTCATATAATTTAAGGATAGGTCTATTATATGCTAAAGAGAATAGGAAGCTTTTTAGCAATATCTGAATATGCAATTTGAACAGTGCTTAAACATAAATTGTATTATCTGTTTTTTCAAAACTACTTTCTTGTTTTGATAATTAGGAAATAAATATCTTTATTCCCATCATACAAATGAGGCAGCTAAGATTTAGAGAAGCTTTCCCTAGTTGACATAGCATATTAGTGGCAGAGGTCAAGAACCCAGAACTTTTATTTCAATTAAAGTGTGCTATCTACCATTCTAATTCTGAGTTTTTGAGGCAGCTGTGGTATAGTGGTTACTCCTACAGGCTCCTGAATTAAACTTCTTGGGTTCAAATTTTAACTCATTTGATTGCCCTTGGTTGGATAATTGGAATGATTAAATATTCAACCTCTTGGTAACTCCAGCTTTTCATCTAGGAAATGAAGATTGTAATAATATTTATTATCAGTTCAGTTCAGTCGCTCAGTTGTGTCCGACTTTTTGTGACCCTATGGACTGTAGCACGCCAGGCCTTCCTGTCCATCACTGATCCCAGAGTTTACTCAAACTCATGTCCATTGAGTTGGTGATGCCATCCAACCATCTCATCCTCTGTTGTCCCCTTCTCCTCCCCCCTTCAATCTTTCCCAGCATCAGTCTTTTCCAATGAATCAGTTGTTTGCATCAGGTGGCCAAAGGATTGTAGTTTCAGCTTCAGTATCAGTCCTTCCAATGAATATTCTGGACTGATCTCCTTTAGGACAGACTGATTGTATCTTCCTGCAGTCCAAGGGACTCTCAAGAGTCTTCTCCAACACCACACTTCAAAAGCATCAATTTTTCATTGCTCAGCTTTCTTTATGGTCCAACTCTCACATCCATACATGACTGCTGGAAAAACCATAGCCTTGGCTAGACTGACTTTTGTTGGCAAAGTAACGTTTCTGCTTTTTAATATGCTGTCTCAGTTCCGTTCAGTCACTCAGTTGTGTCCGACTCTTTGCGACCCCATGAATCACAGCACGCCAGGCCACTCTGTCCATCACCAACTGCCAGAGTCTACCCAAACCCATGTCCATTGAGTTGGTGATGCCATCCAACCATCTCAATCTCCGTCGTCCCCTTCTCCTGCCCTCAATCTTTCTCAGCATCAGGGTCTTTTCAAAGGATTCAACTCTTCACATAAGGTGGCCAAAGTACTGGAGTTTCAGCTTCTACGTGAGTCCCTCCAATGAACACCCAGGACTGATCTCCTTTAGGATGGACTGGTTGGATCTCCTTGCAGTCCAAGGGACTCTCAAGAGTCTTCTCCAACACCACACTTCAAAAGCATCAATTCTTTGGCGCTCAGCTTTCTTTATAGTCCAGCTCTGACATCCATACCTGACTACTGGAAAAACCATAGCCTTGACTAAATGGACCTTTGTTGGCAAAGTAATGTCTCTGCTTTTTAATATGCTGTCTAGGTTGGACATAACTTTCCTCTCAAGGAAGTTGGTCATAACTTTTCTTCCATTTCTTTTAAGGGATTGTTGCCCACAGTAGTAGATATAATGGTCATCTGAGTTAAATTTACCCATTCCAGTTCATCTTCGTTCACTGATTCCTGGAATATGCTGTCTAAGTTGGTCATAGCTTATCTTTCAAGGAGCAAGCCTCTTTTAATTTCATGGCTGCAGTCATCATCTGCACTGATTTTGGAGCCTCCCAAAATAAAGTCTGTCACTGTTTCCCTATCTATTTGCCATGAAGTTATGGGACCAGATGCCATGATCTTAGTTTTCTGAATGCTGAGTTTTAAGCCAACTTTTTCACTCTCCTCTTTCACAGAGGCTCCCTTGTTCTTTGCTTTCTGCCATAAGGGTAGTGTCATCTGCATATTTGAGGTTATTGATATTTCTCCCGGCAATCTTGATTCCAGCTTGTGCTTCTTCCAGCCCAGCGTTTCTCATGATATACTTTGAATATAAGTTAAATAAGCAGGGTGATAATATACAGCCTTGATGTACTCCTTTTCCTATTTGGAACCAGTCTGTTGTTCCATGTCCAGTTATAACTGTTGCTTCATGACCTGCATACAGATTTCTCAAGAGGCAGGTCAGGTGGTCTGGTATTCCCATCTCTTTCAAAATTTTCCACAGTTTATTGTGATCCACACAGTGAAAGGCTTTGGCGTAGTCAATAAAACAGAAGTAGATGTTTTTCTGGAACTGTGTTGCTTTTTCGATGATCCAATGTATGTTGGCAATTTGATCTCTAGTTCCTCTGCCTTTTCTAAAACCAGCTTGAACATCTGGAATTTCACGGTTCATGTAGTGTTGAAGCCTGGTTTGGAGAATTTTGAGCATTACTTTGCTAGTGTATGAAATGAGTGCAATTGTGCAGTAGTTTGAGCATTCTTTGGCATTGCCTGCCTTAGGGATTGGAATGAAAACTGACCTTTTCCAGTCCTGTGACCACTGCTGAGTTTTCCATATTTGCTGGCATACTGAGTGCAGCAGTTTTATAGCATCACCTTTTAGGATTTGAAATAGGTCAGCTGGAATTCCATCACCTCCACTAACTTTGTTCATAGTGATGTTTCCTAAGGCCCACTTGACTTCGCATTCCAGGATTTTCTCCTTCTAGCTGAGTGATCATACCATTGTGCTTATCTATCTTTTTGCCTTTTTATACTGTTCATGGGGTTTCAAGACAGAATATTGAAGTGGTTTGCCATTCCCTTCTCCAGGGACCACGTTTTGTCAGAACTCTCCACCATGACCCATCTGTCTTGGGTGGCCTACATGGCCTGCTGTAGGGTTGGGAGCACTGAGTGTAGCAGTGCCTGCATGGGACCTTTTGAAGGAGGTTGCCATTGTCTTCATTACCTCCACCATAGTTTAAGGAAGAAAGAAATTGAAGTCACTCAGTCGTGTCTGACTCTTTGCAACCCCATGGACTGTAGCCTACCTGGCTCTGAGGAGCTAGTCCATAGGATTTTCCAGGCAAGAACAGTGGAGTGGGTTGCCATTTCCTTCTCCAGGGGGTCTTCCTGACCCAGGGATCCAACCCGGGTCTCCTGCATTGTAGGCAGACGCTTTACCCATCTGAGCTACCAGGGAAGCCCTACACCATGGTTTGGCCCTAGGTAAATAGCAGGGAGTGAACACAGCCCCACCCATCAAGAGAAAATTGGGTTAAAGATTTACTGAGCTTGGCCCTTCCTCTCAGAACAAGACCCAGTTTTCCCCTCAGTCTCTCCCTTCAGGAAGCTTCCATAAGCCTCTAATCCTTCTCCATCAGTGGGCAGACTGAAAAATATCTATTACAGTGAGTTTTAAATGGGGTAGTACTTGAGGAATTATTAACATAGTAGCTAATACACAGTAAGCAAGCAATAAAAATTTTAGCACTCAGTTTTGCATATTATTTTAATATTATAAGATATAGTTATACAACAATATGGGTCATTTGTGTAGCCATTTAAAATAAACCTTCAGTTCATTGGTTCAGTTCTCTAGAATGCCTCCTGTGTGCTGGGTGTTTTCTAGGCATGAAGTATACAGGAGTATACACACTAGAGTTTCTCCTCTTAAGGAGCTACTCCTTTTTATGGAAAAATTTAAGGCATAGATGAATGAGAAGACCATTTTACTGACTTCTGCAGACACCTGATTCAGAAAAATCTCCTTGATTGATGTGTTGATTCAATTCTAAAGTTAGTTTAGAATTCTAAAGTTAGTTTAGTTAGTTTAAAACTAACTTTGTTTTTTAATTGTCATTATGAAACTTATTTTAAGGATTATTGTATATTTTATGCAGAGTATCCGTTTTAGAAACCCTGTAACAAAAAATTAGAGATACAAACCAAATTAATGGTTTGGTGGATTAATTGAGGCATATTTCACATAAAAACAGATCTCCTTAGCATCTTTTTAGAAAAATTCAGAATAGAACATCTTTGTAATTGTAATACTTATACTATTGATTATAATGATGTCAGTAAATTTATTAAGTGTTTACTGTATGCCAAACATTATAATAGGTGCATTAAAATATAGTATGAAGCCTCAAAAACACTATTAGTGTTATTTCTCTTTAACAGATGGGGGAACTGAGGCTTAAAGAGGTGAAATAACTTGCATAGCATAATTTGTAGAATTTGTAGAAGACAGCCCATTGCTGTCTTCTCCAACTTAGATGTTAGAACTTAAAAAAAAGAAAATAAAGGGCAATTTGAATCTCAGGTTTAAACTTGACTCATGGGTTATTGTATTCAAATTCTGTTAGGCTTATTTCTCATTTGCTTTGTGTATCACATTACTGTAGGTTTTTGCTTTGTGGTTACCATTAGTCTGAGATATAAGAATGTATATTTATGTCAGTCTATTTTAAGTTGATACCAACTTAAGTTTGAACACATTCAAAAGTTCTGTATTTTTACTCCCCCATTCCATGTTTTATGTTTTTGATGTCACATTTTATGTATTTTTATATTGTGTAATCCACAACTAATTTTTGTAGTTATTTTTACTTCTGTTACCTTTTAACCTTCATAGTAGTTTTAATTAGTCCAATACCTTTAATATATATTTGTATGGAATTTACACTTTCACGTTCTCTTGTTATGAATTAGCACTCTGTTTTCAGCTTTAAAAAGTCCCTTAACATTTCTTGTAAGGCTGGTTCAGTGGTAATGATCTCCTTTAGCATTTGCTTGTTTGGAAAACTTTTTCTCTCCTTTAGTTCTGAATGATGACTTTCCCAGATAGAATATTTGTGATTGGTTGGGAAGACCCAGAGGGATGGGATGGAGAGGGAGGCGGGAGTGGGGATCAGGATGGGAAACACATGTAAATCAGTGGCTGATTCATGTCAATGTATGGCAAAAACCACTACAATATTGTAAAGTAATTAGCCTCCAACTAATAAAAACAAATGGAAAAGAAAATAAAAAATTATTTCATCACTTTGAGTATATTGTGCCACTCTCTGGCAAGTTTTTCTGAAAAATTTTCTGATAGCCTTATGGAGTTTCCCTTGTATGTAACAAGGTTTTTTCTCTTACTGCTTTTTTTTTTTTGGAAAACAAGAAACTTTAGTATAAATAAGAGGTTCTGGGGGACAAGGATCAAAGGCACAAGTAACAACAAGGGCAGGGCAGGGGCCAGGGGAGGAGTGAGCCACTCCCAGTCCAGAACCAGTGGGCACACTGGAGACTGGCGCTCTTGTGGCTGGGAGTTTCTCCCCCAGCAGTGACCGGTCACATGCTGGGGACAGGGAGAGGCTGCCACGATGTTTTAGAGGAAGAGGGTCATTGTACTTGGCAGTAGTTGGGGACAAGGTGAGGCCACGTGGACCAATACATCCCCCTAATGCTTTTTAGGTTATCTCATTGTCTTTAGCTTTTCCCATTTTGATTATAACATGTCTTGGTGTGGATCTTTTTGTTCATCTTACTTGGAACTCTCTGAATTTCCTGGAACTGGATGTGTCCCCTGGGCAACTGTCACAAGAATTGGGGCTGCATATGAGCCCTTGTTTTGTTCCCTGAAAGATCCTCTGTAGAACTCTAGATGTCTGCCAAAACTGAAGCCTTCCCATTAGGCTGAAGCTCCAGGAGAAGCAAATAGACCTCTTTCTCAAAACTGGGAATGTGTTTCTGTCTGCTCTCTATGCAGTGCCCTGAGTGTGGTAGTCTGACAAGAACTGTCTCTGATTTTACAGTCCCACATGGCTTGGGAATACAAGCCTCCCTAACCTCCAGAGCCAAACAATCAAGGAGTGAGTGTCTCTTGGGTTGTAGCCACAAAACCAAAGTAACAGACATAAAAACTGGGGTACAAAATGTGTATAAGAGCTCCCCTCTGGGAGATACTGATGCTCCCAGAGAGGGCAGAGAGAGAGCATAAAAATGTCACTCCCTGAGTGGAGGAGAAAGGATGACACCTGCTGGCTTTAGCAAGGCAGAGGGAAAGTGCGAGACAGTGACTGCTGAAAAAAAAAAGTCTCATGTAAACCAAAACCATATTTTATTAGGTTTTGTTGGAGCTATATCATTCTAGAGCTAGACAGTCAGACACCATGGAGTGTGAAGTCAAGTGGGCTTTAGGAAGCATCACTACAAACAAAGCTAGTGGAGGTGATGGAATTCCAGCTGAGATATTTCAAGTCGTAAAAGATGATGCTGTGAAAGTGCTGCACTCAATATGCCAGCAAATATGGAAAACTCAGCAGTGGCCACAGGACTGGAAAAGGTCAGTTTTCATTCCAATCCCAGAGAAAGGCAATGTTAAAGAATGTTCAAACTACCACACAATTGCACTCATCTCACACGCTAGCAAAGTAGTGCTCAAAATTTTCCAAGCCAGACTTCAACAGTACATGAACCATGAACTTCCAGATGTTCAAACTGAATTTAGAAAAAGTAGAGGAACCAGAGATTAAGTTGGCAACATCTGTTGGATCATCAAAAAAGTAAGAGCGTTCCAGAAAAAAATCTACTTCTCTTTTATTGACTACGCCAAAGCCTCTGACTATATGAATCCCAACAAACTCTCAAAAATTTTTCGTGGATGGGAATACCAGACCACCATTCCTGCCTCCTGAGAAATCTGTAAACAGATTAAGAAGCAACAGTTAGAATTGGACATGGAACAATGGACTGGTTCCAAATTGGGAAAGGAGTACATCAAGGCCATATATTGTCACCCTGCTTATTTAACTTATCTGCCAAATACATCATGAGAAATGTTGGGCTGGATGAAGCACAAGCTGGAATCAAGATTGCCAGAAGAAATATCAATATCCTCAGATAGACAGATGACAGGACCCTCATGGCAGAAAACGAAGAAGAACTAAAGAGCCTCTTGATGAAAGTAAAAGAGGAGAGTGAAAAGTTGTCTTAAAACTCAACATTCAGAAAACTAAGATCATGTCATCCGGTCCTGTCACTTCATGGCAAATAGATGGGGAAACAATGGAAAGAGTGACCGACTTTATTTTTGGGGGCTCAAAAATAACTGTAGATGCTGCCTGCAGCCATGCAATTAAAAGAAGCTTGTTCCTTGGAAGAAAACTTATGACAAAACTAGACAGCATATTAAAAAGCAGAGACATTGCTTGGCCAACAAAGGTCCATCTAGTCAAGCTATGATTTTTTCCAACAGTCACGTATGGATATGAGAGTTGTAATATAAAGCAAGCTGAACACTGAAGAATTGATGCTTTTGAGCTGTGGTGTTGGAGAAGACTCTTGAGAGTCCCTTGAACTGCAACGAGATCCAACCAGTCAATCCTAAAGGAAATCAGCCCTGAACATTCATTGGAAGGACTGATGCTGGAGCTGAAACTCCATTACTTTGGCCACTTGATGTACAGAACTGACTCATTTGAAAAGACCCTGATGCTAGGAAAGATTGAAGGCACAAGGAGAAAGGGATGACAGAGAATGAGGTGGTTGAATGGCATCACCGACTCAGTGGACATAAGTTTGGGTAAACTCTGGGAGCTGGTGATGAACAGGGAAGCCTGTCGTGCTTCAGTCCATGGGGTCACAAATAATAGGACACAACTGAGTGACTAAACTGAACTGATGCGGAGTGTATAATTCAGAATTCCTCGGTGGGTGACTCACAAGCTGGAATCAAGTTTTCCAAGAGAAATATAAACAACCTCAGATTATGCAGAGGATACCACTTCAATGGCAGAAAGTGAAGAGGAACTAAAGAACCTCTGGATAAGGATGAAAGTGGAGTGAAAAACGTGGCTTAAATCCCAACATTCAAAAAACTAAGATCATGACATCCAGTCCCATCATTTCACTGCAAATAGAAGGACAAAAAATGAAAGCAGTGATGGATTTTATTTTCTTGGGCTCTAAAATCATTGTGGATGTTGAGTGCAGCCATGAAATTACAAGATGCTTGCTCCTTAGAAGAAGAGTTATGGGAAACCTAGACAGCATATTAAAAAGCAAAGCCATCACTTTCCTGACCTACATCCTTACAGTGAAAGCTATGGTTTTTTCAATAGTTATGTATGGATGTGAGAGGTAGCACCAAAGAAATGATGCTTTCAAATTGTCATGCTGGAGAAGACTCTTGAGAGTCCTATAGACTGCAAGGAGATCAAACTAGTCAATCCTAAAGGAAATCAACCTTGAATATTCATTGGAAGGACTGATTCTGAAGCTCCAATACTTTAATTACTTGATAAGAAGAGCTGACTCATTGGAAAAGATCCTGATGCTGCAAAAGATTGAGGGCAAGAGCATAATGGGGTGGCAGAGGATGAGATGGTTAGATGGCATCATCAACTCACTGGACATGAGTTTGAGCAAACCCTGGGAGATAGTGACAGTCAAGGAAGCCCGGTGTGCTGCTGTTCACAGGGACACAAAAAATTGAAGAAGACTTAGTGACTGAGCAACAACAATGGTAGTTCTATTTTTTTTTTTTTTTTGTCTTTTAATAATAGTCATCCTAACAAATATGGGGCTTCCCTGGTGGCTCAGGTGATAAAGGATCCACCTGCTATGCAGGAAACCTGGATCCAACCCCTGGGTTGGGAATATCCCCTGGCGAAGGAAACATTCCAATATTCTAACCTAGAGAATTCCATGGACTGCATAGTCCATGGGGTCAGAAAGAGTCGGACATGACTGACAAATATGACTAACAAATATGAGGTAATATCTCATTTTGGTTTTGATGTGCATTTCCTTGATGATTAGTGATGTTGATGACAATATAGTCTAGATATAAGCCCTTGATAAGATGTAATTTTCTGCCAGTTTGTAATTTGTTATTTTATTCTTAATTTTGATGAAATCTATTTATTAATATCTTTTATGGACTGTGATTTTGATGTCATATTTAAGAAATCTTTGCCTAACCCAAGGTCAAAACGATTTCCTGTCTTTTCTAAATGTTTTATACTTCCTGGTTTTAAATTTAGGTGTGTGATCCATGTTGAGATGATTTTTGTACATAGTGCAGTCATCGATAGAAGATTTTCTTTCTTTTCTTTTCTTTTGGTTTATTCTTGGCCTGTGGATGTCCTGTTGTTTTAGTTCCATTTTCTCCACTGAGTTGCCTTTGTGTCTTGGTTGAAACTATTATGTGTGGACCTGTTTCTGGATTCTGTGTTCTTTTTCATTTATACAATTTGTCTGTCCCAAGGCAAATACCGTACTCTCTTGACTGTTGTTGCTTTATGACTGCTGTTTTCAAATCAGATAGTGTTACTCCTCCAATTCTTCTTTTTCTAAGATGTTTTGGCTATTGTAGGTTCTGTGCATTTCAATATGAATTTTAGAGTCAGCTTCTCTACTTTTATACAAAAACTTGTTAGAATGTTTTGGGTATTGCATTGAATTTACAGATTAATTTTGACAGAAGTAACATTTTAACAACATCGAGTCTTCCCTTTATTGAACACAATATATTTTCCCATTTATTTAGGTCTCTTAAAAATTTTAAACTTTAAGCAATGTGTTAAGTTTACAGGTCTTTCCCATATTTTATCAGATTTATTTCTAAGTATTTCTTATTTTTTGATGCTATTATAATAGACATTGAGTTGTATATTTCAGTTTCTAGTTGTACATAGAAATGCAGTTGATTTTTGCATATTGATCTTATATCCTACAGTCTTGTTGAACTCACTTATTAGTACTAGTAGCTTTGAAAATAGATTACATGGGGTTTTCTGCACATTTATGTCATCTGAAAATAAAGATGTTTACTTCTTTATTATTTACTTTCAGTCTCTCTCCCTCTTGTCTTATTTCACTTACTAAAACCTCTACTTCAGTGCTGAATAGAAGGAACAACAGAAGATATACTTGTTGTTGCTGTTGTTCAGTAACTCAAGTCTGTTTGACTCTTTGCGACCCCATGGACTGCAGCAAGCCAGGCTTCCCCGTCCTTCACCATCTCCTGGAGCTTGCTCAAATTCATGTCCATTAAGTCGGTGATGCCATCCAACCATCTCATCCTCTGCCACCCCTTCTCTGCCTGCCTTCTATCCTTCCCAGCATTGGGAGTCGGCTTTTCGCATCAGGTGGTCAAAGTAGTGGAGTTTCAGCTTCATCATCAGTCCTTCCAATGAATATTCAGGGTTGATTTCATTTAGGATTGACTGGTTTGCTCTCCTTGCAGTCCAGGGGACTCTCGATAGTCTTCAGCACCACAATTCATAAATTAGTTATCCTCTGTGAGCCTCATTTTCATCACTGATGAAAAATATTGATGGTTTAAATGAAATAGTACCTCTATCACAGTGTTGATAGAAAGATTTTGTGAAACAGTGTATGCAGAACAGCTTGATAAACTCTAAAGCACCAGACACATGCAAAGAAATGATATTGTTATCATATACTGCGACATGCACTGAATTCACACACAGTAGATTATACATCAGGTTATAATATTCCCCTCAGGAAAACGGAAAGTAGTATGAAAAATTCTCTAGAAAAAGAAGTCATATGTAAGGGACAAATATAAAGGTTTTAATCTTCTTTCCCATTATAAAATGCCCCTTCCAAGCCTTCTTTGGAGATCTCCTTTGGGGAATAGGCAAATCCCTAGAGTAAATTCATGGAAAGAGACCATATGGTAAAACACAATATTGTATTATCCTTTACTGGAGCAGACTGCTTTTCCATCTTTAGAATGCTGATTGTTGTTTTAAGTTTCTGCTATAAAAAAAAAGGACATTGTAGTAAGCAGGATAGGAGGAACAGCCAACTAAAACTGCATAGGAAACTGCAACATGGGGCTCTCAAGTCAAGAAACACTGAGGCAGAATTTTCTGACGTTCTTTTTCCTCTGTGCTGTGGTGTGAGAGCTCCTGCTTACTTTAAAGAGACTGTTCAACTGTTTCCAATGCCCTTAGTTTCTGAGTTTCTTTTACAAAGGGAACTTGAAGTTGGTGCTACCTTCTCAGAACGTGTGTTTTGTTATATTTACTTTGCGCCCATGCGAGCACAATAAGTTGCTTCAGTCTGACTCTGTGTGACCCTATGGACTATAACCTGCCAGGCTCCTCTGTCCACGGGATTCTCCAAGCAAGAATATTGGAGTGCGTTTCCTTGCCTTCTTCCAGGGGATCTTCCCCACCTAGAGATCAAGCTCATGTCTCTTTACATCTCCTGCATTGGCAGGCGGGTTCTTTACCACTAGCGCCACCTGGGAAACCTATATTTACTTCTTTAAGTCCCTAATAGTTTTGCTAAAAATATAACTTGCTGCGGGTTTAAACAAATGACAAAATCTTCATGTGTCTTCTATATAACTTTAGCAGGATTAGTATCTACTGGGTGACCTTTCACTGGCAGTAGCCTGGCTGATGTAGTTCAGTTCAGTCACTCAGTCATGTCCGACTTTTTGCGACCCCACAGACTGCAGCACACCAGGCCTCCCTGTCCATCACTAACTCCAGGAGTTTACTCAAACTCATGTCCACTGAGTTGGTGATGCCATCCAACCATCTCATCCTCTGTCGTCCCCTTCTCCTCCTGCCTTCAATCTTTTCCAGCATCAGGGTCTTTTCCAATGGGTGAGCTCTTTGCATCAGGTGGCCAAAGGATTGGAGTTTGAGCTTCAGTGTCAGTCCTTCCAATGAACACCCAGGACTGATCTCCTTTAGGATGGACTGATTGGATCTCCTTGTAGTCCAAGGGACTCTCAAGAGACTTCTCCACCACCACATTTTAAAACCATCAATTCTTCAGTGCTCAGATTTCTTTATAGTCCAACCTTCACATCCATACATGACTACGGGAAAAACCATAGTCTTGACTAGAAGGACCTGCTAGAATGTCTCTGCTTTTTAATATGGTATCTAGGTTGGTCATAACTTTCCTTCCAAGGAGTAAGTGTCTTTTAATTTCATGACTGCAATCACCATCTGCAGTGATTTTGGAGCCCCCCCCACCAGATAAAGTTTATCACAGTTTCTACTGTTTCCCCATCTATTTGCCATGAAATGATGGGACTGGATACCATGATCTTAGTTTTCTGAATGTTGAGTTTTAAGCCAACTTTTTTACTCTCTTCTTTCACCTTCACTTTCAAGAGGTTCTTTAGTTCTCTTCAATTTCTGCCGTAATATGGGTGGTGTCATTTGCATATCTGAGGTTATTGATATTTCTCTTGGCAATCTTGATTCCAGCTTGTGCTTCCTCCAGCCCAGCCTTTCTCATGATGTACTCTGCATTTAAGTTAAATAAGTAGGGTGACAATATACAGCCTTGATGTACTCCTTTTCCTATTTGGAACCAGTCTGTTGTTATATGTCCAGTTCTAACTCTTGCTTCCTGATTTGCATACAGGTTTCTCAAGAGGCAGGTCAGGTGGTTTGGTATTCCCATCTCTTGGAGAATTTTCCACAGTTTATTGTGATCCACAGAGTCAAAGGTTTTGGCATAGTCAATAAAGCAGAAATAGATGTTTTTTCTGGAACTCTCTTGCTTTTTCAGTGATCCAGCGGATATTGGCAATTTGATCTCTGGTTCCTCTGCCTTTTCCAAAACCAGCTTGAACATCTGGAAGTTCATGGTTCACATATTGTTGAATCCTGGCTTGGAGAATTTTGAGCATTATTTTACTAGCATGTGAGATGAGTGCAATTGTGCAGTAGTTTGATGCTACTGGCAAAATACTAGCTGGTCTTCCTTTTCCTTTTCCTGCCACTTGCCATCATGGATTTCATCTGCAGTCATGCGAAACTGGTATGTTTTCATAGTGTGTTTGAATATATGTACTTCCATATTGAACCTGCTGCCTGAAATGCCCTTCCCACCCCTTTTACATTGTTTACCTTCCATTTAGTTTTCAAAATTCAATTCAAATTCCATTGGTAAAAACATTCTTGATCTCCCCCAGCAAAATTTCTATAGTTCTGAGTGGTACTTGACCAATTCTGCTGTTTTAGCATTTACTGGAATATTAAGCCCACCACTCACCTCATTCTGCTATACTCTTAATTCATGTTTGTATCTACAGTATATCCCAGTACCTGGCATTTGGTAGGTTCCCAGTAATGTCTGTTTAATAATTGAATAAATAGATCTACCTGGAACAAGAATCAGGCTTCCTGGATTTGAATCCCAGCCCTACCACTTATTAGTTGTGTGACCTTGGGCAAATCCTCAAACCCTATTATAAGTTCCTCATTTTTAAAATAAACTATTAAGATGCCTCCTCTGTCAGACTGTTGTGAGAATCTAATATATGTCAAATATGTAGAATAGGGCTAATGATCAAGTTTGTATCTTGCTATTCTGATAATAGGATGTCTGTCAGAAGACATTAGCACGACTGCTTGTCCATGACTTATTTTATGCTACTGGTTTTATCTGTGGTATTTTTTGGTTTCTAATTTTATTCTGGTAGTTTTCCAGTTGGCCAGATCTCTTTAGTGGGTGACCTCCATTATTCATCTCAGCTAAAGAGATGGATACTGCTGCATAATGCAAATTTTTTTGATGTCACCTGTGTGACTGATTTCTTCTGGGACCCATGCCATGACAACTAGGATACTTTGTGTTTATCAGAACTTTGAGTTGGTGTTCTACAACCTACTTGACCTTGGATTTCAGGCCTTAGCTATGAGGCTTGACCTCAGCTTGCATCCTCTTTAGTCCTTAACTGTCTGCCCTGACCCACTCTGCATAGAGCCTGGCACATAGTAGCATATTCTTGGTGAATACTTATTAAATAAATTAGGAAATTAATGAAGATTAGATTATATAATTATTTTATAAATAATATAAACTTGTCTAAAATTAACTAATATAGAAAGGATGTATTACAGAAAATGAATTTACCTAATATTCCTTCCTCTTAGGACCACTACCAATAGTTTGGAGTGTATTTTTCCAATCTTTTACCTATATATATATATATATATTTTTTTTTTTTTTTTTCCTAACTCAGTATCAGTATGAGTGGTGCTAATTCAGTATCAGGACCACTCAGTTAAAAGGGTAACAGCTAAGGAACAGGGGGGTAGCATGGAAAATGGGCTGTTGGGACTTTGGGATCATAGATATTGTTTAGGTGCTCCTCAGTCCATACTCTTAGTTTTTGAAGTTTTGATTCAAGAACCAATTTAAATTAACACCAACAGTGTATGAAAATGGCTATCTTATCTTATCCTTATTAGTATTGTCTCATCCTTACAGTAATACTGATTTGGATAGTGAAAATTTTTCATTTCATTGCTTTAGTTTGAATTTCTTTAATTGTTAAAGAGTTAGAACTATTATTTGTATATGCTTATTGGCCATTACTTTTTTCTTCTCTAAGTATATTTTTTGTCCATCTGTGTGAATTTACCCTTGCTCACTGTGTACTACTGATATTAACCCTTTGGGCTCTGTGGCAAACTAAAATTGTGTTTATAGATGTGGATTCCTCAAGCTTTATGTAAATCAGGTTTAAGAATATTTACTTTGATTTTTTTGTCTGTTTACTTTTAGGACATTTCTTTCCACTTATACAAAAGATAAATATTCATAATTATCTTTTACTGCTTTAAAATTTTTAAAATTTGCTTGGATATACAAAAAAGTGGATACATCAAAAGTATGTATTTTATTTTTTTGACATACCCATCTAATCAGCATCATGTAGACTGAGAAATAAAACATTACTGGTATTCCAGAGACTCCTAACCTCCACCCTTGTTTCTACTCAGTATCTTCCTCCATGGTAACAAAATTCCAATTTCTAAGCATAGATTTTTTATTACCTATTTTTCTATCTCAGTATTTCATGTAAAAGTAATTACATGGTATGTATTCTTTTCTCTCTAGCTTCTTTTACTTAAAATTATAATTTTGAGATGCATCCATATTATTCCATGTAGTAGAAGTTTATTCATTTTCATTGCTACCTGTTATTCCATTGTGTGAATATATCACAGTTTATTTATCCATTCTACTGTTTATAGGCATTTGTGAAATTTCCAGTTTTTAGTTGGTGCCAATAGCAGTTTTGTGAGCATGTCTTTGGTAAACATATGTAAGCATATCTGTTGGATACATACCAAGGTGTTACTTTGTCATGGAGCATGCATTTATTCAGCTTTAAATGGCTAAATTGTTTTCGTAAGTAGTTGTACCAATTTATACTTCCTCCAGCATCATATGAGAGTTATGCTTTTTTCCAACACTTTTTGTTTCATTATTTTCATTTCAGAACTTCTGGTGGGTGTATAGATATTTCTTATTTTGGCTTTATTTTTCATTTGCCAGATGAAAATGAATAAAGAATATGAGCACCATTTATGTAGTGTATTTATATTTTTATATCCTTTTCTGTGAAGTGCCTATTTAAATCTTTTCCCACCTAGTTTTTATTGGGTGGTTTGCCATTTTCTTACTGATTTGGGGAATTCTTTATGTATTCTAGATACAAGTCCTTTGTCAAATATATAATTTTACATATTTTATTGTACACTGTGGGTTGATTTTTCACTCTTTAAATTTGTATCTTTCAATGAATGTAAATTCTTAGTTTAAGGATAGTACAGTTAATCAATTATTTTAGTACTAAGGCTTTTTATGTGTCCTGTGTAAGAAATCTATGCTCCAAGGTCATGGAAGTGTTTGCCCAGGTTTATACATATATATATATATATATATAAATCTACCTAGAATAAATTTTGGATATACAGTATGAACGATGAATTAAGAGAGACATGTGCAGCCCCAAAACTCAGCAGATGTCATATTTGGGAAATGACTTGCTTGAGGTCTTTCAAATGTCCTTTTGTCATTTAAGAGCTTGATTACTGCTCATAGCTTTGCTGGTTTCCTTTTAAGGGTCTTCTCCTGAGGCCACCCCTGATCCTCAGTCTGGACCCAGAGTCACAAAATATCCTCGGGGTGGGTGGGGGGTAGTTTTGCAACCATCAGTTCAACTTGCAATGTTTGCCTCACTCATTGGAGTTGCAGATTATCAAATTATTTTTGTAACTTATCCAGCTTATTCTCATTTTTCCAGTGGAAGCATTGGACTGCTTTGATCTACTGTATTCTACCTGGGGATAGTTTATCTTATAAAATTTTTGTAATTTTACTAATATATATAATACTAAATAACATATTTGCTTATATCAGTATACATTTAAATAAATATTTATACATTATATATGTAGTATATCTAATTTATAATTTATACAATATTTAAATAAATATATGTATATATAGTTTTAATATTGTACTTTGGTTTTAGTTTAGGATATGGTCAGAAGAAGTAACTATTTTCAAAACAGAATATTTTATCTACTTCATTTCTTGAGTTATTATTTCCCTATTTATCTCTTATGATTTTCTTACCATATCTTAGATTTTTATATATCTGAGTGGTTCTGGGAAGTTTTGTTATTCTAGTATTTACTTTTTAGCAGATTTTTATTGAGCCCCTCCTGTATTCCCAAGCCTGTGCTGTTTTATTAAATAGACATAACTTTTTCTTTGTTGGCTTTGGCAGGCTACAAAAGGAAAATAATAACAAATGAAAAATTCGTTAAGTGTGAATGTAAAGCAAGTTTCAAGGTGTGTCTGATGGTTCAGAGACTATACTTTGAAAACTGCTTGATTAATTAATGCTGTTGACTGAACCAGTATAGATCTGTTTTTGGAGTTTCATTTCTGGGTGCTTACTTTTGTTGGTTTGTTATAATCTTCCTAATATTGTTCTAGAATGACTTAAGATGAGCAGGTTGAGGTAGTCCAGTAAGAGAATTACTTCCTCATGTGCACAGGAGGTAATAGCAAGTGTATTTCTTACTATGCCAGAAGCAGGTCTCTATTTATGTAGATTAGTTACAGAAGGAACCCTTATGTGTTGCCTGACTGAGTGATTTTACTGGCAAAGTTAGGGGGACTGGAACATCATCTTTGTACAGGAAGGGCTAAAGACAATCTATCTTAAGTGATTCTGTGGACTGCTTTCTCCGAGTCAAGTAAAAAGGCAAAAGGCAAGACCTCAGCTGTGCATGTAAGATCCTTTCCTATTTCTCAGAAGTGGTGATGAGAAAGGTATCCCTTATTACCCTACAATAATCGGGCCAACATAGAGAGGAAATTAGGAAGGATAAAAGAGTTTTATGTCACCATCATCCTAGACTCTTTCTGGAATGTTAAATTTTTTAATATTTTATTTTGATAAAACCCAGGATAAATTCTCCATCCCAAGTTCAAATTATTCCCTTATTTCCATTTAGATTCATTTCTTCTACTGTATTGTGAGTTCCTTGATGGTATGAATCACGTCAGAACATCTCAGGGTCCTAAGCACACAGATGTGGCAGCCATGGAAATGCATCTCTCAAATCCTGTACTCTTGGGAGCATAGTTGACTGACAGCTAGAATTTTATTCCTCCGAATCCACTACCGCACTCACCCTGAGAGCATATATCCTGAAACTGCTCCTAGGCAGTGACTTAGCATGGCATGGGTGCTACTGCTTGCTATAGTCATGTGTGATGAAGGACTCCTCTAGTGGCCAACTCTAGAGAACTCTCTATTTACCTCAGCTGTCTTAGAACCATGTTGCTGTCTGAGATTCTTCCTCTCCAGCTGTTCTGCATTCCTGCATCCTTTCGTGGGGGCATAAGCTGTACTTCGTGGTCTGAAGGTTCTTCTTGAACCCTCTCCTTTCATTTTCCAGCTATTTCCTTCAATAAATATGTTACTTGTCTAAGAGCACCTGCTTCTCAGAAGAGTTGTTAACACACATAGGACTGAGAATGGGGTGGTACTAAGAATGAGATGGAGTTTTTGAAATGACTCACTCACTGCCTTGAAGACAAGGGGATGCTATCCTATTCTGGGTGTTTTGTGAGATATAGGTATTTCCTGGCACAAGGCACCAACCCAATTGAAGAATTTGCCAATAATGGCCTGGAAAAATATGCCAGTGGAGGGGATTGCCCTGTAGGTGTTTTAAAGACATAGGGAAAACAGTGTCTGGGGACTGTGGAGTTTACTGGCTGTTGCTAAATTATATTGATGCTGCTCAAAAGTATAATGAGAACTTGTGGTGTATTAACAAGTAGTTCAGGTTGAAGTGTAAGAGCCAGAGGCTCCTGCAGTAGAAGAGTAGATTCAGTGGAGAGGCAGACTCAGAACTTGATTGTTAGAGTGGCACAAGTTCAGAAATGTTTAAATGCCCAGCCAAAGTAGGTCTCTTATATTAAGGTCAGAGACCTGGTTGGAAAGCTTGAGATCCTGACATATGGCACATAGATATATGGATGACTGTCTTTGAGAATTTGGCTTGTCAGATCCCTTCAAACCCTCACAGTTACAACTTCCTTAGTTCTGGAAGATACTGCTGAGGCTGCACCCCTGCAAGACAATAGGTGCCCTCTGAGGAGCTCCCCCCATCTCTTGTCCTGATTGCCAGGCTATAACTCGGTTTGGATGCCAGCATGCTAGGATTTGATAGACCTGATTAGGAAGGAAAGCAATTATACAGCAAAGGAGCTACAACAATTAATTAGCTTATCTGCCAGGAGGTTAGATTTTGAGGTTAGTTGATTAAGGAGGCCGAAAAGTAAGAGTGAATATGCAAGAATTAATTTACTTGTGTGTATATTCTCAGGACAAAGGATTTAACACCCAGACAACCATGTCACAGGAATGGGATAAATACTGTGAAGTAGCTCTTAAAAGCCTGGAAAAATTGATGGCTCTATACTTAACCTACCTGCCAATACAGGAGACATAAGAGATGCAGGTTCAATCCCTGGGTTGGGAAGATCCCCTGGAAAAGGTAATGGCAAACCACTGCCTGGAGAATCCCATGAACAGAGAAGCCTGGCAGGCCATAGTCCATGGGGTTGCAAAGAGGTGGACATGACTGAGCGACTTAGCACACATATTCAATGAAATGACTGTGTTCCCTGACACATAGTAAGGGAAGAATACTAAAGCTAATAGAAGTGAGTCTGTTGGCTAGGATATATTATGTTAAGCCAAAAGACCTACCAGTGGACTATGTTCTACAGAAGGGAATCTAGAACACATAATATTTCAATACCATCAGCATCATCAAGAGATGATGAGACGAACACCAGCATCATTAAGAGATCCTTGTGGATCTCCTCTGCCGGCCATGGATGATGATAAGAGAGCCTGTCGTAGAGTTGGGTTCATTAATATCCTTCATGATAGATACTGATTTGAAGTAATAGAGGCCAGGGGGTGGTGGTTTATCACCAGGGGAAGAAAACCATAATTATCTTAATGACAGGCAAAGTTTGAGGGCCAACCAATGGGACTTGACCTTCAGGAAGTTGAGGAGATGGCCATTAGAAATGCTGTTTCTAGCGACAAGCTGGATAGATAGTCAATAAGAGTGCTGCTTAACATCTACAGCCAAATAAAGGCAAGAATGGAAGATGGTTGCTCGCTCTCCAAAACTTACCATCCCTTGCTCAGTTCCTGGATCTGAGTCAATTTTCAGATCTAGAGTCCATTGACCGAAGTTGTGGCCGACTATTCTTGGAGGTATCATTATTGGAAAAAGATTTAGTGTGGAAATATGACATGCTGAGTTCTGGTACAGGAAACATTTCTGAGGCCACAAGGATTCTAGATCAAGCCCTTATCATCCACAGTAGAGAGTTATGTGCCTTTTGAGAAATAGCTCCTGGCATGTAACTTGGCCCTGAAAGAGATTAAATGCTTTACAATGAGGCACCAAGTGACTAGGTATCTGGAAATCTCAATTATAAACTGTGTTCTGTTGGACTCACTGAATTATAAAGTTGGACAGGCCTGTCATAAAATGGAAATGGTACATCTGGGATTGAGTTTGAGCAGGACCAGCAGTCACAAGTTAAATATGTAATAAGGTAGCCCAAACTTTTTTTTTTTTTTTTTTTTTAACATACCCACTTGATTATACCAGATTCCCTTCCTCTCTTTGGCTTCATGCCCTGATCCTGTATGACCAGCTGAAAGAGTAAGGGAAGACCTGTGCTGAGTTTATGGATAAGTCATTTTAGTATGTGGTTGAAAGCCAAAAATGTATGGCACCTGCATTATAGCCATATATAAGGTGGCCATAAAATGTGGACAGGGAAAAATCTTCCCAAATGAATGGTGCTACAAGCAGTGTACCTGGACATTAACTTTGTATGGAAGAAGATGTGTCCCGAACAAGAATACATATAGATTCTTAAGAGGTGACCAATGGTCTGGCTGATTCATCAGGAGACTGGAAGGAAAAAGGACCAAAGGTTGCTGATACCATGTGTAAAGTAGAGGAATGGGATTAGACAAATGGGAATGGGCAGACTCAGAATGTCTTACTGCACTTCACTGATGCATAATTTTTGAGGATGCCTTTATTTATAAGTATTCCAGACATCACCAGGCTTCAGCTGTCACCATGAGCAGGATAAGCACATAATGGTTTTTGCCTCGGAGTCCTGATCCCAATGCCTGCTGTTTCCAATGCTGGTAATTTCTGACTGTGGCCCGTGAATAATAGAAAATGTTGAAAAACATGTGAATTCACCAGAGGATATGGGGTTGTAGAATATCTGGGTGTTGAGTTTGTTTGGTTTATTTGAAAAATTTTTTCAATCCATATTAATTCTTCCAGGGAAGAGGCAGTGGTTATAATTAACCTAGTAGACAAAATGACTCAGCCAGTTGACATCAGTCAGCCGTTATCATCACATACCCTGGAACTATCGTGGTCATGTAAATAGAGTGGCCACAGGGGGCTCTGTATTGTCGCATCTGCATAGACTTCCACTTACCAAAGCTGACCTAGCTACTGCTGCCTCTTTATGTCCAACTTATGAGAAAGAGACTGATGCTGAGTCACCAGTATGTCACTATTTCTGGAGGAAGGCCAGCCAGACATTTTGGGACAATTCACACTGGGTGCCTTCCAAGCAGGAAGACCAGCAGTTCATCCTCTAAATACCTACTCTGGATCTGAGTTTGACTTTCTTGCCCACTGTACCACTATGCAGTGTCTTATAGAATACCTATAAGATTAACAAGCATGGAATCACACAAAACATAGCATTCAAAGAGGGGCCCCATATCACAGCAAAGGGGTTGTGGGAGTGGGTCCATCATCACTGGCTCCACTGATGATATATTATACCATTCCATCCCAAAGCATCTGTCATCAGAAACAGTAGAACAGCCTTCTAAAGGCACAGCCGAGAAACCAGTTTGAAAGCACCACTATGAAAGGAAGGGATAACCTTCTTTTTAGGTGAATATGTATTAAATGAGAGAACTCTTATTTGTAGCTTTTAATAACTTATTGATTGAGATGTATTACTACATCTTTTGCTACCCAAAATGTTATTGACCTGAGATGTTTCAGTATTCACTTACATGATAAATTGCTGACCACAGGTGTTAGTTTCTGCAAAAATCCCCTGGTCAATGTGTTGACAAGCACCTCATGGTTCAGGCAGATTCCCCTAGAGGAGGAAATGTAACCCACTCCAGTATTCTTGCCTGGAAAAGTCCATGGGCAGAGGAGCCTGGCAGGCTACAGTCCATGGGATTGCAAAGAGTCAGACATGACTGAGCTTGCACACAAGCACCTCAAGATGCTGTGTTCCCAATGGAAAAAATATTGAAGTGCAGGAACCAAGGGGTAAAAGTAGGAATGGTATCATATACATTCACTCTCTCAGGTCTTTAGTAAAGGTTCATTAACAAACACTTAGTGTTGATATTTTAGAATGAAAATGGAAATACATCCTGCTAATATGAACCCATGAAAAAGCTGAAATATCTTTGCCAAAATTTTAGGGTTCTTTTTAATTTAGGAGTGTGATAGATCATATCATAGTTGCCTTTTCAATCTGGTGTTTTGGAAAGAGCATAGCTTTATTATGAGTTAGACATAGATTAGCACTGGCTCTAATATTTATTTACTATGAGCTAACAATTATTTTGGCTTCAGCTGCAAAATACAAACCATGTTTATTATATGGGATCACAATGTACATTAAATGAGATCATGCACGTATTGTGCCTCATTGGTGTCTATAACAGCAAGTACTTACTAAATGGCAGTCCTATCCGATAGTTATCATACATCACAGTCAGCTGGGTAATATTTTCTGTTATCCTCTGGAATGAACACTTTGAGAAGAATGTTTGAATTTCCTGACTTTGCAAGTTCCTATTTTCTCCTGACTTTGTTTTCCTTGCTGTTCACTGTCTGGTGCTGTTTCACATAAATACCTCTACATGGTCCTAAGATTTCCTGCAGTGATAATGGAAATGTATATTGCCCTAGCCAAGTGGGGACCTAAATAGCAGGGTGCTATGGGGCCTCTAAAAATCGCTCTTTCCAAGATTTCACTAGTCTTGTAGTAGTCTTCAGGCAGTGAAACAGAAGACATAGATTCTCTTTCTTTTGAAAGCTCAGCTTTCCAGAACCATGTTCGTAATGAACTATTAGCTTCCTAAATCTTTGGATAAGATGATTTGTGCTCCTTGGGGTTCCAATAATAGAGATCTAATGCCTGAACATGTTCAGAAAATTTTAGCAAGTCCCTGTGGGAGCCTCCCCAGACTTCCTAAAGTGTGCTTCTTCAGTAAACCAAAAGGAGATGAACATCTGCCAAAAATTGCCTTACCTTCAGAGCTAGATAAGATGAGCTATTCCTTCAGTCTAAATAGTCAAGGAAAGAGAAACAGAGACATGAGGAATTCGTTTTGGATAATGCCTTTCTTTTCTGAAATTCTGAGTTCAATAGGAAGTGAAAGAGGAGGGGCAACAGAAAAAAACCTACTAAATGTTTACTCTGTGCCAATCACTGTGCTAGGTGTTTTATACGCATTACATGTATTCTCTAATTTAACTTCCAGATCTGCCGTAATAGGTGGCATTATTCCATTTTACTGATGAAGAAACAAAAGGTACATGACTAGTACATCCAGAGCTAGAGTTAGTACCCAGGTTTTTCTGACTCCCTACCCACAGAAGTTTATGGTTCACTTAAGCTGAGCTGACCATGAGGGAATAATACAAGATATTTTAAAATAAAATGTTAGAAGATATATGGCTTGGATGGTGAAAGCATAGTAATTTAGGGAAAGAAGATGGACAGTTGATGAAGAGAGCCTGAAATTGGTGTCAGATTTTACTGATACTGAACCTAATGGGCTGAACCTTCAGGGAAAAAAAGTGTACCTAAGAAGATTTATCAGGCCCTCCTTTTCTGTGAGCACAGGATACTATGTTCATAGCACCAATGTTATTGTGGGGCTACTTCTGTGAAATATAAACTAACGGAAAAATCTCATCTCTGCTACAGCATGATTGATGGCAAGTATATTATTTAAGATTGGGCTTGCCTACACATAACAGAAAAGCAAAATAATAGTTGTTTGATGATATAAGGCTTTCTTTTTCTCTTATAAAAAAGTCTGGGAATATATGGTTCAGGCCTGTTATGGTCACTCCTTGAAGTCATCAGAGATCCAGTCTCCTTCTGTTTTTCTGGCCTACCATCCGTAGCTCTTGGCTTCTATCTTCAAAGGTCATTATAGCAGCTTCAACCATTCTTTTCTAATTTTAGGCAGTAGGAAGAAAAAATAAGAGAAAAATGGCACACCTTTGAACTGAGTTAGTTGTATTGAAAGAGATTTTTACCTAGAAATTTGACCCAGTGACTTCCTTTTACATTTGTATGGCTACTGCTGTCTGGCAAATTGTTTTATATTTTAACTTGGAATAGTATTACTGCCAAAAAAATGTGGGCTTTCTTTCTTAGGAGGAAGCGATATTTGATAGGCAACTAGTAATCTCTGTTGCAGCATGCAACCCATTAGTCTGAGATCCATGTCACCTGTAATGTTTGTTTGCGGGCTAAGAAATAATGTGAGGCAACACTTCGAGGGACTTCCCCAGTGCTCTAATGGTTAGGCATCATCCCTCCAGTGCAGGAAATTTGGGTTTGATCCCAGGTTGGGGAGCTAAGATCCCATATGCCACGAGGCAACTAAGCCTGCACTCCTCAACTAGAGAGCCCAAGCTCTGCAAGCTGCAGAACCCATACTCTCTGGAGGCCCTGCACCACAACTGAAGAGAAACCCGCAAGCTACAGCGAGGATCCCACATGCTGCAACTAAGACACAACACAAGAAAAAAACAAACAAATGAACAAACAAGAAAAACACTTTAAAGCATTTATTGTGTGCGAAGCACTCTGCTAAATTCCTTAAAGTGTTTCAATTTAGTACAATAACCTAATAAAGAGGGATTACTTTATTTTGCAGAAGGAATATTTGGCATGTGTTTACTTAGTGTTAAAAATGATGGCGATGAAGAAGATAATGATAATGATGATGAAAATGATAATTTAAAGTGTTCACATTTATTGAGTGCTTACGATGTGCTTCTTACTGTGCTAAACACTTTTAATTCTACACACACACACACACACACACACACACACACACACACACACACACACACTTATGTGCTTGTACTCACCAGAATCCTAGCAGGTGAAAATTTTATTACTCTCATTCTACAAAGAAAATGAGCCTCAGATCAGGTAAGTAACTTGCCCAAAAGCCTAGTCAGTGGCAGAGCCAAGACTATCATTTAAACTTTAATGGCAAAGCCCCTACTTCTAACCACCATGCTGTATTTTAGGCTCTGCATAAGCCACAGGAGTAGAGATTTTAAAAGTGAGAGTCCTTGTCCTTGATAAACTCATTGTTATTGTTGTTCAGTTGCTCAGTTGTGTTCAACTCTTTGTGACCCCATGGACTGCAGCACGCCAGATGTCCCTGTCCTTCACCAACTCCTGGAGCTTGTTCAAACTCATGTCGATTGAATTGGTGATGCTATCCAACCATCTCATCCTCTGCCATCCCCTTTTCCTCCTGCCTTCAATCTTTCCTAACACCAGAGTCTTTTCTAATGAATCAGCTATCACACCAAGTGGCCAAAGTATTGGAGCTTCAGCTTCACCTTCAGTCTTTCCAATGAATATTCAAGACTGATTTCCTTTAGGATTGACTGGTTTGATCTCCTTAACAGTCCAAGGGACTTTCAAGAGTCTTCTCCATTACCACGGTTCAGAAGCATCAATTTTTCAGTGCTCAGCTTGCTTTATGGTTCAACTCTCACATCCATACATGACTACTGGAAAAACCATAGACTTGACTAGGTGGATTTTGTCGGTAGTATCTCTGCTTTTTAATACATTGTCCAGGTTTGTCATAGCTTTTCTTCCAAGGAGCAAGTATCTTTTAATTTCATGGCTACAGTTACCATCTACAGTGATTTTGGAGTCCAAGTAAATAAAGTCTGTTACTATTCCCATTGTTTCCCCATCTATTTGCCATGAAGTGATGGGACTGGATGCCATGATCTTAGTTTTTTGAATGTTGAGTTTTAAGCCAGCTTTTTCACTCTCCTCTTTCACCGTCGTTAAGAGCCCCTTTAGTTCCTCTTTGCTTTCTGTCATAAGGGTGGTATCATCTGCATACCTAAGGTTATTGATAATTTCCACCAGCAGTCTTTATTCCAGCTTGTGCTTTATCCAGCCTGGCTTTTTGCATGATGTACTTAACTCATAGGCCAATCAAATGATGCTTATATATCATGTAAAAAACTGTACTGTCATTTCACAAACATTATATTTGAGATTTTTCAGGTTGTAACAAGACACAAAATTTAATTAGAGTGTTCGAGGGAAGTGGATCCTTGATCCTTGGACCACATTTAACAGCAGAACCACTCAGGTGAAAGAATCTTATAAATGTGAGGTCAGAGTACTACTAACATTCAAACTTTAGTCAACCTGCTATTGTTTAGTAAGCAAACCAGTAAAAGGGGCACTCAATTAAAGCTGGCAAGAGTAGCAGATACAACATATCTTTCTTAGCTCTTCCTTGACCCTTTGGTTTCCTAAGGAATCATGCAGCTGTTAGCAAGAGCCCCACAAGTGCTCAGTTCTGCCAGGAGCAAAAAACACCCAAATTCTTGCTTCTCGGCTAAGTTTCTTCCCTTTGTGTACTCACGGTTTATATTACCATTTTGGAAGAACTTATATTATAGATGTAAACACTTCCATTATAAGGAAACTTACAAATATTTAGTTTCCCTGATACTAAAACCAAACTCAGCTTCACAAAACAGTCTAAACAATTCTCTAATAATATTTGCATCCTTCCAGTAACTTTCTCATTTGACCTTTACAGTAACCCTGCCAAGTAGGTATTGTTTCTAGTTTATGCAGACTGGGAAACTAGGGCACAAGGAGATTAAGTAACTTATCTAAGTTCTAATAGCTAGTAAGTGCACAAAGTCTTATTGATTTCAAAGCCTGCGATCTTTTGATAATGTACAGTTTTGTTTGGTTACATAGTAGAATGCTTTGTTAAGAATATTTAAAAATCACCAGAGGAGAGACTACTAGAATTGTTATTCTCACTTATAGGAGTTAAACTTGGCCTTGCCTCAGCAGGACAAATAAGTAAAATCACCCACTTACATCCTGGAGGTTCAGTGGGACTTGGATTGAGCACTAGTTTTTCTGAATTTATTTGGTAATATTTCTTGGGTCTTTTCCACTGAGGTCACAGATAGTTTGGGGAGAATGTGAGATGGATAAACAGAATAAGGAAATTGAAAGTAACAGTAGTATGCCTTTATGAGCTTCTAAAGGTCTATTCTTTTGGCATTCAAGTACTCATAGAGAAGGGAGAAGAGTCTGTGCAATCCACACACAAATTGCTTGTTTCATACCTGAGAGTGATCAGTGTACTACATGTGTAAAAGAAAATGTGGCACTGTTATAAGCTTGGGGGCATCTGCTTAGATATAAAAATGACAACCCCGTGTCAAACAAATATGGCAAGGGTATGCAACTGGGGTAGGCAACATACATGTGAAAATGTTACTACAAAGTTGTCACTTCAGTATTAAAGGGGTTAGTAGCTGGGGAATTATTGAATTGTCTCAATTACTAGCAATTGTCCAGGTAACATTTTAATTAGCAAAAGGATTGACTTAGTGCTCTAACTCTGATACAGATAATGTTTATTCAGGTAATTCCAAAAGAAAAATTAGTTGATTTGGAAGAACGGAACTAATATCTGATGACAGCCTATTATTTACCAGACACTTGACTAAGTGTTTTATGTTACTTTGTTTAATCCTTGAACTGTTTGATAAGTCATTATAATTTTCCTCATATGTAAGTGTGGAAATGGAATCTGAGAGAACATGTGTTTTTTCTCAAGGTGAATTAGCAATAGAATTTGAATCTAGGTCTTCACTGCTTTTAATGTGTACCTTTTGATATCTCTCTTACTTTATTTTCCCTTATTTTTTACTGTCTCTGTCACTAAACTATAAAGTGATTTGAAGGCACAACTAAATGTCTACCATATGATAAGGGCATTATTGGGTTGAGCCCTAATGTCTATATACATGCATGTAGATAAGGAAGTATGATGGGAGGACATTTTATGTAATAAGAGGTGTTAAAAGAACATAGACTTTAGCAGTCATAGAAGCCTGAATTTTGTCTCATCAAATTTGCTTTCTGGTGATGGGGAGAAAACAGTGTATAATAAGTAAAACATGTCAGATGGTAAAAAGTGCTATGGAGGAAAAAAGTCAGGGATGGGTATTAGGGAATACCATGATGGAGAGTTACACTTTTTGAGCAGAGTATTAGCAGAAGATAATCACTGAGAAGGTGGAATTTGAAGAAAAATCTGAAGGAGATGAACCAGTCACATGGATATCTAGAGGAAGAAGAGCATATGGATTGGAAGGTCCAAGTGTAAAAACCTTGAGTGAGGGCCTGACTGACATTTATTAGGAAAGCAGGAAGAACAATTTGTGACTGAAAGAGTAAGTGAAGGGAAGATCAGTGGAAAATGAGGTCAAAGATAAAACAGGTCAAGATCATATTGGGTCCTGTGGTCCAATATAAGGACTTAATAATAGAGAGATGTGAAAAAATATTGAAGGGACATGAACAGAAGAGCAGTACGATCTCTTGATTATATGAATTGGCGTCTTTGTAGACAATGGACTTTAAGAGAGGAAATGATGAAACAGAAAAACCAGTTAGGAAGCAGTTGAAATCATCTTGATGAGAAATTATGGGGGTTTGGACCAGGGTACTAGCAGCAGAGAAGAGCACAGTCAGATTCTGGGAATATGTGAAATTATAACCACCAGGTTTGCTAATAGATTGGATTTGGGATGTGAGAGAATGAGTAGCTGAGGATAACTTCAAAGTTTTTGGTCTGAACGTTTGTACATGCATACATATATACCCTCCCTCTGGGACCTCGCTGCCACCCTCTTATCCCACCCATCTAGGTGGCCGTAGAGCACTAAGCCAAGCTCCTTGCACTATACAACAAGTTCTAACTAGCTTTTTATTTTATACATGGTAGTGTATATGTGTCAATCCCAATATACCGATTCATCCCTTCCTTCTCAGCCCCACTGTGTTCATGCGTCCATTCTCTACATCTGCATCTCTGTTCCTACTCTGCAAATAGTGTATCTATACCATTTTTCTAGATTCCACATATAAGCATTTGATTCCACATATACAGTATTTGTTTTTTTTCTTTCTGAGTTAATTCACTCTGTGTGATAGACTCTAGATCTATCCACATCTCTACAAATGACCAATTTCATTCCTTTTGATGACTGAGTAGTATTTTATTGTATACATGTACCACTTTATTAATTGAAATTGCTATTGGGTTTGCCAAAAAGTTCATTTGGGTTTTTCTGTAGGGTCTTTGGAGAAATCCAAATGAACTTTTTGGCAAACCCCAAATTTTTAAGATGGGCGAGACTCTAGAAAGGACAAGTTGGAGAGGAAAGATCAGGAGGCAGGTTTTGAATGTGTTTAATTTGAAATTTTATTAGATATCAAAGTAGAGATGTTGGAGTTCAAGCAAATTTCTGAGCTCTGTTATAAATTTGAGGACCATCAATGTACACAGGTGGTATTTAAAGCTTTGTGAATGATTGAGGAGATTACTAAGGGAATGGGTATATTTTTAGAAGGGAAAGCATTTAAGGACTGAACCCTGGAAAGAAGATATTAGATATTAAAAGATGAAGAGAATCCTACAGAAGATTTCTGAAAAGCAGCAGCCAGAGGGAAACCAAAACAGTATAGTATGACCCAGTTAAGGACAGAGTGATCTACTGTGCCAAATGCTACTATTAAGTCAGGTAAATTAATATTGATTATGCTATTTAGCAATGTAGAGGATATGCAGGATCATAACAAAGGGAATTTCAATGGAATGATGTGGTCAGAACTCCAT
Organism: Muntiacus reevesi; assembly: GCF_963930625.1. Taxonomy (NCBI): domain Eukaryota; kingdom Metazoa; phylum Chordata; class Mammalia; order Artiodactyla; family Cervidae; genus Muntiacus; species Muntiacus reevesi. The sequence goes on from NC_089249.1 coordinate 155,291,893, forward strand.
TTAAGGTCAAGAGAACTGATATCAAGATTAAATAATAGAATGAATATGAAGTTTATGCCTGGCACATAGTATCAGTATATAATTTATACATTATATATATCAGACTCAAAGGCAGTGAAATAGGATATCAGTGGATATATGTCACTCATTCGTGTCTGACACTTTGCAGTCCCATGGTCTGTAAGCCTGCCAGACTCCTCTATCCATGGAATTCTCCAGCAAAGAATACTGGATTGGGTAGCCATTGCCTTCTCCAGGGGATCTTCTCAACCCAAAGAACCATTTAATTTTTGAGAGCTAATAAACTGTTTAGATGATGGGGAACAGACTGAGGTCAGTTCACTGAGTGTCCAACTCAATAGTGGGATTTTTTTTTTTCTTTTCTAAGACCCATTGAAGATTTGAGATCAGGAAAATGTCATGATAAAAACTACTGGGTTTTCTCATATATTCCCTAGTGCTTTGCACCTAGGCAGAACTTAAAAAGCATTTATTGATTAAAATAATTTTGCCTAAATAAATAATTTATAAAAGAATATTGTATTGTCCCAGAGAGAAACCAAATGATCTAAGTGCTCTTTCCTTACAAATTGTGCTGATACTCTGTGTTCATTCTGTTATGCCTGACTATGTTTTATCTATTTTTCAGTATATTTTCTTTGGTGCTTTATAAAGTTCAACATAAATCTCTGTGCTAGAATATTATTTGGCAGATTTCTCTAACATCAGACCATGACTACAAACTCTCAGGGCATATCAGGCAGCTGTCTCATCTCTTCACATCTCTATATAATCCTTTAAAATCAGATACTGTACCATCCAATAATTCAGAACAGTTTATGGGGATTATAAATTGAGACCATCTCCAACTTTTTGGAATACTTTGCTCTATGGGCTTAAAAAGTTTTTCTTTTCCCAAAGCTCTTTAATGCCTAGCTATTTTATCCCTTGCATATTTGTTTGTCTAGAAGTATAGTTTCTCATCTAGCTGGCTTTTCTGTCCCAGTATATTCCATAGCCTTATCAACAGTTGGTGGAGACTTATACTGTCTCCTTGCCTTCTTATTTGAAAGATGGAAAGGCAGCTTAACTTCTTTGTAGATTTATTGTGAGAGTAGGATTTTTAGGGGGAGCAGTATTATGTAGTAAAAAGAGCAATGGATTGGGAGCCAGGAGACCCTGACTGTAACCTCAGCAGTACCACTAGGCTATGAATGTATTGGGTGGCTTCATCCAAGGCACTTAACTCTTCTAGGTCTCAGATTTCTTATATGAAAACAAGGAAAGCTTCCCTTGTGGCTCAGTGGTAAGGAATCCACCTTGTAATACAAGGGACACTGGTTCCATCCCTTGTTTAGGAAGATCCCACATGCCATGGAGCAACTAAGCCTCTGCACCACAACTATTGAGCCTGTGAACTGCAGTTACTGAGCCTGTGTACCACAGCTACTGACGTGCTCATGCCTGGAACCTGTGCTCTGCAACAAAGGGAGCCACTGCAGTGGGAAGCCTGCACACTGTGACAAAGAGTAGTCTCTGCTCACCACATCCAGGGAAGGCCCACACACAGGGAGGAAGAGCCGCCAGGGCCAAAAAATAAAGCTAATGGATCAATCTTTACAAAAAGCAAGAGAATAGGATCAAATGCCATTTATCCATTTATTCAATAAGTATTCTCTAAGTGATCTTTCTACATACCAGTGCCTATTATGAATGCTAATATGAGTAAGATGTACTTTTCACCCTTTATGCACTTATATGATAGAGGTGCTGCTGCCGCTGCCGCTAGGTCACTTCAGTCGTGTCTAACTCTCTGCGACCCCATAGACGGCAGCCCACTGGGCTCCCCTGTCCCTGGGATTCTCCAGGCAAGAACACCAGAGTAGGTTGCCTTTTCCTTCTCCAATGCATGAAAGTGAAAAGTGAAAGTGAAGTTGTTCAGTCGTGTCCGACTCATAGTGACCCCATGGACTGCAGCCTACCAGGCTCCTCCTTCCATGGGATTTTCCAGGCAAAAGTACTGGAGTGGGTATGATAGAGGTGAAGAAAAAACTACAAACGAGTTGTAAAAGAGGAATACAAAAATGGGACTATAGTGTAGCGGCACAGGTAAAGGGCAACTGGTGGGCTAGAGTGATCAGAAAATATTTGCAAAAGAAAATAACCAAACTAAAGCTGAATCTTTAAAAAATGATTTAGACTGGAATTCTCATATAGTATTGGTAGGACTGTAAATTGTTACAAAAAAACCTGTAGAAAACATTGTAAACATACTGCTAGAATATATATCTATATCTAGCTTATGCTCTAGTAGATAATGACAGTCTTCCAGTCCCAGAAATATGTATATTCCCCAAAAAGACATTTAAAAATATTCCTAGTGGCACTATTTGCAATAATCAAAATCAGGATTTATTCTAATGGCTGTAAATAGTAGAGAATGAGACAGTGGGATGGCATCACCAACTCAATGGACATGAATTTAAGCAAATTCTGGGAGATAGTGAAGGGCAGGGAAGCCTGGCATGCTGCAGCCCATGGGGTTGCAAAGAGTTGGACATGACTGAGAGACTGAACAACAACAAATAAATAGTAGAGTTTTAAAAAATTAGTTTATTTTAATTGGAGGATAATTGCAATATTGTGGTGTTTTTTTGCCATACATCAACATGAATTGGCCATAGGTATATATGTATCCCCCATACTGAACCCCTTCCTACCATCCTCCCCATCATATCCCTCTAGGTTGTCCCAGAGCATTGGCTTTGGGTGCCCTGCTTCATTCATCAAACTCACACTGGTCATCTATTTTACATATGGTAACATATATGTTTCAATGCTAGTCTCTCAAATCATACCACCCTCTCCTCCCACTGAGTCCAAAAGTCTGTTCTTTATGTAGTGTCTACTTTGCCACCTTGGATGTGGAATCTTTGGTACCATCTTTCTAAATTCCATATATATGTGTTAATATACACTATTTGTCTTTCTCTTTCAGATTTACTTCATTCTGTATAATAGACTCCAGGCTCATCTACCTCATTAGAACTGACTCAAATGCATTCATTTTTATAGCTGAGTAGTATTCCAACTTCCTTATCCTTTCATCTACTGATGAACATCTAGATCTCTTCCACGTCTTAGCTATTGTAAATAGTGCTGCAATGAACATTGAGGTATATGTGTCTCTTTCACTTCTGGTTTCCTCAAGGGATATGCCCAGCAGTAGGATTGCTGGGTCGTATGGCAGTTCTATTCCCAGTTTTTAAAGGAATCTTCACACTGTTCTCCATAGTGGTTGTACCAGTTTGTATTCCCACCAAAAGTGTAAGAGGGTTCCCTTTTCTCCATGCCCTCTCCAGCATTTATTGTTTGTAGACTTTTTGATTATAAGCATTCTGACCAGTGTGAGATGGTATCTCATTGTGGTTTTGATTTGCATTTCTCTAATAATGACTGGTGTTGAACGTCTTTTCATGTGTTTATTAGCCATCTGTAGGTCTTCTTTGGAGAATGTCTATTTAGGTCTTTTGCCCACTTTTTGATTGGGTTGTTCATTTTTCTGATATTGTGCTGCCTGAGCTGCTTGTGTATTTTGGAGATTAATTCTTTGTCAGTTGTTTGTTTGCTGTTATTTTCTCCCATTCTGAGGGCTGTCTTTTCACCTTGCTTATAGTTTTCTTCATTGTGCAAAAGTTTTTAAGTTTAATTAGGTTCCATTTGTTTGTTTTTATTTTTATTTCCATTACTCTGGGAGGTAGGTCATAGAAAATCTTGCTGTGATTTATGTCAGAGAGTGTTCTGCCTGTGTTTTCCTCTAAGAATTTTATTTAGATCTTACATTTAGGTGTTTAATCCATTTTGAGTTTATTTTTGTGTATGGTGTTAGAAAGTGTTCTAGTTTCAATTCTTTTACAGATAGTTGACCAGTTTCCCCAGAACCGCTTGTTGAAGAGACTGTCTTTTCTCCATTGTGTTTTTTTGCCTCCTTTTTAAAAGATAAGATGTTCATGGGTGCATGGATTTCTCTCTGGACTTTCTATTTTGTTCCATTGATCTATATTTCTGTCTTTGTGCCAGTACCATATAGAGTTGATAAACTTGGTTATAGTCATAACTATATGCTAGAATATCATTAGCATTGAGAATGAGTGAACTATTACTACATGGGAAAATCTCACAAAAATAATGTTGATATATAGGAGTCAGATGCAAAAGAATATACACCATACAATTCCATTCATGTAAAGTTAAAAACAGACAAACTAACCTATATTAAAATCAGAATAGTAGTTTCCCTTAGCTGATGGGTAGTGCCTGGAAATGGGGTTCTGGAGTGTTGGTTTTGTTCTGTTTTTTGATCTGAAGGCTGTATAGATGGCTCTGCTGATTTCTAAAAAAAAAATTCAAGGTATGTATTTGTAATTTGTACACTTCTTTGTAGGGCTTGCTAAGTGGCCCTCAGTGGTAGAGAATCTGCCTGCCAATTCAGGAGACACAAGAGAAACAGATTTGATCCCTGGTTGGGAACATCCCCTGGAGTAGGAAATGGCAACCTGCTCCAGTATTCTTGCCTGGAAAATCCCATGGAGAGAGGAGCCTTGTAGGCTACAGTCCATGGGATCGCAAAGAGTTGGACATGACTGGGCACACATGTGCATGCGTGTGTGCGTGCACGTGCACACACACACACTTCCTTGTATGTATAGTATAGTTTGAAACTTACTTACCCAAATGGTGGGGGTTAGTTAAGAAAGAACATGAACAAAAGGAAGAAGCCTTAAGGAACATAGTAATGTTTTCCATTTTCACATGCTGTGATTCTGATATTTGTTTTTCACTCTTTCAATAAAAACTGTCCATGCCTACTATGTGATATGATTACTAGCAAGCATTTTTGAAATGATAATAGAAATAAACTTCAGTTCTTTTCTTAAACAATTAAGTGTTTTACTTATGGGAATAAGACAAACCGTTACAACAACAATAATGACAACTTTTGCTTTACTATGAGCTTTCTTCAGGGGCTATAGTTTTTATAACTTTACCTCTCCATTTCCCAATCACAGAACTTTTCACATAGGTGTGCACTTAATATTGAATGAATGGGTTAAATCACAATCTATAACACACACACACACACACACACACACACACACACACACACACACACACACACACAAAATAGAGACACTTACAGATTTGCATGATTTCCAGAGTTCAGGAGATTAAAGTGAGTTTGCCAAACCATAAAATCTTATTTCGCACAGCACTTTAACTGAAGGCCTTTCAGAAACATCACAGAAACTTTATGACTTTTCTGATATCTTTCTCCATGTAGGAGTAGTGAAAGCAAATTATAAAATATTGAAAAGTAAATTGGTAAAAGAATTTTTATAATCAACAATTTAAGATGGTCTACTATATTGTATTTTGAAAAATACTTTCTGGGAAATTAGGACAAAAGCAAGCTCAATTTTTAGGCTTTGGTAGTGAACCATACTTTCTACTTATGTCCCGCATCTACTCCTTACCCAGATTCATTGATCTCTATTATCCAGTTTCTAGTATTCTACTCTAGTCATAGTTTTGGTAATAGCAAGAGTCCACCTTCAATAATATGATTGATACCTAAAAATCCACTGGGCAATTTCATTAGCATTCTTGTTATTTTCCATTTACCCCTCCAGATGTGCTCTCTACTTTTTTCCACTCTGCATAGAGTCCCAAGAAGTTCACCTTTATGGACTGAATCAGCAGGCTCCCTTACACTCTGGCTGGCAGTTGAGTGCCTGTGACTGGCAGAAAATCATAATGTAGGAGAAGAATGTTAGGAATATTTATTCCTCTTCTCTTAAAGGCCATGTTTACACTTTCCAGGTTTTGATAACCGCTCTCTCCCCATGATCTGTCATGCCTAGAGGGCCTTAGTAAACCTTCACATCTGTGGGAGAAAGGTAACAGCTTTCTGTTCTTGCTTGGGCAGAGTGGCTTCATTATCCCTAGTTGGGTTTCTTTACCCTATTCTCCCACTTTTAAATTCTTTCTTTATTACATTCTTCTTGTTTATCTTGTTTGAGTTCACCATCTGTTCCCAGCAAGTCCTTGAATGGTGTGTCATGCTGGGTTTTGGTGTAGTTTCGGTTTGTTTTCCATACAGTGCCATGCCAGTCCAGCTCTTTCTTCAGGAGCCAGATCAAGAGTCACCACCTCTGACCCAATTTCATTTCTCTTATGGCTGAGAAATTGGGTTATTTGTAGTGATGTGGATCAACCTAGAATCTGTCATACAGAGTGAAGTAAGTCAGAAAGATAAAAGCAAATATCATATGTTTACGCACATATATGGAATCTAGAAAAATGGTACTGATGAACCTGTTTGGACTTCCTTGGTGGCTCAGAGGGTAAAGCGTCTGCCTGCAATGTGGGAGACCTGAGTTTGATCCCTGGGTTGGGAAGATCCCCTGGAGAAGGAAATGGCAACCCACTCCAGTATTCTTGCCTGGAGAATCGTATGGATGGAGGAGCCTGGTAGGCTACAGTGCAAGGGGTCGCAAAGAGTCGGACACGACTGAGCAACTTCACTAACAGAGATACAGACATAGAGAGCAGACTTGTGGACACATGGCAGGAAGGAGACAGGTGGACGAACTGAGAGAGTAGCACTGACATATATACACTAGCATGTGTAAAACAGGTAGCTAATGGGAGCTGCTGTGTAATACAGGGAGCTCAGCGATGACCTAGAGGGGTGGGAAGGAGGGCATGGAAGGCTCAAGTGGGAGGGGATGATATATACATACAATTGATTAATGTTGTGCAGCAGAAACCAACACAAGATTATAAAGCAATTATACTCCAATTTAGAAAAAGTTACACCTCTGAAATACGAATTTTGGAGTCTGAGAAATCTAAAACTGAATTAAAATTCCAACACTTATTAGCTGTGTTACTTGGGTAAATTTTTTTATATTTTTGAACTTTAGTTATGTTATCTGTAAAATAAGGGGTAATAACACCCCGTGCAAAGGTGTTAGCTATTAATTAAATAAATTTGTTTTTGAACTCTCCTAATGCTAGACAGTGTCTCAGTAAATATTTTTATCTTCTTTTCTGATAAACTTTATCCTATTTTACTTTATTTTCTATTGCCATACTTTTGTTTGCATGTTGCTTTGATTTTGTTTTTCTCTAAAGGCTTTGCCTTTCTAAAACTACTCTAAATTTCTCAGGGCAATAAATCATAGAGATATACTAGAGATAAGTTAAAATCGTGTTTTTAGAATTTATGAAAAATTTTACTTTTGCTATTATATTTAATTCTCATAACTCTGAAAAGGAGAAGTGAAAGTCACTCAGCCGTGTCAGACTCTGCGACTGTATAGTCCATGGATTTCTCCAGGCCAGAATACTGGAGTGGGTAGCCTTTCCCTTCACCAATGGATCTTCCCAACCCAGGGATTGAACCCAGGTCCCCTGCAATGCAGGTGGATTCTTTACCAGCTGAGCCACATGGGAAGCCCAAGAATATACTATTTTTCTTGTTTTGCAGATGAGATAACTGGAGACACTGAGAAATTAATCATCTAAACCACAGAGCTAAATAGTGGCAAAATGTAACTCAAGCTCAGGTCCTCAGACCCAAATCCCTTTCATTTCTGTTATACTGCCACGGATTTGTCTTGCCTCTTGAGTTCATTATCCTTTGATTCATATTGGCTGAATTCATATTATTGTAAGTGATTGATAATCCATTTCTTTTTTTCTTCTCCAACTTTCTTTTTGATTTGGCAATTATTTTTATCCTTTCTAATCTCTATTCATTATCTTTTGTGAATTGTATCCCTTCACAGTGACTACTTTTCTCTAGAGACTGTAATGATAGAAACTTAAAAATGATCATGACTGTGAAATGGAGAAAGAGAGCCAACACATTTATGCTTAGTATCTTTCAGAATTACTCTCCTATCTGGTCATGACCTCTGGTGTGAAAAGTAGCACTTATTATTCCTTCTGTCCTATGCTTTGGTCATTTTCCTGGAATGAGTAGCACTGTGGTTATTTACGGGCCTTTTCCAACATTTGGCAACATAGAAACCTTTCATGAGAGGCAGGTAGTAGAGTAGAAATGACAGCAGCGTTGGTGTTAGCCAGGCCTGCGTTCAAATTCTAGGTCAGCCATTTACTAATTGTGTGACTTTGTTTAACAGTAAATTATTTGTAAAATAACTTAGGTGAGTGTGGTGGAGGTGGGTGGATGTGTGGTAAGTATTACCTACCTTGCCGAGTTCTTATTATAATTAGATGTGATAATATATATAAAGTACTTATCAATTGTAGATTTTCAATAAATGGTAGTGTTTATTATCATTATTATCACTACTGTTATTATTAGGAAACACACAAAAGAATCCCACTTTTAGAGTTCATGTTCAGGCCACTGGATGCTGAATAGAATAATCACCAGATTTCGAGCTTGGCCAAGCCTTTGGCAAACAGATGTCAAAAGGTACAGCATCTTAGAGGTGCCCAGTGTGAAAAATCTGCTTTGTTCTTTCTGCTTGGCTCCTTTGATGATCTATAATGCCTTCTGCTTTGGCGGTGCCATTGATTGGGTATTTTAGGGCAATTTGTTGGATTAAGATTCTCAGTGTACCACAGCAGGTGGGGGCCTGATTGAACCTGGTAACAATGCAACTTTTCTTCCATGGAGGTTGAGACTTACCTAACAACCTCTCTGGGCTCTCTGTGCTTCCTTTTTCTCCCTATTACAAAATACTCTAAGTGATTACAAAAAGGCTTGTCATGGATGAGGATTTCAGTGACTTTTCTCATTCATTTCTTTCATGAAAGTGAAACGAAAAAATCCAGAATGAAATGGGAAAATGTGCACTGAGATAATTTTAAAGTATCTTTACTTAAGGAATATGTGCAGTGCATTAATTAAAATGAGTAATGCCCTCCCAAACTCCAGATCTTTATTCTTATTAATTTCTCTCTTTTTCTTTTACTAACAAGTGAACACTTACTACTCTTAAGAACCAGTTCCAGTATTTCTTTTGAAGCTTTCTCATTAGACTCTGAGCCCCTGCAGAGGCAGAATATTCTTCTCATTTTTGTATTTACTTCACTTTCTAACACGGAACCTGGAATATGAAAGGCCTTTGACAGTGAATAAATTGTAACCAAGATATTTTCAAAATATTTAAAGGTAGGCTGTCTCACTTCTTTCATGTAATTCAATCATAGTGATTATTTGTTTCCATGAAGACTGTTATGGAGATTGCTGGTTGAATTTGTTTTTTGTTCAAGATATTATTAGAGAGCAATAAAAGGATTGAGCTGCAGTCTGAAAGTGCCAAAGAAGTTCAGAAAAGGAAAATGTCTCCTGGGCTGGAGAAGTCAAGATAAATGATATCTGAATAGAAAAAGATCTGAACATCGTCTAGCACTTCTATATAATCTTGGAGGTGAGTGATGCCCAGCTGATCTGGACTTTAAGGAGATACTAGCCTTGCTGATACTAAATACACATTGAAAGTAGAGTTTATTTAAGGCAGAGTATAAATAAGGTTTGAAAAGGTATGGTAGGCTCACGGGAGAGGGAATGATTACTACAGCCAGAAGGGCCAGAAAATGCCTCCTAGAAGAGGTAAGGCTCCAATAAAGCTTTAACGGATACTCAAGAGACCAAATGCAGAAAACACAGGTGAAGAGGATCTTGCATGTGAAGGAATGTTGATGAATGCACAAAGTTCAATTTGTGTACTTTGTGATGACCTAAGTATCTAGAACAAATTTTAATTAAAGGGATTTTTACACTTTTAAGAATACATTATAAAATAAAAAATAAAAATGCAAAAGAATACCAGCAATGAAGAAGTGAAATTTGAAATTAAAATCAGTACTATTTACATTAGGATTTGTGGTTGTTGTTTAGTCACTCAGTTCTATCCGACTCCTTTGTGACCCCATGGACTTTAGCACATCAGGCTCCTCTGTGCATGGGATTTTCTGGGCAAGATTACTGGAGTGGGTTGCTATTTATTCACCATTTCCTCCTTCAAGGGATCTTCCTGACCCAGGGATTGAGCCTGCAGTTCTTGCATTGCAAGCAGATTCTTTATTACTGAGTCACCAAGAAAGCCCTTATTTAGCATACTTAGGTGTAAATCTAATAAAATATAGTCAAGATATATATGAAGAGAACTATAAGGCATTAATGAAAGAAATCAAAGAACTAAATAAACAGAGAGATGTTCCATATTCATGAATAAGAAGACTCAATGTTGAATAAACAGGTTGATGGAGCAGAATAGAGAACCCAGAAATAGGTCAATTTAAATATAGTCAACTGAATTCTGAAAAAGGAGCAAAATCAAAAAGTTGAGAAAAGTAGTCTCTTCAATAGATGATTCTAGAACAACTGAACATCCACATACCAAAAATGAGTCTAGACATATAACTTACACCTTTCACAAAAATTAACTCAAAATGAATCACAAGTCTAGATATAAAAGGCAAAAATTATAAAATTTCTAGAATATAGAAGAAAATCTAGCTACTGGATTTAATGATGACTTTTAAGATATAACACAAAGGCATGATTCATGAAAGGAAAGATTGATAAGCTGGATGAACTTCATTAAAGTGAAATATTTCTGCTCTGTGAAAGACACTGTCAAGAGAATGAAAAGATAAGGCACAGATTGGAAGAAAATGTTTGCAGAAGGCTTGTCTGATAAGGCTTGTTGCCCAAAATATACAAACAACTCTTAAAACTCAATAATAAGAAAATGAATGACCCACTTTAAAAGTGAGTGCATGGTCTGAACAGACATAGAGATGGCAAATATGCATATGGCAATATGTCCCAAATCACAGGTCATCAGGGAACTATAAATTAGTACAGCAATGGATTACTGTTGTGTACCTGTTAAAACAGCCAAAATTCCCCCAATCCAAAACACTGACAACACCAAATGGTGAGGCTCTAGAACAAGAGGAGCTCTCATTCATTGCTGGTGGGAAATCAAAGTGCTATAGCCATTTTAGAAGACATTTTGGTAGTTTCCTACAAACCTAAGCATACTTTTATCATAGAGTTTAGCAGGCATCCCAGGTGGCACAGTGATAAAGAATCTGCTTGCCAGTGCAGAAGATGCAGGGGATGCAAGTGCGATCCCTGGGTTGAGAAGACCCCCTGGAGTAGGAAATGGCACCCCACTCCAGGATATTGTATATAATTCCCTGTGCTACATGGTAAAAACTTCCTGTTTATATATCATATGTAGTAGTTTGTATCTGTTAATCCCAAACTCCTAATTTATCGCTCCACACCCTTTCCCCTTTGCTAACCATAAATATGTTTTTTTCTGACTGTGAATCTGTTTCTGTTTTGTAAATAAGTTCATTTGTATCATATTTTAGATTCCCCATATAAGTGGTATCATATGATATTTGCCTTTCTTTGTCTGACTTTACTTAGTTTGATCATCTCTAGGTCCATCCTGCATTGCATTGCTGCAAATGGCATTATTTCATTCTCTTGTATGGCTGAGTAATATCCCATTGTATATATGTGCCACATCTTCTTTATTTATTGTTTTGCCAATGAACATTTAGGTTGCTTCCATGTCTTGACTATTGTAAATAGTCCTTCAATGACTATTGGGGTGCATATGTCTTTTCAAACTGTAGTTTTCTCTGGATATATGCCCAGGAATGGGATTGCTGGATCATATTGGTAATTCTATTTTTAATTTTTTAAGGAACATCCCATACTGTTTACCACAGCGGCTGCACCAATGTACATTCCTACCAACAGTATAAGAGGATTCCCTTTTATCCATACACTTCCTAGCATTTATTATCTGTAAACTTTTCGATGATGGTTTTTCTGACTGGTGTGAGGTAGTAATCATTGCAGTTCTGATTTGCATGTCTTTGATGATTAGTAATGTTGAGCATCTTTTCATAACGATTATTGTCTTCTTTGGAGAAATGTCTATTTAGATCTTCTGGTCATTTTTTGACTCAATTGTTTGTTTGTTATTGAGTCATATGCGTGTTTGTATATTTTGGAAATTAATTCCTTGACATTCTATAAAAAACAAAACTATTACAATAACAAGATCAGTGGTTATCAGATGTTGGGTGAGGGGAGAAAGGGATGAGTAGGCAGAGCACAGAGGATTTTTAAGACAATGAAAACACTGCATGATACTCTAACGGTGGATACATGTCATTATACATTTGTCCAAACTCATAAATTGTACAACACCAAGAGTGAGCCCTAATGTAAACCATACTCTGAGTGATAATGATCTCTCAATGTAAGTTCAGTAGTCATAAATGCACCATTTGATGGAGGATGTCGATAATGCAGGAGGTTATGTGTTTGTAGGGGCAGGGTTTATATGGGAAATCTCTGTATCTTCCTATCAATTTTGATGTAAACCTAAAACTGCTTTTTAAAAAGCCTATTAAAACAATAGTGAAATGATTCAAAGTGAAAAAAAAAAAAAAAAGGTAAAGGAAAACTGAGGTTTGAATTCTGAGGACTTTTGGCTTCATCCTAGTCATTGAGAGATAAATCAGAGACTGAATGCCATATGCCATATGACCCAGCAATCCCGCTGCTGGGCATACACACTGAGGAAGCCAGAACTGAAAGAGACACATGTACCCCAATGTTCATCGCAGCACTGTTTGCAATAGCCAGGACATGGAAGCAACCTAGGTGTTCATCGGCAGATGAATGGATAAGAAAGCTGTGGTACATACACACAATGGAATATTACTCAGCTATTAAAAAAGAATACATTTGAATCAGTTCTAATGAGGTGGATGAAACTGGAGCCTATTATACAGAGTGAAGTAAGTCAGAAAGAAAAACACCAATATAGTATGCTAACGCATATATATGGAATTTATAAAGATGGTAATGATAACCCTGTATGAAAGAAAGCAAGAGAGACACAGATGTATTGAACAGTCTTTTGGACCCTGTGGGAGAGGGTGAGGGTGGGATGATATGGGAGAATGGCATTGAAACATGTAAATTATCATATGTGAAACGAGTCGCCAGTCCAGGTATGATGCATGAGACAGGATGCTTGGGGCCAGTGCATGGGATGACCCAGAGGGATGGGATGGGGAGGGAGGTGGGAGGGGGGTTCAGGATGGGGAACACCTCTACACCCATGGTGGATTCAAGTCAAAGTATGGCAAAACCAATACAATGTTGTAAAGTAAAATTAATTAATTAATTAATTAAAAAATAGAACTTCTAAGAATATAAAAAAATGCCTATTAAAACAATAGTGAAATGATTCAAAGTGAAAAAAAACAGTAAAGGAAAACTGAGGTTTGAATTCTGAGGACCTTTGGCTTTATCCTAGTCATTAAGATATAAATCTGAGATTGAATGAAATAAAATTGGTTCCTGGGTTTCAGATTGGGAGATGATGGGACAGCCAGACAACATGAACACTGAGATTCTACAGCCTCTCTCAGGGGCATGATGCCCGTCAAAGGCATGGGAGCACTGGCATAGGGAAAATTCATTGTAACGTTAATGACCTTCTTTTTGTGTGAATTTTATAACACATAATTTTAACTGCATTTTGATGTATAGGTAGCTTGTTGGACTGAGGAATTTTGTGTTTAACATATTTAACATATTGTGTTTAACATATAGGTATTAGTGGAAAACAAATGAGAGTAAAGAGAGTGTACAAATGGATTAAAAGATCAGAGACCCTAACCTGGGCCTACACAGAGCCTTACCTTCTGTGATGTGATGAATGTAATACATTTACTCAGTGTAGTTATTAATAAACCTTTTTTTTTTTTCATTTATTTTTATTAGTTGGAGGCTAATTACTTTACAATATTGAAGTGGATTTTGTCATACATTGACATGAATCAGCCATGGAGTTAAGACCCTTTGGGGTGAGAGAATTTGTTTTGTGAGTCCTTGGAGGTCTTTGAGTTGAGAAATACCTGGTCTAGAATCCTGATTCATGTTCTTATTTTCTGTGTTATCTTGATTCTCAACTTCTCTGAATTTCATTTCCTAATGTAAACATAGAATAGAAACAGCAATAATACTTAATTTGAAGGGATGCTATGAGAATTAAACATGTTTGTAAACAATCTAACCCTCCAAGATTTGTTCCCTTGAGAACTGTGGTGAACAAAGACTAAACCAGAAGAGGTCTAGTGAAGGGGACAAGACTGAGGCACTTTCAGGCCATATCCCTATAACTACTACTATCCAAGCACTGTAAAGAGGCTAAGAACTATTGTAAATAGGACCCTGTAAATAAAGATCAAAACATCCTCATTGACTGTCAAAAATAAGATCGCAGTAGCATTAAAGCACCCGGATGAAACACCCCAGCACTTATCCACAGTGAAATCTATAAAGTGCTTTCAATTGCTAAGGGGATCTTTAGATATAGCATCATTTTCTCTATCTTATGGATGACTTGGCCACCTCCACTATGAATTTTTCATGATTCCCCTGACCCAGCAGCTCTTGCCTGTGGAGAGAATAATACAGTATTGATTTCGGAGTTAGGCTTCTGCCTTTTTCGCCACAACAGGATTTTTGTAGCCTAGAAACCTCAATTCCCTATTACTCATTACAGACCAGGGCAACTTTTCTTAGATCTGGAATTCAGAAGGCGAACCATTTAGCTGTTAGTGTTAAAAACAGTCATTATAGTGGAATTTTAACTGATCTCAGTAATGAGAGTAGCTGTTATTAAAAACTTCCTAATTGAACCAACAGAAGTAGGATTATACAGAATGCCAAGAAGACAATAGTCTTTGTCTCTCTCACAATTGGGATATTTTCCTAGGCATAGCTTTCTGAATGAACCTGTTAAAAATATACCAGAGGCTAAAAAAGAGTAAAATAGAAAGGAAACATAACTCAAAATCCAGTCCATCTCTTACTATTTTTTCTTCCGTGTAATTTTTGGAGTAGATGTCTAGGTGATTCTTATTTTCAGTGGCCCTTGGTCATATAAGAGAAATGAAAAGAGGCCATGCTGTTGGTAGTTTTTATTTAAACTGCTTTTAAGAAATCAAAAAATCCATATCTTACATCCTGTGAAAACTCATTCTTGGCATTGCCATGGTAACAAGACTTTTAAAAGGGAGTTAACTGAAATTTAGCTGCATATATTATTTCTTTGTGATTCATACTTCATAAAAATGCAAATGTCACACTAATACATGTTTTACCTTAATGTTTTAGTATGTCACCATTTAGTCTTAATTGATCTAATGTTTTCCTTAATTAAATTTTGTGCTTCTTTGAATGGTTTTTACTCACCTCCCCCACAGTTCCCTCTTCTGTGGACCCATCAAACTATACATTTTCAACTGGGTGACATGCAATTTAGGAAGCTGTCACACAGGAGATCAATCATCTCAATCTACGAACTCAACAAAAGATTTGGGGGAAACTGCTTGTCCTGCCTAGAAATTCAGCCTTATTCTCTTAGAATTTTTGTATCTCCTTCTCTGTCCTTGGCCATCCTCTCACTGAGCCTCTCCTTGAGATCAAGAAGCAGAGTCTGTTGGCAGGAAAAATATTTTCTGTATATCCGAGATAAAAGTGCAGACTTTGGTATTCCTTAGGTCTATGCAAGTCATATTGCTAACTTTTTTGACCCACAATTTTCTAACAGGTAAGATAAAGATAAAACAATAGTTTTTGTCACAAAATTTTTGAGTAGATTAGATGAAATACAATTTTAAAAAACTTGACACAGTGCTCAGCACACTATCTGTGCCCATTAAATAATAGAGTTATCATTTATATTGTAACAATAGTAATTTTGAGGAGATAGTGAAAATCTTATTAATCTGAGTTACATTTATTGAAACCTTCTTTGGATTTGTTTAGAAGATATTATGTGGTAAACTTCTTGGAATATATAGTGAATCTCCAAGGTTAATATATTTTGCCTGAGCAGAGATGACCGATTTGCATTTTGTTTCGAAGGATGAAAGAGAATAAAAGTAAACAGAGACGGGAATGGAGGGGAGCAAGCAGGTTGGGCTAGTGAGATGGAGAAAGGTTGTATACCACCTGACATGACCCACTGTAGCAATTGCAAGTCTTCTGTGTTTTTGCACAAATTCATGAAATGGTTTGTGGAAGTGAGGTGTGTGTTTATGTGTAAGAAAGAGAAGTGGTAAAGGGGATGAATTTCACACTCTGATTGTCATGGACTAGATAGAGGCAGCAAGTGCTGACATAAGCCTTGAAATGAGAGGCTTCCTTGAAGATCCAGGCCACTGAGAATTCAGAGGAGAGGCATATGAACTTACATTATCTGAGACTGGGGTCAGGATATCAACTGAATTTCATCCATTTCGCCTAGATCTCTAAGAGACTGAAAAGCCTCAGCTAGCATCTGGGTTACATAATGGGAAGTCAGCCATTTTCCCCCAGCTTTATTGAGGTATAATTGACTAGTAGAATTTTATATATTTTAAGTATACAAAGTGGCAATCTGATATACATATACATTGTGAAATGATTAACAAAATAAAGTTAATTATTGCATCCATTATCTCACATAGTCACTTTTATTTTTTCATGAGAATGCTTAAGATATACTCTCAACAAATTTCAAGTCCAGTATACAATGCAGTATTAACTGTAGTCAACTTTCTGTACATTAGATTCTCAGAACTTTTTGGTCTTTTAATGGAAAGTTTGTACTCTTTGACAAATATCTTCTCGTGTTCCCTTTCTCCTAGCCCCTGGAAGCCACCATTTTACTCTGTTTGAGTTACCATAAGTCTTAAAAGAACTTCATTCTTGCCTGGAAAATTCCACAGACAGACCATGGGGTCACAAAGAACTGGACACGAATGAATGACTAACACTTTCACTGTTAGGCCTTAATGTACTCTCCAGCGAATCACCTCTTTGATGGAGTTTTTTCTTTCATAGACTCATGTGTTTGTTTGCTGTTTGTTGTTTTGTTTTTCTTTTTCCAAACATCTCAGCCCACAGGGATCAGAATAGACTCTTCACTTCCTGTAGAAGAATCCTCAGTGCACAAGCCATCCCCAGTGTTTATTTTCCTTGTCCCCTTCTCTTTCCCACTGCTTCCCACCTAGGTCCCTCTCTTTACTGTTAGCTCAGGAAATAGCTGCTGTTTGCAGGGGTTCCAAAGTCAAATATTAACTCTGCCACTATCTAGATAATCAAAGTAATTTTCTCTTTCTGATCCAATATTTCCTCATTTATAAAATGGATGATGATTCTATTCTTAAACGATCATTGTAAAGATTAAATGAGTTAATGCATTTGAAGCACATGGTACAGGACCTTACCCTTGTTATACACTCAGTAAAAGTTAGTTTCTTCTTTTCTCCCTCATCTGGAGTTTTACAGTTGCCTCCAGGCTTCTTGAGGGCAAAGGGAAAACTCTTGTCCTTGTCGTCTTTGTATTTCCTGGACTATGCCAATTTCACAGAGTGGGAGCTGGCCATGCCCATCCTGTGGCATCACTTTGTCTTTCACTGCATGTCCTCCACTCATACTAGACCATTTCAACTTATTGAATGTGCCATGTTCTCTCTTTCACTGAGTCCCCTCCCAAGTGTAATTTCTTCTGCTGAAGATCTTTTTTCTTATCCTGGCAAATTTCAGCTAATTTTTCAAGCCTCCGCTTGGGATGATTGTTCTTCAAAGATTTCCTTAACCCTCTAAACTGAGTAAAAACTCCATTTAATATTTTCCTTGTGTTTTGTAGTTTTTCTGGTACATTTTTCACCCTTGTAATAACTTCATTAACTGAAATTATTAACTAAAAATGTATATATTTTAAGAGTATAAACTATTTGAGGTATAGTTAATGTCAGATTTGTTTAGTGTGTCTTTAATGCCCTAGCGTGGTGATTGGCATGAAGAGTGCTCTCAGTGATTCTTGCTTAATTGACTCTTAACATTTTTCAGATGGGTTTTGGTGCCACCTGAATATAGAAGGTGCACCTATGCTCCAGGGGTGTTAGATATTCAGAATAGTAACTTGTATCTAAGAAACACTTGACAAATAACGACTCAGATTGAGTTACTAAAAAAAAGCAGGCATGCATGGACTTTAATATACAAAACAGGTTTTTTCATTTTTAAAAGCTGTTCTTGTTTCATCATGGAATTATTTCTCAAATTGCTTCCTTGATCTAGGATTTCTAAAATGTATTTGATTATTAACACATCTATTGCCTGAAAGTTTTTTAACATTTGATATAACATAAACTGTGTAGGAAACCCTGACTTAAGGAGTAGCCCATTTCCCCCCCCCCCCCCCCCACTTTCAAATGATGAAACATCCATCAAGGTTATTTAAGAGTTCAAAACTGTAAACTCAATAGAAAATAGGTGTATTCTCATCAATATACTCTATAAAAGTCTGGAGTGATTAAGTTTTCATCTTGGAAGATCCTTGAAGATTGTAAAGCTGATGTATGATATTGTATATGAAGGAGGACACCAACATTTCTTGCAGGAATGTACTATAGTGGATAAAGACACAATTCCTCAAAACAGACTGTTTGGGGACAATCCTGGCTCTAATACTCTGGCTCTATCTGTGGGAGTCTGGCCAAAATTCCCATCTTTTTGTGCTTTGCAGCTGCCTTCCTGCTACCCCAATGAAACAAACTCCAGTGGCAGTCTGAGGGTAGAGAGGATGGACAGAGATGAGAGATCTGGGAGGGCCTATACTGAGGGCCTGTTTGTTTGGGAAATCAGAATCCATGTTTAAGTCCCTGTGGCTGAGCTTCTCTGGGGAAAATACAGGTCTTCCCTGTTTTGAAAAGTACACTTTACCCCACTTTGCTTTTATGCTTTTATGACTTACATTAGTACCTGTCTTTGCTAACTGAAAGAAATTGAAGGAACATTTTCACTTAAAAAAAAAATAGCATAAAACAAAAACAGTAATTAGCATTTGTTTTGCAGCAGGTTATTATAGAGGCAGGGTACACACCTGAGCAGTGAGAGTGGCACTGCCAAGCTCCTTCCCTGGAAACTACACTTAGGATCTCAGCATCAAGTCACTATAACTTTGAACTGTGTCTCTGAGCATCTGTGCTTGATCTCAGTTTATTCTGTGCATGCATTAGTAAGATGTGTCCTCAGGTAATTGTTTCTTTGCTTTGTGCCATTCCATCTTACAAAAGTCCTCGCAGGAACTCTATGCTTTCAGATATTGGGGGAACTTAGTTGGATCTGGAGAAGGAAAATATCACTATGTAAACCTGCTAGAACTGTAACACGTTTACAGAGACAGTAAAATCACAAATATTTTGTTGTTGACAAAAGCTGTGTTTTTGTCTTTGGCTTTGTTCGCAAAGCGTGTGTTCTAAAACTCGTTTTCTTTTGCTTACTATTGCTATGAAGTAATTGCATTTCAAATTTGGGATAGTCAATAAAAGAAGTCACCTATCATGTCTAAAAGAGAACACTATTTAAAATTAAAAAAGGTCCCAAATCTCTGCACTGAATATGTCATTCACTCTTTATGCAAATTTCAGTGACTCTCTCAATAGCTTACAACAATATTTCCAAAATGTTATTCTTTGGAACATTAGATGACTTTTAGGTGTTTCTCAGAAAAAAAAGTGATTTTTAGACAAATAGGTTGAGAAAATACAGCTTTAAATAAATTCAAAGCTATTCTATTACAGATATTTTAATAAATAAATGTTTAATTAAAAAAATGCACATTGAGAGATCTAACAGTGCTGGGCACAGTGTCTCCACACCTGGCCTATGTCCAGTGTCATATTGAATTGAGTGTCTCTTCTTGCGTGGCTTCTGCACACACTCCTCGAGTGGAGGTGCTGGCACTACCCTTTTGAACCAGGAATTCTGCTCTAAAGGGCCGGGGTAAAGGCCTCTGCAGTGCAGCACCCTATGAGCAAGTGAGACTGGACTAAGCACTCAGGAAAAAAAAAAACAAAGGGTGAAATCTGTGCTCTCAGGGGCCTATATTCAAGAGATCAAGCCCTGAGCCTTTGGAGTGGGAGCACTGACTCCAAGGCCCTAGACTACCAGAGAACTAACCCTGCTGCTGCTGCTGCTAAGTCGCTTCAGTCGTGTCCGACTCTGTGTGACGCTATAGACTGCAGCCCACCAGGCTCTGCTGTCCCTGGGATTCTCCAGGAAAGAACACTGGAGTGGGTTGCCACATCCTTCTCCGAGAACTAACCCCAGGAACTATCAAATAGTGAAAACTCACAAAAAGGAAACCACTTGAATAAAAGACCCAGCATCACCCAACCACGAGTAGCACCCTGTGCAGGACACCTCATCTAAACAGTAAACAAAACAAAAGTACAAACCCAATCACCAGCAGACAGGATTACCACCTCTCTCAGTCTTGCCCATCAGAGGAAAAACACAAACAAACAAACAAAACTCAGCACAAATCTCACCCTATACAAAGTGTACCCAAACCACTGAACCAACCATAGGAGGGCAGAAACCAAAAGGAAGAAAAAATTCAAACTTGAAGACTAGGAAAAGGAGACCTCAAGAACAGTAATTTTAAAAAATAATAATGAAAAGGTAGAGAAATACTACAGAAATGAAGGAACAAACTAGAAACACAGAAGTCCAAATAATTGAAGAGGAAATAGGCAAACTACCTGAAAAAGAATTCAGGTAATGATAATAAAGATGATCAGAAACCTTGAAAACAAAATAAAGAAAATGCAGGAATCAATTAGCAAAGACCTGGGAAAACTGACGAATAAACATACAGAGACAAACAACACAATTACTGAAATTAAAAATACTCTACAAGGAATCAATAGCAGAATATCTGAGGCAGAAGAATGAATCAGTGAGCTGGAAGATAAAATGGTGGAAATAACTTCTGAAGAGCAGAATAAAGTAAAAAGAGTGGAAAGAACTGAGGACAGTCTCAGAGACCTCTGGTACAATATCAAATGCACCAACATTCAAATAGTAGGGGCCCCAGAAGAAGAGAAAAAGAAAGGGTATGAGAAAATTTTTGAAGACATTATAGTTAAAAATTTTCCCAACATGATAAAGGAAATAGTCAATCAAGTCCAAGAGACATAAAGAGTCCCATACAGGATAAACCCAAGGAGAAACATGCCAAGACACATACTAATCAAACTAACAAAGAGTAAACACAAAGAAAGAATATTAAAAGCAGCAAGGGAGAAGCAACAAATAATGTCAAGGGAAAACCCATATGATAACAGTTGATTTATCAGCAGAAACTCTGCAGGCCAGAAGGGCATGGCAGGATATATTTAAAATACTGAAAGGGAAAAATCTACAACCAAGATTAATGTATCCAGAAAGGATCTCATTCAAAAAGATGGGGAAATAAAAAGCCTTTCAGACAAGCAAAAGTTAAGAGAATTCAGTACACCAAACCAGATTTACAACAAATGTTAAAGGGACTTATATAGTGAAGAAATAAGGAGAAGAAAAAAGAACAAAATCAACCCTCCAAAATTAAGAAAATAGGAATAGGAGCATATATATCAATAATTACTTTAAATGTAAATGCATTAAGTGCTCCAACCAAAAGACACAAACTGGCTGAATGGATTCAAAAACAAGACCCCCTATATATATGCTGTCTACAAGAAACCCATTTCAGACCTCAAGACACATATAGACTGAAAGTGAGAGGATGGAAAATTATATTCCATGCAAATGGGAAGGAAAAGAAAGCTGGAGTAGTAATCCTCATATCAGACAAAATAGACCTTAAAATAAAGAATATTACAAGAGATAAGGAAGGACACTACATAATGATCAAGGGATCAATCCAAGAGAAAGACATCACAATTGTAAATATCTATGCACCCAACATAGGAACACCTCAATACATAAGACAAACACTAACAGACATAAAAGGAGAAACTGACAGTAACACAATAGTAGGAGACTTTACCACCCCACTCACACCAATGGACAGATCATCAAAACAGAAAATTAATAAGGAAGCACAAGTCTTAAATGATACATTAGATGAAATGGATCTCATTGATATCTTCAGGACATTCCATGCGAATACAAAAGAATACACCTTCTTCTCAAGTGCACATGGAACATTCTCTAGGATAGACCATAATTGGGTCACAAACCAAGCCTCAGTAAATTTAAGAAAATTGAAATCATATCAAGCATCTTCTCTGACCACAACACTATGAGACTAGATATTAAATACAAGAAAAAAGCTGTAAGAAACACAAACACGTGGAGATTAAACAACACATTTCTAAATAATCAACAAGTTACTGAAGAAATCAAAAGGGAAGTCCAAAAATTTCAGGAAACAATTGACAATGAAAACACGACAACTCAAAACCTATGGGATGCAGCAAAGCAGTTCTAAGAGGGGAGTTTAGAGCAATACAATCCTACCTCAAGGTGGGAGGGGGGATCGGGATGGGGAATACGTGTAACTATATGGCTGATTCATGTCAATGTATGACAAAACCCACTGAAATGTTGTAAAGTGATTGGCCTCCAACTAATAAAATAATATTTAAAAAAAAAAAAAAAAGAAACAAGAAAAACTTCAAATAAACAACGTAATTTTACACCTGAAACAACTGGAAAAAGAACAACACCACCACCAAAATTAGTAGAAGGAAAGGAATCATAAAGATCTGAGCAACAATAAATGAAAAAGAAATGAAAGAAACAATAGTAAAGATTAATAAAATTAAAGGCTGGCTCTTTGAGAAGATAAAAAAAAATTGACAAGCCTTTAGCCAGAGTCATCAAGGAAAAACGAGAGAAGAATCAAATCAATAAACTTAGAAATGAAAAAGGAGAGGTTACAACAGACAACACAGAAATACAAAGGATTAAAAGAGACTATTATGAACAACTGTATGGCAATAAAATGAATCAGTTCCGTTCAGTTCAGTCGCTCAGTCATGTCCGACTCTTTGCAACCCCATGAATTGCAGCACACCAAGCCTCCCTGTCCATCACCAACTTCCAGAGTTTACTCAAACTCATGTCCATCGAGTCAGCGATGCCATCCAGCTATCTCATCCTCTGTCGTCCCCTTCTCCTCCTGCCCCGAATCCCTCCCAGCATCAGGGTCTTTTCCAATGAGTCAACTCTTCGCATGAGGTGGCCAAAGTATTGGAGTTTCAGCCTCAGCATCAGTCCTTCCAATGAACACCCAGGACTGATCTCCTTTAGGATGGACTGGATGATCTCCTAGGAGTCCAAGGGACTCTCAAGAGTCTTCTCCAACACCACATTTCAAAAGCATCAATTTTTTGGCGCTCAGCTTTCTTCACAGTCCAACTCTTACATCCATACATGACCACTGGAAAAACCAAAGCCTTGACTAGACGGAGCTTTGTTGGCAATGTAATGTCTCTGCTTTTTAATATGCTGTCTAGGTTGGTCATAACTTTCCTTCCAAGGAGTCAGTGTCTTTTAATTTCATGGTTGCAATCACCATCTGCAGTGATTTTGGAGCAAAAAATAAGTAAAGTCTGCCACTGTTTCCACTGTTACCCCATCTATTTGCCATGAAGTGATGCCATGATCTTAGTTTTCTGAATGTTGAGCTTTAAGCCAACTTTTTCAGTCTCCTCTTTCACCTTCATCAAGAGGTTTTTTAGCTCCTCTTCACTTTCTGCCGTAAGGATGGTGTCATCTGCATATCTGAGCTATAAAAAGAAACACATTTGTACCAGTTCCAATGAGGTGGATGAACTTGAGACCTGTCGTACAGAGTATAGTAAGTCAGAAAGAGAAACAAAAACACTGTATGCTGCTGCTGTTGCTAAGTTGCTTCAGTCGTGTCCTGAAGTAAATGGACAGATTTTTATTTTTTTATTTTTCTTAATTAAAAAAAATTTTTTTTTATTAGTTGGAGGCTAATTACTTCACAACATTTCAGTGGGTTTTGTCATACACTGACATGAATCAGCCATAGAATTACACGTATTCCGCATCCCGATCCCCCCTCCCACCTCCCTCCCCCCCCGACTCCTCTGGGTCCTCCCAGTGCACCAGGCCCGAGCACTTGTCTCATGCCTCCCACCTGGGCTGGTGATCTGTTTCACCATAGATAATATACATGCTGTTCTTTCAAAACATCCCACCCTCACCTTCTCCCACAGAGTTCAAAAGTCTGTTCTGTACTTTTGTGATGGACAGATTTTTAGAAAAGTTCAATCTTCCAAGACTGAACCGGGAAGAAACAGAAATTATGAACAACCCAATTACAAGCACTGAAATTGAAACTGTGATAAAAAATCTTCCCAAACACAAACGTCCAGGACCAGATGGCTTCACAGGAGAATTCTATCAAACATTTAGAGAAGAACTAATACCTATCCTTCTAAAACTCTTTCAAAAAATTGCAGAGGTAGGAACAATTCCAAACTCATCCTATGAGGCCATCTACGAGGTAGATAATCTATGAGGTATCATCACCCTTATACCAAAACCAGACAAAGACAAAACACACACAAAAAAACTATAGGAAGCTATCGCTGATGAACATAAATGCAAAAATCCTCAATGAAATTTTAGCAAACAGAATTCAGCAACACATCAAAAAGGTCATACACCATGATCCAACTGGGTTTATTCCAGGAATGCAAGGATTCTTCAATATATGCAAATCAATAAATGTGATACACCATATTAACAAATTGAAAGATAAAAACCATATGATCATCTCAATAGATGCAGAAAAAGCCTTTGACAAAATTCAGCACCCATTTATGATTAACACTCTTCAAAAATGGGCACAGAAAGAACCTTCCTCAACATAGTAAAGGTCATATATGTTAAGCCTACAACAAACATTATTCTCAATGGTGAAAAACTGAAAGCATTTCCCCTAAGATCAGAAATAAGACAAGGGTGTTCACTTTCCCCACTATTATTCAATACAGTTCTGAAAGTCCTAGCTACAACAATCAGAGAAGAAAAAGAAATAAAAGGAATTCAAGGAATTCATATCAGAAAAGAAGAAGTAAAGCTCCCACTCTTCACAGATGACAAGATACTGTACATAGAAAACCCTGAAGATAGTATCAATAAATTACTAGAGCTAATCAGTGAATTTAGCAATGTTGCAGGATACAAAATCAATACACAGAAATCACTTGCATTTCTATATACTAACAATGAAACATCAGAAACAGAAATTAAGAAATCAGTCCCATTCACCATTGCAGCAAAAAGAATTAAATATCTAGGAATAAACTTACCTAAGGAGACAAAAGAACTGTACACAGAAAATTATAAGATGCTAATGAAGGAAATCAAAGATGACATAAACAGATGGAGAGTTATTCCTGAGTAGGAAGAATCAATATTGTGAAAATGACTATACTATCAAACACAATCTACAGATTCAATGTGATCCCTATCAAATTACCAATGGCATTTTTCACAGAACTGAACAAAAATTTCATAATTCATATGGAAACACGAAAGACCCCGAATAGCCAAAGCAGTCTTGAGAAAGAAGTATGAAACTGGAGGAAGCAACCTTCCTGACTTCAGATTATACTATAAAGGTACAGTCATCAAGACAGTATGGTACTGGCAGAAAAACAGAAATATTGAACAATGGAACAAAATAGAAAACCCAGAAATAAATCCGTGCACCTATGGGTACCTTATTTTTGACAGAGGAAGTGGGAATGTACAATGGGGCAAAGACAGCCTATTCAATAAATGCTGCTGGGAAAACTGGACAGCTATGTGTAAAAGAATGAAATTAGAACACTTTCTAACACCATACACAAAGATAAACTCAAAATGGTTTAAAGACTAAAGTGTAAGACCAGAAACTATAACACTCTTAGAGGAAAACAGGCAGAACACTCAATGACATAAAGCCAAGCTAGATTTGGATCTAGCTACCAAGTAGGTAGATACTCTACCTCCTAGAGTAATGGAAATAAAAACAAAAGTAAGCAAATGGGACCTGATTAAACTTAAAAGCTTTTGCACAGCAAATGAAACTATAAGCAAGGTGAAAAGATGACCCTCAGACTGGGAGAAAATAATAGGAAATGAAACAACTGACAAAGGATTAATTTCCAAAATATACAAGAAGCTCATACAACTCAATGCCAGAAAAACAAACACCCCAATCAAAAAGTGCCTAAACAGACCTAAATAGACATTTCTCCTCAATAAATCTCTATAGTCAAACTTGTAAAGGAAAAGATCTAAACACACATTTCCTCAAAGAAGACATACAGGTGGGTAACAAGCACATGAAAAGATGCTCAACATCACTCATCATTAGAGAAATGCAAATGAAAACTACAATGAGATATCACCTCACACCGGTCAGAAAGTCCATCATCAAAATGTCTATAAACAGTAAATGCTGGAGAGGGTGTGGATAAAAGGGAACACTCTTGCATTGTTGGTGGGAATGTAAACTGATTCAGCCACTATGGAAGATGGTATGAAGATTCCTTAAAACACTGTGCATAAAACCACCATATGACCCAGCAATCCCACTCCTAGGCATATACCCCGAGGAGACCAAAATTGAACAAGGCATGATTTTTCTGTTTACAATAAGCACTATTTACAATAAGCTAGAGCATGAAAGCAACCTAGATGCCCACTGACAGATGAATGGATAAAGAAGTTGTGGTACATATACATAATGGAATATTACTCAGCCATAAAAAGAAGTGCATTTGAGTCCATCCTGATGAGGTGAATGAACCTAGAACCTGTTACACAGAGTGAAGTGGGTCAGAAAGAGAGAGATAAATATCGTATTCTAATACACATATATGGAATCTAGAAAAATGGTACTGAAGAATTTTTTACAGGGCAGAAATGAAGAAACATAGGGAATAGACTTATGGACATGGGGAGAGGGGAGGAGAGGGTGAGATGTATGGAGAGAATAACATGGAAACTCACATTACCATATGTAAAATAGATAGTCAACGGGAATTTGCTGTATGGCTCAGGAAACTCAAATGGGGTCTCTCTATCAATCTAGAGAGGTAGGATGGGGTAGGAGATGGGACAGAGGTTCAAAAGAGAGGGGATATATGTACTTGTGACTGATTCATGCTGAGGTTTGACAGAAAACAGCAAAATTCTGGAAAGCAATTATCCTTCAATAAAAATTTTAAAAAAGTACATATGAACCCATGATATTATTATTTCCTTAGGCATCCTTCAGGTATATTATATTCATATATAAGCATACACATTTACATCCTTCCTTTTTTGAAGCAACAATAGTAATATAATGCTATGGATTTTTTTATACACTCTTACTCCTTTTTTTTTTTGTCATCTAGCAAGTTGTTTTATGGAGAGTAACAGCTAACATTTATAGAGCACTTACTATGTGCCAGGTACTCTTTGAAGGATTTTTCATGCAAAAATCTATTTAATTATCAAAGCAATATATATGATACATATTATTTTATCCTTGTTTTACAGATGAGGAAGCATAAAAACAAAAAGGTTATGTAATTCTCATAAGTAGCTGGTAGAACTGTATTCAAATAGTGACATTTTGGCCCTAGGGCTTTTATTTTTAATCACTATACCTCTCCATTGCAATATGTAAATAAATGAGTTCTGCTTTATTTTTACAATATTTGCATAGTAGTTCATTATAGGAATGTATTATAATTTTTTAATCAGGTTTTTATGTATGGGCATTTTGGTTTTGTTCAGTCTTTCCCATTATAAAGACTGCTGCCATGAATATTCTTGTGCAAAAGTGATTTTATATATAAGGAATTATATCTGTAGGATAAATTTCTAGAAATAGAATTACTAAATTAAAAGATAGGTGGATTTTTAATTATGATATGTGTTATCAAATTGCCATCCATAAGATTATATTAGGTTGAACCTGATGAAATTGCTATCTTTATAAGTAAAAAATAATAGAGTGTGAACAGTTTTTCATATGTAGTTATTTATTCTTCAAACAAATGTCATACCAAGAAAGGGGCTATAGCTGCAGTCTGCCTTGGCAATAAGGGGGTGCATTTGTAAAGAGAATCCTAAAATAATAATAAAAGTCAACTTCTTTTTTCACAGTAAACTGGCAATTCTAAACAAAATTAGTGACAAAATATTCTTTTCTGCCAGAGGAGACTACTCCTATTATACATTGCTTCTACCTATTATCTGTGGGTGTGAATTTTTGTCATAAGCATCTTTGCCATAGACATCTTTGCTGCAAACATTTTTGCCACAAAGCTAATTGGCCATAAGAAAATTTTGCTGAAGGGATAAAATAATGAACAATAAAAGAGGGACATTAAAAAGGACATAGTGAAACACAAGAAACTATTAACAAAATTAAGAAAACTTTACTATGAAATGCAAAATATTTGAATGCCTTTAAAATGTGTGTAGAGCCATAGATTTTACTTTGTGGGTTGTACCTAAGCACTTATATTCATCTTTTGTTTATAGTATCTTATACATTTTTTTCTCTTTTCTTTTGCTTGTTGGTTCACTGATAATTCCACATCGCACTTTTTTTTCTCTAAAATTTCTTTCTTCATGAAGAAAGATTTCAATTTCTAAACGTTAGAATGTATATTTGTAACTGAGCTTTGTATTGTGTTATGAAAGCCTTCTAAACTGTTCTTGGCATAATTGTCACATGTCCTTTGATAGATGTCTCAAAGTTTTATGAAAAATGTGAGTTCAACTCTTCACCTTCAAGTCACTTGGCCTCTTTCTCCTCCAGTGTAGTATGTTTCAAAATAAGAGACCAGATTTGGGACAAATTGTCATCATCTTTCATGACTTTTGTGTTGTGGGTGTCAAACCAAACTGCAACTAGTTATTTTGCCATTTTAATGGCAATATTGCCTTATGGCGAATTAGTTAGGCTGCAAATATGCTGTGCCAAAGATGTTTACAGCAAAAATATTTACAGCAAAAGTATCTAGAAACAAATTTTGTCCTTGTGTGAGTACTCAATCACTCAGTCATATCCAACTCTTTGCCACAGCATGGATGGACTGTAGCCCACCAGGCTCCTCTGTCCATGGGATTTGTCTGGCAAGGATATTGGAGTGTGATGCTGTTTCCTTCTCCAGGGGATCTTCCCAACCCAAGG
This sequence comes from Muntiacus reevesi, assembly GCF_963930625.1. Lineage (NCBI taxonomy): Eukaryota > Metazoa > Chordata > Mammalia > Artiodactyla > Cervidae > Muntiacus > Muntiacus reevesi. The sequence continues at coordinate 155,321,052 of NC_089249.1, forward strand.
ATTGAACCCTCAGCTTCTGCATTGCAGACAGATTCTTTACCACTGATTAATAAAATTTCCATGAATTATTCTTTTTTTTCATTTATTTTTATTAGTTGGAGGCTAATTACTTTACAATATTGTAGTGGTTTTTGTCATACATTGACATGAATTAGCCATGGATTTACATGTATTTCCCATCCCGCTCCCCCCTCCCACCTCCTTCTCTACCCGATCCCTCTGGGTCTTCCCACTGCACCAGGTCCGAGTATACTAACACATATATATGGAATTTAGAAAGATGGTAATGATAACCCTATATGCAAAGCAGGAAAAGAGGCACAGATGTCCATGAATTATTCTTTTAAAGTTATAGAAGCTTTATTGGGTCCACAGTTTATGTATTATAAAATTCACTTGTTTAAAATATACAGTTCAATGATTATTAAAAAAAATTTAGTAGTGAGGAAGCCGTCACCAGGATTCAGTTTTAGAATCTGAATTCTACATTTCTACCACCCACAGTTTTCTATGTACCCATTTTCAGTTAAGGAAAACTCCCATGTCCATTACTAGGGAACTGCAAATTTTCTTTGTGGCTCTATAAATTTCTTTTTCTTTTTTTGAATGTTTCATACAAATGAGACTGTAAAATATGCATCTATTGCATCAGACTTTTTTCAAATTGTATAATGTTTTCAAGGTTTACCCATGTTATATCATGAATAAATAGAAAATGTTCTTTGTTTCTGAATAGTATTACACTATATGGACCTACTGCATTTTGTTTATCCATTCACCAATTAGTGACTGTTTGGATTATTTTGAGTTTTTGACTATTATGAATAATGACTCTGTTTTTTTTGGTCAATTTATATTTTACTTTTTAAGGAAAATTTACATCAATCAAATCGATTTCTCATTGTGGTTTTAATTTACATATCCTTAATTATTAATGACATTGAGCAACTTTTCATGTACTTATTAGCCATTTGTGTATTTTGGATAAAATAGTTATTAAAATCTTTTGCCCATTTTAAAATAGATCTTATTGTTGAGTTGAGATAATTCCATATTGTGCATAAAAGTCCATCATCAGATATATAATTTGCAATTATTTTCTCCAAATATTGTGTTAGTCTTTTCATTTTTGTTTTGTTACCTTTTGAAATGCAGAAGTTTTAATTTTGGTAAAGTACAATTTATAAATGTTTTTATCTTATGTATTGTGCTTTGATGGCATGGCTTAAAATTCTTTGCTAGCTAGAGGTTATGAAGGATATCTCCTTATTAGACTAATATTTTCTTCTATATTAATTTTTCTATTTACTAATTTTGATTATACTTTCTTAATGTAAAATTTTACCTTATGAGGAAATAGAAAGCAATCTCCCTTGATTTCTCCACCAAGAGAAAACTCCTGTGAATTTTTTGGTGTCTTTTGTTTTCTTCTGTTCTTTTCTTTGTATTCAGTTAGCAATTGATTGAACAAATAGTTCCTTCATTCTTAGAACCAGACTTCTTTCCTTTCTTCTTTACTGTATATGTCATTTTACATTGATGTGTTGCATTCTGCATGTAATTATGTGTTGCATATTTTCATTAAATATTGTTTTTTGAATTTTTCCTATGTTATCAGATATTCTTTGTGAACATTATTTTAATAATTATATTCCATTTATGAATGTGCCATTATTCATTTATTCCTTTATCTTATTCCTTTATTCTTTAGTAGTTTCTTTTCTTTTTTTTTTTTTTTTTTGCTATTCTGTTCTATTTTAGTGTGCATCTTGATGAAAGAAGTTTGTCCTTGTTTTGTATTATCTCCTTAATGATAGCTTCTTAGAATTAGAATTACTGGGCCAAAGTTCTCAATCCATTTTCATAACATTTAAGAACAGTTACTTTAATTTGCGTATAGTGACTTTCATGTGGACAGCTTTAGAATGTTGTAAGGGGTGTGCTTTTGGGTCTCAGTCGGGGTCATGCTCATACACAAATGACCACCCCATCAGTCCCTTACTACATGAATGAAGCTGCCAGGTAAGGGTCAAAATAGGCATCTCATGGAATCCAGTTGTGACAAGATAAAGAAAAATGGACTGTTTTCTATTTAAGTATACACAAGTGTTCAGTGAAACATAGGGCTCACTTGAGTCTGCCAACAAGTTTCAATTAGTCTTAAATGAGAATCAGAATATCACATTGGTTTGAAACTGATACTACTCATTTCTGTCTCAGTAAGAAACCAACATTGTCTCAGGCATTTAAATAGTGTAGACACAGCTATATTTTCCAATTTCATGTAATTATAAATGCGATTGCATGAAATATTATATAATTGCCATTTTAATTGATGTTTTACTCTTCCCATTGATGTACACATAGGCAATTAGCATACAACTTTTATGTTTTCCCTGAAATGTCAATTTAACTTCCTAAGATATTGCTGAAATGAATACTCTTCTATTTGATTCTCTATGAATTTATGGTTTATCAATTATGCAATTTTCAACCATAGGTAATTCTGTTGAGGCAGTTATGATATCATGCATAGGAGAATTAACATTTATTGAAGAACCTAATGATCTGAATCCTAGTTTCATTTTGGGTTCAGGGTACAGTGATGCTTCCCTGTTTATAGCTTGAGTTTTCCTTTAGTCATATAATTAAGATTGGAAATTCGGATGCTTAGAGGTTGGGAATAGTGGAATAACTAAGCTTCACATCATGTTTTGATTTGAAAATATTCATGCTAAACAAGATTAGAGAGAGAGAAAAAAAAAAGGAGAGCTCTTTTTAGTTCAGTGCAGCTTATTGGACTTTGTTTTGGGGTTGAGCTCCTAAGCCACAGCTAGGGATAAAGTTTTCTGCCCACTTTTGCTGGTAATTATCTCTTATATGCTTAACATCTTTTCATCCAGGGTCTCTTAGAAAGGAGTGATTTATTGAGGGCAGAATTAGCCTCCTGGACAAATACTATCTTAAATACATCCTAATTTGACCGATATTTCTAACATTGTTGAACCTCCCCCCCACCCCCGCCCGCCACACTGGGTCCTCATTGTGGTATGCAGGCTCTTTGTTGTGGCATTTGCAGGCTTCTCTAATTGTGGTGTGTGTGAACTCCAGTTGCAGTGCACAGGCTTAGTTGCCCCACATCATGTAGGGATATGAGTTCCCCGACTGGGCATCAGACCCACAGCCCCTGCATTGGAAGGCAGGTTCTTAACCACTGGTACATCAGGAAAGTCTCTGAACCACATTTTTTTCTTTTATATTTCTGAACCATATATGTGGATTGTGATAGATCAGATTCTTGCTGGGTCTTAAGCAGAAAAACATTCCTAATTCTTTCCATACCTTGAGCAGTATCTTCATAGTCATTGATCTGTTGATTTACTGATTCACAAACATTTTCTGAGTGTCTGTTGTAAGCTAGGATCTGTACTGGGTACTGCGAATCCAACAGTGAATGAAGTGAACCTGATCCCTATTCTTGGAGCTTGATGTGCAGATGGCGCCATCTACAAATTGATGTATTCGAGTATCACAGAGACTCTTAAAAGGGTATAACAGAGGACAGTGGGGGCACAAAGGTAGAATTGATGTATTCCCCAGGGGATCATTGCTTTGAGAAAGAAATATTTTGATGGGCTTAGATATGGGAGTGCAAGGGCATTTCTGCTGAAAAAAAAAAAAAAAGGTTATAAGGAAAGATGTAATGGTAACAAACAGCTTAGTTTGCTTGGAAACAAATGTTAGTTCAGCTTGGCTGGAACATGTAGTGTAAAAGAGGGATGTGGACCCTGGTGAGAAATGAAGCAGAATACACAGAATAAGATCGAGTATTTATCCTTTTGGTGTGACAGACCATTGAAAGGTTTTAAAAAGGGAAACAATATAGCCAGGTTAAAGATTTAGCAATATCCTTAGCTATTTTATTTTTGTCATGAAATATTTTACAGTCTTTGAATTTGACTGTCTCATATTTGATTATTATAAAATCACTGCCTTGCTGGATCATGAAGCTGGGAGCTAGAAGCAGAAGGAAACTCTGACAGAGCTGAGGTTTGCAAACAAGTTCCTGTTGTGGGGACCAGTATTTTAAAATCTGGTGTTTGTGCTACTTTTCTTATTATATTTACCTGTTGGGTTGCCAAGGTACTGTTTAGCAACATGGTGCCAGAATTCCTAGTCAGATATTTGCTTTTCACTCCCCTTGTAATTAGTGGCAAAGAACATAATCTTTTGTATATAGAGTTCCAGTAAGAAAGTATTTACTTTGATTCAACATTTATGGATGGATATTGGATGTGTACATACTATGTAAAGCTATTGTCTTGGACATAGTGATACAGGGATGAATAAAACATGAATCCTGCCCCAAAAGAGCTAGTAATCTTGAGTGGGAGTTAGGCAAATAAGTGGTCACTTATCATGTGGTGAAATGAGAGCAACAATAGAGATAATCCCCATAGGCTATGGGAGCAAGAAAAGGGGCCCCTGACACAGGAGAGGTTGATAGGGAGGTATCCAGAGTAGGTGGTCTCTGAGCTGAGACTTTAAAGAGGAATCAGAATGGGTGAGCCAGTGAAGATGGGGAGGAGGAGAAGAAAAATTGAAGAATGGGTGGCAGTTTTTATACTGCAAAAATTGGGTGAGTAGACACAGAGGTTAGCTAGACTCTGTTATATGTACAGAATAAGTAATTTAATGTAACATTTTTTTATACTGGTTGTAGGGGATTAGTAACTCAGAATTAAATTCTGATTTGTTTCATGGAGGTACTGCTATAATGAAAATAGTACTGCCCTTGGAATAAGACTTTCAGTTATTCATTCATTTATTTATTCTCTAAATAATTCCTGATGACTGTTTGCATGCTAGAAATTGCATTCACGCTGAAGAGGATAACCTCCTTTATCTAGTTGTATGAAGTTGGCAAGACTCCTTATTTTTATGAGCCTTACTTCCACATCTGGAAAATAGGCAAAAATATTAGGTTTAAAAGACTGGTTTGAAGGTTAAAATTGTGAATATTTTCACAATTTCTAAAGTACTGTACTAACATTTTTATGTTAACAATGTTATATGTAAGAAGGTTATCTTGATTGACTGAAATAAAATCTGCTTTCGAGAGAAGGAAACTCATGGAATTCAATGAGGAATGATAGAGTGGTCATTCTCTAGGCATAGTCTAAGGCATTGAATTTGGAGATTAAAACAAACAAACAAAATGTCCCAAGAGGCATCTTCTTTAGCAGCTCTATCCCTTGGAATTTGGTTTTTCCCCCTATTATAAAATAAGGATAAGCATAACTATCTCACAGGGTTTATTGATTTTGACCTTAAATGAGAAAATATATGTGAAAGAAATAATTTATCTCATTGTTTGTTGCTCAATATGATTTCAACAAATATTTTTCTTTTGAGTCTGAGTAAAAATAAGAGATTTGCTTTAGAGTTGTGAATAAGCAAAGGTATCACTTTAGAGTTTGTGATTATCAGTTTGGTGAAGGTAGAGAATTATCATAGATAGTACCAATAATTTAACTATATAATGATAAAATAATCAATTATTATTAATAATAGTTAATAATATTAATTATATTATAATTGATGGTATCAATAATAATTATTATTAAATAATATTAACTATTATTAATAATATTAATAATAGTTAATAATTTAGCTATATAATGATCAGGGATTATTTTTGTGGTGTTTTGTTCTGAAAGGTAAGATATAAAATTCTCCATTGTGATTGTGACTGTGTGACCTTGGGCACATTTCTTATACTTTTGAGGCCTTCATATTCTCATCTGTGGAATAGGTGTAATGAAATAACTACTTCATAGAGTTATATAGAAGAATAAGTGAGAAACAGCATATAAAGTACTTGAATACTTAAGTACAGTGCCTGATAAAGGCACATAACTCTGAAGGTAGTGAAACTTACATCCGAGTCCTTCATTTGCACAGATCCCCTCCAAGGCACCTTTCTTGATTACATATTAATAATTTTGTACTCTTTTTCTTAAGGAGGATCCCCATAAGCTTTTGAGCCCACAAATACTGGATTTATCTCTAATAAATTTTAGGGGAAAACTAAAGTGAGCTAAGTATGTTATTTTCAGAGAAGAAAGCAAGATTGTTGAGTAGAGCATAGAGAGTAGATCTAGAGGTCCCTGTGAAATAAGTCATTTGCTTCCTAAGATGACTTGTACCTTAAGAGGCCAAGAATATTTGATAAAATTAACTCACCTCTTGAGAAGGATACTGTGAAGAAACTGCATTATACTGGCAGTGCCAGCAACAGTGAGTGATATACCAGATTTAGGGTTCATTTCCACCCTCAAATTCAGTGATTTGGGTTAATCTTACTTTTTTCAAATTAAAAGATAATGTCAAGGATCACCAAATGCATTTTAGTCACATTGTTTTTATTCTATCTTCCTTTCCTGATCAAAAGCTCTGAAATGGACAGCAGGAGTTTGGGAGGGGGTAGTGTTAGTATATGGTTTCTTGACACCTGAGGTAGAATGTTGCTGTTGGAAGCTAAGATAATTAGGATTTGGGAATACAAATATGGCCTTCCATCCTAAGACTGTACAAAGCATAAAAAGAAGTATGGAGACAAAATAATTTAAGGAAGTATAGAGTACTAATAAAAAGGAGTTAACAGTGTTGGCAAGTGAGAACTGACTTGGATGAATTCTAGAAAGAATGCTGACCTCTGGGGATGGTTATTCATGAAGCCCAGAATTGACTTAGGTGGGTATATCAGATCTATTTATGAGAAATGAAGTGGGACAGATTCATGTGTCCTGTGGCTAATATTTGGAATTGAGTTTTATATTCCAGAGTAATAGCTGGTTGTTGGCAGAGAGAATTTACTGGATAGGACTCCTCTGTCCTTAGACCCTGTAAGGCAGAAATCATTTTTCATGATAATATTGAGTATTGCCATGCACACAAGGACTTAGATGTGGCTTTTGAAAGCATCTTTGAAAAATCATTGCTATTGATAACACTTGGGTTCTTAAGTATCTTGAAAAGAGTCACTAATTAAGCCTTGATTTGGTTGTGAATGGAGAGTGAGAATTTGCCTGCTGGGCTTAAAAGATGGTTAGTTTCAATCATATTTATTGTTATAACATCTCTAAGGACAACTAAAAAAAGCTGAGGGCTGAAGAATTGATGCTTTTGAACTGTGGTGTTGGAGAAGACTTGAGAGTCCCTTGGACTGCAAGGAGATCCAACCGGTCCATCCTAAAGGAGATCAGTCCTGGGTGTTCACTGAAATGACTGATGCTGAAGCGGAAACTCCAACTTTAGCCAACTGATGTGAAAAGCTGACTCATATGGAAAGACCCTGATGCTGGGAAAGATTGAAGGCAGGAGGAGCAGGGGATGACAGAGGATGAGATGGTTGGATGGTATCACCAACTCAATGGACATGAGTCTGGGTAAACTCCAGAGGTTGGTGATGGACAGGGAGGCCTGGTGTGCTGCGGTTCATGGGGTCGCAAATAGTGGGACATGACTGAGCGACTGAACTGAACTGAACAGAAGGACAAATATCAATAACCTCAGATATCCAGATGACACCACCCTTTTGTCAGAAAGCAAAGAGGAACTAAAGACCCTCTTGATGAAGGTGAAAGAAGAGAGTGAAAAAGGTGGCTTAAAACTCAACATTCGAAAAACTAACATCATGGCATTAGGTCCCATTACTTCAAGTCAAATAGATGGGGAAAAAATGTAAACAGTGACAGGCTTTATTATTTTGGGTTCCAAAATCACTGTGGACGGTGACTGCAGACATGAAATTAAAAGACACTTTCTCCTTGAAAGTAAAACTATGACAAACTGAGATAGCATATTAAAAAGCAAACAAATCACTTTACCAACAAAGAGTCAGTATAGTCAAAGCTATGATTTTTCCAGTAGTGATGTATGGATGTGAGAGTTGGAACATAAAGAAGGCTGAGACTTCCAATTCAAGATGGTAGAGTAGAAGCACGTACACTCATCTCCTGCAAGAGCAACAAAATTGCAACTAACTGTTGAACAACCATTGACAAGAGGACACTGGAACACACCAAAAAATATACCCCACATCCAAAGACAAAGAAGAAGCTTCAGTGAGATGGAAGGAGGGGCGCAATAACAATCAAGTCAAATTCCTTACCCCCTAGGTGGGTGACCTACAGACTGGAGAACAATAATACCAAAGAAGTTCTTGCACTATTGTGAAGGTTATGAACCCTATGTCAGGCTTCCCAGCCTGAGGATCTGACCAAAGGACTGGGAATCGCCAGGGAACCTGGCTTTGAGGGCCAGCAGGATTTGATTTTAGTCCTTTTGAAGGACTGAGACAGAGACTCCAGTCTTGGAAGGCACAAAGAAAAATTTGCATGCACCAAGACCCAGAGGAAAGGAGCAGTGACTCCACACGAGACTGAACCAAAACTACATGCTTCTGTTGGAGGGCCTCCTGTGGAGGCGTGGGTCAGCAGGGGCTCACCAAAGAGAAGGGGCAACTGGAAGTTACCCCTTGGCATAAACTCTCTTGGAGTTCACCATTAACCCTACCATAGAGCCCATAGATCCCAGGGCTGGGTAGCCTCAAGCCAAACAACTACCAGGGAGGGAGTGCAACTCCACCTATCAGCAGATAATTGAATTAAAGTTTTACTGAGCAAGGCCCTGCTGACCATAACAAGACCCAGTTTTTCCCATGGCCAGTCCCTCCCATCAAGAAGCTTACACAAGCCTCTTAGACTCATCTATCAGAAGGTAGAGAGAAGAAACAAGAAGAAGCACAGTCTCATAGCAGCTAAAACAAATACCATATTACAGAAAGTTAATCATGATGAAAAAGCTAAAAGTTATGTTCCAGATGAAGGAACATGATAAAATCCCAGAAAAACAACTAAATGAAGTGCAGATAGGCAACCTCCCAGAAAAATAATTCATAATACTGATAGTGAAGATGATCCAGGATCTTGGGAAAAGAATGGAGGCAAGGATTGAGAAGATCCAAGAAACATTTACCAAAGACCTAGAAAAACTAAAAAAGCAGACAGAAATGAATAATACACTAGAAGAAATCAGTAACAATAACTGAGGCAGAAGAATGGATAAATGACCTGGAGGACAAAATGGTGGAAATCACTTCCACAGAACACAGTATAGAAAAAAGAATGAAAAGAAATGAAGACAGCCTAGGAGACCTCTGGGACATTAAACACGCCAACATTCACATTATAGGGGTTGCAGAAGGAGAAGAGAGAGAGGAAGGACCTGAGAAAATATTTGAAGAGATAATAGCTGAAAACGTCCCAAACATGGGAAAGGAAATAGTCAAACAAATCCAGGAAGCACAGAGAGTCCCAGGCAGGATAAACCCCCAGGAACACACTGAGACACATAGTAATCAAACTGACAAAAATTAAAGACAGAGATAAAATATTAAAAGCAACAAGGAAAAAACAACAAATAGTATAGAAAAGAACTCCAATCAGGCTATCAGCTGATTTCTCAACAGAAACTCTACAAGCCAGAAAGTAAAGGTATGATGCATTTAAAGTGATGAAAGAGCACCTACAACCAAGAATACTTAACCCCACAAGACTCTCCTTAAGATTTGATGAAGAAATCAAAGGCTTTCCAGACAAGCTAAAGTTAAGAGAGTTCAGCACCATGAAACCAGCTTTGCAACAAATGCTAAAGGAACTTCTCTAGGCAGGAAACACAAGAGAAGGAAAAGATCTACAGAAAATAAACCCAAAATAATTAAGAAAATGGTAATAGGATCATACATATCAATCATTACCTTAAATGTAAATGGATTAAATGCACCAACCAAAACTGGGTGGAGGAAAATATATACATGTATGCACCTCCATTTACCACATCACTCTGCTTGACCTCCCACAATTGTATGTAATTATTTTATATTGTTAAGTTAATCATGTTCCCACTATGGCTTGCAATTATAATTGTCTTTTGTTTTTTGTCTGTCTATTGATTGTGAAAACTGATAAACATCTTTTACTATAAGTGATTATATAACTATTACTCACTTAATACCATTGCATCATGATTGGGCAACAGAAAAATAATAGAAATCTGTATCACCAAAATTAGGATCTAATAGAAAAAAATGGTAATCATTTTTTAAAATCCACATGCATATCAGAATTATCTTGAAATTTTTTTGAAAAATAGAAATGCTCAAGTATTGCCTTTTTTCTCTGGAGCACCAAATATGTTTATAATGAGCAGTCATATTTAAAAACAACTGGACTGTATGATAATGTTTTACTTATACCTAGTTTGTTTCAGTTTTTATATTTCATATTCAGTGCTCCCATTTAATTTAGTTTATGTTCTCCAATTTCTCCATCTCTCTTTTTTTATGTTCTTTTTCAAGCCTTTATCAAATACAGTAGAAAAACTTTTGTGTACATATATATATATTAGAAAACTTATGAATTTTTGCCTAACTAAAAATAATGACATTTTGATTCCATTTGTTTGGCTTAGTATGAATAGAATGCTAGATTTCTAATTAAAAAAGAGATATGCAATTAATTAGCAACAAAGGTTTACTATATAGCATAGGGAATCATAGTCAATGTCTTGTAATAACCTATGATGGAAATAATTTCAAAAATAATATATGTATACTTGTATTACTGAATAACTTTGATGTGCACCTGAAACATTGTAAGTCAGCTATACTTCAATAAAACATATTTATTTAAAAAAAAAAAGGCTGAACACTGAAGAATTGATACTTTTGAACTGCGGTGCTGGAGAAGACTCTTGAGAGTTCCTTGGATAGCAAGGAGATGAAACTAGTCAATCATAAAGGAAGTCAAACCTGAATATTCATTGGAAGGACTGATGCTTCAGCTGAAGCTGAAGACCCAGTACTATGGATACCAGATGTGAAGATCCAATTCACTGGAAAAGACCCTGATGCTGGGAAAGATTGAAGGCAGGAGGAGAAGGGGGTGACAGAGGATGAGATGACTGGATGGCATCATCGGCTCAATGGATATGAGTTTTAGCAAACTCTGGGAGATAGTGAAGGATAGAAAAGCCTGGTGACTGCAGTCTATAGGATCATAAAGAGTCAGACACGACTGAGAGGCTGAGCAATGAACTACAAAAGAGGAAACAAATTGTAAAGTGTTCAGGTGCGGTGGTACCCTTGGAGGGTAAGGATGCTACTGTTAGTTAGTAGTAGCAACTCTATACATCATTATGTTTCAATTAAAATGCTTTATGGCATTACAGTACCATTTCTGGTCTCAATGCCATGAGTAATTTTGAGTAAGCCATCAGAATAATAACCAAAGGATCTCACTTAGTAGTTAAGCATGGGCAGAAGTACTTAAAAAAATTTTTTTTTTAATTCCTGTTATCAATAAATGTTTTGAGGTGGTGGGGTGTATTTTCAGTTTGTTTCCATACCGAGTTTCAGTGAATGTGCTCCTGTAAGTGTAGTTAGAGAATTTGAGGATATGAATGACCTTTGGTGTCCAAATGCTATAAACAGAACAAAATGTGTTTTACAAGTGAAAGAAGTCAAGAACCCAGGGATGGGGTGTTGGGTGTAGTTCTTTTGATTCTTTCCTTCATCTCACTGCCCACATTCAGTTAATACAGATTTTTCTTCCTAATCTATTTCCTCTTCTCTATATTGCCTTTTCAGCATCTACATTTGGATACTAATCTGCACCTGAAACTTAACATGGCCCAAGTAAGACTTTTGACTCGCTTTGTCTTTTATGCACTAAGCTTTCCTCATTTCAGTAGATGACACAACCTGAAATCATCCTTACTCTCTCTCTCATCCTCACATCATAATTTTAATCCATCAGAAAGTTTTATTAGAAAATACTCTGAACCTGATCATTTTATCACCTCCATTGCTTCAATAAATCATTATCTCTATCGCTTTGTGAGCTTTCTAACTGATCTCCCTGATTATAGATATAAAGTTGTGTGTGTGTGTGTGTGTGTGTGTGTGTGTGTGTGTATAACATTGTGCTCCCTGCTTAACATGCTTTATTGAATTCCGAGTATAGCCAGAGTGAAACTTGGACTTTTTCCCGTGGATTACAGGCTCTACCTGATGTGGTCCTTGCCTGCCCCTCCAGCCTGGTTTGCCTCATTAGACTTTTCATATACTCTGCATTAGCAACACTGGCCTTCTGTTTTCTCTCAATATGCCACACTCATTGCAGTCTTGGAGTGTTGGAACTTGCTCATCTACTCTCTGGCAACCACTTTAGCCATATTTCTTGTTACGCCTAACACTAGTTTTTATCATTCACCTGTTTATATTTCCCAAATCTTACTATAGTTTTCACAATTTTATGTCTTGGTTCAGTTATTCCTACTTCCTGAAATGCTCTGTCTCATTCCCACTCCTTTTCCTGTATAATTATTATTAATCCTTCAAAAATCACTTAGAAAAATAGAATCAAATTATGGATAGAAAAAGAGGAAAAAAGATAACTGAGGCTTTACCTCCTCCAAGAATGCTTTTCTAAATCTTTCAGCCTGAGCCCCACTTGGTCCTTTATGTTCCCTGCTTCCTTATGCCTTTGTCTTTACCATATTGTGTTGTGATTATCTTCACTTATGTCCACTGCTTTGTTAGTCTGTGACATTTTTGCTGTTAGGGGCTAGGCTTTTTCATCTCTATAATCCTACAAAACCCAAGAAAATATTGGTTTAAACTGTTGCAAGTGACTCCAGTTAGGGGCAATTTATTAGTGAGCAAATTTTGTCCTGAGTACAATTATAATTAACTCTGCACACTGGAGTTTAAAAGAGTAATATTAACACGTTGAACATGGAGAAAATGTACATATTCCAAATGTGGGCAAGTTTGAACCAAAAGCCGTTAGCTAGGTATCAATTTCATTTTGTTTAGATTGTAGAGAGTTTTTCTTTTCTGTGTACAGTCAACATTTAGCTTTCCATTCAAAATGTGTGGGAAGAGAATTAAAAGTTTATTTATAAACATCATGGGAAGGTGGTTATAAATGAGTAAATCTCATCCAAAAAAGCTTATATACACAATCAAAAAATTTTCAAGTTAAAAGAGAAGTCTTGGTGCAGACTGCATTACTTTTTCTGAGGTAGGTAGGGATATGTTGTCAGCAATACTTTTTTAGTATAAAACAGTTTTTCCAGAGTCTTTTTGCTGAAATAAATTACCTGGTTGTATCCATCCACTTTTACTTCCTATGAAGTGCTGGAAGGTGAGAAGAAGCCACCCTAGATGTCTAGGGAAATGTTGGTAGGGTGTGTGGTAGAGAAAACTAAAAAATATTTTGGGTTACTCTGGAAACTTGAGCTATCACATGAATAAGCCAATTGCTCTTATAAAGATAGAATATTTCTTTCCATATGTATATGTGTGAACTTTGTCACTTTCTTTGGTTTGTTATGAGGAATCCAAGGGAGCAGTACACTTTGTTGTTGCTGTTCAGTTGCTGAGTTGTGTCCAACTCTTTGTGACCCCATGGATTACAGCATGACAGGCTCCCCTGTCCTTCACTATCTCTCAGAGTTTGCTCAGATTCATGTCCACTGAGTAGGTGATGCTATCAAACTATCTCATTCTCTGTCGTCCTCTTCTCTTGCCTTCAGTCTTTGCCAGCATCAGGGTCTTTTCCAGTGAGTAGACTCTTTGCATCAGACAGCTGAAGTATTGGAGCTTCAGCGTCAGCATCAGTCCTTCCAATGAGTATTCAGGGTTGATTTCCTTTAGATTTGACTGGTTTTATCCCCTTGAAGGCCAAGGGACTCTCAAGAGTGTTATCCAGCACCACAAGTTGAAGGAATCAATTCTTTGGGGCTCAGCCTTCTTTATGATCCAGTTCTCACATCCGTACATGACTACCGGAAAAACCATGGCTTTGACTATACAGACCCCTTTATGGCGAAGTGATATGTCTGCTTTTTAATACGCTGTCTAGGCTTGTCAGCTTTTCCTCCAAGGAGCATGTGTCTTTTAATATCATGACTGCAGTCACCATCTACAGTGATTTTGGACCCCAAGAAAATCTGTCACCTTTTCCACTTTTTCCCCTTCCCCTTCCCATCACTTACCATGAAGTGATGGGACTAGATGCCATGATCTTAGTTTTTTTCTTTTTTTTCATATTCAGTTTTAAGCCAGCTTTTTTATACTCCTCTTTTACCCACATCAAGAGGCTCCTTAGTACCTCTTCACTTTTGGCCATTCATTGGAGGTGACAAATAGATTTAATGGTTTAAATCTGGTAAACAAAGTATCTGAAGAACTATGGACAGAAGTTAGTAACATTGTACAGGAGGCAGTGACCAAAACTATTCCAAAGATAAAGAAATGCAGGATGACAAAGTGGTTTTCTGAGGCATTTTTGCAAATAGTCAAGAAGAAAAAAGAAGTGAAAGACAAAGCAGAAAGGGAAAGATTTACCCAACTAATGCAGAGTTCCAGAGAATAAGCAAGGAGAGATAAAGCCTTCTTAAATGAACAATGCACAGAAATAAAAGAAGACAATAGAATGGGAAAGACTAGAAACCTCTTCAAGAAAATTGGAGATATCAAGGGAATATTTCATGCAAGGCTAGGCATGCTGAAGGACAGAAATAGTAAGGACCTAACAGAAGCAGAAGAAATTAAGAAGGGGTGGCAAGGATACACAGAACTATACAAAAAAGGTCTTAATGTCCTGGATAACCATGATGATGTGGTCACTCACCTAGCATCAGACATCATGGCGTGTGAAGTCAAGTGGGCCTTAGGAAGCACTATTACAAACAAAGCTAGTGGAGGTGATGGAATTCCAACTGAGCTATTTAACATCTTAAAAATGATGTTGTGAATGTGCTGTACTCAATATATAAGCAAATTTGGAAAATTCAGCAGTGACCACAGAACTGGAAAAGGTCAATTTTCACTCCAATCCCAAAGAAAGGTAATGCCAAAAATGTTCAGACTATTGCACAATTGTGCTCATTTCACATGTTTGTAAGGTTATGCTCAAAATCCTTCCAGCTAGACTTTAGCAGTACGTGAACCAAGAACTTCCAGATGTAGAACCTGGATTTGGAAAAGGCAGAGGAACCAGAGATTAACCTGCCAGTATTCTCTGAATCATAGAGAAAGCAGGGGGATTCTAGAAAAACATCTACTTCTGCGTCATTGACTATGGTAAAGCTTTTGACTCTGGATCACAAAAATCCGCGGAAAATTCGTAAAGATATGGGAATACTAGACCACTTTCCCAGTCTCCTGAGAATAGTCAGGAAGGAACAGTTAGAACCAGACATGGGATAACTGAGTGGTTCAAAATTGGGAAAGGAGTATGTCAAGGCTGTATATTGTCACCCTGCTTATTTAACTTCTATGCAGAGTACATCATGTGAAATGTCGGGCTGCAATAATCACAAGCTGGGATACTAACAACCTCAGATATGCATTACCCTGCATCTACAACATGGTGAGTCCTAGCTCACTGTGACCTTAAGATGCTTCATCATGACAGTATGATAATGGAGCTTCCGTTTTCAGTTCAGTTCAGTTCAGTTGCTCAGTCGTGTCTGACTCTTTGTGACCCCATGAACTGCAGCATGCCAGGCCTCCCTGTCCATCACCAACTCCCAGAGTCCAACCAAACCCATGTCCATTGAGTCGGTGATGCCATCCAACCATCTCATCCTCTGTTGTCCCCTTCTCCTTATGTCCTCAATCTTTCCCAGCATCAGGGTCTTTTCAGATGAGTCACCTCTTCGCACCAGGTGGGCAAACGATTGGAGTTTCAGCTTCAGCATCAGTCCTTCCGATGAACACCCAGGACTGATCTCCTTTATGATGGACTGGTTGGATCTCCTTGCAGTCCAAGGGACTCTCAAGACTCTTCTCCAACACCACAGTTCAAAAGCATCAGTTCTTCTGCACTCAGCTTTCTTTATAATCCAACTCTCAAATCCATACATGACCACTGGAAAAACCATAGCCTTGACTAGACGGACCTTTGTTGACAAAGTAATGTCTCTGCTTTTTAACATGCTACCTAGGTTGGTCATAACTTTCTTTCCAAGGAGTAAGCTTCCATTTTAGGAGATGGTAATACTAAGGAAGAGAGAGTTTTGGTGATCTCAAAGTTACATAACTGGCAAGTGGTTGGGCCAAGTTATAAGCCTTGTAAGTCCAATTTTATGGTCCTGAAATCTGCATGGTGATTAAATCCAGTGAAACTTTATCCAAGCTCGGTTCAGCTCAGTCGCTCAGTTTTGTCCAACTCTTTGTGACTCCCAAGTACTATAGCATGCCAGGCCTCCCTGTCCATCACCAACTCCTGGAGCTTACTCAAACTCATATCCATCGAGTCAGTGATGCCATCCAACCACCCATCCTGTGTCATCCCCTTTTCCTCCTGCCTTCAATCTTTGCCAGCATCAAGGTCTTTTCTAGTGAGTCAGTTCTTCGCATCAGGTGGCCAAAAGATTGGAGTTTCAGCTTAAACATTGGTCCTTCCAATGAGTATTCAGGACTGATTTCCTTTAGGATGGACTGGTTGGGTCTCCTTGCAGTCCAAAGGACTCCCAAGAGTCTTCTTCAACACCACAGTTCAAAGGCATCAATTCTTCAGTTGCTCAGCTTTCTTTTTAATCCACCTCTCACATCCATACATGACTACTGGAAAAACCATAGCTTTGACTAGATGGACTTTTGTTGGCAAAGTGATGTCTCTGCTTTTTAATATGCTGTCTAGTTTGGTCATAGCTTTCCTTCAAAGGAGCAAGCATCTCTTAATTTCATGGCTGCAGTCACCATCTGCAGTGAGCTCATATCTCCCTAAATGAATAACCTAATTAAAGTGGGAGATACAGGAGATCATTTCATTCACTCTTTCAATAGGTATTTATTGAATACCCATTGGATATCTATGACTACTTAGTAAGTTTTTTCCCTTCTATGTTCCCAAGGCCATTTGTATGTTGATGCATGTTACTTTATATTGACAACAAAAAATTTAAGCGCAAGAGGATTGAGATTATGCTAATTTTTATATTGTAGTGTCCTCAAATATTGAGTTCAATAGTTTTTAAGCAAAACAATGGAAACTTGGCTATATGACTCTAAGAGTAGCCATACTAGGCTAAAATTTATAAATATGAAGTCTAAAATCTAATATATCTTTGATTTGTGTTCAGTCAGTTTGCTGTAAGCCCTTTTCCCTTTCTCACATTTCAGATTTTATTTGCCTTTGTTTGACAATAGGCATGGTTGTGTAACTTTAAAACAATAAAAAAGACCATTTAAGGAATTCTTATTAGGTGTCAAAGACTGTGCCTTTTATTCTATTAATTTTTATTGTAGTGTAGTTGGTTTACTATGTTTTGTTTTTTGTGTACAGCGAATTGAATCAGATATATATACATATATCCACTCTGTTTTTAGCTTTCCTCCCCATTTATATCACTCCAGATCAAGAACTGGTGCATTTTAAATTAGACACATTTTATATGTGTCTAATCCTTACAGCAATCCTTCATGACAGGTGCTCATGTGGCATAGATGGTTTTGGAGTCACAAAGATCAGAGTTCAAATCTCAGCTCGAACACTCACTCATATGTGAAGTTTGACTAATCTCACCATATTATCTATTGCTGTGTAACAATTTTGCCTACCAACTCATTGGCTTAAAAGCACACTTTTATAATCTCACCAATGTGTTTGAGTCAAGAATCCAGGCATAGCTTATCTGGGTCCTCTGTTTCAGTATTTCTTATGTGGTTGCAATCAAATGTCAACCACTTTGGGATCTCATCTGAAAGCTTGACTGGGAAAGAGTCTCTTCCAAGCTCACATAGTTGTTGGCAGAACTTAGTTTCTTGCAATATATTTGATAGAGTGTCTCATTTCTTAATGGCTAGGAGCTGCCTACAGTTTCTTGCTACATGGGTCTCCCTAATATGGCTGCTTTATTCATCAAAGCATGAAAATGGATAAGGCAATAGGGAGAACCTTCTAGCAAGATAGAAGTTACAGTCTTATGGTACCTAATCATGTAAGTAACATCCCATCACTTTTGCCATGTTCCATTAGTTAGAAACAAGTCACAGGTTCCATCCATACCTAGGAGGAGGCAACTACACAGAGATGTGAATATCAGGAGGTTAAGTTCATTGGGGGCTATCTTAGAGTCTATTCGCCATGCTCACTAGGCCTTGGTTTGCTCATTTGATTATAAGGAAAATAATAATACTTACATGTTATGGGCTAAGTTGTGTCCCCTCCGAATGCTTTATACTGATGCTGTAATTCCCAGTACCTCTGTGTGGAGCTTTAAACAGGTAATTATATTAAAATGGGATTGTAAAGATCACCCCTCAACTATATGTCTGGTGTTCTTGCAAGAGGAGTTTATAGAAAACACAAAAAGATGACCATGTGAATACATGAGAGATGTATTCTGGGAGATGGCTATCTACAAGGGGAGATGCCTCAGAAGAAACCAAACCTGCTGACCACTTGATATTGAACTTCTAGACTCCGGAACTGTGGAAAAATAAATTTCTGTGGTTTAAGTCAGTCTGTGGTATTTTGATATGGCAGCACTAGAAAACTAATATACTACCTTGTAAGTTAATGTTTGGCAAATTATCTGATTCATAATATACATTAAATAAATATTAGCTTTCAGTATTACTTATGAGTGCTATTATTATAAAGCCAAAGCCCCTAGAGTAAAGAGATGTTAAATAACAAGATTTGGATTCTATCTAGTTCATTTTCCTGCTTGATCAGGAGTGCAATAAACTTTTCTCCACTGTTCAGTTTAGTTGAGGAAACTTGCATTGAGCCCTTTTTATAAAGCAGGTACTGAGCTAGGGGCTGAAGATAAAAGATAAATAGCATATGACCCATGCATCTGTTGGGGAGATTAGGGTCCTGGAGGAAGTATTTGCACAAGCAGATCCTTAATATATGATACAATAACATCTAAGTGATGTGCTGTTGATGCTATAAAAGTCCAGAGGAAAGGTTCAGGACCAGCTTTTTAGAGAAACCCCTGAAGTGGAGTCTTGAAGGATGAATTAGAATTCTCAGATGAAACAAGGGTAGGGCTGGTATTTTCAGCTGTTGCTGCTGCTGCTGTTTAGGTGCTCAGTCTTGTCCGACTCTTTGTGACCCCATGGACTGTAGCCTGCCAGATTCCTCTGTCCATGGGATTTCCTAGGCAAGAATATTGGAGTGGATTGCAATTTCCTTCTCCAGGGCATCTTCCCCCGCCAAGGATCAAACCTGGGTCTCCTGGTTAGCAGGTGAATTCTTTAGCACTGAGTCACCTCAGAAGCCCCAGTATCTTTAGCAGATATAACCAAATATAAAACAAATTAACATTAACAGAGCTTTACACAAGCACAAGTATGAAACAAACCCCAGTTTAGCTTTGAGCAATTAATGTGAAAGATAAGACCAAGCGACAATAAGAAATAATTTTTGCAAATGAAACAAAATTTGAAACCGGTACAGTCTCCTACTGATTAATAAGTATCATGTTAATTTTTCTATTTCCATATACGTGATGCATGTGGTGACTAGATATGATGGTATACCATTTCTTCTATGCTTGCCAGGGGAAAGAGCAAGAGATTTTATACTGTAACTAAATGCAATTAAATGTCATTAATAATTAGATCTATAAAAATGAATTATTTTTATAATTGAAAATGCTTAGAAAATCTTTTTAAAGATATTGTCCTTAATATAATTATCTCCTGATTTTATATTATTAGTGGGGTTATTTTACTATTAATTTTGAAAATAAGAAAAATAGGAGTGATATAAAAAATGTAATTAGAAAAATTGTGAAGATTCATCTGACTTTATTTGATCATACTATGGTGTCTTCCTTTACATGATTTCAGCCTAATAGGGTACAACTTAATTAAGAACAGGGGTTTATTATTATCTTTAGCCTTAGTATTAGTAAGTGATTAAAAATAGTTATTGGTTAAACATACATTATATTGCTTTGCTCAGTTCTCTTCTCCTCTCTTAAGTTGTAGTTTCCTCATCTTTTATAAAAAATATTTTAAATTATACAGCAGTGTCTTAATATTTCTTTTATACATCATGAAATGATTACCATTTGATTAAGTCTAGTAACTGTCTCTGTAGAGTTAATGTAATATTAGTGATTATATTCCTTATGCTGTACATTACATCTCTATTTCCATAACTGATTCACTTTATAACAGGAAGCTTGCCCATCTCCCACTCCCACCCCTCTGGGCAGCACCAGTTCTCTATATCAAAGAGTCTGTTATTGTTTTGCTTTCCCTGCTTATTTTTTTCCTGATTCTACATATAAATGAGCTTATACTGTATTTGTTTTTATCTGTATAACTTATTGCAATAAGCATAATACCTTCTCAATCTATCCATGTTGTTGAAAAGAGCAAGATTTCATTCTTTTTAATGTCTGAGTTATATTCATGTGTGTTTGTGGGTGCATGTGTGTGTGTGTCTTTATTTATTCATCTATCTATGGACCCTTAGATTGCATCTGTGTCTTGATTATTGTAAATAGTACCTGAGTGAACATCAGAGTGCATGTTTATCTTTTTGAATTAGTGTTTTGGTTTTCTTTCAATAAATACCCAGAAGTGGAATTGCTGGATCATTTGGTATTAATAGTTCTATTTTTAATTTTAAAAAAACCTCCATACTGTTTTTCATGGCAGCTACACCAAATTAAATTCTCACCAGTAGCACACAGAGGTTCCCTTTTCTTCACATCCTTACCATCAACATTTGTTATTTCTTATCTTTTTGATAATAGCCATTCTGACAGGTGTGAAGTGATCTCTCATTATGGTTTTGATTTGAATTCCCTGATGATTAGGAATGTTGAACATTTTTTCATGTGCCCATTGGCCATTTGTATGTCTTCCTTGGAAAAATATCTTTTCGGATCCTCTGCCCATTTTTTACTCAGACTTTTCATATTGAGTTGTATGAGTTCTCTATATATTTTGGATAGCTGCTCAAACTCAGTCTTGCCTGACTCTTTGGGACCCCATGGAGGGGCCTGCTGCACTCCTCTGTCCATGGAATTCTCCAGGCAAGAATACTAGGGTGGGTAGCCATTCCCTCCTCCAGGAGATCTTCCTGACCCAGGATTTGAACCTGGGTCTCCTGCACTGCAGGCAGATTCTTTACCAGCCGAGTCACCAGGGAAGCACATATTTTGGATATTAACCCCTTATCAGATGTATGATCTGCACATATCTCCTGTTCAGTAAGCTGCCTTTTTATATGTTGGTGATTTCCTTTATTGTGCAAGAGATGTTTAGTTTGATGTAATCCCGTTTTTGTTTGCTTGCTTGCTTCTGTTTCTCTTGTCGGAGGAGACAGATTGTAAAAAGTATTGCTAAAACTGTTGTCAAAGAGCGTGGAGGTGGTTTAGTCACTAAGTCTTGTCCTATTCTTGCGAACCCATGGACTGTAGCCTGCCAGGCTCCTCTGTCCATGAGATTCTCCAGGCAGGAAACCTGGAGTGGGTTACTATTCCATTCTCCAGGGGATCTTCCTGACCCGGGGAATCAAACCCAGGTCTCCTGCATTGCAGGCAGATTCTTTACTGACTGAGCTATGAGGGAAGCCCTCAAAGTCAAAGAGTATACTGCTGTGTTATCTTCTAGAAGTTTTATGGTTTTAGGCCTTACATTTAGTCTTTAATCCATTTTGAGTTTATTTTTATTTATGGTATTATAGAATAGTCAAACTTTATTCTTTTGCATGTAACTATCCAACACCATTTGTTGAAGATATCATCTTCTCCCTGTGGTATGTTCTTGCCTTGTTTGTTGTAAGTTAATTGGCCGTAAGCATGAGTTCATTTGGGGCTCTCTGTTCTGTTTCATTGCTCAATGTGTCTGTTTTGTGCCAGTGCTATACTGTATTGATTACTGTAGCTTTGTAGTATAGTTTGAAATCAGGGATTGCAGTTGCTCCCAGCTTTGTTCTTCTTTTATAAGATTGTTTTGGCTATTTGAGGTCTTCTGTAGTTCCATATGAATTTTATATTTATATATTTCAGTTCTCTGAAAATGCCATCAGTATTTTGATAAGGATTGCATTGAATCTTGCTGTGAGTAGTATGGGGATTTTAGCCAAACTGATTTTTCCGTCCTTGAACATGATATATTTTTCCATTTATTTATGACATTGTCAATGTCTTTCATCATCTTACTGTTTTTAGACTACAGTTCTTTTACTTCCTTGGTAACATTATTCCTAGATATTTTATTTTTTTAAATGCAATTATAAATAGGATTGTTTTATTAATTTCTCCTGATAGTTTGTTATTAGTGTATAGAAACACAAGCAATTTTATGTTGATTTTTTGTATCTTACAACTTTACTGAATTTATTTATTTATTTATTTGTTTTAATAGCTTTATTTTTTTGGCGGAATCTTTAGGATTTCCTATATATAGTGTCATGTCATCTGCAGGTAGTACAGTTTTACTTCATCCTTTCCAATTTGGATGAATTTTTAAACCTTTTTCAAGGCTAATGCTTTTTCCAGCATTCAGAAAAGTGGCAAGAGAGATGTATTAGTTATGGAAAGTTTACTGGTGGAGAATAGTTCAGAGGTGACTTGAGAAATGGAGCATCAAATTGTGGATTAGAGGTCTAGACTAGAGAGGAACAGCGCTGGCCAGGGGACAGGCATAGAATAAGACATGTGAAGCACTGTGGTTGGATTTTGGTGCAAAATGAGCCATGCAGCTTTACCAGCTTCTCTTCTTGTTACTGTCAGCTAGTGATCCTTAGTAGAAGATCTTAGCCATATGCAGATTAGGTGGTTACCTGGCACTTATAAATGCCAAAGACTCAATTACAGCATTGAGTTTGGAAAGTTCTAGTTCCTAGAATTGCTGAGTTTGGTTTCATAATTATTAGTAGTTCTATACTATCAGGGGTTCTATTGTGATCCAAGAACAATGCTAGTTACTTTCCATAGTCACCAGAGGCAGATTCTATGTAAACTGTATTATGTAATGATATAAGTTGTCGTTTCCATTTTACTAAAAAGCAAAAGCCAAACTTTAGACATACAGAACCATTTACCTGGTGGTTTTCCTAAGTAATATTCCTTCTATATTTTGGTATAGTAGTATATCATAAACTTGGACCTTTAGTAGCATTACTCTAGTAAGAAAAATGAGGCCAAATTTTTCATTATGCTAAGGACTTAACTGAATTATGAAGATTGAATTTAGCTTAATATTACATATAAGACTAAGAACTTAAAAAGACATTTGTTAATTAAAAGAAATTTAGTTGAATGATTAAAATGATAGGTAAATATCACTGTGCATTAAATCATACTGCCCACTCTGGGTACATAGGAGTTAGTGGAAAATTAAGGAAAACAAGATATTATAATTAAGTTGTTCAATTAAAAAATTGTTCAATTAAAATAGACATTTAATATTTCCATTTATTAAGTTTCTATAAATGAAAAATAAATTTCTAATTGCTTCATATTTTTATTTTTAAATATACTTTTTTCTTTAATCTCTGCATGCTTGCTAAGTCAATTCAGTTGTGTTTGATTCTCTGTGACCCTATGGACTGTAGCTTGCCAGGCTTCTCTATCCATGAGATTCTCCAGGCAAGAATAGTGGAGTGGACTGCCATTTCTTTAATCCAGTTTATTTTATTAATGCATACTATCAATCCTCTTCCTAACTTTGGATTATGCATTTAGCAAACATTTATTGAGTATCTAGTATGTGGTAAGCCTTGTGCTAAGTTCTGAGATTTAGAAATGAGCAAATGATCATCTCTAATGAACAAATGATGATTATCCTGGCTGTTTATATGGTACTGGTCAAGGTGAAGATATCAACATAGCCACAGTAATCATAACAGAATGCCAAAGTCTGAAATAGTTGAATGAATAGATTCTAGGAAACACAGGGACAGAAGTTATTATTCTTGCCTGGAGATATCAGGGCAGTTCCTCACAGAGGAGGTGACATTTGAGTTGGGCCTTAAAGAATAAGTAAAATTACACCTGTTGAAAAAGTAAGAAAAAGACAATCCAAATAGAGGAAGTAAGATGCAAAGGCAAAGAAGAATGAAGCAGTAACATACATTTAAAAACTAGTTCATTGTAACATATACATAGAGTTTATGATGAAAGTAAAGGGAGCTTAATCTGGGAAGGTAAACTGACATCAAGTTAGGAAAGGGTTTTAATTGTATACAAGTTGTTTGAAAAGCATTTTGGGGGTAATATTTAAAGCTAATCTAATTTTTCTCACTGGACTTCCTAGGTGGCAGAGTGGTAAAGCATCTGCCTGCAATGCAGGAGACCTGGGTTCAATCCCTAGGTTGGGAAGATCCCCTAGAGTAGGAAATGGCAACTCACTCCAGTATTCTTGCCTGGAAAATTCCATGGACAGAGGAGCCTGGTGGTTTGCTGTCCACAGGGTTGTAAAGAGTTGGACATGACTGCACGACTGACTGAGCACACATGGAATTTTTCTAGATACATGGCTTGCTTTTACTTTCTATTAACTTGTCTTCCATTTGGGCTCATAGCTCATAACAAAATTCAAACAAAATCAAATTCAAAATAATGTAAAATTTCCACTCAATTAAAAAAAAATCCTACTTCCTAACACTTCTTCCCCAGTAAGAATCCTAATTCTATAAAATAAAATCCTAAAATACTATCAAGGGTGAAACAGATCTCCAGCCCAGGTTGGATGCATGAGACAAGTGCTCAGGGCTGGTGCACTGGAAAGACGCAGAGGGATGGGGTGGGGAGGGAGGTGGGAGGGGGGATCAGGATGGGGAACACATGTAAATCCATGGCTGATTCATGTCAATGTATGGCAAAAAACACTGCAATATTGTAAAGTAATTAGCCTCCAACTAATAAAAATAAATGGAAAAAAAAAACAATTAGTGGTCAAATAATTTGTACTTCAAAAGAATTTTAAAAATATGTATCAAACTGTCCTCTAAAAATGTTTGTATCAATTTCTACTTACATGCACTGAAAGAAAATTAATTTTTTCCTAAATTCTCAGCAACATTGATAATTGCTATCTTGCGTCTTTACCGATTTGTTAGGTGAAAAAAATAATTTTATGGTTTTGTTAAGTTTTGCACTTCTTTAGTTAGTAGTAAGTTTGAATATTCTTGTATCTTAAGTTTACATTCTTCTGGTCAGTTATCCATTCATGATTTTCATTCATTTACCAGTTTGACTCTATTTTTTTCTTTCTGAGGGGAAAAAAAGAATTTTCAATCACTGTATGTAGTACTTAATAAAAGCTAATATTACTACTTCTTTCCCACAGTACATAAATAAAAATAAAACAAATATAAAAATAGCTATTTTTGATTCTGAAAAATGAAAACAATAAAACACACACATGTAAAACTGTCAGCTCTCTGATGCTATGGTATGTCTACTATCTCAACAGCACAGAATTCCTGGTAATGTGCAATATAGGCTTCCAAAGAATTTGAACAGTTTCTTAATGAGATATGACCACTATCAACCACTCTTCATTTTGCTTAAGTTCTCATTGTCCTTTTGCTTTATTATTTTCTGGTGGTATTCTTTTTAGAGAATGTGCTATATGTAGCTTAAAGATCTCAAGCACTAGAAATATTCTTAAATGTAGAGCAATGATATAAGGAAAGTTAAATATTTTACAGGTTGTAATTAATGGAAAATTGATTATTACCACAAAAAAAGAATTAACAATTACTCACTAAAGTGTACTCTTCTGAAACATTATTGCAATGAAATGGATGAAAAGTTGATAGAAGAATCAGTAAAAGAAAATTAATGTTCAAAAGTTCAATGACAGACAAAAACGTAACACATTAATGTCATGGGATCACTTTATATAATTTTATGTTTTTCTTTCTTTGCTTGATTTTTCTTTTTGTTAGATATTATTCTCTTTTCTGATGATGTTTAAATTATTTTCTAGTAAAATCAATCCATCTTTTAAGTTGTCTGATTTGGTGTCATAATTTAGAATTTTTTTTCCCCCACATATTTGTGTGTTTAGTCACTAGATTTATTTCTAGTACTTCTGTGAGTTTGTTTTTACATTTCATCTTTCAATATAGCTGTAACTTATATTAATACACACAGAATGTGGTAGAGTTCTAACTTACATTTTTTCCTAAGTCCTTAGCCATATGTTCTTTGCTGTTGTTTAGTCTCTGTTGTGTCTGATTCTTTGCAACCCATAGACTGTAGCCTGCCAGGCTCCTCTGTCCATTAGATGTTCCAGGCAAGAATACTGGAGTGGGTTGCCATATCCTTCTCCATGGGATCTTCCTGACCCAGGGATCAAACCCATGTCTCCTGCATTGGCTGGTGGATTCTTTATCACTGAGCCACCAGGGAAGCCCTATATGTTCTTAGCCATTATTAAATCACTTTTTATCAGCTGGTTGAAATGCTCTCTTTTTTATGTATTAAGGTATTTAGTACACTTGGATTAGTTTGTAGACTTTCTGCTCAGTATAATTGAATTGTTTGTTTGATACATATAATGTACTGTTTTATGTCCTGACATTTTATAAGTGTCATGTCACTGTCTAGAAAGGGAGGTATCACATGGTGTCTTGTCATTCCCAGTTTCATTATTTCTTATTTACTAGCCACCTCAATATGTACCGGAGAATAAAACCAATAGCTATTCAATCAAGATATTGTATTGGGTATCCTAGGACCTTAGGCCACAGGATTTTGCAAGTACAGAAGATATGACTATTTTTCATTATCCTGCTTGAACTATTGATCCCTTACAATTAGGAACTATAACTGTATCTTAAAATCCTTCTGCGTCTAGAAAGGGCAACTTGACCTACTTCAGTTTTAGCAATATTTAAACATGTAGCGAGCTTCCCAGATGGTGCTAATGGTAAAGAACTTACCTGCCATTGCAGGGGAGAAGGCAATGGCAACCCACTCCAGTACTCTTGCCTGAAAAATCCCATGAATGGAGGAGCCCAGTAGGCTGCAGTCCACAGGGTCACAAAGAGTCAGACATGATTGAGCAACTTCACTTTCACTTTTCACTTTCATGCATTGGAGAAGGAAATGGCAACCCACTCCAGTGTTCTTGCCTGGAGAATCCCAGGGACAGCGGAGCCTGGTGGGTTGCCCTCTATGGGGTCACACAGAGTCAGACACGACTGAAGCGACTTAGCAGCAGCAGCAGCCAATGCAGGAGACATAAGAGATGCGGGTTCAGTCCCTAGGTTGGGAAGATCCTCTGGAGGAGGGCATGGCAGCTCACTCAGTATTCTTGCCTGGAGAATCCCGGGGACAGAGGAGCCTGGTGGGAGTTCATAGGGTCACAAAGAGTCAGACACAACTGAAGTGACTTAACACACATAGAATTATCATTGTCTCATTTGTAAAAATTTTTCTGATTCTCCATTTATTTGTTTATTTTTTTTCCTCTACCAGCAGTCAGCTTCATGATGTGATCTGTTGGTTCTGGGTCCTAAAAGACTGAAGTGTGACATTTCCACAAAGTAGGTCAGATCTTACTTGTTTAGGTGGAGATTCTTGCAGGGGGAGTTCAACTTCATAAACCCTTGCAAAATTCTCCTTTGTCTAGAAAGGTCTTCTTCTGCAAACAAGGATTCTCATATATGCTTGACTCAAGACTAGTCCTTCTCCGTCTTGGAGGGTCATCCTTTTTGATAAAGTGTAAGCATGCATACTCTTGACCAAAGAATAGAGAGACCTCTTTTGTCTAGGAATGTCATTTCTTTGGCTCATGCACTACTTGCAAACACTTAACTAAAGACTTATTCTCTCTTGGAAAGTTGTCTTTCTTAGTAAACTATTTGGCTTTCAGAGGAGCATATATTGAATAGATAAGAGCAAAGGTGTCTGGCTCAATTGATCATAACTGGTGAACTGGTGACATGCCTAGGGGAGAGCATCATTGGGGCTATAGATGCTACACTATTTTATCTCTGAAAAGCGGTTGATGTAAATCTGCTTTGTTTTTGGTTGTTTTTTTTTTTTTTTTTTTTTTGCAAGTTACTTTTCAAATCAAATTTTAAAAATATATTGAATTCTGTATTAAGAACATCATTATCTTAGCCATGTTATGGCATTTTGATCTCTATTCTGTGCCAGGGATGATCTCTCTCCTCTGGGTTCATTTTTTTTTTTAATATATAAAATATTTATGATGCCTACCTCATAAAGCTGTTGTGAGAATTTAATGATTTAATAAATATAAACTAATAAAAATGCCTTTTAGTTGATGCTCAAGAAATGTTTGGTTCTTATGTGACTATACTTAGGAAGTTGGTGGAGCATTTTAGAAATGTGACCCTTCTTTAGACACTCTAGGTCCTAACCTTTGGTGAAATCCTGAGATGTGTAGATCCTATGCTTCAACTCATTCCCAGATCTGTGCCTAGCATGCAGTGTGATCCATGCTGTGCAGGGCTAGTGTTGAGGCTAAACAATTGTCAAAAACCATGCCAAAGACCAGGAAGTTAGAAACATGTTAAAATAAAAAGTAAAGAAGAGTCAAACAATGGAGAAACAGACTTAGAGAATAGACTTATGGACATGGGGAGAGGAGGGCAGAGGAGACGAGAGGGTGAGATGTATGGAAAGAGTAACATGGAAACTTACATTACCATATGTAAATAGATAGCCAGCAGGAGTTTACTGTCTGGCTCAGGAAACTCAAACAGGGGCTCTGTATCAACCTAGAGGGGTGGGATGGGGAGGGAGATGGGAGGGAGGTTCAAAAGGGAGGGGATTTGTGTATACCTATGGCTGATTCATGTTGAGGTTTGACAGAAAACAGCAAAATTCTGTGAAGCAATTATCCTTTGATAAACAATAAATTAATTAAAAAAAAAAAGTAAAGCAGAGTCAGAAACCTATTGGACAAACATCCTAGGGAATGCATGGATGCTGAAGCAGGAAGCATGGACTCAAGAATCATATAAGATCCTAGAGAAATCCAATGTGAGGCACATTGGAATCTGATGTTTAGGATAGTGATAATTCTCAGGAATTGAAGGGATTAGAACAAAGCTGTCAGGACAATAAACTGGAGACCTCAATACTATGAAAACCTTTATAATCTAGAATCTTAAAATCTCTGTGTAGAAAGGAATTTTAGTAGTCATCTAATCCAGCCGTTGGAGAAGGAAATGGCAACCCACTCCAGTACCCTTGCCTGGAAAATCCCATGGATGGAGGAGCCTGGTAGGCTACAACACTTGGGGTTGCAAAGAGTTGGACACGACTGAGCGACTTCACTTTCTTTCTTTAATCCAGCCCTTAAGATGGTATTTGAAGCTCCTCTAAGACTGGACTGCTGAGAAAGGAACATGGAAGTGGGGACAAGACTACGTCCAGAGAGACTGAGGACTCCTCGGAAAAGGACCATCATGAGAGTGGGGGTGTAAAGTTTAGATAATCACCAAGATTGGACATTCATGTTTCTGGCTTGCTTTTCAAACTGGCCAGGCCATGGAACATGAATTTAAAGGTGCATGCTAAGTTCAAAGGGGTAACAGGAACCCAGGACCCAGACTGAAGAATAGGAGGAACTTGTGTTACCTGGCTGAAAGTGCCTGTGTGTGAAGGTGAAGAGTGAAGCACTGAGTAGAACCAGGAAGCTCAGAAGCCACTGACTTGAGATAAAGCTAGTTCATGAATCCAGAGTAACTTCTAAGGACTCCATATTAGAATAGATTGGGGTGTAAGAGTTGGAACACTAGCAGAACTTTTGTTGTGTAATGCCAGAAACAAAATAGTGCCTGGAGAGAGTATAGTAGGGACATTCTTTAGCAAATATGAGAACTGTGTCAAGAAGGTAGAAAATCTGCAGTGAATTTTCTTGGAACTCCTAACAATATAAAGAAGAAATGTGGGTCTAGTAATTGTTCTACTCAGTGGCCAGAAACTATACCCATGCAGTCTAGAAAGGGGACAGTGAAGTAAGCACAGGATTCAGAATCCATAGAACTTTGAATATCTGTGCCATCCCTTGGTAGACATGTAACCTTGGGAAAAGTGAAGGTTAAGTAAGACAATCTACTTCAAGCTTCCCAATAATGTCTGGCATAGGGTGGGTGCTCAGCAAATATTCTCGATTCACCTTCCTTCGTAAAAGTATATTAAACTAAATTGAATTGTAGGTGAAGAAACATGGTCAAATAGTCCAGTAATTTTTCTTTTGGTATATCACAAGGGTATAGTTCTCAGTTAGAGTGGTATGCAATTCATCTCTAATTTGAGGAAGCAGTGCACCTATTGTATTTACTTGAAATGGTGAACGTAGATCAAATTAGGAAAAGGGGTGAGTAAATACTTCTAAGTAACAAGATATTCAAATTGTGATAATTTTTTACTTAGTGGAAAGATACAAGCTTTGATATCACGAAGACTTGAATTTGAATCTCATCCATGTGATTTAGGGCTTTCTAATAGCAAGAATAAGCCAGGCTATGCTGTAGCATAACATAACAACTTTACTTTCTCAGCATTGTTTATGTGCCAAATATTACTTTAGGAACTGATCATTTAGTATTGAACAAGGCAGACATGATCCAGACTGCCTTTATGGAGCTTATAGTCTACTATTCTTCCAGACAGAGTTCTATTGACTAAGCTGAAAGATAAAGATGAGGGAAAAGGATTTTTCTCCTCTGAGATCAAACTGATAGGAGTATGTCAGTTTTCCTTTAATGATGGGAAAATAACAAAGGGCCATACTCCATTCTAGAGAGGCTGTCTTTGATTTCCTTTGAAGTCCTAGTGGGATTACTAAAGTTGAAATAGAGTGTATGTAAATTTTTCTTATAGTGTTCAGTTGGAACATCAGAGTATATGTGTAAGTTTTTTTTTCTAGATATTGTAAAATCATGCTTATATTCCTCTGATGCCTATAAAAATCAGAACCTTTTGTGGGATGAGACAGATAATGAATAGTAGCATGCTACCATAGGAAAACCATAGGCATTTGAGTTACACACAGTTGGGTTAAAAACCCGCCTCTATCTTTTGATAGATGTGTGACTTTGATAAATTATTAAACTTGTCACAACCTCAGTTTCCTTATCTATAAAATGAAGGTAACAATAACTACCTTACAAGATAGTTGTATGAATTAGAATATGATGTATATATGAAGATATGATATGTATAAAGCAGTGTCTTACTGTATCCCTGTCCAGCTTTCTATCCATCCTCCAAATTGTTGACACAATAATCCTTATAAAATAGCAATCTGATATTGTGACCTTTCAGTCTATAATTCTTCAATGACTGTATAGCATTCAAGATAAAGTTCAAATTCTGGAGTTTCATATAGAAGACTTTTTATGACCTAGATGTTGTCTGTACTTGTAATTTCACCTCCTACCACTTACACTGTTCCCTTTATTCATGCACAAAGCTCCAACCATAAAGAACTACTTGCTCGTCATACATACCAATTATAAGATTTCTAACTTTCTTGTTTTGTACCTTCCATTTTCTCTCCTTGAAACATCGTACTTACCTCTTCTTTCTTTCTTTTTTTTGTCTAGTAGTCACCTACTCATCTTATAAATGTCAATTACCCTGGGAATCTTTTCCTGAGCAGCTAAACCTTTGGATGTCACCTAAACCTTTTGTGTTCCTAGCTGTATCTTTGATTGCTCTTCTGACCCCAGTCATTCTGCATTAGCGTTACTTACTTCCTGTCTGTCTCCCTTACAGGTCAATGAGTGATATGAGGGCAGGAATTATATTTTATTAATCTATCTTTATCAGCTAGCATAATACCTGGTACATGATGAATGTTTCTAAGAGGTAAGTGAACTAATGAATAAGCAAGGTTTAGATAGGCTAGTAATTCAGAGGTTGGTCATGAGAAGGGGAAGCTTGGAACAACTAGATGCACTAACAGGTTTGTGGGGCTAAATCATATAGAGGGGTTATATTAATTAGAATTCTTTGTAAGTAAGTGACAGAAATCTAACTAGTTTGAGAGTAAAGGTTTTCTCAAAAAAACAAAACTTTATTAAAAGATAATGGTTTCTTATAAATGGCAAAGGTAACCAGGCCTCATGAAGGATCTTGAAACTCATTAGACACTTGTTTCTTAACTCAGGTGTCATTCTTCTCTATTATTTCCTCCCTACAGGCCTTTCTGTTTCTTTTTCTCCATGGCACAATTCGGTGATCCCACACAAAAAAACCTATATTTCTCTCTTTCTTATAATTTACCTTCTACCTTCTAATCATCTTAGTCCTCAATCCCCAAATATCATACTGCCTCAGCATCTCTAAAATGAATTACTTTTGTAAGAGTCTCTACATCCAGAGACTAGCTGTCTCTCCTAATTTCTATTTCCTAGTGAAGAAAATATGATTAGTCTAATTCAATCAGTCAGCTGTGACCTGGGGGCCAGGATTACACAATGCAGACATGCTGCCACAGGCCAGGGGATGAATTCTTGATAACCAAGAGCTAGAGGTGCATCTCAAATATTTCCTGTTTGCTGAGTAGAGCAGGTCTAAAAGTATTTCTAGGTTGAAGTAAAGCTATTTGCCTATTTCATGGTTAGCAGTCTCTTCATTCTGGCTAGAGTAATAGATGAGAAGGATCTTAGTTACTTAATGAAGCATAAGTAAGAGTGGCAAATTCCCTGAGGGGATGAGCTGACAAGAGTTGTGAGATTTGTAACCAGTGCAATCAAGTGGGATGGGATTCAAAGCAGGACTTTATTTTCACGGAAATTCTTATTGATACTTAAAGTGAAAATTAAGAGCTTGGCATAACTTGTATAGAATTAATTGGGAGCAGTAGAAAGAAGGCTGCAGGTAAGTGGAGGCTCATGACTGAGCATCTAATAAAAGCTCACTTTTATTTGTTGATTAATGAATGAATAATGGTGCCTGCTTCCAGGCTCTAAACACTAAGCTCAAGGCTATCAGCCTAATTTTCTATTCTGCTTTCTGGTAGGCATGGGACTCTCCACATACATGCTTGGTGCTCATGGACTTGATGGCGAGTAAGATTAATGTATAGGATGCAGATCTCCAGTACCTGCCACTTGGTAGGGCCAGGGCCCTTGCAGAATGACCGTGGAAAATGAGAACAGTTTTCTCCCTTAGTACTTGGATCCCTTTCCTTTTGGGGTCTAAAAGCACTGAATTACAGTTAGTTTCACAGAGCATATCTACCCTGCAAGCTTTTAGTAGTCAGGTACAGGTTTTATTTGTATATTTCCAGTTTCTGGCACAGAGTCAGGCACAGTTGCTCAACCAATTTTACTTAAACAAAAGATAAATAATTTCCAAGTATAGTATTGTTAATCTAGTATCTTTTTTCTTCTCTAATCATGCCAAGTTAGAGTACATCTGTTTTCTCATCTCTGTGTCTCTGCTTGATTTACTTTTAGAAAATATGCTTCCACCACTGCTTTTAACTTTAAGAAGTCACTGCAGGATTACACAGTAAATGCTATTAGCGGTCAATTAAATGTCATGCACAGTGTCAGACACAGAGAATAAGTATTTTTCTCCTGGACAAAATAACCATTGCCCTGTTGTAATTGATGTTCATGGAAAGAACTCTGTCATATTGTATATCACAAACTCTTTGTCATCCTCTGATGCACATTCATTTGACTATCATTCTAGACATTGATTTGTCACTAGGGATGAGATTTTTTTTAATGATGCATTTAAATTTAATGCTTTATAGTGGATACAAAGCCACTGGAGACTGGCGTCTTTGGTACCACATATCTATTTTTGCATTTGACTATCCAAAGAGAGGAGATTCCTAATAGTTATAAACATAAATGACTAGATGCTTGTATTTTTTTTTTTTCTTAAGCAAAGGCTATTTAAATTATACAGCTTTTAAAGCATTGTTCTGGTCATGGTTTAGAAGTTTCTGTTTTTTGTGTGTGAAATACTTCTCTAGTAAGTATCTCTATATAATGAAGTCCAAATGTAAGATCAAGAACAACAACCGTAAAATAGGCCAGACTTTCCAGATTATATAGTGTGGTTTTTTATATCTTTTTAGTGGTTTAACATAGAGTTCTCAGTAAGATCGTGTTATTTGATCAGTTATCTTCCTTTACTGTGAAAAGAGGCCTTGCTTTGCAGCAGACATCCTTTTGTTCACTTAGTAGATATTTACTGAGCAGCTGCTAGCTCTGACAGCCAGGGCCTAACCATGTAGCCATCTACTCTGCTACTTCAGATTTCTGTGGGCCCCTTCTCAGGAGACACTCTGGGCCAGATGCATGTTTTTCCTTCTTAGTGAGGCCTCTACTCCTAGTTTCTGTCCAGCCCTCTTCCTGGTGATCAGTGAGGGCTCCTTTCCTCTTTTCCTCCTTTACATGAGATCTAGGTCAAGTAAAGGTAAGCTTGCTTCTGTGTTGCCTTTCCGTGGGCCCCTATATTTCAGAGCCAGAACAGGAGGCTCCTATGGGCTTGTTTTATCATTTCTGCTACGTGGAAGAGAGAGACCTCATTACAAAAAGAAAAGTTTCTCTGACCCTCTCAGATCTCTTCAACTTGAAGCCACTCCTTTTTTCTGTCACCTGGGTAGCTCTTACTCTGAGGTTCTGTTTTGATTTAAGTTTTGATCTGGTTCTGTTTCTAAGTCAGAAGACCTCATTTCTTTGGAGACATGGTTAGTGAGGATGCCGTGATTAGCCGTGATCTTTCCCAGACATTGACGTGAATAAGTGTGTATGTCTGGGTCAGTGCTCTGTGACAAGCCCTATAGAGGTTCTCTGGAAATTTAAAAGGAGATAAAAATAAAAGTCTCGGGCATTCAAGAGCTTATAGTCTTCCAGGAGAGACTTCCATAAACAAATATTTATAATATGAAGTGTCAAGTTCTATAAGAGGATACATGGAAAACAACATGAGCTTACTAATGTTGGAGTGACTCATACTGTCTAGAGAGATTAAGGCGGCTTTAGAAAGGCAGTGGTGGTTAGCTGTTTGAGAAGGAATTTGACAAGTCTCAAAAGGGCCCTTTCCTGACATAAAGCACAGAACAGGGAAAGAGGATGGCACCCCTAGAAAAGGTAAGGAGTAATTCATGAGACAATGGGGCCCATTGTTTAAGAACATAAACTCTGGATCAAGCTGCCAGCATTCGATATCAGTTTAGCTACTCACTAGTTCTAAAAAGTTACTTAATATTTGGTGCCTCAGTTTCCTCATCCATAAGATGGAGATGCTAATAAGAGGACCTGTCTCACAGGGTTTTATTAAGGAATAAGTGAGGAAGCATTTAGAATAGCATCTGGCACATATTGTGACCATTTTATCATGCCCATGTGACTGGTAATATTGAAAACTGAGAATGAAGAGTAAGGCAGTATCAGATCATGAAGGGCTTTGTCCAAACTATGAATTTGGACTTTATGCTGAAGACAGTGACACCAGGGGAAGCTCCGAAGGTAGTGCAAAACCACCAGGGGAAGCTCCGAAGGTAGTGCAAAACCACCAGGGGAAGCCCTGAAGACGGTGCACAACCATTTTCAATAGGCAGATGAGACAATCAGCTTTTTTAAAGTACTTTTTAAAAGAAAGATCATTTTAATTAATTATATCCTTAGCAAGAAATCATTTGATAATTAATAATAACAACATAATAAACAAAGTCAGAAAATTATTTTCTTCCTATCAAAGATGGAATAATAAATGAACCAATATTTTGGATCACTCTCCTTCTTGCCTTGAACTCTGTGATGTGAATTTAAACCATTTGTTTGGGGATGCTGCATAGGTCTCTTGCAGGGCATAGCTTCTGCTAAGTAGACACAGGGTTCAGCCAGATTATCTGATGCTGCCAGGTGGGGCATTAGCCTCTTCTAATATCTCTTAGGAAAATGAAACTTGACTTGTGTCTGAGACTATAAAAATAAAGAGAGACATTTATTTTATTCTATTTTTATTTTATATTGGAGTATAGTTGATTTACACTGTTGTGTCAGTTTCTGCTATACATTAAAGTGATTCATATATATATGTGTGTGTGTGTGTATGTGAGTATGTGTGCAGACTTCTCTGGTGGCTCAGATAGTAAAGAATCAGCCTGCAATGCACGAGGCCCAGCTTCAATCCCTGGGTCAGGAAAGTCCCCTGGAGAAGGGAGTGGCTACTCATTCTAGTATTATTGCTTGGGAAATCCTATGGACAGAGGAACCTGGTGGGCTACAGTCCATGGCATCACAAAGAGTTGGACACAACTGAGCGACTAACACAACACACATATGTGTGTGTGTGTGTATATAAAACATATATTTCTATCTATATATCTTCTTTTACATGTCTTTTCCATTAAAGTTTGGATATTGAGTAGAATTCCCTGTGCTATACAGTAAGTTCTCACTGATTTTATTTTATATATAGTGGTGGTATGTCAATCCCAAATTCCTAATTTGTTCCTCCCCCCATCTTTCCCCTTTGGTAACCATAAGTTTGTTTTCTAAATTTGTGAGACTTACGACTTTATTTATAGGTGAGAGTCCAAAGGAATAATTTACCCTAGATGATGTGGTTGCAAGTTTTGGAGCAGGGGTCAAATCAGGTTTGACTAAACCTAAACCTCATATCTTTTTATTAGACTGTTCAGTCTTACCCAGGCACTATTCATTTCTGAGCTAGCTATAGAAGTGAATTACACTGGTTTCTGCCCTTGGCAGGGGGCTCACAGTTTAGGGAGAAAGATGAACAAATCAGTGATTATAAGCTAGTGTCATAGGAACTGTACTAAAGGTACGGAAAAATTGTTATGAAGTTGCAAAGAAGGGGTCAAGGTAAGTTTCCTGGGGCATAATTTCTGTCTGATGATGGAAAAAAATATTCTCAGTGACTACAGTGACCATATGGACTTAGGTTAAAGTGACTCCTCTCCTACTTTCTCTCACCCTTCAGAACTTGCAGAGTAATTAAGAAAGTAACTTTGGCTCTAGACTCTTATGTTCAAACCCAGGCTGGAATAGTTGTGTGATCTTGAGAAGTTATTTACCTTTCTAGAAGTTACTAATGATAGTTAACCTGATTGACTGGTGTGAAGATGAAATCCATCAATATAGTTAATGTGTGTAGAACAAAACTTGGCACATAGCAAGCATTTACTGTTATTATTTTTAATGCTAGTGGGGAGCTGAATGTATGTGCTTAGAATCCCAAAACAAGTGTTGAGTGGGGGAGCATGGTAAGGAAATGAATTAAGATGTTTTAAATATATAAGCCACCTGTACCTTGTGACATTTCTATGAAGGTTAAATGTCATAATACTTCCCAAGTGCCTGCCACATAGTAAGCACTCAGGAAGTACTTAGTGCTATGATCATGACCATGGCAATGATAATGTTTATTGTCATCTCAAGCCTGTGCAGCTTGACTGAGCCTCTTGAGTTTGGCACTTGGCAAGCCGTTGTGGGTATAGCTATGAGAGGACAGACACAAAGCCACGTAAAACTTACATATGAGTTCAGGCCAAGTGCAAGGATCATGCTTTAGTCGCTTTTACATTCAATGCCTAACACTGTGTGATATCTCGATAACTATATTGAATTGATTCATTCATTAATGAGATGAAGCTGAGTCTGCATTTTACTGATCTGCCTTGTTATCATTCAAATAGAAGGATTCAGTCAGCCTTATGTTACATGTCAAGGATCTTTTCTGA
This sequence comes from Muntiacus reevesi, assembly GCF_963930625.1. Taxonomy (NCBI): domain Eukaryota; kingdom Metazoa; phylum Chordata; class Mammalia; order Artiodactyla; family Cervidae; genus Muntiacus; species Muntiacus reevesi. The sequence continues at coordinate 155,358,841 of NC_089249.1, forward strand.
ACAATGTCTTTTCCTTTTACTTCCCTTCACTCCCCAGTTATCATATTCTTAATTTTAGGGAAATTATGCTAGGTCTGAAAGAAACCAAACAAATACCAGTTGTTTTTTTTAATCAAGTAAAAGAAGATTATAATTGAACCAATAATTTAAAAAATCTAGTACTGTAACAGGCACTGTACTGAACACTTTAAGTACATTAACTTATTTAATCCTCACAACTCTGAACTGTATGAACGGGAAACTGAGCTGAGGCACAAAAGACCCCTGTAACTTACTTGTTCAGGCCCACTCATGTAGTAAATGGGGGAGGTGTGACTATATCAAAAAGTCTTTTTACTCGCAATCCTATGCTTATTCCAATTTATCTCTCTGCATCACTAAGATCTCCTCTTGATAACCTTAATTGTCTCTCAATAATAGATTTATCCCTTTCACTACACCACCTACTTTATGGATGATATTCATCAGTTATCATTGTGAAATATAGATGAATTCAGCATGTCAAGGGTTAATGGGGCAATCCTAATGATGAGAAAAGCCTGAGTACTCCAAAAATTAAGCTTACTGAAGGAATTTCAGATGATCAGGGTTGATATTTGCAGTAAAAGTCTGTACTTGACCCCTTATGAACCCCATCCTGCCTCTGCGATGTACCCTACTTGCTTCTCTATGCTGAACATTTCCAAGGGGCAAGTGCTCCTTTGTTGGGTAGAGGACAAACATTAGCAGTTTGGTAGAGTGGAAGGAAGAAACACTTGCTAAGAAACCGAGGAGATTGGCTCCTGTATTATGTGAATTAAACCAAGTCCCTTTTATCCTTTGGGCCTTGGATTCCTCATCTACAAAATAAAGAGATTATTAGAATGAGTGATTTCTCTTCCCCTTCCAGTTCTGTGTTATGTCTAACCTGTATTTAGTTTAATTTGAGGATTCTGCTTTTGTGTAAAGAGCACAAAGCAAAGTGTCTTTTGTGCCAGAGTTTACCTGACTCAGCAGAATTAAGCCAGCATGGACAGTTCTTGCTGACTTAGCCAGCTGACTGACCTGTAACTGGCAAGAAAGGGGAAGGAAAAGCTGCAGCGGAATTTATTGGCACTCATGGTGAGCAGGTGACTTAGTGTGAGCCCACAGTGTTCCTTCCACTCTAGCAAACTGCTTGCTTTTGTCCTTAGTCAAGAAAAGAAGCACCTGCTCCTGGGTCACACAGATCAAGCAAAGAGAGACTGCCTGGACACACTGCTAACTGTGATGCCGGATGAAGGAGAGGCGGGGTAGTGGAGAGTGTTAAGCATCGGGAAGGAGAGGGGATATTGAATATGTCCTCATAATATAATGGAAAATGGTCAGTGAACTAGACTTTTGAGTGAATTCCAGAGGGTTAGGTGATGGCTTTAATTCACCCACTGAATAACAGTCAGCCGAGTTAGTCTCTTTATTGCCACCCTTATCTACATCGTAGCAAGTACTTTGAGACAAGGAAGAAATGAGAAGTGTTGAAAAGATAGGGATGAGTGGCTCAAATCTGACGCTGTGAATGGCAGACACTCACAGAAACATCCCCTTCATTTGTTGCCAATTGCCTGTGGTCCTGAGAGAGGCGCGAGGATGTAAAGAAATGGGCTGGGCTGGAACTAGCGGAAGGAGTGCTTCCGTAGTGAGTATTGTCTAGGTGTTAGTAGTTACTGGCATCTGGCCAGTGCCAACAGTGTGCTTCTGCATGGTGAAAGGTACTTCTTCTGGACTGATGCAGGGGAGAGATGCCAGCTAGTAACTAGAAAAATGTCAAAATCATGGTCTACTTCTAGCGAAAGAAGTGATCAGGAACTGGGTGAAAGGGTTCTGTTTTTTTTTTTTTTTTGGTAACTGAGTGATGCTCCTAGAGACTTGAAATAAAAGTCAGGAAGAATGAAAAAGATTTATTTATTTATTCAAGAGATATTGATTGAGATTTTATCATGAAGTGGGGACTGGGCTGGACTGGGAATATGAAGTTCAGCAAAACTAAGAAATGCAAAAAGGCAAAATGGTTGTCTGAGGAGGCCTTATAAATAACTGAGAAAAGAAGAGAAGCTAAAGGCAAAGGACAAAAGGAAAGATATAGCCTACTGAATGCAGACTTACAAAGAATAGCAAGGAGATATAAGAAAAGCTTTCTTCAGTGATGAATGCAAAAAAATAGAGGAAAATAATAGAATGGGAAAGACTAGAGATCTCATCAAGAAAATTAGAGATACCAAGGGAACATTTCATGCAAAGATGGACACAATAAAGGACAGAAACAGTATGGACCTAAGAGAAGCAGAAGAGTAGAAGACATTAAGAAAAGATGGCATGAATACACAAAGAACTGTATAAAAAAGATCTTCATGACCAAGATAACCATGATGGTGTGATCACTCAGCTAGAGCCAGACATCCTGGAGTGCAAAGTCAAGTGGGCCTTAGGAACCATCACTGCGAACAAAGCTAGTGGGGGTGATGGAATTCCAGCTGAGCTATTTCAATTCCTAAAAATGATGCTGTGAAAGTGCTGCACTCAACATGTCAGCAAATTTGGAAAACTCAGCAGTGGCCACAGGACTGGAAAAGGTCAGTTTTCATTCCAACCCCCAAAAAAGTCAATGCCAAAGAATGTTCAAACTACCACATAATTGCATTCATCTCACATGCTAGCAAATAATGCTCAAAATTCTCCAAGTAAGGCTACAACAGTACATGAACCCTGAACTTCCAGATGTTCAAGCTGGATTTAGGAAAGGCAAAGGAACCAGAGATCAAATTGCCAGCATCTGTTGGATCATGGAAAAAGCAGGAGAGTTCCAGAAAAACATCTACTTTTGCTTTTTTGACTACACCAAAGCCTTTGAATATGTGGATCACAACAAACTGTGGAAAATTCTTCAAGAGATGGGAATCCCAGACCACCTTACTTGCCTCCTGAGAAATCTGTATGCAGGTCAAGAAGCAGCAGTTAGAACTGGACATGGAATGGCAGACTGGTTCCAAATAGGAAAAGGAGTACATCAAGGCTGTATATTGTCACCCTCCTTATTTAACTTCTATGCGGAGTACATCATGTGAAATTCCGGGCTGGATGAAACACAAGCTGATATCAAGATTGCTGGAAAAAATATCAATAATCTCAGATATGCAGTGACATCACCCTAATGGCAGAAAACAAAGAGTAACAAAAGAGCCTTTTGATGAAGGTGAAAGAGGAGAGTGAAAAAGTTGGCTTAAAGTGCAATGTTCATAAAACTAAGATCATGGCATCCAGTCCCATCACTTCATGGCAAATAGATGGATAAACAGTGGAGACAGTGGCAGAATTTATTTTGGGGGGCTCCAAAATCACTGCAGATGGTGACTACAGCCATGAAATTAAAAGACACTTGCTCCTTAGAAGAAAAGCTAGGACCAACCTAGATATCATATTTAAAATTAGAAACATTACTTTGCCGGCAAAGGTCCGCATAGTCAAAGCTATTTTTTTTCCAGTGGTCGTACATGATGTGAGAGTTGAACCATAAAGAAAGCTGAGCTTCGAAGAATTGATATTTTTGAATTGTGGTGTTGGGGAAGACTGTTGAGATTCCCTTAGACTGCAAGAAGATCAAACCAGTCAATCCTAAAGGATATCAGTCCTAAATAATTATTGGAAGGACTGTTGCTGAAGCTGAAACTCCAACACTTTGGCCACCTGATGCAGAGAACTGACTCTTTGGAAAAGCCCCTGATGCTGGGAAAGATTGAAGGCAGGAGAAGGGAATGACAGAGGATGAGATAGTTAGATGGTGTGACCAACTTGATGGACATAAATTTGAGCAGGCTCTGGAGGTTGGTGATGGACAGGGAGGCCTGGTGTGGTATAGTCCATGGGGTTCCAAAGAGTCAAACATGACTGAGCAACTGAACTGGACCACTAGTTATTACAGAGCTTACAGACTGGTAGAAAATGTAGACATTAATCAAATATTCACAGAAATGAATAAGTGTAGCAAATTGGTAAAAGGGAAAGCATAAGTGCTATGATAAATTCTGATAGATTAATGCTTGGTTTGGTGACACAGGATGGTGTCTCTGAGGAGGTGACCGTTAAGCTAAGGTTGGAAATTGGATGGAAGTTGACTCAATGAGGCAGAGGACTGGAGTGCGTAAGAATCATTTGTGAATTAGGATCAACGTGTCAGTCAGTCACTTAAGGTGATATGGTAGCTACAGTTGTTCACATGGGAGTCAGAGCTTATGAGAATTTCTGACTAATATCTGTGATACTGGATGAAGAGAGAGAATTCTGAGTACCAAAGAAGGTTCTTAATGGTTCAGGTCCTTTATTTTCATAGGCCCTCCTCTCAGTAACCAACATGGTTGTAATGTAGAGTTAGTTGTCTTTCTATGGACATATTTTAAGAACTCTCTGACAGCATAGATAATGCATTGCCTTTTTTCTTCAGCAAATAGTAATTGAATATCTGCAGTGTGTTAGCTAGATTCTGTTTTGTGCACTGCTCAGTTTTAGGGAATGTAGTTACAGAGATGAAAATAAACAGTCCCTGCTCTCTGTACATTTCAAACAAGTTTTAGGAAATGGTCCTCAAAATGTGGTTCTCAGGGCAGCACTGGTGTCACCTGTCAGTTGCAAAGACTGCAGATTCATAGATCTGACTCCACCTAATGATTCAGAATTTCTAGAGATTCAGGACACTGTTTTAATAAGCTGTCCGGTTAATTCTTATAGACATTAAAGTTTGAAAACCACTGTTCTAGGGTATGTTATGATAAATATATTTACAATTTATGACAACAGAGAGACATTTACTGAGCATTTCCTATGTGCCAGACATTGTTCTGAGAATTTTATATGTATCACTTCATTTTTTCTCTATAATAACCTTATGAATTGATATTATCATTATCTCCATTTCACTGACGAGAAAACTAAGGTTTAGAGAGCTTAATAAATTTGCAACTGATTAATGATAAAACCAGGATGATAGATAATTACAGTAGACAGAAAATCTAATTCAATATGGTAAAGCAATAATAGAAGTTTGATCAAATTTTAGAGGTTATTGGCAGTTCTATGATAGAGTGCACCAAATTTTCCTTGATGGGACTTACAAATAAACTTAATGTATAAAGTGAATACTTTTCAGTGAGTACTGAACTTCCAGATTCTAAACTAAGAGGTGGCATTCCATGTAATTTGCAACAAGAATTAACTGAAAGGGAGGGAAGCGCCATGTGTGTTTGGAAATCAGGATTTGTTTCGGTCCCTAGATGTGGTGTCAGATCAGGCAGCCAGGTCAGTAGTGGTAAATGGCATGAGGGTTTAGAAACCCTAAGTCTTAAGTCAAGACTCAGTATAGCACTTGATAGGTAAGTGCTCAGAATGCCGAAAGTAGGATGTCCAAAATCCTGGGGCAAATTCGAAAGGGAAACAAGAGGTAGGACCTTACTAAGGTGTTTGAAAGCCTAGACTTTCTTACTTTTGGGGATCTACCTTTCAGTACAAACATTAAAATACACTGACCTCTCAAATCAAACAAAATTAATATTTATCTTTAAAAATGTTGGCTAGTTGTCGAATTTATAGCTATTTAATTCATACTTATTATTTTTCATTTTAAACAGTAGTTTTGCTTCATTTTTGAGGCAATATATATTTTTTTCAGGTTTCAAAAATTTTTCATTGATTCTTGAAATCCCTTAGACTCTGGGCGCTGTGAGTTTAACACCCAGTGGATAAAACAGCCTTAACCAGAGGAAAGAGTCAGATGTTACCAGACAGGAGCAATGAGAAGATTGTCAAGGTCTCCCAGAAGTCTCTAGAATAAAGAATGAGACATCAATAGATAAAACAGGTCAGCTTTATCCCATCATTGGCCTAGCTTTGCCAAGGGAATCACTGATTATGCTTTGTTCAGTTTTTAGAGGCTATGCAGGACCTCATATGTCCACAACACACTCACAATGTATTTTTATTTTATTTTACTTTTTATTATTTTTTTGCAGGTCAGGGATTCAAAGTTATTTGAATTCTTGCAGAGAAAAAGCTAAAAGATAAAATACATGTTCATTTTGAACCATTTCAGAATCACCATCTTCTTAAAATATTTGCAAACACCAACAGATACCACTAAGGTCATGGGCCACATTCTGAGTATGTGATTTCTTTGGAGAATTAGCCATGCTCAGGAGTATTAGCACTCAGAAGAATAAGAAACTTCCTTGGTGAAAGGTCACTTTGAGATCTGAATTTCTCAGTTTGATTTCTGACATGGTCATATTTAGCTGGTTTTCACTCCAAATTAGCTGGATGTCTGCCAAATTTTCTCTTTTTACATACTTTTACTTATTTATTATTTTTGGCTTCACTGGGTCTTGGCTGCTGTGGGGGCTTTTCTCCAGCTGTGGTGAGCAGGAGTCTACTGTCTAGTTGTCACATGCGAGCTTCTCACTGAGGTGGCTTCTCTTGTTGCGGAGCTTGGACTCTAGGTGTGTAGGCTTCAGTAGCTGCAGCTCCCAGGCTCTAGAACAAAGGTTGAATAATTGTGGCACATGGGTTTAATTGCTCCACAGAATGTGTTTTAATATAATTTTTATTTTTTAAATTATAACAATATGATAACACATTTTCAGGAGACTTAGGAAATACAGAACAAGTTTACATATAGTTCCTCTGTACATTACAATTAGTATTTAAGTAGATGAATTAGGGGTTTTAGTTGGAGTTTCAATATTCAGCTCTCAAAAATTAATAGAATGAATATATATAGAAGTAGAAGGCTATAGTAGACCTGGAAAGCACTGTGAGCCAATTCAACATAATTAAGATTTCTTCAATTTTCACACAACAGTAGGAAACAAATTCTATTCAAGTTCCCATAGACTGTAAACTCGGAGCCACTGGAACATATCCAGAGACATAAAACAAGGTGCAAAAGTTTCATGGTCTAAAGGTTTTAAATCATACAGAGTCTGTTCTCTTATCATTGTGTAAGTATGTTAGAAATCAATATCAAGATGTATTTTTACATACCACTCATGCCCACCCCCACTCTCCTCTCCTCACTGTCCCACACTGACAGACACAGAGACTAGATTAGAAAACAAACAAGCAAGACAGTCTGAATTCTGAAACTGGCTGCTTTTCAGCACTTTAGGCCTCACTACATTTCCCATTTTTAGTCTTGGCCAAGCTCAGATGCTTTGTGCAGTCTCATTTGGGTTAGTGATTCCTTAGCACTGTTTATCTGGCAAAACATTTTGGGGAAGCCAGAGTTGGTGCTTCCGCATTGTGTCTTTGATGCATTTATAATGATCTTGTAGAGAGTTTACTTCAGTTTTTCAAAAGTGAATCCCTTGAAAGAATAAATGATTCAAGGCTAAAAAAAAAAAAAAAAAAAAAAAAAAAGTGAATCCCAATATACCAAAAACAGTAAGTGATTGCATAGGGCTTCAGAGCCATGGTGGTAGAAACAATAATAGAATTCACATTTCCTAATTCCAAGTCTTGTATTATTTCTTAGTCTTACGCTTCACAGCCTCTAATTTTTCAACCTATAAAATGAAATGAACTCAGATATCAAGGTAAAGTAAGTAGCCCTTTGAGCATCATTTAATCTGGAAACAGAGTTATATATACTAAAAGTGTTGATATTCATATCAATTAACATCTTTAAGTTGGTCTACAAATTAAACGAAAATATTTTTTTCATAAGTGCAGTCTCAATTCTTGCAATTAACCTCATGTGTGGCTGTCTTATTTTCCATATTTTAGAAGATCAGAAAGCTGAGTATCATTTAAGAGACTCAGTCATGAGTGTAACATTAAATAGTAGAACCAGGACTCAAGTTTGGTATTCTGATGACAAATTCTGTTTTCTTTTTGCTATGGCATATCACTGCCATCCTTTAATTTCAAATTGGTGAAACTCATTAGTATACTTTCAATTAATATAAAGATTGAAAAAAATTTAGGCCAGTGTTTGCATGTTATATGCAGGCTTATCCTTAATAAAGCAAATAATGACATAAACCTCTTTGTAATAGAGGTTATATATAGTCCTGACTGCTTTCGAACAGTTCAAAATCATCTTGCCCAAATCAATGTGAATACTTTGTAACTATGCCATTAAATTAATCTCCAAATTATCTTTACTAACTGATAGCTTATTGGACTGCTTTCAGTTGCTGCAAGTGTTAGAAAGTAATACATTGCATTTATTTGAAAATATATTGTGATTCATCCTTTTAATTAAATCAGAGACTTCCCTTAATAATGAGGATGGATAATAAAATTCATTGTATCTTCACATCCCTTTATAAGTATTCTTTTTCATTAAAATATAGTTGATTTACAATATTATATTAGATTCAGATGTGCAATAAATGACTATATTTTTATAGATTCTGCTCCATTTAAAGTTATTATAAAACCTTGGCCATATTCCCTGTGCTGTGCAATGCATCCTTGTAGTTTGTTTACCTCATACATAGCAATTTGTTCCTCTTAATCCCCTATTCTTATTTTGTCCCTCCTCCCCTTCTATCTGCCCTCTGGTGACCACTAGTTTGTTTTCTGTATCTGGAAGTCTGTGTCTGTTTTGTTATATTCACTCATTTTGTATTAGTTTTTAGATTCCACATGGAAGTGATAGCATAGAGTATTTATCTTTCTCTGTTTGGCTTATTTCAGCATAATAGCCTCCAGGTCTTTATATGTTTTTGCAAATGGCAAAAGTTCATTCTTTTTTATGGCTGAGTAATATTCATTCATTGTATGCATGTACCACATCTTTATTTCTTCATCTGTTAATGGAAACTTAGGATGCGTCCACATCGTGGCTGTTATAAATAATGCTGCTATGAACATTAGGGTGCATATATCTTTTTGAATTATTATATTCATTCTCTGCTGCTTTGTACCTAGGAGTGGAATTGCTGGATCACATGGTAGTTTTATTTTTAGTTTTCAAGGTGCTTTTGCATTCATGTGTCATATGATCTTAAAAATAATTCTGTAGGCATTTTCCTAGTGGCTTGGTGGTAGAGAATCTACCTGCCGATGCAGGAGACATGGGTTTGATCCCTGCTCTGGGAGGATTCCATGTGCCTTAGAGCAACTAGGCCCGTGCGCTACTGAGCCTGAGCTCTAGAGCCCAGGAGCCACAGCTCCTGAGCCTCACACTGCAGCTCCTGAAGCCTGTGTGCCCCAGAGTCAGTGCTCTGCCACAAGAGAAGCCATGGCAGTGAGAAGCCCGTGCACCAGAACTAGAGAGTAGTCCCTGCTTGCTGCAACTAGAGAAGAGCCAGTACCATGACAAAAGACCCAGCACAGCCAGAAATAAATAAATAAAATTTAAAAATAATGCTGTGAAATGAAGAAGGCAAATATTATGTTTATTTCACAGATAAGAAAATCGTGGAGTAGTGAAACTGACTTGTTCAGAGTTACACAGCAAGACTGTACAAAAGTAAAGTTGCTAACATGCTGAGTGGCACAACTTCCCAGTATTTTCAAAGGCTGTCACAGATATCTTGGGGGTCAGATTACAAACTCATGAGGGCAGGGGACGTTTCTGTCTTTATTGAGCTTTGTTCCTCAATGCCCTGCACAGGGTGCGGCACATAGTAGTTACTTACTAAACACTAGTTGAGTGAATGATATAAGTTTTGGATCATGGAATCATAGGTCATGAAGGGAAGCTACCCATGGAAAGATTAACTGGATTATGTTTGAAAAATGTACTGGGTATCAGAATTTTTAATAGATAGGAAAATCCTGGATTTTTGTCATATTAATCAGTCTCCAGACTGAATGCATATAACCTGACTGTGCTACACAGCCCCTCTGAACATCCTTAAGTCATAGCATCTCTCATTTTGTGAACTGTTTCTCTGTTTGGTTGTCTGGCTGCCCTTGCAAACCATGAGTCTCTTGAGAATGAAAGAATGTCCCATTGTACTTCTGTCCATAGCCCTGAGCTTAGCTTATGATAGGCACCAGGTAGATATCTGAAATGAAATGAATGAATGAATAAACATATAATATGATTCGGTATACAAGAGCAAAATAGGCAAATCACTTAGGAAGGAACAGGGTTCACAAAGGTTTGTTGTTTTTTTTCTGTCTTTTTTTTTTTTAAATTATTTATTTTACTTTACAACATTGTATTGGTTTTGTCATACAAATTGTCTGATTTAACATTAGGTTGTTAAGAAAGGCAATGACAACTTTCCATGGTATATTTGCCTTTTAAAATAGTCTGTATACCTTTACTGTTTAAATGCTTCAAAAAGTCATTTTTTAACCTTTTGCTTGTTTTATTGTTTACCTCTGTTTAATCTGAGCATTACTTTTTATAAAGGAATAGTTTGTGCTTAAGGAGAAACTGAATGTGGCTTTCTATTAAGTCTTGATCTCTACTTGCCTCAGTTTATTTATCTGCAAAACAGGGGGTAGTAATATTTCACTCTATTAAGTGAGACAATACAGCACAGTGCCTGGCTTATAAGAAAGTGAAAGAAAGTGCAAGTGAAAGTGAAGTCGCTCATTCGTGTCTGACTCTTTGTGACCCCATGGACTGTAGCTTACCAGGCTCCTCCGTCCTTGGGATTCTCCAGGCATGAATACTGGAGTGGGTTGCCATTTCCTTCTCAAGGGGAACTTCCCAACCCAGGGATCGAACCCTGGTCTCCCGCATTGCGGGAGACCCTCTGAGCCACCAGGGAAGCCTTATAAGAGGAACTTTATAAATATGGACTCCGCTGTGGTCTCAGACAGTAAAGAATCCTCCTTCAATGCAGGAGACCCAGGTTCAATCCCTGGGTCAAGAAGATCCCCTTGAGAAGGGAATGGCTACCCACTCCAGTATTCTTGCCTGGAGAAATCCACAGACAGAGAAGTCCAGTGGCTACAGTCCATGGGGTAGCAGAGTCGGACATGACTAAGTGACTAACACTTTCACTTTTCTTTTTTATAAATATGTATTGAATGAATGACTCTCATTTTTCTTTGGCTGCCATTCTCCTGTCACTGAACTCTTGATCCTCTCTGCAAAAACCTGCATGAAGAAGAAAAGAGTGAGACATTTTGGTGTTGACTGAAAATTCAGCTTTTAAGTATCATGTGTTGTGGCTATGTTACTATTTCCCGGAGGGATATCCATTTCCTAATTATATATATATATATATATATTATATATATATTTGCCTCTACCTCTAAAGAGTTTTAGAGTCAATATTATTTTCCCCTCTTTGGGTATGTTTTCCTTTGAGAGTGGAATTTGAGTCTTGGTACTGGTATATTAGATCAATGCTCTTACTGTCTTCAATTTACTCTAGTGTTTCTTCACAGTTCACATTGCCCTTCATGTGGAGTGGAGCTTGTAATACACCCTTGAGGTAATGTGAAAATGCTTTCACTAGCTCAGTTCCCTTCCCCACCAGCATGCCTGGGTCACCTTCACAACATCAAGATTAGGTGTACGTGTGTCGTAATAAATGATGCCTTGTGCAGGAGTAGTGTAACTGGAATCTGTTGAAATATGGCCTAGTATATTAAAATTTATGTTTCGATTATCACTTTTATTATATGAAACAAGTTTGAGCTTTATAAATTCATCCAGAAAAGAGATCTGCATCACTGATAGGACTGTCTGTCTACTTGGCATCTGTGCCTAGCAGAGTGAGAATCATATGTGCATTTCTAAGGCTATTATTTTTTCTGTCTCTGCTTTGAAGATCCAGATTGGATTACTTAGCAAATTATTCTTTGAAATACCTCTAATGATGTTATATGAGAGTCCTAGACATAGCACTTCTTCATCCCCATGTCAGAAGGATCTTCATGAAATGCAAATCTAATCACATATCCCTTTCTGCCTTACCTCCTTCAATGACTCCCTATTTCTTACCTTATATAATAAAATAAGCTCCTTAGTTTGACAGTACCTTCAGTATCTGCGCCTGATTTCTTCCTTTCCTCTCTCACCTCATTGCCTAGGTCCTAAACTCAAAGTCTTTCCAACAGCAATGCTTATAGTTTTCTCTCACATGAAATATTTCTTTCTTCTGTTCTTTCTCCAAAATTGTTCCCTTTCTATGGGAGGTATCACTTCCCATCTTTACCTGAAAACATTTCTTTAACACTTGCTCATTTGAGAGCTCATTTTAATTGTCACTTTTTTTAAAAGAACTTCCCTTGACTTCTAAGCTAAGTTAGCAGCTCCTCTTCTGTGTTCTCACAGCACCTTGGGACTTTTCTTTATCGTAACATTTCTGACCTTGTAGTATAATTCCATGTTTATTTGTATATCTTCCCCATTAGATTTTTAGATTCTTGGAGATAAAGAAGCTGTCATCCATTTCAGTATCCCAGCATCAGTTAGCTCCTAATAAAACTCTATGTGAGTCAGAAAAAACATACCCTTTTCGTTAGGCCAGCCTTAGTCCATAACAGAAAGTCTTTGTGTAAGACACCTCCTGAATAACTATGTAACAACTCTGCTTAGGCCCTCCACAGTATGTGATAAGTGCTCAAAGTATGTTTGTTATGATGAATGTATCAGTCAAGTAGACAATTGACACAGGATGGCAGGAATAGTTGAAAAGCAATTGAAACAGGCATTTATAATGGCACTTAAACATTAAGAAGAAAATGTAAATCAAGCATCATAAAGAAACTTGAATTGATATACCTTTAACAAAGCAAATGTTTCTGAGACAGTTCTTGCTGTAAACACAGGAAAAGTTGTAAAAATGAAAAATATTCACAGTTAATTAGTAGATATTGCAAGCTCTGAAACTACCTTAATTTCTGTTGGTTTGTTTTACTGAAGGTATGTCATACTTTGTGTGAGCTGCCTATTTTCTTCAGAGCTATCACCAATGTATCTCAGTAGCAGGCTGTTGACTTTTTACTCCAAACTGACCAGAACAGGGAAACAGAATTGATAACTACTTAAAAAGCAGAGTGGAGAAGTATAGAGTAAACCACAACAACTTTAAAAGTTTGTTTTTCTTTTACTTTTGTCTCTTTGTAAAATAACAGACCTCTCTCACAATGTGGAAAACTTTGATAGGGAAGAAAGTGATATTGAAAATAGAGAATAGAAACACTGAGTTCAAACACCAGCTTCACCATTTCCTATCATTGTGACTCTTGTAGTAGACTTTTTCAGTGCTCTTGAGTCTGGTTCTTCTCTCCTTCCTGGGACTTTGGAAGAAAATATTACCCAATTCTCTTGCAGTTGATGGAATTATAAGACTAGTTCTGCTCAGTGGATGGGGATGGGGGAGGTGACATGTGTCACATCCAGGCTGAGTAAGGGAAAATCTCCTGCATGACCCTCCAGCTCTTTCTTCCCCTTTGGTAACACAGGAGTTACCCACTGGGTGCCCTGATACCTATAATTAATTTTATAGGGCAAGGACTAACATTTCTATGTTAGGACATTGATATTTGGAGTGTTGTTCTTTAGTATTAGCCTGGTCTTTCCTGACAAATGCAGTGATCTTGGGAAAGTCTTCGACCTTCCCTGAGTCCTCAGCTTTTTAAATTGTCAAATGGGAATAATAATACAGTCCTCAAAGTATTGTTGTGAAAATCAAATAACAGAATAGATAAGAAGAGTTGTAAAATACTATCAAAATGGAGATATTTATTAATGCTCTTTAATTTGAGTGAAAGAGAAAGAATTTACCAGTGTGACTATCTTAAGTAGACCCGTATATTTTCCTGTTGCTCTAATGGCTACAATTTGGTGAAGACCTGCTGCATACTAGAACATTACTTACACCTTGATATTTAATTCTCCTCCTGAATCCTCTGATATAGGTGTTATTATCCCCTTTTGGGGCTTCCCTGGTGGTTCAGATGGTAAAGATGCTGTCTCAATGCAGGAGACCTGAGTTCGATCCCTAGGTCAGGAAAGAAATGACTGGAGAAGGGAATGGCTACCCACCCCAGTATTCTTGCCTGGATAATTCCATGGACAGAGAAGTCAGGGGGGTACAGTCCATAGGGTCGCAAAGAGTCAGATGCGACTGAGCGACTAACTATAACTTCATCCCCATTTTTAGTGATAAAGAAACTAAAGTTCAGAACGGTACAGTAAGTTGTTTAAATTCACATGGTGAGAAAAATCAGGATACTAACTCTGACCTGTCTGATGCAAACATGTATCCCTAGTTGGAGCTGGTCCATTATTTGTAGCTAAAAAGTTAGAACCTTCTTTTTTTTCTTCCTCCACATAATATTTAAAGCATTACTTTTTAATGATTAAAGAGTAATCATTATATCATTATTAATATGAAGAGCTGGTTCACATGAAAGAATAATATCATTCCCCTTTAGATTTAATCCTTTTAGATTTAATTTCCCTTTAGATTTAATTTAATGTTGGTACGTAGGAGAAGACTTAGATGCCAAATGGTAAGACATTAGAATCTTGATCATTGAACTAAAGGAGCAGATTATTTGCACCCTAGGGAAAGGCTCTTCCAGTTGAGTTCACTGACACTTGATCCAAGGGCCATCCCAATACATAAATTTCAGAAATAATAGTAAAAGCAAATTATCACTAATTTTGATATGGGAAGAGAAATCATCTTTCTGGGGTATTATGGTATATTCAGTTTTCTTCTAGAAAGTATAGTAGTCTTGAACTTTGAAGATATAGCTTCATTTTCCAGTTATACCACATGGCAGAGGTTGTGGTGTGATTGCTGTTTGTATGATATTGAATAAGTCATTTATCTTCTTCAGGCTTTTCTTTTCCCATTTATAAAATGGGGATGGTTATTCTTGGTTCCTCCCAGGTGGGGCATTGGTAAAGAAGCTGCCTGCCAATGCAAGAGATGCAAGAAACATAGGTTTGATTCCTGGGTTGGGAAGATCCCCTGCAGGAGGAAATGGCAACCCACTCCAGTATTCTTGCCTAGAAAATCCTGTGAACAGAGGATCCTGGTGGGCTACAGTCCATGAGGTCACAAAGAGTTGGATACGACTGAATGACTGAACACAGATGAAAGATCCTTGGTTAGCCGACATCATAAAGATGCTTTAAGGATAAAATAAAGTGTATTTTTCTTCTGAACTTCTGGCCCTCTACTTAAAAGCCCTTATCCTACCACCTTCACAAAAAGAGCCTACTGTTGTGGTTAAAGAGATATCACTATAGGTTTTCTTCTGTGAACCACACTAGAGGTCAAAGATGGTAAGCCCAACTTATCCTTCGTTTCTAATTGTAACTGTTGGAGCAGGAATATATCTAGTTATCTTTCTGAAATTTCATAACACTAATATTATCACTTCTCGTTTATCTGGAACTTCTAACTTTTCAGAAAACATCCTTTAATATTTTGTGTATCTTTGTAGAAGAGATTGAAAAAATTATATTAGACAATCCCTAAGATCTCTCTTAATTCTGAAGTTATGATTCTGTGATTTTGATGCTCACAACCTAATTTTCCATTTTGTTTATTTGTGTAACTTTGAATAATCTTTATAGTATAAGGGTATATACTGCCTCCATAAGGATGGAGGCATTGTCTGTATTTGCTCACCCCTGTATCCCCAGAGCCTACACATAATAGGTATTCAGAAAATATTTGTTGATTGAATAAAGAACTATATGAGATTGCAAGGTGATTATCATTGCTATTTGATACATTATTGAATCAAAGCCAAGAATAAAAATGACTTATTTAAGAACAACTGCTGTTTAGTGGCAGAGCCATTCTGAAACCTATATCTTCTGGCTCTTGGGTTGTTGGCATGAACAGATAAAGTAATAGAATTCTGAATTCTTACAGATTATCTTATGGTTATTCTTAAAGTCATTACTAGTCATGAGAATTAAGCTCTTAAATATTTATCTAATATTAAAATACTCCTTTTAAGAAAAAATAAATCAAAAACTTTAAAATATTTACAGGTAATTTTTTCTCCTTTCAGAAGTACCCGAGTTATTGGTGAATTTTCTTCAGCTTTTAACTCTAGGTTAAGGGAAAGTTTTCTTTAAGTCTTGTTGTAGAAGTGATTGAAAAGGCATTAGCTTCACTCACCAGAGTTAAAAAGACTGAAATTAATAAATGTTAGTGAAGTTGTAGAATAATAGAACTTTCATACACTTTCAGCAGGTCAAGTCCATCTTATTTGATTTTATACAGCTCTCAAATAAAAAATGATTTTTACAGATGAACATTTGCAATTGATCTGATTATAGTCAACACTGGCATTGCACCTGAAATTGGAGAAATATTATTCCCCCCAGAAAATTCTAGTCTATTCATTACTAAACATGTATTACTAAAAACCTTCAGTTTATTATTATTATTATATTTTATATTTCATCAATAAAAATTTTTGTAGAAATGTTTTGCTCTTGTTAGATAAGTTCCAATATAGTGTGCTTGGTTTTTGCTTCTGCTATCTGGACGAGAAATATATATCTGGGAGAAATATCAATAACCTCAGATATGCAGATGACATCACCCTTATGGTAGAAAGTGAAGAACTACTAAAGAGTCTCTTGATAAAAGTTAAAGAGGAGAGTGAAAAAGTTGGCTTAAAGCTCAAAATTCAGAAAACAAAGAACATGGCATCCAGTCCCATCACTGCATGGCAAATAGATGGGGAAACAGTGGAAACAGTGGCAGACTTTGTCTTTTGGGTCTCCAAAATCACTGCAGATGGTGACTGCAGCCATGAAATTAAAAGACGCTTACTCCTTGGAAGAAAAGTTATGACCAACTTAGACAGTATATTAAAAAGCAGAGACATTACTTTGCCAACAAAGGTCCTTCTAGTTAAGGCTATGATTTTTTTCCAATAGTCATGTATGGATGTGAGAGTTGGACCGTGAAGAAAGCTGAGTGATGAAGAATTGATGCTTTTGAATTGTGGTATTGGAGGAGACTCTTGAGAGTCCCTTGGACTGCAAGGAGATCCAACCAGTCCATCCTAAAGAAAATCAGTCCTGAATATTCACTGGAGGGATTGATACTGAAGCTGAAACTCCAATCCTTTGTCCACCTGATGCGAAGAGCTGACTCATTGGAAAAGACCCTGATGCTGGGAAAGATTAAAGGTGGGAGGAGAAGGGGACAACAGAGGATAAGATGGTTGGATGGCATCACCGACTCAATGGACATGAGTTTGAGTAAACTCCAGGAGTTGGTGATAGACAGGGAGGCCTGGAATGCCACAGTCCATGGGTTCGCAAGGAGTTGGATATGACTGAGTGACTGAACTGAACTGAACTGATCTGGCCTTTTGCAGAAAAGTTTATCATCAATTGTAATAGATACTGTACAATTTAGCTTATTTTTTATTAATCATAATCCTGGCAGAGATGCATTATTATCCCTAATTTTTAGATAAAGAAACAGAGGATAAAACACTGGTGTCAATGACTCCTAAGTAGCAGAACTGAGATCTCTCAGAATTGGGTTTGGTTTGATACTGATGCCTGTATCAATAACAAACCATGGCAGTGCTCCACCATGCTGCTTTCTTCCTGATGCATTTATAAAGGGTGTAAGTGGAACAGAGTTTTCAACCTCCCAAGTCTGGGACTGGTGACAGTCTTAGTCCTGTGTACAAATGTCTGTGGGAGGCTCAGGCCCTGTTTTACGCCTGCTAATTCCTCCCTGTAGTGAAATCTAATGTCTTATTCTCTCCTATCCTCATATCCTATAATCTAGACCATCTTACAGATGAAGAAATTGAGGCTAGAGAGTTTTGGTGGCTTCCCAAAATCTTACAGTTTTTTCTCATAGGAAATATGAGGAAAAGCACCCTTCTCAGATTTGTCTTTTGATCCTTCTGCACATTCCCAGATATTACACCAAATGTGAACATTTTTTACCTTAATTTCTCTATTCATAAGGTAGGACTAATAATTCCTGCCCTGCTTTTGTGATTGTGAAGATCAAAGGAAAAAGTTTATATGAAAAACATTTGAAAACCATTACACCATCTATTACTGTATATTATTGTCATTACTGTTATAATTATTGCTGTTTCTGGGACTCTTTATAATTTATCACTAATCAAAATAATGGCATCTGGACCTTCAAACCTCTTTTTTTTCCCCCTTCTTTTTGAAAGCAAAGATCCTACAAATGGGGCAAAAGCAACTATGGTCTGTCTTGACATTCATGCTTTAAGGTCTTTAGTTTTGAGAGATCAGCACAGGATTTCTTGGTGCTAAATCAAATATTATGTGATTACAGGTACTGACTGCACTAATGCAATCCTGTAATTAGATACTATTATGCTAAAGGGTTTATTACACCCCACCCCCATTCACAGATGTGAGTTGACTTTTGAGAATGTGCATCTTGAGGAGAGAATAGACCTCTAATTAAGTAAATAAATTTAACTCTTAGAAAATTATATTTTAATAAGACAATCATGCCACAGAAATGACAATTAAAGTGTATTAAAATTGTACTAAAAATCTCAAAGCAAGGCTATTCACCATGTTAATGATGAAACCAGGAATAGGCCTGCAGAGTCAAAAGCAATAGCTCATAGGCTCTGTTTCTCTCTGCACTGGGAGTTTATATTTAGATTTCAATGTGGGCTTCTATGAACTTCATTTTGTTAAGTTTTGTATTAGGGCTATGAGAAAATGTACTCCCTTATTTAAAATATACCCTAGACTTTCTTTTAAGAACTGAAGTTAGGAGTCAGTAAGCCCTGGATGGAGGGGAGCGGGGCTAGACTGGTAACCCTGTTTCCCAGTCTCATCTTCACCTTCCTAGCCCTGCCCTCTGACCTTGCTTCCATCAGAGAAATGTTATTACTTGTTTTCAAACCCCATGTTTGAAAACCTTTTTAAAAAATATATATATTGAATTGTGTGAGTTCTTGATATATTGTTATATTGTATACTTCAAGCTAATATAATACTATATGTCTGTTATACCTCAATAAGAAAAGAATCATGAAGCTAGAACCTCATGACTAAGAGTTTGGAAACATCCTGTTTGTTTACAGGATTTTATAGGAGCCTCCTGCTCCCATTTCATTTTCTCTTACACCCGTCTATTTCTTTGTCCCAGTTACCCCAGCCCTCTTACATTCTCAATGCCCCATGCCCCCTCTTGACTCAGGGATTTTGTGCATGCTGGAAAGCTTTCTTACCACCCCTGTAAGCATACCTTTGTCTGTTGTTCCCAGTTAACTTTCAGATGTCAGCGGAATGGTACTTTCTGAGAGAGACCTGGTTCCACATTCTAAATTACCCCATTGTTTTTATGCCCTCAAATCATCCTGTACTCTTTTAAATGCATATTGTCATTTATATTAGTGTGATTACATGGTTCTTTCTCTATATATATATTAAACTGTGTGCTCCACAAGGTCAAGGACCACCACTTTTTTTTCCTCACATTATACCGTAGTGCCTCCATAGCACATACTAGGCCATCCGCTACAGTCCATGGGGTCACAGAGAGTCTGAAACATGACTTAGTGACTGAACAACAACAACATTAACACCAAAAACAAACATGTTAAATGAATGAATAAGAAGAAAATGATTGCCAAAAAATACATTGGCTACAAAAAGCTAAATTTTCATAGGAAATTTATTAATAGAATCCCAAGAGACATATACCATTCTTGCTGGTGTCATCTTCAGCTCTTAAATTATTGTCAACATCTTTTTTCAGAGTGATATTGACTAATATCTGCTCAATAAAATAACCTTCATATCTTGCCAAAAATCATTGAACAGGAGCAGTCTATTCATTTGCTGGCACAAACTGAGAAGAGAAAAGAGGCTATTCTTGGGTGCATGGGTTCATTTTTTCCCATAACAGGTTCTTCCCAACATGCTAGTCAGTTCCCTAAATATAGCAAGTCAGAGACAAGTGTTCTACCCTGGACCTCTGCATCAGTGTTCTGACTAGTAGAGATCGCGGTAGCTAAGCTGAAAGCTCACAAGGTACAAAGTGGTTATATGGCACTAACTGGATGTATATGTCTTCTCCATGACTCACCCTCCTTCCTTACCTACAGAGCCACTCTGGCTTTATGTGCTCAGCTGTGATTGTCTCCTCCTTGCCAGTCTTCTTGGTCTCAATTCTATGTAATAAAAATAAATGTTTCTCTTATGTGGTTGTGGTTCTGATTAGTTATTTTTAACTTTCTTTTGTTCTTGAGATCTTCCTGCTGATATTCTAAAAATGAAGTTGCTATCTTTGCCTCATTTCTAGAATTACATCCCTCATTGATTTCTCTTTAATATAAAATTTCCCAAGCAAATTTCTTTAAGAGGATTGGAATAATTGGAGGGATGCTTCTTTTACTGAGGATCTGGGATTGTATAGGGTCAGGATCTTAGTGCATGGGAAAAGGGCATGTGAAGAATATTTTGCAGATAATCAGTATTTGAACATGTGTCACCTTTTAAAATTAATTTTAATATTTTTCTAAAGAGAAAGCTGCTTGCTTATGCCTGTTAATTCCAATGACTAATGCAGCTTCTCAGGAATTTATCCTTTCCTTCTCCTTATAGGTCCCTACCTTCTCTAACTATCTGCTTCATTATCCCCTTTTTGATTGACACTCAAATCTTCCTTTGCAAGAAGTAAGGGACAAGCTTGGGTTTAAGAGGCATAATAAACTAGTAGCTACTCCTGCTTTTCACACTGAGAATTTGTATGTTCATTCTTTGGAGCCTTGGTTACTTCTAGAAAATGGTGATAATAATAACTACTTCAGAAAATTGTGTTGAGCATTAAATATATATACGGTGCTCAGTATAAAGTCTGATACTTGTAAGTACTAAATAAGTATTAGTATGCTCTTCTAAGCTTATGTGGTACTGGAGTTCTGCAGTATATTTCCATAATTTATTTATTAATTGGAAATAGAGAGAGCTGCTAAATCCCGGAGAAGGCAATTGCAACCCATTCCAGTACTCTTGCCTGGAAAATCCCATGGACGGAGGAGCCTGGTAGGCTGCAGTCCATGGGGTGGCTAGGAGTCGGACACGACTGAGCGACTTCACTTTCACTTTTCACTTTCATGCCTTGGAGAAGGGAACGGCAACCCACTCCAGTGTTCTTACCTGGAGAATCCCAGGGACGGTGGGGGCCTGGTGGGCTACCGTCTTTGGGGTGGCACAGAGTCGGACACAACTGAAGCGACTTAGCAGCAGCTGCTAAATCCAGTGAGAGTTGTAGGCCTGATTTAACACCTCAACTTACCAAGAACTTCCAGATGTACATTCTGGATTTAGAAAAGGCAGAGGAACCAGAGATCAAATTGCCAACATCCATTGGATCATAGAAAAAGCAAAAGAATTCCAGAAAAAAATTTACTTCATTGACTATGCTAAAGTCTTTGACTATGTGGATCACAACAAACTGGAAAATCTTAAAGATCTGGGAATACTAGACCACCTTTCTTGCCTCCTGTGAAACCTGGAGGTCAAGATCAAGAAGCAACAGTTAGAACCGAACTTGTAACAACAGACAGGTTTCAAATTGGGACAAAAGTCCATCAAGGCTGCATATTGTCACCCTATTTATTTAACTTACATGCAGAGTACATCAGTGAAATGACAGGCTGGATGAAGCACAAGCTGGAATCAAGATGCCGAGAGAAATATCAGTAACCTCAGATATGCAGATGACACCAGCCTTATGGCAAAAAGTGAAGAGGAACTAAAGAGCCTCTTCATGGAAGTGAAAGAGGAGAATGAAAAAGCTGGCTTAAAACTCAACATTCAAAAAACTAAGATCACGGCATCTGGTCCCATCACCTCATGGCAAATAGATGGGGAAACAATGGAAACAGTGACAAACTTTATTTTCTTGGGCTCGAACATCACTGCAGATGGTGACTGCAGTCATGAAATTAAAAGACGCTTGCTCCTTGGAAGAAAAACTCTTGTAAACTTAGACAGTATATTAAAAAGCAGAGATATTACTTTGCCAACAAATGTTCTCATAGTCAAAGTTACAGTTTTTTCAGTAGTCATGTATGGATGTGAGAGCTGGACAATAAAAAAGGTTGAGCGCTGAAGAACTGATGCCTTTGAACTGTAGTGCTGGAGAAGACTCCTGAGACTCCCTTTGAATAGCAAGGGGATCCAACCAGTCAATCCTAAAGGAAATCAGTCCTGAATATTCACTGGAAGGGCTGATGCTGAAGCTGAAGCTCCAATCCTTTGGCCACCTGATGTGAAGAGCT
This sequence comes from Muntiacus reevesi, assembly GCF_963930625.1. Classification (NCBI taxonomy): domain Eukaryota; kingdom Metazoa; phylum Chordata; class Mammalia; order Artiodactyla; family Cervidae; genus Muntiacus; species Muntiacus reevesi. Next base: position 155,381,062 of record NC_089249.1, read on the forward strand.
GACTCACTGAAAAAGACCCAGTGCTGGGAAAGATCAAGGACAGGAGAAGAGGATGACATTGGATGAGATATTTGGGTGGTATCATTGACTCAATGGACATGCGTTTGAGCAAACTCTGGGAGATGGTGGAAGGACAGCAAAGTCTGGCGTGCTGCAGTCCATTGGGGTTTCAAGGAGTAGGACACAACTGAGCTACTGAACAGCAACAACAGCTTATTTTGGGAAACTTCTAGAATCTACTTAGAGTCACTCATACAGTGACGGAGTCTTGAAGTCTGACAGTTCTATCAATGCAGTGACTAAGCCTACATATGGTAAAATGAGAACAGATGCAATTGCAGGAGAGTCCTTTAGTCAATTTCAGAGCTGTTTTAATTAGAAAGCAGTGTTGCATATTGGAAAGAGCATGAGCTTTGGCATTAGACCGATCTGGATTTTAATCCTGACTCTGCCATCTAGAAGGCGCTCAATAAATGGCAGTTGCTGCTGTTGTAGCAAATTTGCTTTCACTGTAAAATCGATTTAACTTGACTAAGCCAGCCTTTTCTGGGAAACTTTCACCAGTGTTTCATTAAACATTGGCTTCTATCTAGCCCTTTACTAGATACATACTCACAGTCTCTTAATTTTGGATCATGATAATTCCTTCTGGAAAAGATAAATGGGTGAAACTTGTATGTTTTCAGAACTAAGGTCAAATATCGCATTTCAAAGCCAGAGCAGCTTTTCTAGTGTTTTACTGTCTTTATTTCCCCACCCCCCACTAATCTCCTTTTTTTTTTCTTTTTTCTTCCTCGAGGAAGAGGGGACAAAGATAGTCAATTTAGAACTAACTCCCTTTTTTTCCCCCCACTTATTTTTATTAGTTGGAGGCTAAGTACTTTACAATATTGTAGTGGTTTTTGCCATACATTGACATGAATCAGCCTTGGATTTACATGTATTTCCCATCCCGATCCCCCTCCCGCCTCCCTCCCCATCTCATCCCTCTGGGTCTTCCCAGTGCACCAGCCCTGAGCACTTGTCTCATGCTTTCATCCTGGGCTGGTGATCTGTTTCACCCTTGATAATATACATGTTTTGATGCTGTTCTCTCAGAACATCCCACCCTGGCCTTCTCCCACAGAGTCCAAAAGTCTGTTCTGTACATCTGTGTCTCTTTTTCTGTTTTGCGTATAGGATTATCATTACCATCTTTCTAAATTCCATATATATGCATTAGTATACTGTATTGGTCTTTATCTTTCTGGCTTACTTCACTCTGTATAATGGGCTCCAGTTTCATCCATCTCATGAGAACTGATTCAGATGAATTCTTTTTAATGGCTGAGTAATATTCCATGGTGTATATGTACCACAACCACTTGTAAAAGAATGAAACAAGAGCCCTCTCTAACACCATACACAAAAATAAACTCAAAATGGATTAAAGATCTAAATGTAAGACCAGAAACTATAAAACTCCTAGAGGAGAACATAGGTAAAACACTCTCCGGCATAAATCACAGCAGGATCCTCTATGACCTTCCAGAATATTGGAAATAAAAACAAAAATAAAGAAATGGGATCTAATGAAACTTAAAAGCTTTTGTACAACAAAGGAATCTATAAGCTAGGTGAAAAGACAGCCTTCAGAATGGGAGAAAATAATAGCAAATGAAGCAACAGACAAAGGATAATCTCAAAAATATACAAGCAACTCCTGAAGCTCAATTCCAGAAAAATAAATGACCCAATCAAAAAATAGGCTAAAGAACTAAACACACATTTCTCCAAAGAAGACATACAGATGGCTAACAAACATATGAAAAAGATGCTCAACATCACTCATTATCAGAAAATGCAAATCAAAACCACAATGAGATACCATTATATGCCAGTCAGGATGGCTGCTATCCGAAAGTCTACAAGCAATAAATGCTGGAGAGTGTGTGGAGAAAAGGGAACCCTCTTACACTGTTGGTGGGAATGCAAACTAGTACAGTCGCTATGGAGAACAGTGTGGAGATTTCTTAAAAAACTGGAAATAGAACTGCCATATGACCCAGCAATCCCACTTCTGGGCATACACACTGAGGAAACCAGATCTGAAAGAGACACGTGCACCCCAATGTTCATCACAGCACTCTTTATAATAGCCAGGACATGGAAGCAACCTAGATGCCCATCAGCAGACGAATGGATAAGGAAGCTGTGGTACATATACACTAACTCCCTTTTCTTATACTTTCCTTTTATACTATTTGGTAATTTAGCATGGATGAGCTAAAAAAGAGACCTAGGCATTTACAAACCTTTGGTTACAACTAGGATGGCTCTATCTTCCTGGAAGGTCTACAAAACATCTGAAGCGGAAGAGATTTTTAAAGCATTTAAAGCTAATGCAGTGCCTCCTTGAGAGTGTGAACATAATAATCAGGCACAAATTATGTAACTAAGACCAAATTAAGCACAGAGTTGGGTGCCTTAAATAAGTTGTACATTCCAGGAGCCTTGCATTCAGCTTTGATTGAGCTTCTACTTTGTGTGGAATGCTTAGGATATGAACATGGCCTCTCTTCTCAAGTAGCTCATAGTCAAGCTCATGCAAGTCTACCTGCCTCTGTGGGGGATATTTTCTTTTCCTTCCATATAACTGAGGAAAATTAATCTCAAAGAGGTGAAATAATTGATCCAAAATTACACAGGCATTGGTAGTTAAGCTTAGCTACAAATCCTCTTTTCTTTCCTTTAATCGGGTATTTGTGCTTGTTACGATTTTTTTTAGTTATGGCATGTTAGAATGAATGTGGAAGATATATGTAGTGTAGAGCTATAGTACTGTCATCCTAAAACCCTTCTCTTTTAGAAATTCTTTTTCCATTCCAACCATGGGGTTTGAAAAGGAGTTACCTATGCCACATTTGGTTGATTCAAGCAGAACAAATTAGAGTTGTTGCACAGGATTTTTCAGATTGACAGAAAAGAAATGAGGCCAAAAGTCCATAACCTTTATAGATATTAATGCAAAAACCCAAAATAAATATTTACAAATAAAATCCATCATGTACAGAAAAATGCAAGTGTATAGACATAATAATTTTAAAAGATGTGATTTATCAGCAGATTCAAGGATATTTTAATTACTGTTAGTTTAATTTCTCATGAGACTTCGCTGGTGGCTCAGTTGGTAAAGAATCTGCCTGCAATGCGGGAGACCCAGGTTCAATCCCTGGGTCAGAAAGATGCCCTGCAGAAGGAAATGGCAACCCATTCCAGTATTCTTGCCTGGAAAATCCCATGGACAGAGGAGCCTGGTGGGCATATGAACAGATTAAAGTAGCAAAGCCTATGTGATGAAAAAATGGTTGAAAAAAAATACAATGACTTTTTATGATTAAATCTCCTAGAAAAGAAGGAATTGAAGGGAATTTCTTTAACTATATAAAGGTTATTTATTAAAACCCAAAATTGTTGTCAAATCCTTAGAAACATTTTCTTTACATTAAAAAGCACAAGAAGAAACACTTGCTGCCCACATGTCTATTCAACATTACATCTGAAGCTTTAACCTGTATATGTAATACAAGAAACAGCAGTAAGAAATGAAATTATTTTAAAAACAAGAACAATATAATTTGTTATTTACAGCTGGTATTATTATCTACATAGGAAATTCAAGAGAAAAATCCATAGAAAACCTACAGATTAAGTATTAGAGCTAATTATACAGGCTGCTGAATGCTAGATTAATAAGTAAAAATCACATGTGATAAAAGTACAAAAATGTGTAGATGAAGAATATATAACAACTGCAAGAAAGTAGTTATTTCTGAAATAGAAAAAGAGGATGGTTTTCTAAAGGATTGATTCCAAGAAAAACTGAAATATTTTATTTGTTTTTAAATATCTGAAGCTGGCAAAATAGTAACACAAATTAAATCTGGGGTTTTAGTATTCTTAAATATTTTGTAACAAAAAATTAAAAATTCAAACAAATAAATGTTAGTACTGCAGATCTTTGAAAATAACATAAATTAGTATTGAGATTTAGAGACATTTAATTTAGATTCTTTCAGTCATAAAAAGAGAAAAAAAGAATCCAGTTTCTGTGGTTTCAAAACCTTGGTTCCAATTACTTCTGATGACTTTGTGTTTATTTGTTTAAATGTATGGATGTGAGAGTTGGACTGTGAGGAAAGCTGAGCACTGAAAAATTGATGCTTTCGAACTATGGTGTTGGAGAAGACTCTTGAGAGTCCCTTGGACTGCAAGGAGATCCAACCAGTCCATCCTAAAGGAGATCAGTCCTGGGTGTTCATTGGAAGGACTGATGTTGAAGCTGAAACTCCAATACTTTGGCCACCTCATGCGAAGACTTGACTCGTTGGAAAAGACCCTGATGCTGGGAAGGATTGGGGGTAGGAGGAGAAGGGAACGACAGAGGGTGAGATGGCTGGATGGCATCACCGACTCGATGAGCATGAGTTTGAGTAGACTCCGGGAGTTGGTGATGGACAGGGAGGCCTGGTGTGCTGCGATTCATGGGGTCTTAAAGAGTTGGACACGACTGAGCGACTGAACTGACTGACTGATCCTTTTATTACATGGTCAAGACCATGCATTTGGTAGGAGGAGTGTCAGGGTTCAAATCCTACCTGTGTGAAATACTAGCTGTCTTACCTCATTAGGGCAGTTGCTTTTCTAAACCAGGTTGTTGCTGTTCAGTTGCTCAGCAATGTCTGACTCTTTGAGACCCCATGGACTGCAGCACGCCAGGCTTCCCTGTCCTTCACCATTGCCTGGAGCTTGCTCCAATTCAAGTCCACTGAGCCGGTGATGCCATCAAACCATCTCGTCCTCTGTCATAAGGCTAAGATGACAATGGCACCTATCTCATATAGCTGTCATAAGGATAGATATAACATATGTAAATCACTTAGTACAACATTAGGTACACTGTAATTACATATATAGGTTAGATGTTACTTAAACTTTTTGAACTTCTCAGAACTATTATAAGAATTGGATGGAATAATCTGCATAAAGTTCATAGCATAATCTCTGGCACTTACCAGTGCTTCCATAAATCTTTATTCCACTGCCCATTTTCTGTCTCCTCTACTGTTTACTCTTGAACATTTAATTGATTTTCTAAATTTAGCCAGGTACTTGTGTTGAGTATCTTTGATCACATTTGACTTGTGTTATTTTCCTAACATAACTGTTTGGGGGCATAGAATGTATTTCTTTTTTCTTTCATCATAGCTTGAATTTTGTAACCATTGCTGACAACAGAGAAAGAATTATCCAAACTATTTGTTCCCCTGTTTCTTGACTTAGGACACATACATGGAGTACTAAGAGTGCCTGTTTCACTTCTGGTTGTATGTAGGAGAAATATACTTTTTCCCCTCAGATTTCCAGAACAAGCTTATAGCACATGAAGAACTATTTATCTATTCAAAGTTTTTTCATATGTGGGACTGGCAGTGAGATTTCTCTCCATCTCAAAGTGAAGGTGGTGCTCAAATCAAAGGAGATTGAATAAAGCAAGGGTAAAGTAGGTAGCTGTGAGCTCTGAGCCAGAGGAAGAGGACTGAATAGGTTTCCAGTCTGAAGAGGATGACTAGGAAACATTGGAAAGTGGATAAGGAGTGTCAAGGAACATAGAATCTTATAAGGAACACAGAGTGGTTTGTTGAGAGAGTTTGATGGGAATTTGTTCATAAGTTAAGATGGACTTTTTCCTCTATGGCTGGATTTCCAGATTCTCTGTGGCATGATGCCAGAGGATTAGGTATGTTTAAACCAGGTGTATAGGGGGTACCACTTCTAAGAAGAGTTGAACTCACTAATCTGTTGAATATTACTACTTTAAAAGTGCAAGGCTTATGGTGACATCTTTCTTGGTTAAAACTTCTGAAAAATAGGTAAAGATTCTCTTTGTATTTATATAAAGAGAGTTGAGAGAAAGTTGAGCACATATTTGAGAAACAGCACATGATTTTGCTGTCTGATTTCAGGTGCATAATCAAGACACTGGGATCTGACTAATTGGCACTCAGTGTAAGAAGGAAGGAGTCTCCATATATTCCCTCCAAAGCAATCACTAGCCTAAAGCAGCTCTAATAGCAGACCCTTCAACAGCTAATCAAATGAAAGGAATGTTTTCCTAAAATTCTTCCTTCAGATTTGAATAAAGGGAATGTACTTTAATGTGCCAAATTTTATGGTATAATGAAAATAGGGCCAGTTGGTGTATTCTGATTTTATAACAGGCATGATTGACAAATCCTTTTAGAAAATTGGCAAGCTAATGTTAATGCAATCTGTATTAACCTACAAGATTTGTCCTATGTAGTCAATAATTTATTTTTAAATGAGTACAAATACATTTTCCTAGGAAGGAAGCAAGGAACTTATGACAAATCCAGTGTTACCACAGAGACATGCAATAATTTGAAAAGGAAGTGAAAGTGAAGTCACTCAGTCGTGTCTGACTCTTTGTGACCCCATGGACTGGGCTCCCCCGTCCATGGGATTTACTGGGCAAGGGTACTGGAGTGGGTTGCCATTTTCTTCTCCAGAGTAAACTAAAAATTCCCCTGGGCTTAAGAATAAAATGCATCCCTCTCATCACACCATAGTTAATCTAGTATTAATAAGTCATTCCTAATAAGTGTGAGTAGCTGTAGTTTTATTCCCTAGCTCATATTTTATCATTAATGTATTCTTTCTTTAGAAATAAAAATGTTGGGGATATGTTATAGTATAAAAGCAAAAGATTTTGGAGTTCAAATCCTTTACTTAGCTACGTGGCCTTGCATTATTTTAAGTTAAAACTCTCTGAGTATCAATTTCCTCATCTCTTATATTGAGATAATGAAAAATCTTACCTTTGTAAATATAAGCCTTTTTAAATTATATACCCTGGGCTCCTCACTCTTAAAGAGGCACTTACTTTCAGGGCTGTGCATGTATAGGGTCAACACCTGAGAGTGAATACCTCATTAAATTTTGAACCCTTGGCAGCATATTTGCCTCACATTGGTCCTGAACTTGCTGTCCTATATGGCTGGAATGTGATATGTGGTGGATTATGGGTAGGTAAGAGTTGAGGAGGAGAATGGTGCTAAGAATAAAGAAGTATGCAGAAGCCATATCACAAGAGGCTTTGTAAATTATGTTAAGAATGTTATCTGAGGGTAAATAATTTTTTAAAAAAATTCTGAGAAATTATGATTTCTGAGAAATCACTAAAAAGTTTTCACAGAAGAATAACTTGTTCGGAATTTTACTTGAGAAAGATCATTTTAGCTGGTAAGTGAGGAAAGAAAGTGAGGGGACCAAGAATCAATCAGTGCAATCCAGGTAAGAGATAAACACAGCTCTTCAGGTGAGAGATGATGATGGCCAAGACTGGCATAAAGTCAGTGGTAGGGAGGGAAGTGGAAGTGCTATTTGGCAGATAGAATCAACAGAACTTGGTTATAGTTAGACATAGACAGTGATCTGAAAGTTGGAGAAAGTGTGAATAAAGGTTTTGGCTTATGCAACTGTATACATTGTAGTCATGTATTCAGAATAGGGAACAGTGAAGAAATAAGACTGGAGAGAAGATTATGATTTCAGTCTGGCAGGTAGAATTTGAAGTATCTGCAAGACAGCAAGTAGAACTGGTTAGTAAAGAGTTGACTGTATGGGGCAGAAATTGAAAGAGGGATCTAGACTGGAGATGCAGAATTGGGATACAGTGTTTAAGCTGTGAATGATATTGCCTGGTAATGGCATGTTGTTTGAAAAGAGGGCCTACAAAGAACAACAGTGAATGTCAGCTTTTAAAGATTGAGTATAGGAAAAGAAGCCAGTAGAGCTTGAGAAAGTTTGTCCAGGAAGATAGGAAATCTATAGAACTTCACATGAGAAACCTTGGTCACTCCTAACCTATGGGAAACTCACCACTATGCCCTCATTGTGAAATATGAAGCCTCATTTACTCACATTCCTTTTACTAACCGTTTCTTCCTGCATCAATTCTGGCCTCTTGCTTCTGGTGCCTACCTTCATCTTTGCACTAACCTTTTAGATCTGTTGCTTGATCTTCTCCTTCTAGTGCTGACTTTGTCCTTTATGTGTTGCCGTATTTCCTATAGGCTGCTGGACCATATCTAAACCTCCTACCAGGTTTTCATTGACCCATACAGAAGGAGATCTTATAGCTCTTTCACCACGTGGTAGGCCCAGTGAAGGCAGCATTTCATCTTTATCATTGGGAGGTCATTTGGAGGTAAGCATTAGTTTACTCCTTTCACAGTTCCTTTGGACAATTCATTACAAATCTGCCTAAACAAGTCCACCTTATTGAGTTCACTTGTGTAGATATTTTCAGTAGGCAAAATAGAATGACAAATGCTCAACTTACATAGGTAAATTATATTAAATTCCACCTGAATTGTGCTTCCCTTGTGGCCCAGCTGGTAAAGAATCCATCTGCAATGCAGGACACCTGGGTTTGATCCCTGGGTTGGGAAGAGTCTTTGGGGAAGGGAAAGGCTGTATAAATTGTATATAGATTAAATATAGAGTGGAGAGTAATAGATATTGAAGAACACCAACTATTCTTAGTTCAATTCAGTTCAGTCGCTCAATCATGTCTGACTCTTTGAGACCCCATGGACTGCAGCACGCCAGGCTTACCTGTCCATCACCAACTCCCAGAGCCTACTCAAACTCATGTCCATTGAGTCGGTGATGCCAGTCAACCATCTCATCCTCTGTCGTCCCCTTCTCCTCCTGCCTTCAATCTTTCCCAGCATCAGGGTCTTTTCAAATGAGTTGGTTCTTCGCATCAGGTGGCCAAAAGATTGGAGTTTAAGCTTCAGCATCAGTCCTTCCAATGAATATTCAGGACTGATTTCCTTTAGGATGGACTGGTTGGATCTCCTTGCATTCCAAGGGACTCTCAAGAGTCTTCTCCAACACCACACTTCAAAAGCATCAATTCTTTGGCACTCAGCTTTCTTTATAGTCCAACTCTCACATCCATACATGACTACTGGAAAAACCATAGCTTTGACTAGATGGACCTTTGTTGGTAAAGTAATGTCTCTGCTTTTTAATATGCTATCTAGGTTTGTCCTAGCTTTTTTCCCAAGGAGCAAGCATCTTTTATTTATTTATTTTTCCATTTATTTTTATTAGTTGGAGGCTAATTACTTTACAATATTGTAGTGGTTTTTGTCATACATTGAATTTCATGGCTGCAGTCACCATCTGCACTGATTTTGAGCCCCCCAAAATAAAGTCTCTCACTGTTTCCATTGTTTCCCCATCTATTTGCCATGAAGTGATGGTACCGGATGATGATCTTAGTTTTCTGAATGTTAAATTCTAAGCCAACTTTTTCACTTTCCTCTTTCAAATTCATCAAGAGGCTCCTTAGTTCTTCTTCACCTTCTGCCATAAGGGTGGTGTAATCTGCATATCTGAGGTTATTGATATTTCTCCCAGTGATTTTTTTTCTTTTTTTAAAATTTTATTTATTTATTTTTTAATTAATTAATTTGGTTATTTTACTTTACAACATTGTATTGGTTTTGCCATACTTTGACTTGAATCCACCATGGGTGTAGAGGTGTTCCCCATCCTGAACCCCCCTCCCACATCCCTCCCCATCCCATCCCTCTGGGTCATCCCAGTGCACCAGCCCCAAGCATCCTGTATCATCCATTGAACCTGGACTGGCGATTCGTTTCACATGTGATAATTTACGTGTTTCATTGCTATTCTCCCATGTCATCCCACCCTCGCCCTCTCCCACAGAGTCCAAAAGACTGTTCAATACATCTGTGTCTCTCTTGCTGTCTCGCATACAGGGTTATCGTTACCATCTTTCTAAATTCCATATATATGCGTTAGCATACTGTATTGGTGTTTTTCTTTCTGGCTTACTTCACTCTGTATAATAGGCTCCAGTTTCATCCATCTCATTAGAACTGGTTCAAATGTATTCTTTATAATAGCTGAGTAATATTCCATTGTGTATATGTACCATGGCTTTCTTATCCATTCGTCTGATGATGGGCATCTAGGTTGTTTCCATATCTTGGCTATTGTAAACAGTCCTGCAGTTAACATTGGGGTTTATGTGTCTCTTTCAGTTCTGGTATCCTTGGTGTGTATGCCCAGCAGTGGGATTGCTCTCCCAGAAATTTTGATTCCAGCTTGTGCTCATCCAGCCTGTCATTTCTCATGATGTACTCTACATATAAGTTAAATAAGCAGGATGACAATATACAGCCTTGACATACTTCTTCCCCAATTTGGAACCAGTCTGTTGTTTCATGTCCGGTTCTAACTGTTGCTTCCTGACCTGCCTACAGATTTCTTAGGAGGCACACCAACTGTTATAAATATGCTAAAGCAAAGAGAGAGAGGACAGCATATATATGAATCATTGTTTAGTGAGCTTAGTGCTGGAGATGACTCTTAAGAGACCCTTGGTCAGCAAAGAGATCAAACCAGTCAATCCTCAAGGAAATCATCAATCCTGAATATTCATTGCAAGTACTGATGCTAAAGCTGAAGTTCCAATACTTTGGCCACCTGATGAAAAGAGCTTACTCACTGGAAAAGATCTTGATGCTGGGAAAGATTGATAGCAGGAGAAGAAGGGAGCGACAGTTGAATGGTTGGGTTGCATCACTGATTCATTTGACATGAATTTGAGCAAACACCAGGAGATGGTGAAAGACAGGGAAGTCTGGTGTGCTGCAGTCCATGGGGCCATAAAGAGTTGAACATGACTTAGTGACTGAACAACAACAGCAAAAGCTCTCCAAGAGGGAATCACAAATTCACACAATTTCCTTAGAGTTTGTTTTCTATACTTGTATCGCAGTTGGCGGAGAATACCATGAAAAAGACAGATTTTTGGATTGGGCCTTTTGCTATGGAACTTTTCTCTCTAGGAAGGTGAAACTTCTAAGAGAAGTTGAAAAGGATGTTTGTCTCTGAAGATAGTGGTTTAGGTGGTAACCAAAATCTGTCTTCTACTCATGACTTATTTGTTTTCAAAGAGGTGCAACTCAGAACAGTACACCAACCTGAAAATTAGGACAACATAATTCTAGTTCCTGTTTTTACTGTAGTCTACTCTTTGAACTTGAGGAATTTGCTTCCTCTCCTAAGGCATCAATTTCTCTGTTTATCAAATGAAGGAGTTGAAAGATTGGACTAAAGTGTGCCAAGAACCATTCTAACCAAGAATCTATCATCTTTGGTCAAAAAAAAGTGCCTCACAGATCTTGATCATTTAAAAATATAAACATGAGTTCTGGGAAAGCCAGAATTTTTTATGAACAGTTTTTGTTTGTGTTTTTGTTTCATGAATAGTGAAATAGAATCTCAGAGCTAGAAAAGAATTTAGAGTACAAGAGTTTCCTCTAAAATGACCTGACACAGTGGTGATTTGGCCTTTTTTGGACACACCTAGTGAGAGACAGCTCATTTTATTGCTGAGCTGATCTGATAGCTGGTATGTTCTTCCTATATTAATCTGAAACCCATCTCCCTATAGCTTCTGCTTATTATTTGTTCCTTCTGTCAGATGCAGTACCTAATTTAAACCCCATCTTAACTTCTTTACTATATTTGTGAGAGTAGGGATGTCTTTTAACATCTCTGAGTTTCTATTTCCTCATCTAGTGTTGGATATTTTAATTACTATACCCCATGACACTAGGATTAGTGAGATAGTGCTTATGGGTTGTCTGTACTAGGCTCTAGTTGGGAAAGACTTCATAGAGTACTGGGTATTTGGCAAAGATCATGAAGAATGGATAGGAATTTCTATAGAGAAGAATGGAATAGGGAGGAAACAGGTAGATAACAGGTAGGTCATTTGGAGCAGAGAAAATAGTAATGAGCAAAAAACATGAGGCATAAAAATAAATTCCAAAGTTCTCTAGTGGTCAGTTTTGGTGAGAACTTTCAGTGCCTAGGGCCAAGAGTAGAGAGTGATAGGAGATGATCCAAGAAAAATAAACTACAGTCAGACTGTAAAAGGATATGTACACCATACCACATTCAAATATTATGCTACTTCTGGAGGTTATTGGGTTTAAAGGAAGTCTTAAAGAGTGGAGAACTGAGAATATTTAAATTCATGTCTTCTGAGACTATGTCTAACAACACCATAACTTTTTGGGCATTAAAAAATCATCCATTTATTGTTGTAGAATTAGATATAACAAATTACTCCCTTCCAGTACTATGCACCAGAAGTCAAGAAGAATTCTGACCCAGTTTCTGAGGCCTTTACAGCAGGATAAATCATTGTGCTGTTTTGTCAGTGAAGCAAGTGTATTTGTTTTCTAGGAGACTAGGCTTATAATAGGAAACAAACATTAGGGAGAAAGAAAGGAGTTTTCTGCCCACTTCTCAAACAGACATGACTGTACTTTGTATTAGACAGTGCCCTGACTATATAGGAAACAAGGCTTGGGTTCAAATCCTAGCTCTGCCGATTACTAGCTGTGTATTAATGTATTTCTCACTCTTCCCCTGAGCCTTGGTATGTTCATCAGTAACATGGGAATTATGGTCCTTCTCTGCCTATTTAAAAAAAAAAATCATTATAAAGGGAATTTGGTAGATTGTCAAAGTCCTTTCAAAATCATAAAGGAATATTTTATTGCTACTATTATCAGTACATCACCAAAGTGAAAGGATACCAGTACAGATCAGGACTGCCCTGATATATGCTGTGTGTGTTGTGTTAAGTTGCTTCAGTTGTGTCCAACTCTTTGTCACACTACCGACTGTAGCCCCCCATGCTCCTCTGTCCAAGAGATTCTCCAGGCAAGAATACTGGAGTGAACTGCCCCGCCCTCCTCCAGGCACCTTCCCAACCCTGCTTCACTTTATGTCTCCTGCCCTAGCAGGAGGGTCTTTACCACTAGCGCCACTTAGGCTGTCTCAGTTCAGTTCAGTTCAGTTCAGTCGCTCAGTAGTGTCTGAATCTTTGCCACCCCATGAACTGCAACATACCAGGCCTCCCTGTCCATCACCAACTCCTGGAGTTTACTCAAATTCATGTCCATTGAGTCCGTGATGCCATCCAACCATCTCATGCTCTGTTGTCCCCTTTTCCTCCCACCTTCAGTCTTTCCCAGCATCAGGGTCTTTTTAAATGAGTCAGCTCTTCACATCAGGTGGCCAAAGGATTGGAGTTGCAGCTTGAACATAAGTCCTTCCAGTGAATATTCAAGACTGATTTCCTTTAGGATGGACTGTTTGGATCTCCTTAACAGTCCAAGGGACTCTCAAGAGTCTTCTCCAACACCACAGTTCAAAAACATCAATTCTTCAGCTCTCAGCTTTCTTTATAGTCCAAGAACATCCATACATGACTACTGGAAAAATCATAGCCTTGACCAGATGGACCTTGGTTGGCAAAGTAATGTCTCTGCTTTTCAATATGCTGTCTAGGTTGGTCATAACTTTCCTTCCAAGGAGTAAGCGTCTTTTAGTTTCATGGCTGCAGTCACCATCTGCAGTGATTTTGAGGCCCAAAAAACTAAAGTCTGTCACTCTTTCCACTGTTTCCCCATCTGTTTGCCATGAAGTAATGGGACCAGATGCCAAGATCTTAGTTTTCTGAATGTTGAGTTTTAAGCCAACTTTGTCACTCTCTTCTTTCACTTTTGTCAAGAGGCTCTTTAGTTCTTCCATTTCTGCCATAAGGGTGATGTCATCTGCATATCTGAGGTTATTGATATTTATGCCAGAAATCTTGATTAGAGATTTTGCTTCATCCAGCTCAGCATTTCTCATGATGTACTCTGCATAGAAGTTAAATAAGCATGGTCACAATATACAGCCTTGACGTACTCCTTTCCCTATTTGGAATCAGTCTGTTGTTCCATGTCCAGTTCTAACTGTTGCTTCCTCACCTGCATACAGACTTCTCAAGTGGCAGGTCAGGTGGTCTGGTATTCCCATCTCTTTAAGAATTTTCCACAGGTTGTTGTGATCCACACAGTGAAAGGCTTTGGCATAGTCAATAAAGCAAAAGTAGATATTTTTCTGGAACTCTCTTGCTTTTTCGATGATCCAACAGATGATGGCAATTTGATCTCTGGTTCCTCTGCTTTTTCTAAATCCAACTTGAACATCTGGAAGTTTACAGTTCATTTACTGTTGAATCCTGGCTTGACTAGCGTGAGAGATGAGTGCAATTGTGCGGTAGTTTGAACATTCTTTGGGATTACCTTTCTTAGGGATTGGAATGAAAATTGACCTTTTCTAGCCCTGTGGCCACTGCTGAGTCTTCCAAATTTTCTGGCATAGTGAGTGCAACACTTTCACAGCATCATCTTTTAGGATTTGAAATAGCTCCACTGGAAATCCATCACCTCCACTAGATTTGTTCGTAGTGATGCTTCCTAAGGCCCACTTGACTTCGCATTCCAGGATGTCTGGCTCTAGGTGAGTGATCATAGCATTGTGATTATCTGGGTCATGAAGATCTTTTTTGTATAGTTCTTCTGTGTATTCTTGCTACCTCTTCTTAATATCTTCTGCTTCTGTTAGGCCCATACAATTTCTGTCCTTTATTGAGCCCATCTTTGCATGAAATGTTCCCTTGGTATCTCTAATTTTCTTGAAGAGATTTTTAGTCTTTCCCATTCTATTGTTTTCCTCTATTTCTTTGCACTGATCACCGAGGAAGGCTTTCTTCTCTCTCCTTGCTATTCTTTGAAGCTCTGCATTCAAATGGGTATATCTTTCCTTTTCTCCTTTGCTTTTCACTTCTCTTATTTGCACAGCTATTTACAAGGCTTCCTGAGACAGCCATTTTGCCTTTTTTCATTTCTTTTTCTTGGGGATGGTCTTGATCCCTGCCTCCTGTACAATGCCATGAACCTCCATCCATAGATATTAAGGCACTCTGTCTATCAGATCTAATCCCTTGAATCTGTTTCTCACTTCTACCATATAGTCGTAAGGGATTTGATTCAGGTCATACCTGAATGATCTAGTGGTTTTCCCTACTTTTTCAATTTAAGTCTGGGCTGTCTATAGACTTAAGGTAAAATCAGTGAGATTTGTCCACACTGGCTTTGACTTTTCATCCCTGTCACTTTCCCTTTTTGGTTTTCTTCCAACTCACTTCTTTTGACTGAAAAGCCTGTCTTTTTCTCATCCCATCCTTCCCATATGTTCTCAGAATAAGCTCTACTGATATGTCATTGATACCAAGTTCTGAAGGTCATAATAAGATATTTTGTCCTTCATAAAGTTTCCTGTTGAAGCCTCATCTTTTATCCAAATGGAAATAGCATCATTTTTTTCATTCAGAAAGTACTTGTTAAACAGCCAATGTATGTTTTACACGTGGCAAAATACTTTAAGAGATTAGACAATCAGGAAATGTAAGAATTTCTGGGAATTCAAGGATTTCTGATTAATTGTTGATTTATTTGTCATCTATCTCTCATTCATTTAAAAATATGTGCTTTAGAACCTACTGTGTCCAAGACATTGTATTTGGCAACATGTGAGGCACCAAGGACCCAACCATGCCACTTAGATCATCACACATCAGGATCGTATTGGCTTTAAATGTTCTTCATTTATTCTTCGGCGTAGTTCCTAGGAATGCAAAATTTTAGTGAGGTGAGCAACAATCAAAGAAAATGAGACAGTGTAAAAGTGTTCTCTTTCCCCCATATCCTTGCCAAAATTTGTTATTTGTGTTCTTTTGATGACAGCCATTCTGACAGGTGTGAGGTGATATCTGAGCGTGGCTTTGATTTGCATTTCCCTCATAATTAGCCACATTGTGTATCTTTTCATACACCTCTTGGACATCATATTTCCTCTCTGGAAAAACTTCTATTCAGCATTTCAATCCATTTTTTAAAGCAGGTTGTTTTCTTTGTATATTTAGTTGTATGAGCTGTTTTTGTGGGCTTTTTTTTTTTTTTTTTTTTTAAAGTGTGGACCATTTTTTAAGTCTTTATTGAATTTATTACCATATTGATTCTGTTTTATATTTTGGGCTTTTGGCCCTGAGGCATGTTGGATCTTAGCTCCCCAACGAAGAATTGAACCCATACCCCCTGCAGTGGAGAGTGAAGTCTTAACCACTGGACCATCGGGAAAGTCTCTGTTGGTATTAATCCCTTATTGGTCATATCATGTGGAAATATTTTCTCCCATTCAGTGTTGTCTTTTCATTGCGGTGGTTTCCTTCACTGTGCAAAAGCTTTTAAATTTAGTTAGGTCCCACTTGTTTATATTCACTTTTATTTCCTTTACTTTAGGAAACAAATAAAAAAAAAATTATTACTGGGAGTTATGTCAAAGAGTATTCTGCCTATGTTGTCCACTAGTAGTTTTATATTATCCAGTTTTACATTTAGATCTTTAATCCAGTTTATTTTGCATATGGTATTAGACAATGTTGTAATTTTATTCTTTTACATGTAGCTATCAAGTTTTCCAAGTACCATTTATTGAAGAGACTGTCTTGCTTCCCATGTATATTCTTGTCTCTTTTATCATAGAATAATTGACTGTAAGTTTGTGGGTTTATTTCTGGGATCTCTATTCTGCTCAGCTGATCTGTGTATCTACTTTTGTGCCACTACAATACTGTCTTAATTGTATTAATTGTTTGTTCTTTGTAGTGTAGATTGGGATAGCCTCTGTAGAAAACAATATGGAGGTTTTTCAAAAAACTAAAAGTAGAACTACCAGGTGAAAGTGTTAGCCACTCAGTCGTTTCTGAGTCTTTGTGAGCCCATGGACTGTAGCCCACCAGGCTTCTCTGTCCATGGAATTCTCCAGGCAAGAATACTGGAGTAGGTAGCCATTCTCTTTTCCAGGGATCTTCCCGACTCAGGAATCAAACCCAGGTCTCCTGTACTGCAAGTGAATTCTTCACCATCTGAGCCATCAGGGAGGCCCCAGAACTACCTTAAGACCGAGCAATTCCACTCCTGGGTATATATCTAAAAAAGACAAAAACACTAATTCAAAAGTATACCGGTACCCCATTGTTCACAGCAGCATTATTTACAATTTCCAAGATATGGACTGAACCTAAGTGTTCATCAACAAATAGATGGACAAAGAAGATGTGGTATATATATATACAATTGAATACTACTCAGCCATAAAAAGACAGAAATTTTGTCGTTTGCAGCAACATGGATGAACTCGGTGGGCATTATGCTAAAGTGAAATAAGGCAGACAGAGAAAGATAAATGGTGTATAATATTACTTATATGCAGAATCCAAGAAACGCACCCAACTAGTGAATATAACATAGAAAGAAGCAGACTCACAGAGAACAAATGAGTGGTTGCCATTGTGGAGAGGCAGAGTATAGGGGAGGGGTAGTGGGAGGCATGAACTCTTGAGTGTAAGATAGGTTCAAGTATGTATTGTACAACACAGGGAATGTAGCCAATATTTTATAATAATTATAAATTGATAGTAACATTTAAAATTTTTATAAAAAGTAAGAAGTGAGACAATCTTAGTTTTCTTACTTCCAACTCTCTTTGAATTTCATCTATGGGATACTGTCAAGCTATTTAACCTCCCTGACTCTGTTTTCATGGCAAGAAACATTAAGTCATAATGTGTGTTTAAGCACATGGCTCAATTCCTGGTGCATGATCAGTCAGTCAGTCAGTTCAGTTGCTCAGTCCTGTCCGACTCTGTGACCCCGTGAATCGCAGCACACCAGGCCTCCCTGTCCATCACCAACTCCTGAGTTTTCTCAAACTCATATCCATCGAGTTGGTGATGCCATCCATCCATCTCATCCTCTGTTGTCCCCTTCTCCTCCTGCCTTCAATCCCTCCCAATATCAGGGTCCTTTCCAATGAGTCAACTCTTCACATGAGGTGGCCAAAGTCCTGGAGTTTCAGCTTCAGCATCAGTCCTTCCAATGAACACCCAGGACTGATCTCCTTTAGGATGGACTGGTTGGATCTCCTTGCAGTCCAAGGGACTCTCAAGAGTCTTCTCCAACACCATAGTTCAAAAGCATCAATTCTTCAGTGCTCATCTTTCTTCACAGTCCAACTCTGACATCCATATATGATCACTGGAAAAACCATAGCCTTGACTAGATGGACCTTTGTTGGCAAAGTAATGTCTCTGCTTTTTAATATGGTATCTAGGTTGGTCATAACTTTCCTTCCAAGGAGTAAGTGTCTTTTAATTTCATGGTTGCAATCACCATCTGCAGTGATTTTGGAGCCCAAAAAATAAAGTCTGACAGTGCTTCCACTGTTTCCCCATCTATTTGCCATGAAGTGATGGGACCAGATGCCATGATCTTAGTTTTCTGAATGTTGAGCTTTAAGCCAACTTTTTCACTCTCCTCTTTCACTTTCCTCAAGAGACTTTTATGGCACTTTCTGCCATAAGGGTGGTGTCATCTGCATATCTGAGGTTATTGATATTTCTCCCAGCAATCTTGATTCCAGCTTGTGCTCCACAAATGTTAGTCCTTTCTTCTTTTTTTCCCCTTTTATCTTCTGTTTTTGTGTACGTGTATCCGTGTTGGTCCTGAAAGCAAAGAAGTTGTGACTAGCAAGTTTGAAATATCTTTGTTCTAAGCGCAATTTTGCAGATGGTCTAAAGCAGAGGATTTGCAAAAGGATATTTGTTTTTCATTATGATTTCTCACACTCTTTCCAGTTTACAAAGCACATTTACACACATCATCTTAATTAACCCTCACCAAAAAATGTGTAATCTGAAGCTTATTTTCTCATCCTTCAGGTGAGGAATGTGAAGCTTTCAGAGACTTAGTGACGTTCCAAGAACATATAGACAATAAAGGGCTTCCTTGGTGGTTCAGTGGTAGAGTTCGCCTGCAATGCAGGAGACTTGGGTTCGATCCCTGGGTTGGGAAGATCCCCTGGGGAAGGAAATGACAACCGTCTTCAGTATTCTTGTCTGGAGAATTCCATGGACAGAGGGATCTGGTGCGCTACAGTCCATAGGGTCGCAAACAGTCGGGCATGACTGAAGTGACTGAACACACGCACATAGACAATCAAACTTGGCTCTTGATCTTTGTTATGCAGTCTTTCATTTGTCTTCCTGTCTCACAATGAATCTTGAGCTTAAAATATTATACCCAACTTTCCCATTTTTCCTGGCCACAGGCCTGTCTTTAAGAACATGGGGTACTGATGCAACTTCCTTTAACTTCACTCTGTGATGCATGAAATTGATGCTGTCTTTGTGGATTCAGAAGTCCAGAGAGTTGACTGGGGAACTGAACTTGTAGCCTATTCCTGTTGCCTTAATTCTGACCATCATCGTTACGTGGACTATTGAAATAGGCATCCTTCTACTTCTTGACTCCTTAATGTTGACAGAGTCTTAACTCTGAGGACGTTCTTAAACACTGCAAAGCTCAATTCTGCTCAGATCCTTCCTATGCTGCGCTTAGTTGCTCAGTTCTGTCCAACTCTTTGCAGCTCCTGAACTGTGGCCTACCAGGCTCCTCTGTTCATGGGGATTCTTAAAACAAACATCATTTTCCCATATCCTACAAAACTCAGATCTGAACAACTTGGTCTATGTCAAGGCTCCTCAGCTTCCATCATGTCTTAATAAGCAGCCTACCTTTTAGTAATACTTGTCTTGCCTTAAGAACATTAAAGATGTTTTTCCTTCTATCTAAAATTTCTTCTTCCTTCATCTCTCTCAGAGAACTTGGTGTCTTTCAAAACCTGTGTAGGCTTAGATGAAACTCAATTAAATAAATCATCACGGACTTCCCCCATGCACTGCTGTGACACATCTCACACTATACAGTAGCTACCATTTGTTAATGCCTGTACGCCTTCAATGCAGGGTCATTTCCTTATCCCCTCTGCATTCCTATTGCTACCGTTAGTACCTGACAGTTTTTCATCAGTAAGTATAATACCTTTAGCTTTTCTGTAGATATTTGTTATTGAGTTAAACTCATTCTATTTTATTCATATCTTTCTGAGAGTTTTTGTTATGAATGGGTGTTGAATTTTGTCAGATAATTTTTCTGCAGCAATAGATATAATCATGTAACTGTTTTTCCTTAGCTTATTAATATGGTGAATTACATTGATTAACTTTTGAATATTAAGTCATCCTTGAATAAGTTCCACTTGTTCTATCATATAACCAAATTGTTTTTACATATTGCTGAATTCTTTGCTAGTATTTTAAGGAGTTTTGCATCTATTTGATTAGGGATATTGGTTTGTAGTTTGTATTTTTGTATTGTCTTTTCTTTATTTTGATATCAGGTTAGAATAGTACCTTTCTAGAGTGAATTAAAAAATGTTCCCTCATTTTCAGTTATTTTGAAGAGATTTTTTAAAATTGGTATTAATATTAAATTTTATGTAAGCATTTGATAAAGTTTTCCAATAAAGTCATTTAGGCCTGGATGTTTTTTAAAGGAACTTTTAAATTATAAGTTAAATTCCTTAATAGTTACAGGTGGAGAAATAAATAGCAACCCACTCCTGTATTCTTGCCTGGAGAATCCCATGGACAGAGGAGTCTGGTAGGCTACAGTCCATAGGGTGGCAAAGAGTCAGACATGACTAAGTAACTTCACTTTAATAGGGCTATTCAATTTATCTGTTTCATACTGTGTAAGTTGTAGTAATTTGTGTTTGTCAAACGATTTATCCATTTCAGCTAACTTTTCAAATTTATGTCTGTAGAGTTGTTCATAGGATTTTCTATTTTCCATTTGATATTTTTATTTCTCTGTCAATCTTGGGAAAGGTTGGTCAATATAGTTGATCTTTTTGAAGAACCAGATCTTTGTCTTATTAATTTTCTCTGTCATTTTTTTCTGTTTTAGTGTCATTTATTTATTCTTATTTCCTTACTTTTTCTTGTTTTGATTTAAAATTTTGCTTATTTTCTAGCTTGTGAGGTCAGAGCTTAAGTTATTGATCTGAAACTTTTCCTCTTTTTTAATGTGTGTATTTAGTGTTATAAAATTTCCTTTCAACATTGCACTAGCTATGTCTCACAAATTTTGATAAGGTCTATTTTCATTTCATTCAGTGAAATGTATTTTATAAAAGTTTCTCTTGAGATTTTCTTTTAGTCCTATAGATTGTTTATAAATTTCTTATTTAGTTTTTAATTTATTTGGAGATTTTCCTGTTATCTTTCAATTTATGACTTCTAGTTTAGTTCCATTTTGGTTGAAGAAGAGCACAGTATGATTCCAATTCTTTTAAATTTGATAAAATTTGTTTTATAGGCCAGTAAGTGGTCTATCTTTGTATATCTTTGTATACAGTATATAATGGTATTTATTCTACTGTTATCTGATAGATTGTTCTATAAATGGCCATTTGGGGTTCTGTTGATTGCTGACATTACTGAGTTCTGTGTTGGTTTTCTATCACTGTTGTATTTTTGAAATATCCAACTGTAATTGTGGATACTTCTATTTCTCCTTCCAATTCTACTTTTTGTTCTATCCTATTTCTTCTTTCAGCTTTTGCTTTACTTACTGAAGATTTTTTAGTTGGTACATGAACATTTATATTACTCTGCCTCCTTGGTAAATTGACACCTTAACGTTGTATGATAGTGTTCTCCATCTCTGATATTTCTTTGCCCTGAAATGTACTTTATCTGAAATTGATAGAGCTACTCCTGATCCCTTTAAATTACTATTTGCATTATATATATATATATATATATTTTTTTTTTTTTTTTTTTCTATCCTATTTTCTTCCGCCTGCCCATGTTGTTGTATTCGGACACTGTATGGTTAGGTCGTGTTTCCTAAGCCACGCTGCCAGGCTCTGTCTCCACGGAACTACGGACACCATACCAGTTGGGAGGAGGGTGGACTACTCAGTGTTCCAGAGTTAGTAAGAGCCCATGTTCCTATCTTCTGCTGTCTCAACTGAAATCACTGTTGGTAAGTGCAGAAGAGGCTCATTACTGCTAAGAAGTATTGAAAATATCAACTCCTTACTGAGACTTCTGTGATACTACTCTTGAAGTGGAGTTAGAGTACCTTGCTAAACTTGGAGAAGATAGACATCTAGGATTCTCACTATGCCTTTGTTGGCATAGGTGGAGTAGGTCCACAATTTTTTCTGTAGTGTTTGGCTACAGTAGAGTATTTACTTTCTAAAAGCTTTTTGAGTGGTTAGGCTGCCTTTTTCTAGTCCTCCGTCTAAAGAGAAGAGATTTCTGTTGGGATTTCTTCATTTGCATTTTTTGTCCTTTTGGGGGTTTTGGCTTCTCTAGCACATATTCTGGCATATATGAGGCAATAAGAAAGTCCATGGCATCCACCCCCTTGTCGTTCTCTGAGTCCTGTCAATCTTCTGCTTTCCCCACTTAAGAGTGTTCTTATATTTGTTCTATGTATAATGTCAAGTATTATTCATTGTATTTAGCAGGAGAAATTAGAGAAATATATGAAAATCATCTTCCTAGAAGCAAAAGTTCAGATTTTTTTAAGGCTTTTGAACGTTTGAAGAAGAGCAAGATTGAAAGTAAAGAGATCATTTACAAGATTCTGCGTGGGAAAAAAAAAATAAGCTGGGTGACAAAGAAAAAGGATTCTGAAAAATGTGCAAAATAGTGCAAATGGGGTTGTGGAGATGCTCACAGGGACAAAAAATTATTTAAACACAAGATAGCTTATTACATTTAAAAGCTAGACATAGCTCTGAGATTCCTAGCTACCAAGACAGAAGTAATATAATAACATTTCTCTCATGTATTTAACAGGGAAAAACAGATCTGTTAAATGAGAAAGAAGTTTTCCCTAGCCCCACATTCTAAGAGGGATTATTATTGTGTATTCCTTGTAGAAGAGAATTGTTTAAATTCATAGTTGGATATCTTTAAACTAGTATTTTGCAAAAATATTAGAATGTTTCTGATAGGTAAGCATTTCTTATACTCACCGTCTATAGAAATTGAAGGTATAACCTATATTTGGTCAAGATACTGCTAATAGTAGTTAAGTGAAGTAATTAGCCTCCAACTAATAAAAAAAAATAAAAAAATAAAAGTAATGAAACTAAAGTATGGAAAATAAAAATAAATAAATAAAAAATAAAATATATTGTTTTTTGGGTACTTATTGCGTAGGGAGTCAGAGGATTGGATAGCATATTAGTTCCTCTTGTTGTCTTTTTCAAATACTGGATATCTTAGTTGTTTGTCATGAGTGTTTGGCAAGGTTGAAATGCCAGAAATTTTCAACTTAGTCTCTTTGATTAGTGCATGAAGTGAGTATAATCTGGTATGTTATCTCATGAATACCCATAGTACATGTTTGATAAAAGAATTATTACAATACTGATATATTTAGAACGTAATTTTCAGGTTGAATAAATGCTTTCCAGGAGAAAAACAGTTTTTAATCTATAGAGAATGTTATGGATGAAGTATATTGGGAAAAAAAATAATATTATCGAATGCCTACTATGAATGAGATATTGTTCTTCACAGTCTATGTATATTACTCTTAACTTATAAAATAACTCTGTGAAGTAACTTTTATTTTTCCCATTTTATAGATAGAGAGATGAGACTGACTGACCAGGGGAAGTTAAATCCTTTGCTCAAGGACATATAGCTAGGTTGTGTCAGATTTGGGATTCTATATTCACTCCGTCTCCTTTTCTTCTCCTTATATGAATCATATGTTTCAGCCAGTCTGCTTTATTGAAGGTGAAATGGAAAGAGAAAACGAATGTGAAATATTTGATAAGAAGGAAGTGAATGGAAGTGAGAACACAAATCAATGATTTCAGCTTCTCAGAGGCAGTTTAAATGGAAATTATGACAAAGGAGTTTGCAAGAGCTGGTTCAATGGTAACTTAATCTTTCTGTGAATTTAATTTTTTACAACCTATATTTGGTTTAGCAAGAATCATCAATTATTTGTCATACTTAGTGCTTTATGAGATGTCAGAAAGTGTTTGGGCATTTTCGGTGTAGGTGTATATTGCCAACATATGTATGTGTGTGTGTGCTCTGAAATTTTTACTTTGATATGGATTAGTTAAAATATAGATCCCTTGTAAGCTCAAAGGCCATCTGGGTTGGTGCAGTCTCTTCTTTGATCAGTAGGGACCCCATACCATGAGAGATTAAGTGACTTGACTAAGGTTTCATAGTGACTAGCTGTAAACCTGCAACTGAGCTCAATCTTTCTGAATCCCAGTCCAGTACTCCCTAGGAAAGCAGTCTGACGGCTTTCAGAATAAGTCTATTTGTCTCAAGATAAGACTGCCTAATTTTAAATGTTATTTAAAATGTCCAATTCCTTCTTCTTATTAGCTTAATATTTTGCAGTGCTATAATTCAATCATTGTGCTTGAAATTATGGCCTTAGAAAATACAATTGAAAAGTACCAATTGCCTTACCTAGGAGGACCTTATACAGTAAAAAGTCCACTCAACTGTGAGCTCCTAGGGAAAAGGAACATATCTCAATTATTTTCTAATTTCCAGCACTTGGCTTAGGGCCCAGATGAATTTTGTTTGAATGGGTGAATGAATGAAATTCAAAGAAGTCATAACACTGTTCAGCATTAGAAATGAGAAAGACTTTTAAAAAATTATCTAGTCCAATACCTCAACTTTAAATATGAGAAAACAGAAAAAAGACAGTATATGGCATAATGCCATACAAGCTAAAAATATAGTGCAGTTATACATATTTTTACCATAAAAAACTGTCCCCTTTAAGGCCATATTCAGATTTCATAATCTTGCACTGCACAATTCCAGGTGGTACTGCTCATCTTAGAGTTGATATGAATGGTACTCTCATAAATGTGTAGCTGTACATAGTGGCTCGGTACCTGAGATAGGTGTTACTGATCTACTTTACAGATAAGGGAACAAGCCTAAAGAGGAAGTGACTTATCCAAGATCAGATGAATTGTATATAGCGGAACCAGTATTAGATCCCTGTTTTTTATAATTCAATACTTTCTTTCTTAGAGCACTCCAGTCTGAGATATGTCATTTAGTCTCCCATGCCTTACCCTATAACACATTCTAGACAACATTTAAAGCAGAAACCCACACACACTGTTTATAGATCTATTTCTGAATCTGTCTTCTTGGTTTTCAACCCTTTTCCCACTTTTCTACTTCTAGTTTTGCCTTTTCTCTATGGCTCATGCTATCTTTCCAACTACAACCTTGGCTTGCCTTCATCTTAGGTTTTCTTATACTTTTGGCTGCTTTCATAATTCAGCCTCATTCCCTGTCACCTCCTACCTTAGTTTACTTTCACTCCAGCAAATGTCTTCACTGTCATGATGGGCTTTAGACATGATGTCATTTTATTTCTAATGTGAGACTTAGCATAATGTCCTTTGTATACGCTCCTACCTTTTCTGACTTTCTTCTTCAAGTCCTCCCTGAGAATCATCTTGCCACCTTGCACAATTTCATTCCCTGCATGCTGTCTCTGGGTGATTCATCTCTTCCTGTTACACAGGCAGGCACACCAACACCTACACACGCAGGTGAATCTGCTCCAATGATATATTTTAATTTCAGATTTAGTCAGAAGTAATTAAGCCTCTCTATAATGAGGATGGGCACCGAGTTTTAAAAATTCATGTTGTTTCATACATCCCATGCGTGGTTTGTGTCACCCTCGCTTGCAGAGTAAGAAGGAGCCCCTAGTGTAGTTAGATTAATTAATAGAAAGAGAATAAACTTAATGGAGCCAGAAAAGTGCCAAAAATGGTACTTTCCCCCCTATATCTCATTCAGAGGGAATGGCCATCCTGGGATTGCGGCAGGGGATGGCAATTGCATTTTAATTACAGAACTGATGGTTTCGGTGCTACACCAGATGGAAGGTCCTTTTTAAAGAGTCCCACTCACCATCTCTGTCAGTTTTTTTTTTTTTTTTTTTTTAATCTGATGCTGGTTAACAAAACCAGACAGGAGACAAAAGTGATGAGGCTGTGTTCTGATCCCATGAATTTTATTCCCTATTCTGTTGCTTGTCTTGTGAGTTCAGCCAGATCTTGACTTCTGTGAAAAAGATGCTCCTTCAGGCACTTCAACAAATGAAGGGGAAAGGATGAGATTGGAAGAAAGGAAAGATTCTTCTTCCCCTTCCTGTATCATCCTGGTGGTTACTTTATTGCCTACAAAGCACTTTCATTTTCCATTATATCACTTAATCATGATAATTCAGTAACAGTGGTATTATTATCTCCTTTTTAGTGAGATAAAAAAATTGAGATAGGACACTTAGCTCTTACAGGTTTATCAATGCAAGTCTAGCAATGTGAATCAGTGAATTACTAGTGTTAAGGCAATAATAAAGTAAAAGATTTCTTTGTTCTCAAACTATTCAAAAATATAGAGTTATGGATCTAGAAGCCTTCTAACACCTCATCTCATTTGATGGAAAAGAAAACTAATATTCAAATGGTGTAATGGAGGGCAATGTAGGATATTTGAAAAAGCATGGGCTTTGTAACTATTACTGGAAAAGTTTTACTTCTGCATTTATGTCTTTGGATTCAGGAATCAAGTCCAAGCTTCACTTTACTCATTGTAAAATGCAAGATTGGACTGGTATAAACTGAAACCCCTCTAGCCTTAGATCCTGTCCATTCCAGAGCCCAGACTTGTCTACATGTAGGCTAGAAATCTTTTTTTTTAAAAATACTTATTGTGGGTGGTAGTGGCTCATTTTGGGGAATCCAAGTTCTTAAAAATGATTCTTAACAGCATAGACTGGAAAGACGAGTCCTGAATTGTAATTAATGGAGACTAAATTTTTGAGGAATTTTTAGAATTTTGTCACACAGGAGAAAAATAGCAAGAACATTCTGGGAAGCCACAATTTACCTAGAAATTACAGTAATTCAAATGTGGCTCTGGGGCTGATGTGAAAAGTTCATTCTAAGGCACACCATGTTACTCTACCAAGTGTCTTGCCAAACCCTGCAACAAGTTCTGAAATAAAGGATGAATCATTGGAAATCAGTTCTAGTGTCTTCTGCCTTCATCTTGACCATTTGACTGAGTGGTGTCTGTCCCTCAAAATCTCCCCCTTTGACTTTTTCTCCTTCAGAGAAGAATCATTTGTTATCTTCTCACTATAATTAGATGATTTGAGGGGGATAAACATCAGACCTTCACAGCTGTCGAGGCCTTGATTTATAGGAAAATTATTTGTTCTAATTATACAGAATGATTCATAGCTTATGCAAATGTGTGATTTATTACTAGACCACATCTTTTATAGGTAGGCTCCTTCCTCTTTAGATTCTAGTAAAGTACTTCCTAAGAATAGTAATATTATCTAAATCAAGCTACTGGATTCCTTTCATCCTTCTTCTGACAGCCTATAATACTGATGGCATGCATTCATTTGACAAAAAGTTATTTAGCAATCTCTGTGAACAAAACACTGGGAATATAGAAATGATGGTCACTTTTGCTGATATAGAGGACATGGGAGAAGGGCATGTTCTACAGCATTTTAACATCCCTTATCTCAAGTGAGCCTCACAGCAGCCTTATAAGATAGGTAAAATAACTCTTATTATGAAAGTTTTATATATGAGAAGATAGACTCAAAGATGGCAAGTGACCTACCCAAAGTCACTTAGCTATAGTAATTACAGAATCCACTGGAATAATCCACAATTTCTGGCAACCAGTGTCAGCATGCATGCACTCACGTGTGTGTGTTTGGGTGTGTATGTGGCAGTGGGATGGAATCAGGGCTGAGGATTATTTTTCCATGTGTAAAAGGATGGAAAATGTATGAAATTTTCTCAAAATGGTTCCACAGCTAAGCTTCCCGACACAGAACCTTACACTCCACTTAAGGCATTGAAGTCTGATATTTAAATTTAAGTGTTTTGGGGAGGGATTCATATCTTAATCTATTACTTGTTATTCATTCTTTCAGTCTTTTTTTCTGTCATATAGTAAGTCTTATTAGAAATTTTCCAGTGTCTGATCTTGACGTAGTAGCTAGGTAGAAGAAGAGTGAAAAGTGACATTTGCGGGATGTGATAAAAACATCAGTTGGACATGGTGTGTCTCTTTGTGGAATCCACTGGCTATCTTCAATATTTCCATTTATTGGCATACTAAACTTTCTATGTTCAAGCTTCTGAGAATCACACATAGGAAAATAATATTTTTCTATTTCTGGATTGGGTATCAACTCCAAGCCTCCCTTCTTTCTTCCTCTGCTGGTGTATACTTGTGTTATCTTACTAGACATTGAGTTCTTTGAAATAAGAAATGTATTCCATCTCTGTTTCTTCACTGCCTGATTCATAGTAAGTTCTCAACAAATGAAAGATCTGGGAATGACAGATCATTAATGCATTGTTAAAGATGCCTTCACTTCTTTCTCTTAATACTTCCTCTGTTCTATCTAGCCCCAACTTAATTCCTCTTTGTTCTCCAGAGCCAGAGAAAGTGTACTCAGAATCTCTTCTTCAATCTAAAAAAAATATCAAAAAATCTTCCTCTGTTATTTTTAAACCCTGCCAAAGTTCTCCCTATTCTCATCCCGTAACTTTCTGAGTGCTAAAGAAAGAATATAAAGAAGGAATATATTATTGTGAACATAGTGTAACCTTGGATAAGTCACTTAGCTCCCTGAGACTCAGTTTCTTTTCCTGTGAAAAAGTAATAATCTCTACTTCTTGGGTTGTCTTTGTAAGCAAATGAAAGCCTATGTTGCCAACTTCTATTTAAAATTTGCCCTAGGAAACTGCTCCTCCAGAAGTTTTCTCTGACCTGGTTGCTTTCTCATTTCTTCAGTTGCCTGGTTTCCCTCTGTTTGATACTTATATTTGTTCTCTGATTTAATTTGCCTTTCTCCTCTAATATATAGTGGAATTTTAGACTTCCTCTTATTAATCTTTATGTTCAGTAATATTCATCCGACGTATGTTTATTGAGCACCTGTTATGTGTCAGGCACTGTGCCAGATGTTGAGAGTTCAGCAAGCAGTAAGACCAATACAGTCTCTGCTCTGAGGAGTTAACGGTGTTTAGTTTACATTCAGCACAGAACAGGACTAAGTATTTGTTGGATGAACTAATGAAAAATGAATGAATGCATAAATCAGTTAAACAATTTAGTAACTATAGAGAACTATTTAGATGTTAACTATATATACTCTTAAGTAAATTCAGTTGGGATAAGGATTTGATTCAATGTTTAATATAACTTCCCAGAGTTTTCTTTAAATTGATGTGGCATTCCCCATGCTTGTGGTTTGTTTATCATCTGAGAGTTAGTTTAGACAGAATCCTTTTCCTAGTGTAATCAGTCACCGTCTTTTTCTAACTAATATCTTTCTTTACTGATAACTTTTGACTTTTGGATGAGAGAAAGCCTCAGAAAGAAAAGGGGCAGAATAAACATATTTTTCTTTATCTTAAAATAAAGAGTTACATGTATTAATTCATGTCAAAGTATGACAAAACCCACTGAAATATTGTGAAGAAATTAGCCTCCAACTAATAAAAAAAATTAAAAAAAAAAAAGAATAAAGAAATTTTCTCCGATGATACAATAGTAATAAAGTTAGCTCCATGAACACCCAGCTCCTGGGTCTGTAATTTTTGTTTGAAAGCTAACATTTCAAGTTCATGGTAAAAAATTAGATTGGACATATAATTTATATTTCGAACCTGAAAACTTTAATGAAGGAGTACTACTGATAATTATGCTAGGCTAACTCTATGCATAAACTAAGATTGTCCTTAGTAAACCAGGATACATATGTTCTCCATAGTAATAGCATAGTGCCAAACATGGGCTAAGGATTTGAACCCATGGGCCAACAGTGGGTTCAGTCCTGACTCTGAAATTTAATGTTAGTATAACCTTGGACAAGTTGCTTGAACTCTCTACACTTGTTTATCTATCTATAAAATAAAGTTACTGAATATATCTTCTGTATATATGGCACTAATTGAGATACATTAAAGCTGCCTAACACAACCTGACATATAGTAGATAGTCAAACAATATGTTTCCTTTTTTTTAAATTCTTGTAGCAGCAGCTCTGACATTAACTCAGTGTATGATCTTGGAAAGTGTCTCCCATTTTCTTATCAGTAAAATGGCGAGGTTGCAATACTTGATCTCTCTATACTCTAGTCATTTTTCCCATCTCAAATAACCTTGTTGCCATAAACCTCCTCATTATCTTGGCAATCTTGATATCTATAGAATATGTCTCGGATACACATGATATAAAAACAGCCCCCGAATCCTCCATCAGACTATCACACCTTTAAGTTCAGAAATTACGATTGTCACATTAGGGGGCCCTTCTCAGCTGCCAGTCACATTCTGTGCTCCTCTCTCAGAACTACTATAGTCCAAGATGATAGCTCTTGAATATACAACCTTGTTGCATCACACAAAATGGGATATCCAAGAGTGACACAAAATAGTCTCTAATACTTTTAATCCAAACTTTAAGCTATTTGTTGAATGAAGAGCTTGTCAGAGCTGATCCATTACCCTCTGAGAATTCTCTTTTCCATATTAAATAACCCAGATTCTTTAAACTGATCCTTTTAAGGATGTGCTGAGGGTGTGTTACTTAGTCACTGATGGTTCCCTTTGTTGGAATCTAGTCAACTGACCTCCATTTCATTTGAAGTGCAGTTACTGTCTTACCAGTCTGTCACACAAGCTCATTGATTCTGTCCTTAAATTTGTTGAAACTGTCCCTCTTCCCTGTTTCCTCTGCTCCACAATTCTGTTTAGCTAAAATTAACAGTTATTAACACTTATCAAATGCTACTACTAGGCAGTGAAGACATAAAGATGGAAAAGACAGTCCTAGCCTTCAAGGAGATATGGTTTCTTAATGTTAGAGCTTGAAATAGCATTGGCATTCATCTAACTGCCTAATTATACAAACAAGGAATTTGATACTCAGAAAGGGAAAGTGACTGGTATTAAATCACACAGGTTAATAGATTGCAGAGGTAAGTCTAGGATCCAGACTTTTGACCCTCCACTCAAGAATCATTTCCTCTTTACCACTGTAAACTTGAAGATGTTAATACCCAGCCCCTTCATGGTATCACTCTGTGGTATCATTAATATCATAGTTACCATTCTATGTAGTACTTTAGGTTTACAGTTTCATACCAGTCATCTAATTTAATCATTATAATACCCTTACAAGAATTTATTATTATTAATCATGCTAACTGAATCTCAGAGAGGTTAGGTAGCTTGTCTTGGTGTAAGTCCTAAAACTTAAGACTCCAAATCCATTATTTTTTGGTATACCATACTTCTTTTTGTTGGCACAAATAGGTATTATACTATGACTGATAAGTGCTGGGGAACAGAGATGTTTAAGCCATGAATCCTACTTTTGGAGCGTATAATCTACACAGATCATCCACTGAAATTAGTAGCCATGCTCGGAGCTGTGTAAGGGCTTCCTAGAACTGTGATAGCCTCTAAAGATTGCTATAGATAACCCCCTAATTTTAAAAACTGCAAAAATAAAAGGTCTATGTTACTTATTTTTGATAAGGCAACAAATGAAATTTTTACCAAATTAATCTAAGGTTGCTTGGGGAAAATTGGAAGGTAAAATTACTCCATGTTAACATTGGATTTTATCATATATATATAACAAACGTTCACAACCATTGTGGTCCAATACAGAGAAGTGACTTGTCCAAGGCCTTATAGAAGGAAGTTGACAGGGAAAAAAAAAAGGTTAAAAATAAATTATAAGAATCATTTAGAATGTCATAACTGACTAAAATGTCTTAAAATTTCAACTCAAGACCCTGGAGGAGCTGCATACAGAGAGTAAAATGTGCCTCATTAAGCAGCAGCTTTCAAAGAGCCTCTTGAACCTCTCTAAATGAGAGAGGCCTTGCGGTTGCTCAAGCATGCAGTGACTAGTTGTCTAAAATCCTAATCAGATACAGGCTTGAAGACAGAAGAGCAGACTTGATGAGGGCTCCATAGAAATTCTGTTTTTAAGTCTGATGTTGAGGGAGTGCCTCTCCAAGCCAAAGGAAGGAATCCTTAGGCTGAGTTTCACAGGCATTCCTCACTTCTTGGTGCTCAGTGAATCGAGTTCCAAACTAAAGACTTGAAAGATGAGGGTGAATGAAAAGGGTGAACTGTTTATTTAAAAGAAAAGCAGGACTTCAGTGTATGTATCTTTAATTGATTGATGTGTGTTGGAAGAATGACTTATGTACATATATGCAACTCTTTTTTAAAAGATTCTATTCCCATATAGGCCATTGCAAAGTACTGAGTGAGTTCCCTGTGCTTGCAGCAGGTTTTCATCAGTTGTCTATTCTGTGTGTAGTCATGTGTATGTGTCAATCACTTTGCTATACACCTGACCAAGGCATGTGTGCTTGCCATGTCGCTTGAGTCATGTCCAACTCTGTGCTTCCCTATGGCCTGTAGCCTCCTAGGTTCCCCTGTCCTTGGGATTCTCCAGGCAAGAATACTGGAGTGGGTTGCAATGCCCTCCTCCAGCCTGAAACCAATACGACATTGTAAATCAGCTGTAGTCCAAGATTTTTTTCTTTTCTTTTTTTTTTTTTAAAGAATCATCTGAATGTCAACCAATAAGTTCAGGTTGTCAATTGGTGAATATATTTATAAACAAGTCAAAGTCCCTGTCCTCATTATCTTGGGATATAAAAGAAAAGAAACATAAAGAAAAGAAAGAAAGCTATAAAGAAACAAGGTAAGGAATAGCGAATGCTGGTTGAATGTGGGGGAGGGGAACTGTTTTGACTCAGATGGAATCTGAAGGCTTCCATGAGGAGGTAGACTAAGGGCAGCATCCTGACTAATGGAGAAGAATGATTGGTGGGAAGGTGTGAGCACAGAGTATGTACAGAGAGTATTTGTGGTTGTTCAGTCACTCAGTCACGTCCAACTCTTTGAAATTCCATGGACTGCAGCACACTAGGCCTCCCTGTTCTTCACCATCACCCAGAGTTTGCTCAAACTCATGTCCATTGATTCAGTGATGCCATCCAAGTATGTCATCCTCTGTTGTTCCCTTCTCCTCTGTCTTCAATCTTTCCCAGCATCAGGGTCTTTTCCAGTGAGTCAGTTCTTCGCATCAGGTTGCCAAAGGAATGGAGTTTCAGCTTTAGCATCAGTCCTTCCAATGAATATTCAAGACTGATTTCCTTTAGGATGGACTGGTTGGATTTCCTTGCAGTCCAAGGGACTCTCAAGAGTCTTCTCCCCATATATATTACCATATGTGAAATAGATCATCAGTGCAGGTTAGATGCATGAGACTTAGATGCTTAGGGTCAGTGAACTGGGAGGGCCCTGAGGGATGGGATGGGGAGGGAAGAGGAAGGGGCGTTCAGGATGGGGGACCCATGCACACCTATGGCTGACTCATGTCAATGTATGGCAAAAAACACTACAATATTGTAAAGTAATTAGCCTCTAATTAAAATCAATTAAAAACAAAAACAGTCTTCTCCAACACCACAGTTCAAAAGCATCAATTCTTCATTGCTCAGCTTTCTTTATGGTCCAACTCTCACATCCATACATGACTATTTGAAAAACCAAAGCTTTGATTAGGTGGACCTTTATTGGTAAAGTAATGTCTCTGCTTTTTAATATGCTGTCTAGGTTGGTCCTAGCTTTTCTTCCAAGGAGGAAGTGTCTTTTAATTTCATGGCTGTAGCCACCATCTATAGTGATTTTGGAGCACCCCCTGCCAAAAAAAAAGCCTCTCACTGTTTCTATTGTTTCCCCATCTATTCGCCATGAAGTGATGAACCCAGATGCCATAATCTTAGTTTTCTGAATGTTGAGCTTTAAGCCAACTTTTCACTTTACTCTTTCACTTTCATCAAGAGGCTCTTTAGTTCTTCTTTGCTTTCTGCCATAAGAGTGGTGTCATCTGCATATCTGAAGTTATTGATATTTCTCCTGGCAATCTTGATTTCAGCTTGTGCTTCACCCAGCCTGGCATTTTGCATGATGTACTCTGCATATAAGTTAAATAAGCAGGGTTACAATATACAGGGTGACAATCTGGAACCAGTCTGTTGTTCCATGTCCAGTTTTAACTGTTGCTTCTTAACCTGCATACAGACTTCTCAGGAGGCTGGTAAGGTGCTCTAGTATTCCTGTCTCTTTCAGAATTTTCCAGTTTGTTGTGATCCACACAGTCAAAGGTTTTGGCATAGTCAATAAAGCAAAAGTTAGATGTTTTTCTGGAACTCTGCAAGATGGCGGAGGAATAAGACATGGAGATCACTTTCTCTGTCGTAAATTCATCAAAAGATCATTAGATTACTGAGCAACTTCCACAGAACAACTTCTGAACATTGGTGGAGGACACCACGCACCCAGAAAGGCAGCCTATTCTCTTTGAAAGTAGGTAGGACAAAGTATATATTTTATATATTGCCTTATTAAATAGTTAATCATTTGAATTCATTTGAAGAGGAAGTATAGGCTATTAGTTTTGTGGTATAATTTGAGGGACACAAGAAAACCCCCAAATCCCAACCCAAATCATCTCAATGTTAAGCTTCCACCATGGAGTAATAGAATCTCAGGGTTAGAAAAGATACAGGAAATCATGGGGTATATTCACAAAGCCCTTTCCACCAAATGGGTAGAGTCTCCTGTGCTATGCCCAGCCTCTGTCTGGTTGTCTCCAATTAGAGGGAAATTCTGACTTCACAGGCAGCCTGTTCCACATTTGGCTGCTGTTATGGTGAGAAGGTCCTTCCCAATACTGACTTGGAATCAGTCTCCCTACACCTCAGATATACAGCAAACTTTGGGAAGTCTAATAGGAACTGGGCAAGGAAACAGGATCTCCAGGAGTTTGTTTTGTTTCTGTCTGTCATCCAAGTACGTTCATGATTCTCTCCTTTTTCTCAAATTATGCAGTATCAGTGTCTGTCTGGGTGAGTTTCTTTTGTCACTGGTTTCTGTAGTCATTTCTTTAAAATTCAATCTCCTGAATTTCTCATTACCAGGGTTGGAAGAAACTTCCACATTAGGATTTAGTTTGTTCTCAAATGATTCTTCTATGCTGGCTGCTTTGAATGGTGGTACTGAATAAAATAGACTCAGATTATCTTTATGATCACAATAAGTTTTAGACAGCCTATGGGCTGATAATTTCTAATTTATAAATCCTTGAAAGGAACCAAAGTGGGAGGCAGGAAAGTTGGGTTCTGGTGTAACTCTGCCTTCCATTCATTATTTAACCTTGAGTAAGTAAGTCTGTCTCCCTATAGGCCTCGATTCTTTTATCTCTAAAATACCTGGAACTGAATTTAGTATTCATTATCCCTTCTCTGAGTCTATGCACAGGTTGAAGAATATTTGAAAATTTCCATGCAGTCTCATTAATTAAGTGTTCTTTATCTGATTGGGCACACTTGAGGAGGCTGTAACTTTTTTCATTGTTTCATTTATGGCCAAATTCTGATATAAGAGAAAATGAGAAATTTTAGTGGCAGCATATCATTAACTTTATTGTTCTTAAAGCATGTGAAAGATTCCATTTTATTTATTTTATTGTTTTTCTTGCTGTTAGCTAAAATTGATTGAAGGTGACGAGGTAGGGTTGAGTAAAGATGGCTAAGGCTCCTATTTAGAAAGATTTATGGAAAAATGTCTTTGGCAGTTGCCATATCATACCGTAAGTTGATAGTTAGTTAGCTATAATAATTCTGCTGCTTTTAAAAGAGTTATCATAAAGGATATATTAGTGGATAATATTTGCCAACTCTTCATTGGAATTAATCAGTTTTTTTTCTCATTGTTAATGGCTTAGGAGGGGGTATAACGTTATTTAAAAATCACATCTCAAAGAATGTGTCAATTAATGGTGACACTGTATGAATAAGAGCCCTTAAGAAGCAATCCTGTTTGGTGGCCTTAGCTGCCTCATCCATCTGTGTAGGACCATTTGTTTGTCTTTGATTCATAAACATTTATCAAGCACTGCCACTTGCCAGGCTCATTGCTAGATGTTGAGATACAAAGACAAAAATGGAAGAGTTAATTCATCTTAAACTGTTTTTTTTTTTTTCTGATATGTATCCCTGCATGAGCATCTGCCATGTGCCTAACTGCATCAGTGGCAGTGGGAGACAGTAGATATAAATGTCATTAAGCACTTTGGGAGGATTCTCTTCTATGTCTCCAGCACACACACAGCACAGTATCTGGCACAGAAGAAGCACTCAGCTAACACTTGGGATAGGGAATGAATTCATGAGTGATAGTTCCTTTAGAGGATCTTTATCTTGTTAGTTCTGAAACTAATCCTTACTACACAATCAGAGAGCCCACAATCAGAGGAGAACATCTTTTATATGAGACATGCTAAGATAGAGTCATGCACATGAAGAGATAACAATTAATTCTACCGTGAAGATATGAGGAAGATGAAAGAGCATGAGAAAATATAAATATGGTAAAAGCACATGCTCTGTGCTCAAAGGTTACCAAAGGCTCATATAATCAAGGTAAAAGTGGGGTATAATGGGTAACAGATGGGAGAATAGCAGGAAATATCTCAGAAATACAAGTTATGCAGAGTTTCAAATGCCATAATAAGTAGTAGACCTTGACCCAGTAAGTGATGAAAACATATCAAAGAGTTTTAAGCAGAAGAATGATATATCTTTATTTGTGTTTTATAGTTTGCCCAGGCATTGGTGTAAAGGGTGGATTGGAGTAGGGTAAGATTGGAGGCAGAAACATAATTTAGTCCAGATGAAAGGTAGACAAGAACAATATCATTGGAATGGAAGAAATGGAGTCTACCTTACATTGGAAGCCTAATCAAACAAAATATCTGAGCTAGAGAGAAATTAAACATGTTTTTAGGGAGAGAGGAGAGAGCCAGTGGAGAGCACGTGATTAAAAGTGTATGAGGGCATGGATGTCCTAGGAGAGGCTGGAAGGATTGGAATCTAGGACATAAGATAAAGGGTTAGTATTGGGCAAAAGGAAAAAAGAAAAAGAAGGGCATGATAAAAAAAAAAATGTTTTATTCTTATTACATTCAAACACTGTCTGTGGGTCTCAATACTTTTTGTACTCAGTTATTCAGCCACACCTCTGAGTTGTTTCAAAGACACTGTCCAGGTTAACCAATGGGTGATACCATTTCTTTTTCATTCACTCAACGATAGTCTTTGAATACCAATTATATGCCAGTCCCTAAGCTGGACCCTGAGGGTATAACAATGAATCAGATCCAATCTCTAGTTATGAGAAGCCCTTAGTCTATAAGGAAAGACTGTTGTATAAATTAGTCAATGTTCTAAAATGTTACAAGTGCTTTAACAAAAATTAGAAATAATTACTCCTACCTAGGTTTGGAGGTAGGGTGAACAAAAAATCACATGTCCAATTCTTTTGCGACCTTATGAACTGTAGCCTGTCAGGCTCCTCTGTCCATGGAATTTCCCAGGCAAGAATAATGGAGTGGTTGCCATTTTCTTCTCCAGGGTATCTTCCTGACCCAAAGGTCAAACCGGCATTTTCTGTATTGGCAGTCAGACTCTTTACCACTGAACTACCTAGGAAGACCAAAGGCACTAGAGCTGAATTTTGAAATTGTGACTGCCTTAAATTTTATCTGTTTAGAATAGTGTGTTTGACAGAGTTCTAAGATACTCCTCCTAACTCTCTGTACCCTCTCATGATGTACATGTCCTGGATAATTTCCTCTCCTTGAGTGCAGGTAGAATCTGTGAATTTGATTAGAAAGCACTCTCCATGATTATGTTAGGTTATATGGCAAAATGGATTTTGCAAATGTCATTAAAGTCCCAAGTCAGTTGACCTTAAAATAGGAAGATTATCTGAATGGGCCTGACCAAATTACATGAGCATTTTAAACTTAGGTATAGAGGTCAGATGACTCAGTGGGTAACACCGCAATATTCTAAAGTAATTATCCTCCAATTAAAATAAGTTAATTAATTTTTAAAAATGTGCATGCAATTCAGGAGGCATAGGAGACACAGGTTCAACCCCTGGGTCAGGAAGTTCCTTTGAAGGAGGAAATGACAACCTGCTCTAGTATTTTTGCCTGAAAAATTCCAGGGACAGAGGAAGCGAGCAGGCAACAGTCCATGGGGTCTCAAAGAGTCAGATACAAGTAAGAAAGTAAGCACATGTGCACCTAGAGGTCAGAGGTGGAAAATGTCAGAGATTCTAAGTACCACAAGGATTTGACATCAGTCAGTTCAGTTCAGTTGCTCAGTCTTTTCTGACTCTTAGTGACACCATGGACTGCAGCATGCCAGACTTCCCTATCCATCACCAATACCTGGAGCTTGCTCAAACTCGTGTCCATTGAGTCAGTGATGCCATCCAACCATCACATCCTCTGTCATCCCCTTCTCCTGCCTTCAGTCTTTCCCAGAATTAGGGTCTTTTCCAGTGAGTTAATTCTTCTCATCAGGTGGCCAAATTATTGGAGCTTTAGTTTCAGCATCAGTCCTTCCAATGAAAATTCAGGGTTGATTTCCTTTAGGATTGACTATTTTGATCTCCTTGCAGTCCAAAGGACTCTCAGGAGTCTTCTCCAACACCACAATTCAAAAGCATCAATTCTTTGGTGCTCAGTCTTCTTTATGGTCCAACTCTCACATCCATACATGACTACTGGAAAAACCATAGCTTTGACTAGACAGACCTTTGTATTTAATGTCTCTGCATGTTGATATGATATCTAGGTTGTTCATAGCTTTTCTCCCAAGGAGCAAGCATTCTTTAATTTCATGGCTGCAGTCTCCATCTGCAGTGATGTTGGAGCCCCAAAAAATAAAGTCTCTCACTTTTTCCATCGTTTCTCCATCTATTTGCCATGAAGTGATGGGACCGGATGGCTTGATCTTAGTTTTTTGAATGTTGAATTTTAAGCCAGTTTTGTCACTCTCCTTTTTCACTTTGATCAAGAGGCTCTTTAGTTCCTCTTTACTTTCTGCCATAAGGGTGGTGTTATCTGCATATCTGAGATTATTGATATTTCTCCCTGCAATCTTGATTCCAACTTGTGCTTCATCCAGTCTGGCATTTCACATGATGCACTCTTCACGCAAGTTAAATAAGTAAACTGACAATATACAGCCATGACGAACTCCTTTCCCAATTTGGAATCAGTCCATTGTTCCATGTCCTGTTCTAACTGTTACTTCTTGACCTGCATACAGATTTCTCAGGAGTCAGGTAAGGTGGTCTGTTATTCCCATCTCTTGAAGAATTTTCCACAGTTTGTTGTGATCCACAGAGTCAAAGGCTTTGGTGTAGTCAATGAAGCAGAAGTAGATTGATTTGAAGATGGAGGGGTCCATGTGGCAAGAAATGTAGGTGACTTTTAGGACAGCAGCTCCCAACTGACAACCATCAAGAAGACAGGTACCTCTGTTCTACAACCGGAAGGAACTGAATTTCTGCCAATAACAAGAATGAGCTTGAGAGCAGATTTTTCCCCGCCTCCAGCCCAGCTTGATTTCAGCCTTGTGATATTCTGAACAGAGAATCCAGTCATGCCATGCCATGCTTTGGACATACAGAACTGTGAGCTCATAAATGAGTATTGTTTTAAGCTGCTAAGTTTGTGGTAATTTGTTACATAGCAGTGGATGACTTATACAGATGGCTTTGCAACTGAGTCTATCCTAGTGAGACTCAAAGCTTTGTTTTTCTGTGGAGTAAACTTGGACTTGGGTAGATTTACTGAAAGATTTATTCTCTCCTTGCAGGTCAGTTTTGTTTTATAAATAACTTTTTCCTAAAAAGGATTGAGCCAAATATTTCTACTTTCTTGTGGCCTCCAAATTAAGCTGTTCCTTTGAAAACATCTTTTTGAAATGATAGTTAAACAGTTAATTTGAAGATGCTGTTTACTTTTCCTTTTATTGCTTTTTTGTAGACTCCCTAGACTATATGTTGAATGAATAACTGAATGATCCCATGAAACATTTCTGAAAAATCTGAAAGACTAGTGATTACTTTTTCCAGCTATGTGGAGAACTACAACCACTTATGTAAAACTTTATATAAAGTCAGTCTATAACTTTGACTGGTATTACTTCATCTTTTCTGTTTCCTACACTGGACTCAATACTTTGCCCAACTATTAAATTTTAGTGTTCCTAGGGGTTCTGTACTGGACACTCTGCTTGTCTCACTTTATCTTGTTCCCTGAGTGTTCTTATTGAATGTCATGTCTTTAAAGGCCTAAACTGATGATTTTTCAAAATTCTATCCCTAGCTTCAGATCAGGGGCTGGGTGGATCCAGGATTTATATAAATATCTTAGATTTTTCCACCCTAGTCTCTTCTTCCTTAATTATTCCCTCCAGAGAGTCTTATATTGAGAAGGAGTTTCTAGCCAAGAAAAAAGGAAGCATTTTCTAATTTCAAACATTTTAAGTTTGAAACCAAATGTATTACTGGAAGATGGTTTCTCCAGAAAAGGTTTCATGTGTGTGGGTCTAGCTGGCAGCCAGGTGAGGTGACCAATCTGCTTGGAGTAGATTCCATAGTGTTGCCTATAATCTGTGTTCCAAAGTTATTCTGAGGTGCTCCTTAGTCTCCGAAGTAAAATTTAGATTTGGACACTTGAGAAAGGAGTGCAAAAAAATCCAAAATGGATAGTTTGACAACAGATGTTACTGGAGTGGTGAATAATGAGGCAGACACTGTCTATAGGAATTTGAAAAGTGTAAATAACAGAGAGTGGCTGGCCCTCTAGGAATGAGCAGGTGAAGCCCGATAAAGCCAGAGATTTTATCAAATGTAGGTTGATTTATCAAGGAATACCACCATATAGCCTGCTGTACCTATATCTATAGGTCTATGGGAGTACCTCCTTCTAAAGATTGTGGTTACTTTCCAAAAAATTGCTGGGTACATCCCACACCACTATCAGTCTCCTCTCCACCAGAAAACACCTATAGTGTCTAAACACTTCCTATAGTGTCACATCACACCTTTTCCAGAAGGTGTGGGCACTTTCTGCCCTATGCTCAGCTCTTGAGGGAATGCTTGCACCTAGGCAGAGATGGTGAGGCATGATCTAATTTCTACTGGTGAATGTAGCCTTAAGTATTCCACATTTTAAATACCTCATACTAATAAAATAATGCTCTCCGTCTTATATGATCTAATTTTATCTCAAATATCACTGCTACTCCTCTTCCATGTCAAAATCCCTTCCTAAGTTATAAATATTTTCCATTAAAAATCCCCTCATGTAACACAGTAATTTCAGAGAATGGGCTTTGAAGTCAGGAAGGACTAGGTTTAAATTCTGCCTCAGCCACTTAGATATATACCTTTAGGTATCTTATTTCCTCAGTATGACTCAGTTTTCTTGTCTTTAAAATGGAGATAGTACATACTGCCAGGTCTATAGTAAGTATTAATTTACATTATATACGTGTA
Source organism: Muntiacus reevesi (assembly GCF_963930625.1). NCBI lineage: Eukaryota > Metazoa > Chordata > Mammalia > Artiodactyla > Cervidae > Muntiacus > Muntiacus reevesi. The sequence continues at coordinate 155,422,577 of NC_089249.1, forward strand.
AAATTTAATGCAATAACATACATGTTGAAGGAACTCAAGAGATTCCAGTTTTTAATTACTTTGTAAATATTATTTTTCATTTTAACAATCTTCATTATAAATATTGATCAATCATATATATCCTCACTTCAAATACCCTAGAATGATCTTACATATTATTCCTGTCTCTTGACTGTTCACCATATTTTCAAATTACCTTAAATTTACTTAATTTTAATTCTCCATGTGTCTTATCATCCTTCCATCTTACATGTTCCAACCAAAATCCGTCTTAAACAGCATGCATTTTAATTCTCCTACCTCAGTCTTAAATATGTTCTATTTCCAATCCCTGTTTCAGTTTAAATAACCTTCATCCTAAATACCATTTGTAGAGGACATCTGCTGTTTTAGTTTGCTAGCATTCTTTCCTCCCTTCTCGTCATGGTATCTTCTTACCTTTGAAGAGAGTTCTTGGTTTATGCCTTGTGATTCTGATGAGGTCTTCAGTTGTGATTTTCCATCCCTCCCTTCCCATCCCCCCAGAGACTGACATTTGACCCTGGCCTATTACGGGTCCTCATCCCCTTGGCCACAGTGATAAGTTCGGAGTGTGCAAGGGACACATGGTGGAGGGGCTGGTAGGTACTTTCTGTTCTAAAGTTGGGAGGGAGAAGCCCCTCTTTCTCTTTGAAGTATATGCCATAAAGGATAGAACCCTGGAGCTGCTGGCAGTTCTATCTCCTTTGTCATGAATGAGACTGAGAGCCTGAGGCAGAACCTGAGTAGAGACAAAATCTGAAAGAGCTGAGAGAGTTTTGAGGGCATTGTTTGTGTCTCTGATTTAGTTCTTCAACTTGTTCTCTCTAATTTTAAGAGCCAGTGAATATTCTTATCTTGAAAACTGGGAGTGGGCTTCAGTTATGTGCAAGACAGGTCTGAATAATACACATGTATTAATCCTATAGATATTTTCTAAACTTAGATCTCTTATCTGAGGTTTTCTTCTGGACCTGACCTTAAGACATTATGCTAATGGTGAAGATTATTTAAAATCATGCTTTTAGAGCATATTTAAAGGGATTCTTAGCTGTGTCAATTGGAAACAGAGTAGGGATTATAAAAGAACATTGTGTATGAATTTCGGACTCCTGGAGTAGTCATTTTTAGGTGCATAGAGATCCTGGAATATCTGATATTGCATCAGTTGTGAATATAAGCCAGAATGTCAGGTAGCTTGAATTCCAGGACCAGCTCTACTCCAATTTGCTCTGGGATTTTTGGCAAGTGCTTTCCTTCCAGGGGTTTCAATTTCAAAATAAAGTGATTGTACTTGATTTTCTCTTCCAGACCTAGTAGACTGAGTTTTTGAGACCTAGACTTTTTCCTAGGCAAAAAGGGAGAAATATCAAAAGTATTACTTGGCAGAGCAGGAATTGGTACAATCTGAGTTGACTTAAAATCTGATAAGATAGAATGACATTTAAAGAATATTGTCTTTTTTTTTTTTTTTTTTTTTTTTTTACATATAAATCTTTCACTTCAGTCATGCACTCATATCCGACTTTTTGGGACACCATGGACTGCAACACGCCAGGCTTCCCTATCCATCACCAACTCCCAGAACTTGCTCAAACTCATGTTCATCAAGTCGGTGATGCCATCCAACCATCACATCCTCTGTCTTAAACCTTCTCCTCCTGCCTTCAGTCTTTCCCAGCATCAGGGTCTTTTCAAATGAGTCAGTTCTTCACATCAGATGGCCAAAGTAAGAGAGCTTCATCTTCAGCATCAGTCCTTCCAGTGAATATTCAGGACTGATTTCCTTTAGGATTGACTAGTTTGACCTCTTTGCTGTCCAAGGGAGAGGGAGAGGGAGAGGGAGAGAGGGAGGGAGAGGGGGAGGGAGAAGAAGAGGGGGAGGGGGAGACTTGGACTCCCTCTCAAGTCCCCTGCAACACCACAGTTCAAAAGCATCGATTCTTTGCTGCTCAGCTTTCTTTATGGTCCAACTCTCACATCCATACATGACTACTGGAAAAAACCACAGCCATGATTGGACAGACATATGTCAGCAAAGTAATGTCTCTGCTTTTTAATATATTGTCTGGGTTTCTCAAATTGTCATCAAAAAAGCAAGAGAATTCCAGAAAAACATCTACTTTTGCTTTATTGACTATGCCAAAACCTTTCACTGTGTGGATCATAACAAACTGTGGAAAATTCTTCAAGAGACAAGAATACCAGACCAACCTAACGGCCTCCTGAGAAATCTGTATGCAGGTCAAGAAGCAACATTTAGAACTGGACAAGGAACAACAGACTGCTTCCAAATCAGGAAAGGAATAAGTCAAGGCTTTATATTGTCACCCTGCTTATTTAACTTCTATGCAGATTACATCATGGGAAATGCCGGGCTGGATGAAGCACAAGCTGGAATCAAGATTGCCGGGAAATATATCAATAACCTCAGATACACCGGTGACACCACCCTTATGGAAGAAAGTGAAGAGGAGGTAAAGAGCCTCTTGATGAAGGTGAAAGAGGAGAGTGAAAAAGTTGTCTTAAAGCTCAACATTCAGAAAACTAAGGTCATGGCATCTGGTTCTATCACTTCATGGCAAATAGATGGAGAAACAATGGAAACAGTCACAGAAACAGACTATTGTTTTAGGCTCCAAAATCTCTGTAGATGGTGACTACAGCCATGAAATTAAAAGACACTTGCTCCTTGGAAGAAAAGCTAGGACCAACCTACACAGCATATTAAAAAGTAGAGACATTACTTTACCAACAAAGGTCCATCTACTCAAAACGGTGGTTTTTCCAGTAGTCATGTATGGATGTAAGAGTTGAACTATAAAGAAAGCTGAGTGGGGAAGAATTGATGCTTTTGTACTGTGGTGTTGGAGAAGACTCTTGAGTGTCCCTTGAGCTGCAAGTTCTAACCAGTCGATCCTAAGGAAATCAGTCTTGGGTATTCATTGGAAGAACGGGTGCTGAAGCTGAGACTCCAATCTTTTGGCCACCTGATGCGAAGAACTGACCCAGTGGAAAAGACCCTGATGCTGGGAAAGATTGAAGGCAGGATGAGAAGGGACGACAGAGGATGAGATGTTTGGATGGCATCACCAACGCGATGGACATGAATTTGAGCAAGCTCCAGGAGTTGGTGATGGACAGGGAAGCCTGGCATGCTGCATACAGTCCCTGGGGTCGCAAAGCGTCAGACACAACTGAGCAACTGAACTGAACTAAGTTTGTCATGGCTTTTATTCCAAGGAGAAAGTGTCTTTTTGTTTCATTGCTGCAGTCACCATCTGCAGTGATTTTGGAGCCCAGGAAAATAAAGTCTGTCAGTGTTTCCACTGTTTCTCCATCTATTTTCCATGAAGTCATGGGACTGGATGCCATGATATTCACTTTTTGAATGTTGAGTTTTAAGCCAGTTTTTTCACTCTCACCTTTGTCAAGAGGCTCTTTAGTTCCTTTTCGCTTTCTGCCATAAGGGTGGTGTCATCTGCATATCTGACGTTATTGATATTTCTCCCTGCAACATTGATTCCAGCCTGTGCTTCATTCATCCAGCATTTCACGTGATGTACTCTGTATATAAGTTGGGCTTCCCTAATAGCTCAGTTGGTAAAGAATTTGCCTGCAATGCAGGAGATCCTGGTTCGATTCCTGGGTCAGGAAGATCCGTTGGAGAAGGGATAGGCTACCCAGTCCAGTATTCTTGGGCTTCCCTTGTGGCTCAACTGGTAAAGAATCTGCCTGAAATGCGGGAGACCTGGGTTCAATCCCTGGGTTGGAAAGATCCCTTGGAGAAAGGAAAGGCTATCCACTCCAGTATTTTGGCCCAGAAGCAAGATGACAGTATACAGCCTTGATATACTGCTTTTCCAATTTGGAACCAGTCCATTGTTCAGTGTCCAGTTCTAACTTTTGCTTCCTGACCTGCATACAGATTTCTCAAGAGGCTGGTAAGGTGACCTGGGATTGCCATCTCTTTAAGAGTTTTCCACAGTTTGTTGTGATCCACACAGTCAAAGGCTTTAGTGTAGTCAATGAAGCAGAAATAGATGTTTTTCTGGAACTCTCCTCCTTTTTCTATGATCCAACAGATGATGGCAATTTGGTCTCTGGTTTCTCTGCCTTTTCTAAATCCACCTTGAATGTCTGGAAGTTCTTGTTTCACATTCTGTTGAAGCCTAGATTGGAGAATTTTGAGTATTACTTTGCAAGTGTGTGAGATGAGTGCGATTGTGTGGTAGTTTGAATGTTCTTTGGCATTGACTTTCTTTGGTATTGGAATGAAAACTGACCTTTTTCAGTCCTGTGGCCACTACTGAGTTTTCCAAATTTTCTGGCATATTGAGTACAGTACTTTCATAGCATCATCTTTTAGGATTTGAAATAGCTCAAGTGGAAATCCATCACCTCCACTAGCTTTATTTGTAGTGATAGTTCCTAAGGCCCTCTTGACTTCACACTCCAGGAAGTCTGGCTCTAGATGAGTGATCACACCATCATGGTTAACTGGGTCATGAAGAGATTTTTTGTATACTTCTTCTATGTATTCTTGCCACCTCTTTTTAATATCTTTTGCTTCTGTTAGGTCCATACCACTTCTGTCCTTTATTGAGCGCGTCTTTGAATGAAATGTCCCCTTAGTATCTCTAATTTTCATGAAGAGATCTCTGATCTTTCCCGTTCTATTGTTTTCCTCTATTTCTTTGTGTTGATCTCTTAGGAAGGCTTTCTATATGTCTTTAATGTTGTATCAAAGAAATCATACCATTAACCACATTCCAGTGCACACAGTTTTGCTCATAAGAAATATGACCTTGTAAACTTCAATATATTCTCAAATAAATTAACTTTTCTTATCATATATACATATATTAATACACATACATACATATACACATATACTTGCATATATATACATGTATATACATACATGAATTTGTATATAGGCATATATATGTATATGAGAGAGGCATTTAGGCTATTTGATTTTGCTCCAAATAGAATTTCTGAGTATTTACATAAACCCCCAAGAATCACCTATTTGGAAATGCCCCATGATTTTGCCCATGATGTCACTTCTGCTTGAAATAGCATTCCTACTTTTAGCCCACAACAACTCTATTATTGTATTATTCATATTACATTGTAATGTTTGTGTATAATCCTACTTTTCCCACTAAACCATGAACTCTTTGAGAGTAAGATTAGGTTTATTCTATCTCTCAGGCCCAGTTAGAAACCTCACAAAGAACACCTGCTCAGTAAATATGTATTCAGTTCAGTCAGTTCAGTTGCTCAGTCATGTCCGACTCTTTGCGACCCCATGAATCACAGCACGCCAGGCCTCCCTGTCCATCACAAACTGCTGGAGTTTACTCAAACTCATGCCCATTGAGTCAGTGATGCCATCCAGCCATCTCATCCTCTGTCATCCTCTTCTCCTCCTGCCCCCAATCCCTCCCAGCATCAGGGTCTTTTCCAATTAGTCAACTCTTCGCATGAGGTGGCCAAAGTATTGGAGTTTCAGCTTCAGCATCAGTCCTTAAATATGTATTAGCTACCTTTAAACTTAATTAAGCCACTTCTGGGTCTTTTGAGGTTGAGTTTTGTTCTTGTGCTGCTCCACTGAAAAAGGTCATGTTATGTTAGATAGAAGCCCATGATTAGAGGAGGGCTTCAGGGCCCCAGATTTGTATATCAGATCCTGAGCAAGATCTTTTAACTACTGACTCAACCATCTTTCCAGGATTCTCTATAAGAAAAAGCTTCTTCCAAGTGTCTCATACAGGGGTGGGAATATATTGCTCCAGGGATAATTTCATTCTTCCTATGAAGTAATACCTCCTACAGTAAAAATGAAAATATACAGCATGGCTGGGACACATAGTAGGCATTTTATCAATGAAAATGGATTTCTTCCTCTTACTTATTTGTGTAACTACTCCAATCTGCTGTCAGATTATGAGTTCTGAATGATTGTGGAAAGTTCTTATAATAGTTGTGCTTCCCACAGATTCAGATTCAAGCAAATTTAGTGAATACCTCTGATGTGTCAGTCACTATGTTAAGTATTTTCTTAAACATTATCTCATCCAATTCTCTTGACAAATATCTGAAGTACATTTTTCATTCTATTTATTGATGAGTAAACTTAAGTTTAGATATATCGAGTAACTGGCTCCAGATAACATGGCTCCATAGTGATAGGGCCAGGATTCAAATTTAGATTAACTTGTCCTTAAAGTGATATTCTTCCCAAAGACATGCTTCCAATACCTAACCAAATGCTGTGGGCATTTTCTGCTTTCATAATATTTGTGAAAGAATTAGAATTGATCTTTTGATTGAAGTGATAAATACTTGTTAATATGCTATGCAATTTTGTTTGACCATTAAAATTTATGTACATTGATATGGAGAGATTTATAGAATATAAAAATTAAAACCAGGTAATATGTATGTATAATATGATTTTTTAAAATACATACATATCTACAAGAACATATAGGAACAATCTGGAGGAACATATACTAAAGTTTTAGCAATTTTTAAGAAATGTAGGAATACCAATGATTTTTATCTTCTCTCTGCTATATGTTTTTCCTCTTTTCCCACTCATTTTTTATATACTGGATATTATTGGTATAATAATGAATATAAAGTTTAAAATAATTAATGCAAAGAAGTGAGCCATTTACTCCATGGATGCTCATAAGGACATCAATTCTAGGGATTAATGGATCAGATATTTTAAAAAATCTGAATACTGCAAAATGTACACTGGGGATGTAGAAAATATTGAATTTGCATGTCATTTCCAATTAGTTGACAAATGTGGCCATTTCTAAAGAAAGTGTTGACATGACACCAAACATGTATGACCAAATATGCCTTTAGAAACAGTGCACCAGTGTTTGTCTTTCACTGACACATTTGAAAGCGTGTCAAAATCTAATTTTGATTAGAGAAAAGAGTGTGACACATCTAGATTATAAATGCAAATCCCAGTAGATATTTGATTTCATCTAATCAAAGATGTTATTTTTAATTGCCATGGAACAAGATGATCTTGTGCAAATGAGGCATTGAGTTAATAACAGAACTTTGTATTTACATAGAGATTTTCTATGAGCTTAACATACTTCATGAATTAAATAAGTTCTATGTTGAAGCAATTACTTTGCAAAACCCTTTTGAATTCTAAAGCTGAATATGTGCATACCTTGTGACCTAGAAATTAAGTTCCAAGCATATACTCAGCAAAAATGTATTTTTATGTGGACCAAAAGATATGTTCATAGCTGCACTATTTATTATGGCCTCAAGCTGAAAAATACCCAATGTCCATCAACAATAGACTAGATATGTTGTTCTTCAGTTGCTAAGTTGTGTTTGAATCTTTGTGATCCCAGGAACTGCAGCATACCAGGTTTTCCCTGTCTTTCACTATCTCCCAGAGTTTGCTCAAACTCATGTCCATTGATGCCATCCAACCATTTCAGCCTGTCTCTCCCTTCTTCTCCTGTCCTCAATCTTTCCCAGCATCAGGGTCTTTTCCAATGGGTTGGCTCTTCACATCAGGTGACCAAAATATTGAAGCTTCAGCTTCAACATTAGTCCTTCCAGTGAATATTCAGGGTTAATTTCCTTTAGGATTGACTGCTTTGATGTCCTTGCTGGTTTTAATTGTTGCTTCTTGTCCTGCATTAGATTTTACAAGATACAGGTTAGGTGGTCTGGTATTCCTATCTCTTTAAGAATTTTCCACAGTTTATTGTGATCCACACAGTCAAAGACTTTGGCATAGTCAATAAAGCAGAAGTAGATGTTTTTTCTGGAATTCTCTTGCTTTTTCTGTAATCCAGTGGATGTTGATAATTTAATCTCTGGTTCATCTGCCTTTTCTAAATCCAGCTTGTACATTTGGAAGTTCTTGGTTCACGTATTGTTGAAGCCTAGCTTGAAGGATTTTGAGCATCAACTTGCTAGCATGTGAAATGAACGCAATTGTGCAGTAATTTGAACATTCTTTGGCATTGCCCTTCTTTGGAATTGGTATGAAAACTGACCTTTTCCAGTCCTGTGGCCAATGCTGAGTTTTCCAAATTTGCTGCTACACTGAGTGCAGCACTTTATTCTCCCTGATATAGAAAGGAAAAATAAATCAGAGTGAGAAGGCAAGTAACAGGGAGATCAAATCAGTTCAGTTGCTCAGTCATGTCCAACTATTTGTGACCCCATGGGCTACAGCACGCCAGGCTTCCTTGTCCATCACCAAATCCTGTAGCTTGCTCAAACTCATGTCTATCGAGTCAGTGGTACCATTCAAGCATCTCGTCTTCTGTCATCCTCTTCTCTTCCTGCCTTCAATCTTTCCCAGCATCAGGGTCTTTTCCAATGAGTCTGTTCTTCACATCAGGTGGCCAACGTCTTGGAGCTTCATCTTTGGCATTAGTCCTTCCAAAGAATATTCAGGACTGATTTCCTTTAGGATTGATTGGTTTGATCTCCTGCAGTCTAAGGGACTTACTGACAGGGAGGTCAATAAGGCATTAATGCAAGAAATGCTAAGAACCTGAACTAAGATAAGTTCCCCAAAACTCCATTTACTGAACCTGCAGCTTATTGGGAGATATAGAGAGTATGTTTTTATTGGGCCATAGGCAATTTATTAAAATATAAGACCTACTTGTTCTTAAAGTTATTTAGTTGAAAAGATTACATTACCCGTTATTATCTATATCACCCTCTACTTCTTCCTGGGTTCTAGGAACCTAGGCCAGAACTAAGCCCGTTCTTAAGATCATTCGCCTCTAATGGAACCCCACCTATTGAGGTGTATCTTTATACTGGAAAAGTCTTGTCAGAGCTTTCAGGCTCAACAGGTCTTTGTGATTCTCTTGGATGTCAGGGACAAAAGAACTACTTAATGGAAATAGGTATCTCCAAGACTGCAGAGCACATCAGAAAAACATTGAGTGTTGTGAAACAGGAGGAAAAAAAGGATGGTACCAAGTTTAAATCTAGATTGATACAGGTATGCAATAGGAATGTCTTTTACTGTTTATAAGGTTGGATATACTCAAAAGGGAGTGTTACTACACTGCTTCATTGCTGGCCTGGATGGGAATTCAGATGTCATCTGCATGTTCTTGCGTTTAGTATAAATCATAGTAGCTCTAACAGAGGCAAAATATGGCACTTCAGAGTGCTCCTTATTAATGTGCTAAACTTCAAGTCATGAGTATTGGAGCTGAGGCCTACCACACTCTGAAGAATGTCATTAAAGACAAATGAGGGAATGAAACCAGCAAAGGGAGGCGTGAGGCAGTTTTCTACTAACAACCTGTGTCAGGGGTTCACTAACTAGGGCCTGTGGGTGAAATCCAGTCCCCTACTTATTTTTGTAAATAAAGTTTTATTGGAACACAACAATACTGTTTGTTTACAAATTGTCTGTGGTTGATTTTGTACTACAATGACATGGGTGAATAGTTGTGACAGAGACTAAAGTGGAAGTGTTAGTTACTCAGTCGTGTCTGACTCTTTGCCACCCCATGGAATGTAGCCCGCCAACAGAGACCACAACTCACAAAGTTGAAATATTTATCATCAGGTTCTTTAAAGGAAAATTTAGGCCACCTCTGTCTAAATGTAAAGAAACTCTGTAACTGCTAGGGAATGTTATTGGAAAGGTAACTGTAAGAGATGAGGTTTTAACTGTAATGGGCTCTGAGCTCTTCCAGTCTGGGATGTCTGATCTAGAATTCAACTCTCTAGTTAATTTATCAAATACATACATCAGCCCCGTGGTAGCTTATAAAGAACTGTGGAGTAGTATCTTATAAAAATCTCTTTGACCAGAATGACCTGGAAGTTTGGTTAAGACAAAACAAACAAACAAATGAAAAAAAAAACCCTGTTAATATATATATACCTAGGTGGAGGAAATGGTCTCAACGCAAAGCACTTTCCCAAAGCTGTGGATGAGAAATAACACAACTGCTTCCTGCTTAAAGTAAACCAGATGAGTCTCTTCAGCTGACCTAATTCAATGAGAAGGATATGCTAGGTTTTCAGTATTCTGTGACAACTAAAAATTCTTTTACTGCTTTGTTTGAAAATGGTATATCAGAAGTCAAACTTATTCACCTGGAATTTTTTGGGAATATCTAGCTTTGTAGTCATATGGCTAGCTCAAAATTATGTTTCCCCCTTTACTCAAACATAAATCTGTGAATTCATTTATTTATGGTGTGGTTCCCTGAGGTTCATAGGCAATTTGCTCAAAGTTTTTCTGTGGTGATAAAGTCAGTAACAAAATATAGTCCATTAAATAGTCTGCCACCACAGACGTTTTTTCCCCCTCTGTCCGCATTGTCTCTTATGGTTTTTAAGATTTTCATCCTCTCTGGTACCATTTTCCCCCCTCCAAGATTATGCTTCCTTTTCAAGTTCCAAATGCTCCCTCTGTTTTGCAGAACATTCAGCTCTTTCCAAATCCTATCCCTCATTCCTTTTCAAGGTCCACCTGTAAGGTGCTCAGCAGAACCGAACACCCATGTATTACTTGATGAGGTCCACCTCTGTCTGTAAGGCTTGGAGCTGTAAACAGTAATACATTGCATATGTCAAGTACTGACTACAGTCAGTGTTCAATCAGTACTTTTTCTTTCTTTTCCCTGCTGCTTGTTTTATTGTTGTTATATTCTTTTTCTTCTTATGTCAAAAAATAAATGCTTCATTACATCTGTTGACATTTGTGTTCTCTTATTTTGGATTTAAGCTCACAAAAGAAAAGATGTGAATCCTTCTGGCCTTGTACAATACAGCATGTATAAAACATGTAATGTGTTTTCTTCACATTTGGCATCTGATATCAGAGAGAACTTAAGGCTATTTCCTTCACTTTTACAAAGCTATTCCTCCTTCAGTTAGGTAATAGCCTACTGTAGCTTGATATCTTCTTAGAATATAAAGCAGAGACTGAGAATCAGGTAACATAGTGGTTAAGGTACAAGATTTGAACACATAACTTAATGTAGACTTTGGGTTACTTAATCGTCTTGAACCTCATTTTCTTTATCCATAATTACTCATGCTTACTTCATAAAATTCTAGCAAAGATCAAGTGAGACAATGAAAGCAAATTACTTTGCACTCAGACAGGCACAGAACAAATACTCAATAAAATGGAAGCTATTGTTCTTCTTATTAATGTTGCCATACCAAAATGGTATTTGGCTTTTACAGTTACCTCAAAAAGTGAAAAAAAATGGAGCAAGCAATAAATGCTAGGATGCAAAGTGAGAATGGGCTGAAGTAAAGCCCATATGCATCTAGGGTGGTATTCAGTAACTCTTTTTTTCACTTTTACTCTAGAAAATTTCTGCTTTATAGAAAAGCAAACATAAATAGTGTAATGGCCCTCCTGTTCTCATAATCCAGGTTCAACAATGATCAGTTCATGGCCAATTTTTCATTTTTATCACTACCCGCTTCCTCCTAACCCCTCTCCCACTGTCTTATTTTGAAGCAAATCCCATATTGTTTAATTTATTCCATGAATACATCAGTATATACTTCTGAAAGATATAGATGTTAAAAATAGCCCTCTAAGTACTAACTAAAGCTTGGTGCTCTTGAAGCGAGCAATCCTGGGTAATCCATTTGTTTCCCCTATGACGTCAGCACAGGAGCTGAGGGGTAAGATTGTGCCCTTCAGGAATGGCAGCAAGACTCTTTGGTTGAGGGGAATAAAAGAAAGATAAAGGTTACATTTTGATTTCATGAATATCCTAAATCCTGTCTATCAACATGAGTGTGGCACAGGCATGGTGTGATTATTTTTAAGAGGTATCAACTTATAATGGGAACAGGTATGTGCCTTGGTCCAGAAAGGTCTGGACTCCAAATATGAACTCTACTACATACGGCTTTAACCAAATTATTTGCTCCTAGTACATTTATGTCTAACAGTTTGCAGTTTATCAAATGCTTCTTTTGCAAGTGGTAACTCATCTGTCCCTTATTCTCTTGGGGGAAGGAAACCAGCTCAGTGGGGTTAAAGAATTTGCCAAGGGTCATAGAGCCCCACTTTTTTCAAAGATAAGGAAAAGATGAGCTAATAGTAGTGAAAGAAGCTGGATTCCAGCTCAATTCCACTTGACAGAAACCCTGCACGCTTTGCACTATACCAGGCTGCTCTGTGGATGCCGGCTTCAACTCCAGAGTTCCTTCCCTTATCTGCTCTCCTCTAGTCTCTGGTTTGGTGCAGAAGGGATGAGAAAGATTCTAGCTGAGTTGGGCTGCATGCTGCATGACAAGTTGCTTCAGTCGTGTCTAGCTGTTTGCAGCCCTATGGACCATTGCGCATAGTTCCTCTGTCTGTGGGATTCTCCAGGCAAGAATACTGGAGTGGGTTGTCATGCCCTTCTCAGGCTGGGATAGACAATCTGACCCAAGTGATGAATGCATGTGAGCAGGGATATATCCAAGTTTGTGGGACCTCATTCTTAATCAATTTGATGGATTGCTTATGACAATTTAACATTATTATTGTTGTTCAGTCACTAAGTAGTGTCAGACTCTGCAACCCCATGGACTGCAGCATGCCAGGCTACTCTGTCCTTCACAATCTCTTGGAGTTTGCCCAAACTCGTGCCCATTGAGTCGGTGATGCCATCCAACCATCACATCATCTATCACTCCCTGCTACTCTGTCATCAGTCTTTCCCAGCATCAGAGTCTTTTTCAATGAGTCGGCTCTTCACATGAGGTGGCCAAAGTATTGGAGCTTCAGTGTCAATTTTTCCAATGAATATTCAGGGTTGATTACCTTTAGGATTGACTGACTGATCTCCTTGCTGTCCAAGGGACTTTCAAAAATCTTCTCGTGCACCACCATTTGAGAGCATCAATTTTGCATTGCTCAACCTTCTTTATGGTCCAACAATCACATCTGTGCATGACTACAAAAAAACTGTAGCTTTGACTATATGGACCTTTGTTGGCAAAAGTGATGTTTCTGTTTTCTAATATGTTGTCTAGCTTTGCCATAGCTTTTCTTCCAAGGAGCAAGTGCCTTTTAATTTCGAGACTATAGTCACCATCCGCAGTAAATTTGGAGCCCCCCAAAAATAAAATCTGTCACTGTTTCCACTTTTCCCCAATCTATTTGCCATGAAGTGATGGGACCAGATGCCATGATCTTAGTTTTTTGAATGTTGAATTTTAGGCCAGCTTTTTCTTTCTTCTCTTTCACTCTCAAGAGGCTCTTTAGTCCTTCATTTTTTGCCATTAGAGTGGTATCATCTACATATCTGAAGATGTTGATTTTTCTCCCAACAATTTTGATTACAGCTTGTGCTTCATGCAGCTTGGCATTTCACATGATGTTCTCTGCGTATATGTTAAATAAGCAAGGTGACAATACACAGCCTTGTTGTACTTCTTTCCTGATTTTGAACCAGTCCATTGTTCCATGTCTAGTTCTGTTTCTTCTTGGCATTACAAATACAAATGTAGATATGAAAGCTAGAATTGACTTAGAATAAGAAAACATTACATAAATTTTAAAGCTAATAAATTATTAAATTATTTTAAACTGCTACAGATGTCACAGAATATTTTTAAATACCATAATGTTTTTATTAATTAACTTTCTAACATATTTCTGCAATAAATTTCCCTCTTATTTTTGGCTGTATAGTCTGATACTCTCATTATATGCCTATGATTCTATAGTATTATTTTTTTAAAAAGAGAATAGAAAGCTTATTTAGTCTTTTCTCTAAAATCGTTGTTCTATTTTGTTGCTATTGTTGTTGTTGTTATTGATGGTTCTTTAAAAATGTAGTTTAGTGTTGTGGTTTATTGTTGGTAATGAAATTTGGGAAATTTTCTATCAAGGTTTTTCATATGTAAATCTTCATATTTTAGAAGTTTTCATGTGCAGTGATTAATCTTACATTTGTTTTAATTGCTGACATTCTTTAACCACATTACCTGGGCCCATTTCAGGTCCTTAAAACGGTCCTATACAAGTAGGGAATTTCTACCTGACCCTACTTCCCCATTCTCAGACACATATGAGTTTCATTAACTTAAATATAAAGCAGACTCTGCAGATTAGTTGTTTACCTGTTGCCTCTTTTACTTCCCCTGAGATCAGATCTTCATTTCTCACCAGGTCTTACACCTCCCTGGAAACCAGACTCTACTCCAACCCCAGGCATAGGGTTTTAATTCTGTTCTTTTCTAAAAACAGTGTTGAGAGCCCCTCCCTTCCCCTTCAGTGATTGGTTTAAGCCCTCAAAGCTTTCTGACCTGGCTGACTATCTATTAACAGTAGTATATATTGTAAACTTTCAGACTTTGAGACACTGGCTGCCTCAGCTATAGAAGACAGAGCCCTGAAGATGAGGATCTTCCACAAAGATATGTGGTCTTGCTAGAGCTGGGATCAGTTCATTTCCTTCCCACATTTTCTTTGATACATACAACATTTCAGATGTTCAATTAAAATAGGTACCCTAAATTTCAAGCTTTAGTCAGTTATGTGCAATAATTATTCACTGGGCTGCCTGAGATATTTCTCACAGTTATTTTTCCTTAGTCCCCCAGTGAAATTACTGGTAATTTTTGGTTTCTCTTTTATATATCAAGACAAAGCAGAGCATTCTGGGTCTGCCTGAGGCATGAATAATGTTGCTTTCATAATAAGGGCTACCTCTTGGTAAGGGTCCTCTCTAAGAGATGCAGAAGGGGGAAAATCTAGGATTTATCATTCTTTAAGTGAAGAATTTGGCCCTATTTAACTGTTTTAATTTTTCTAATAAAAATAGACAAACTCAAATATGAAGTTTATATTTCATGAACTGCTAAATTGTTAGAAACAGATTGGGTATATATCTTATGTAGATCTTGTTTCTCCCAGAATCTTTAAAAATGGCATTGTTTGGGTCATATCTACCTATAAGCAGAGTCCAAGCATTTCAGTCTGGGATTCAGGCCCTTTGGCAGACCAGAGAACATTGTTGGGGCTGTATTTCATACTGTTACCCCGTAGGGTACAGAATAGATCAGAAAAAAGATGCAGAGAAAAGATCTTGAGATGCAGACTGGCATTAACCATTACCAACACTTTAAATATTGAAAGTTATTTCTCATTGACATCAGGGATTTTGCCAATCTAATTATTTTATTTATTAATGAGCTAGAGAACTTGGCTGTGAGTTTTAATACTGAATTATGTTTAAAATGAGTACATAAGTTACCTTGATAAGTTAGTGTGGGTATCTTTTCTACTAATTTGATTTCTAATGTGAAAGTTGTTGATCTTCACATAATTCATGGATATTCTGTTCCCTCATCTTCTCATGCCTGACTTGAGAAACCTGAGCTTCAGCAAGTTCCAGAAAACATACATGTTGCTTATTCAGATCTAGATACTTGACTTAGTCCTATTAAATAAAAGAGAAACCAAAACTTAGAAAATTATGTCATTGAAGAAGTAAGGAAAAATAAGTATGAGAAGTATCCCAGGCAATAGACATTTAATTCCTGAGTGCTTACTCTCTATTAGTATCCTGCTAAATTTTATAGAAACAGATGAATACAACACTGGCACTGACTTCAAGAAGTTCATTGTCTGAAGGTAAGACAGACAAATAAACATCTGATTATTCTATTAGTCAGTTTAAGCCACTACAAAAACTCCAATAGCTTAATAACACTCAATGGCTTAATATAAAAGTTTGCTTCTCATTTAATTATAAGCTATATGGGTTAGTAAAGGAACTCAGCCTCACAGTTAGCTGGGGACCCAGATCTTTGCATCTAACTGGCAGATGAGGGAAGAGAAAGTGTGTGGAAGATTGGGCTTGGAAGAAGTGAACATTTCTTCTAGGTGCACTTCCTTTGCTAGACCCAATCTGTGGTCCTACCCAATCTATACCCAATCTGTTGGGTAGGACCATAGGTCCAGCTTGTGGAAGGCTAAGAAATATAGTCTGATTGTGTGTGCCTGGGAGGAAAAGGAATTGGAGTTTGGTGAGCACATATCACATTTTGGTTAGCACATTGTCTTTGGAACAGTAATAATATAGGACCATTTGTGCTGTGATAGAAGTCAACACAAGGATTATGGGAAGAATATGAATTCTTAACTTAGTCTTATAGTATGTGAATAGAGATGGGAATCAAGAATGGCTTCCTAGAGGATGTGCCACTTGAACTGACTTTTGAAGACTATTTAAGAGTAAGTCAGGTGAAGAAGAGGAGGGTGAGGTTTGAAGTAGGTGAGAGGACATGAGCAAAAACAGGAAGACATGAAATAGCATGGTGTATAATTAGAGAACTTACAACTCAAAAGACTTATATCTAGATCTTACATTTTGATGAGAGGCACAAGACTTTTGATCATCTCTCATTCTGAAGTTAGTAGCAGTTCTGGATCACATGGATACATCCTAATTCAATTGTTCTGATAAAATATGCATTGCCCAATTTTCAAAATCAAAGAAGTATTTTTTTGAAGCTAGTTGAAAGTCAAGCAGCCAGAATGACCTAGTTAAGAACTTTATTCAAAAAAAGAAAAAGAACTTAGAAATACATTTCCCTGAAAATCATATCTTCATTTATTTGTGAAGACACTGAAACTACACATTTTATTATATATTTTAAGGATGTGTAGAGAGGGGCAATTTGGTGCCTTTTTCCCTTTGAATGAAATTGACAGCAACATTTTCTATTGTTATATCCAGGGATGTTTTTTCTGTGGGCCCATGAAGGACAGTTTATATAAAAATTCTTTGAATTGAAATCTGATCATCTCTTATACCTCCGTCCATACTGTTGGAGCTGGGGTAGCAATGTAAGGCTCTGGTGTGCCCTAGAGTTCTTAGATTTTATAAATGTCTGTATGTTGCTTAAGTCTAAACTCTTATCTGCATAAGAATCTCTCTAAAGAGGAAATAGAGTTCTTGGCTCAAATAGGGGTTTTAAAACAGGAATTACTGCACTGAAAGACACATTTCTTGGACCGTTTTTAAATATGAGAAAAATGAATAGTACATCTAAATATGGAACCCATATCGATAGAGCTGGAGGTGGGGTGGGCGTCAAAAAGTACTTATGGGAAAGGCAGGAGGGAAGTAAGTTAAAATAGGACCAATAGTGTTTATCTTGAAACTTGGCAGACAAATCTAGTATTTCGTGGTTGGAAGATAGCAGAAGGAGTCAAGAGATAGGAGAGTATCATAAATTTCCAGGCAAGACCACAGTAGTAAACCAATACAGGAGGAATTAATGTGTCAAAGTATATAAAACATTTAACATTATGCCTGGCTCTTAATAAGTGCTCAATAAACATTAGCACTTTATTATTACTAGTATTCATTTTGCCTTATTGGACATTGTTAACTCAAAATACTCCTTCTTATTGCTCAATACATTTCTTCCTTTTCTTTTCTTGCAAATTTTCTTTATTCTTGATACCAAACATTGAAAACGTTTAAAATTAGGCAGTACATTTTTCAAAGTTGGCTCTTCTGAGCCTCCCCATCCAAGCCCTTCCAAATAAGGTATTGTTCTTCTCTTATTCCATCACACATACCTTAGGCTTTCCCCCTTGAGCACTTTATTAAAACTTTGTACTTTACTGAAAGCTCCTTGAGGACAGCAATGGAATCTTTTTCTTTCTTATATTCCCAGGGAGACTACTGTATCCTTGACAGAATAAGCATTTGAATGTTTGAATGAGTGGCCAAAAACTTAGTTTACTTAGCCTTTTCACATCTTTTATGCTCAGTTAAGTTCGGTCATATAGATGTTACTACAAACAAGAACACTAAGGCTTAGAAAGATTTAGGGTTTTTGCTTATGGGGTAAAGTGGTACAATCAGTATTCCAACCAGCCTTCTGGCTATAGACTTCCTATGCTTTTCATCAAAACATACCACATTTTCTTGGAATTTATGATGCTGGGAATTTATGATTCTGTGACCTATATTCTGAGAGATCTGGGTTCTAACATTGCTCTTTGTCCCTCCTTTAGGACATTGATAATTAAATAATGTCTTATCTTTTTCACTACAAGCATGAGAACTCTTTGAAAGCATGAACAGCTATTTTCTTCACCTCTTTATCCCTAGCACATAGGGCAGGATGTGGTACAGAATAGGTTTTCATTATACAGCTGTTGGACTGATTGGATGAATGAGTGAAAAAATATAATTATTCTTGATAATAATAGAAGCAATAATTACATCCTTTAAAAATAAATACAGTGAACTTTAGCATTCACTACTTTTTTTTTTGTCCTAGCCCCACTATTTTAGATTTGACAAAATTAGTTTATTTTCCTTATTTGGAGTGAGGCAAACTGAGTCTCAGTGAATCTCAGCAACATGCCAAAGCTCATTCCTTTGATTTAGATCTGGGATGCCAACCCAAATATATCTGACTCCATATAGCATGCCTTTTCATCACTCTCAGTCTGTTTCAAAATCAGAGAGATTTTCATTTTTACAAAAGACTCCAAGACCAAAACTTTAATAAACAGAAAGAATACTGGTATTACTGATAGAATTTGGTCCTTTGGGCTACCAGAGGTGAGATTTCCTTTGGGTATACTTTTTTGTCTGTACTTCTCAAGCTTCATTGTGTGTACAAATCATTGGGGAATCTTGTTAAAATACAGATTCTGATTTGGTCAGTCTGCCATGAGAATCAGTCTCCATTTCTGATAAATTTTCATGTGATGCTGATGCTGCCAGTCCAAGAACCTCACCTGAATAGCAAGGTTTTCATAGTTAGGTTTATATCACCCATGCATGGCCCCTATCTCCTCCTAAGCCTGGGCCCTGTGGGGTGGGCTTGTTATTCCCCATTCCACTGCTTGCTTCAATGATAGAATTTAAAGCTATATTATTTTTCTGAGTAAGCATTTTTGGTTCATAGAATTATCATCTAAACTTATAGTCACTTGGGCAGGGATTTGAACACTGAGGGAATGGGTTTACTCTATTTATTTTCTTCATTGGGACAAATGGATCACACCAAGTGCTGCTGACCTACAACTGAAATGTGACACCTCCCAGAGGGACTGCTTGAGATTTCGCTTATTAGATAGATGCTTTTGGAGCGCACTGGTGCATCCCAGAAGGGATCACAGGGATCTGGAGAGCATCCTTTTTCATTCTGAGACCAAACAAAGCACTGGTAAATCATGAAAAGAGAACGAGGGTGGAAGTCCCTGCGTTACCTTAGCTGAGACACATTTAACAAGCACTCGAAGTTTCAGTATTTGCTGCTATAAAATGGGAAATATATTACCTACCTTACAGAATCATTGTCAAAATTACAAGAATACTGTATCCCCTTTATAAAATCATGAACTTCTTAAAGATAGAACCTATGTTACATTTGACTTCTGACAACCAGAGCTCTAACTACATTGCTTTTTGTATAGTAGACCACAAGTTCCTGATGTTGGAATAAAGAAACTGTTTACCTGGAAGGATACTATAAGTGTAAAACATTACTACACTACTATTTTTGTGTATTATGTAAGTAGAACAAAGAAGAACATCCATTTATCCAATTGCAAACCTATACTGTGTTTAGCCTGCTATTACTTCTCAAATTCATGCTATCTTTACCACCCCCTTTCTAATCAAAGTCATCTCATCTCTCACCTATCACTGTTGTTGTTGTTCAGTTGCCAGTTGTGTCTGACTCTTTGAGACTTCATCGACTGCAACACACCAGGCCTCTCTGTCTCTCACCATCTCCTGATGTTTGCCCAAGTTCGTGTCCATTACACTGGTGATGCCATCCAGCCACCTCGTCCTCTGACACCCTCTTCTTCTTCTGCCCTCAATCTTACCCAGCATCAGGGACTTTTCCAATGAATCAGCTGTTCGCATCAGATGACTAAAATCTTGGAACTTCAGCATCAGTCCTTCCAAAGAATATTCAGAGTTGATTTCCCTTAAGAGTGACTGGTTTGATCTCCTTGCTGTCCAAGGGAATCTTAAGAGTCTTCTCCAGCACAGTGCAAAGGCATCTCTCACCTGGGACTAGTCTAATAGTCTCCTAATTTATCTTCCATCATCTACTGCTATCTTTGATAAAGCAGCAATGATATTTAAATTTTTTTAAGTCTTATAGTGCCATTTCCTTGCTTAAAGGCTTCAGTCCTCTCCCATTATACTTGACCAAAGACAGAATGCCTTAACAAAATCGTAATGCCATAAATGAACTAGTCCTAGCCTGTGTCTAAATTTAGCTTATACCTCTCCTCTCCATGATCTTAGCACACCACTCAGTAGTACTCATTCAGTCCCTTGAATGAAGCATATGCCTTTTAGGCACAGGAAGGAATGCAGACTGTTCTCTTTGGTTTAAGTACACAACCCATTCCTTACTTTAAAAGACTTTGTATTTTAGCTCAACCATCAACCATCTCCAAGGAAATTGCCCACAGCCCCACTGATTGAACCTGAGTTTTTGTTGTGTTTTTTTTTCATATGTTCTCATACTGTCTGATACATTAAAAGCACATATCACATAACCAGATATTTTTAATTATTCACACAATATTCTTTTCACATATAATATGAGCCCCTTTATCTTGTTCATTACTATAACTAGAGCTCTTGGCACAGTACTTTGCACATAAAAATTTTATTAAATATTTGCAGCACTGATAATATATTTGACTAATTGATTTATATTATTGCATTATTATTAATCCTTTAATGTCTTCCTTATGTGCTATGTGTCGGACTCTTTGTGACCCCATGGACTGTAGCTTACCAGGCACTTCTGTCCATGAGAATTTTCCAGGCAGGAATACTGAAGTGGGTTGCCATGCCCTCCTCCAGGGGACCTTCCCAACCCAGAGATCAAACCCAGGTCTCCTGCATTGCCAGCAGATTCTTTACCATCCGAGTCACCAGGGAAGTCCATGAATGTTGGAGTGGGTAGACTATCTCTTTTCCAGGGCATCCTCCCAACCCAGGACTTGAACTGGGGTCTCCTGCATTGCAAGTGCGTTCTTTACTAACTGTGCTCCAGGAGAGCCCTATCTTCCTTATAACCAAGTGTGTGTGTGTGTGTGTGTGTGTGTGTGTGTGTATAAAACATTTTGGTTAGTGCTTTTCATCTTCTCACTTAAATATCTCCTAAGTCCAACTTGTAAGATAGTCATTTTTAATTCCACTTTTTTGGAAGAAGGGCTGAAGATAACTGAGGTAAAGTGGCTTGATCAAGGCTGTACAGTCAACTTATGGAAAAGTCTACATTAATTAATGATAAATCCAATATTCTTTCTACCTCCAGCTTCTAAGCTCAGATTGTTGTGAAAGTGACAGGTGAGGGTATAGCCAAGAAGGTTTAGCTTGTCAAAAAGCAAGGTTGTGTGCTATTGGGTCACGGATCTATATTCTAATTTAAAATAAACGTCTTGTCATTCAAATCCTAAAATGTAAAAGTAGGAAAGACCTATAGAGACATATCTAACTCATTTATTTGTATAAAATACGTATTATATAATAAAAGTTTTTTTTCCATTCCCAGGTACTCTTACAGTGTGAATAAGGATAAGCCATTAGAAGTTAAGGCAAAGATCTAGGGCGGATCAGTGTAATAATTATCTGTTCCTGAGAAGAAGCTGTTAAGTGGAACAGTGATTCCCAAATTTGTCTGAGCATGAGAAACATTTGAATTAGGTGCTCAGTCACGTCCAACTCTTTGTGGCCCTGTGGACTGTAGCCCACCAAGCTCCTCTGTCCATGGGATTCTCCAGGCAAGAATACTGGAGTGGGTTGCCATTCCCTTCTCCAGGGGATCTTCCCAACCCAGGGATCATACCCAGGTCTTCTGCATTGCAGGCAGATTCTTTACTGTCTGAGCCATGAGGGAAGTACAGAATATTGGAGGTACTTATTAAACATACAGATTCCAAGGCCCCCTCCTTAACAGTTCTGGAGTGAGGTCTAGGAATCTGCATGTTCAGTCAATACCTCAGATTAGGAGGTAGGGTAACAATGAAATGTGTGAAAATGGACAAACACTAGCACTCTGATCTCGGCAAATGAACTTGAACCTTTTGATTGTGGTGAAATAGTTCAGACTCAACAGGAAGGACTGACAGTTCTTGAGAGGTATTTGCTGAATCTCATTTGTCCTAAAAGGGATACTGTTTTACAATACCAAAGACTGATTTCCGGTACCAGGTTGGCCTTCCTTTGTAGTTAAAGGAAGCAGATTAGTTGATGGGACTCACATGAAAGATTTCTCTGGGTGGTCAAGGACTAAAATCCAAGTTTCCTGAAACCTCCAATAAAGACAGGGACTTGCAAGCATCATTAAAGTTCTTGGTGACATGTCTTATTAAAAATCTAAAGATGTTCATCATCAGTAATTGGAGCTCAGGAAACACTCAGAAAATATTCTTTAATATCTTCTTTCTT
The DNA here is from genome assembly GCF_963930625.1 of Muntiacus reevesi. Lineage (NCBI taxonomy): Eukaryota > Metazoa > Chordata > Mammalia > Artiodactyla > Cervidae > Muntiacus > Muntiacus reevesi. The sequence goes on from NC_089249.1 coordinate 155,445,070, forward strand.
TCAAGCCCTAAACTCAGTATCAGGATTTGAAGAATCTATTAATAGAAGGTATACAAAAGTATACCTCTAATGCAGTGGGGGTGGAGTCACAAAGTAACTTATTTTGCCTTTTTCTATTCTGTCTTTGTCCCCTGTTAACTCTTAAGAGTTTCTCAGAACACAATTTAAATAGTTTCTTAGAGGATGAGTGAAAGTTGATGAAGGGGAGTTGGGTCCAGGAAGATAGATAAAGGACATGCCAGATAGAACAAACAGAAGAGTTAAGCACAAACATTAAAAGAACAAAAACAAAAACTAACTCTCTCTCCTGAGGGAAATAACTGTAGTTCAATGGATTTAAGCATAGTATTTTGGTGGTAGCCAGAGGTGAGGCTAGAGAGTAAGTAGAATTAAGGTCATGAAAGATCTTTAATACAATATTAGGAGTCTAGACTTTTTCTTTTTTTGGTAGATGATGTTGATGGGTTGTTTTAACCATAAAAGGAACATTGTCATACTGGCACTTTTTTGTTTGACTTGTTTATTGTTAATCTAGGAGGTAACATTATGAGTACTGGGAAAGATTGAGGGCAGGAGAAGGGGACGACAGAGGATGAGCTGGTTGGATGGCATCACTGACTCAATGGACATGAGTTCATGCAAACTCCAGGAGATAGCAAAGGACAGGGAAATTTGGCATGCTGCAGTCCATAGGATCCCAAAGAGTCAGACATGATTGAGCGACTGAACAAAAACAAAGCATTATGGATGGACAACATAGTAGCAAAAAGATGTTCTCAAGAGAAGGCCGCGAGAGTGCTATCAGAGGAGCTCTATGCTGATACATGGGGAGGAGGCAGTCAGAAACTAGTAAGAGCTTGGTACTAGCAATGAAAGTTTTCTGCAGTCCAGAGAGTCAAACTAGGGGAAGAACCAGCAGGGGCAGCAAATATCATATACAATACAGAGTGGTCTGATGGCTTCAGACTTATTTTTATTCAGTCAGCAGTGTTAAGGCTCTAACTTTGTTAGACGGAAAACAGAGGAAGAGCAAGGCAAAGTCATCCTCATTGTGATAAAGGAGAACTTTAGGTGAATTCTTGGAATAAAAACCCCTAATTGGGTTTAAAAAGCCAATTACGGGCGTTAGGTAATTCTTACTAGGGAAAAACTATGATTTTACAATGCAATTCAGGAACTTAGTAGTTGGAGCACCTGATCAATATCAATAGTACAGGCACCAGAATGACAGAGACTTCTGGGATGTTAATTAACTTTTATGAACCTCAGTGACTCCATTAGATGGGAATAGTAATATCTATTTCACAGAATTTGTGTGGAAGCATCAAGTATGATAATCAATGTGAAAACTCCTACCACAGTGAGAAGACACAATAGGCAATCATTATATGTTGGTTTCCTTTTTATGCTTCAATTCGGTTGTCAGCCAGCTGGGGTTAGCCCAGTCCCTTGTACGAAGGACTTTGCTTGGATAAGGAAGGGGAAGGAGAAGGCAGAATTTTAGAAATTAAACAATGGAGCTATGCAAAGGGCATGAAGCTCGAATCTTGCTAGATTAGACAGGGAAGAAGCTAATCCAAAGGAAGTCTTGGAATAGCCTTATTGTATTGCATTTAAAGGGGCTTCCCTGGTGGCTCAGTGGTAAAGAATCTGCCTGCAATGCAGAAGACGCAGGAGAGGCAGGTTTGATCCCTTGGTCTGGAAGATACCCTGGAGGAAGGCATGGCAGCCCACACTAGCATTCTTGCCTATAGAATCCCATGGACAGAGCAGCCTGGTGGGCTACAGTCCATTGGGTCACAAACAGTCAAACATGACTGAAGTGACTAAGCAGGCCTACACAGTATTTAATACATATGCACGGATCTAAGCAGAATAAATGAGCAGAAAAGTTTACTTTCTATTATGGAACATGTCATCCAGAGGACACATTTAGGAAGTTAAAGTGAAATGCATAATTCTAACTTTAGAATCTAAACCATCCATAGGAGTTCTTCTTTTGCATCGGTTTAAACTACAGACTACATGACTTACTTTCTCTGGCAAGATGGAGTTTATAGTTGATTTCAAGTCAAAAGGAAAAGGAGAAGGAAATGGCAACCCACTCCAGTATTCTTGCCTGGAAAATCCCATGGACGGAGGAACCCGGTAGGCTTCAGTCCATGGGATTGCAAAGAGCAGGACATGACTGAGCCACTTCACTTTCAGTTTTCATGTCAAATCCAAAACCCAGCTATGTAAGGACTCATAAAAAGCAATTAATATTAACCTAAGATACATCATTCCACTGAATTACAAAGTTACAAAGAGAAGAGTTGAACACAGCTTAAGGTTTCAAGACCACCTTTGTTTTCTTGTTTCCTTCCATCAGAAATTCTTAGAAGATATCCTACACTGTTATATTTTATTCTATGCCATTTTTATATTTCTCTACTCTCTTAAAACAGGACTAGTTAATCATTTTCCCAAATCCTCCCTAATTTCTTGCAGTCTTTGCCGATGAACCCAACTTTGCAAATGACCCAACTTCTCCTTCTCCCTTATATGGAAATACTTTCTCCATCAGATGGAGTTTTTTGTTTTGTTTTTCTGACTCAGAACACCCTTCTGGTATAGCAAAGAGAGACTCCACAGCAGGGAAGCTCTAGTTTTTGAATGAGCCTGCTACTCTTCCACATCTCCCTTCCTGCATCTGATCACTCTTTTTCTCTGTCTTCTTAGTTTAATGAACCATTTGGTTACTCTGGTGTTAAAATTCACCCAGTTTGTTTTTGTTTTTTCTGCTACAGAATTCCTGGGGCATTCTTCTTCAGTTCAGTGTCTCCTCAGATGCTTTCTCTGGTCACAATCTGTATCACTTGTTTTTCCTTAGGCCTAAAGGGATATTGTCAATTGTACCACATGCCTGCATCATGTGTGTTTCATGGACCAGAACACATAACACAGTAGGCAAGAGTATTAGTACTTTAGGTCACTGGGTCATGGAGCAGTGAGCTTTATCTCTCTGATTCTTCTGGTCATTTCAGTTTTATTATTGCAAAAATCACATTCATTTTCTTTTCTTTCTTTTTTTTTTTTTTTTTTGCCATTTTTGCAACTGAGTATGAATTAACTGCCTTCCATGCCCATGTGATAAAAATTATAATAATAACTAACATACAGAGTGCATAGAGTGCATATTCTATGCCAGGCCATGTGTTTCTCTATATTGACTAATATATGTACTGTATCTTTCTCTCTTCCTCTCTCTATGCATTTATAGATAGATATAATATATATAGATATTAACTCTCTATAAAATATATACATACATGTAATCTTATCAGGTAAAGTATTATAAAAGTTCATTTTTTTTCATATGAAGAAATTGGAGCTCAGAGAAGCTAAATGACTTGCCCAAAGTGTCATAGTTAATAACTAGCAGAATTAGGACTAAGCCCTACTCCAGATCCTGGACTCTTAAATGTTATATTGTTACATTTGTCCAAGGCTCATCACAAAGCTTGTTTGCATATGTCACATGATCTCCACAGCAACCCCATAATTACCCCCATTTTACAGATGAGGAAACATGAGGCTCTAAAATATGGAGAACATGTTACAAGATACATAGCTGGTAAGAAGTTGAAACAGAATATGAGCCAAAGTTACTGATTTTAAATTTAGAGATTTTTCCCACCAAACCTTTGATATTCAAAATTTAAGCATCTGAGATTAAATTTGTATCTGATTTAACTTACAGTTATGCTCAGACTTATATACAAACGTGTGTATGTGTTTCTTCACACATATGGATCTTTTTTATTAACAAATATATACATAAGTTATTATCTGGAAAATTTTTAAGTTTTAATTTGCTTAGTTGGTGATTCTTTTGAAAAAAATCAGTAAGTCATTTGTTATACCCTTAATAATTATTAGGTCCATGTAATCAAATTTCACCTTATTGGAAAGTTGATGTCTTTGACACTGATTTTCACATCTCCTCTAAGCCCTTTATCTGAGAGGTATTGAGGGAATGAATGTGGTAGGTAGACACAAATGTTGGCATACCATGACCTGATTTTGAATTTTGATTCTACTTCTGATATTTAGCAAATTACTTTTGCTTCACTTTTTTCTCTAAGCATCAATATTTTAATCTCCTAAAAATAAAAAATTTCTCTGACCATGAGGCTTTCTTCCTCTAATTTGCTCCTCGCATAGTTGTCAGGGTGATAGTTCTGAAACACTATCCATATTATGTCACTGGCTTCCTTAAAATCCATCTCCCACTTTTCCTTGTTTTAAGGATAAAATTAAAATTCTTTAGCCTGAATCTCAAAGTCTCATAACCTTTCTTTCCAGTTTTATACCTTTCAGATTTCCCTTATCCTCCCTGTGTTGAATGACACTTCAGCCTAAGTTCATCCAGTTGAAGCTTAGAACCCAGATTCTCTAGCATTGAGTTCAATACTCTTTCTATTTAACAAACCTAACCTCTAACAAATCTCTTGAGGTAACTTATTATTGAACTGATTCCATTTACTTACTACAGAGCATGCCTGCTATCTGATTTTTTTCTTATATTGAATAATAATAATAAATTATCTGTTAATACTTACATTTATACCACTCTGCCAGTTGCTGCATAATCTGATAGAAATAAGATACAGTCCCTTCTGATAAGGAGCTCACAATGTAGTAGGAGAGGTGAAGACTAACAAAATGAGTTTTAATTAAGATAGAGTCTTTCCTTCTCTTCTGATGTAATGTAACAGATATCAGAGGAGAGTGGTAGAAACAGAGCTGTTTGGCTAGTGAAGAGGTAGGAAGGAGCCCAGAACTGGGAGTTAGGATGCCTGAATTCTACTTAAAGTCCTGCTATGAGCTTTCTACATGACCTGACAGAAATAATTTCCTTTCTCAATGACTCAAATTCCACATTTTAAAAATTATTGGTTTGAAGTAGCATTAAATGATGCTTAAGACTCAAGTGAATTCTGGTATTATCATCTTTCTTACAGTTAACTTGGCCTCCAAAATAAAAACAGCAACTATCATTAGTTGAGTGCTTTCTATGAGCCAGCCTCTGTTTTAAATACTTTACAGGCACATAATATTTACAATGACCTAGTGAAGTAGATATTATTACTATCATTTTTAATATACAGTTTATGAAGCTGCAGTAGAGAGAGGTTAAGTAAGTCATAGGTTTGTGATTTGAACCTAGGCTTTTGTGTTTGCAGAACTCATACTTTTCACCACTGTTTTCTGTGACTTCTTAAAGATTCTTGCTCATAAAGCAATTATGCTCAAACTTCAGCTCCATGGAGACTTGAACATTAACTTTGTCATAAATCACTTCATCATATTCCTTTGATCTTATAAGTTTTAAACAGTGTAAGCACATCTTCGTGGTTCTCTCTTGGAATCAATGCTCATCATCTCTCATTCTAGATAAGCCAAATCAAAAAATAAATAATTTAAGAAGCCAATGTGCATGTTGTTGGTGACTTTTAAGAACTTTACAAACAACAGTATAGTCCATTTGCTAATGTTTTAGAAGCATGATTAGCAATATAACCAAATATATCTTAAAAATAAATAAATGAATAGCATAACTTAAATTTTTCTCATGTGTTTCCATTTAAACTTATGATTTTCAATGAGAATGAGTAAAAACTTAGGGAAAATTTATTTACTTTTTATCATTCTTCCCATGGTGCTTTCATATACGTTGTGGTTGGATCATAAGGCCTTTATGATTCTTCCTAATAAAGAGATTTTGATTGTGTGATATTATTTTCATTTTGGGAGCCCCAAGTCCTCAATAATGAACTAGGAAGGTCAATAATTATACTCCTCATTTACAGATCAAGAATTTGAGCTTCAAAGAGATACAGTGACCTGTTTCAGGCCACACAACTAGAAAAAGGAAGAATCAGGACTTGAAATCAAGTTTTTCTGATCCCAAAGTTAGCATTCTTTTCACTCTTCCATTGTGCTGCCCCTGTGTTTTTCACACATGATTTTGTTGAAGTCTGGAATAGATCAGGCAAACTAGAAGCCTTTTGGCTGCAGGCAGGCCACAAGATCAGTAGGGTTACTGCTGCATTTGGCAAGATCCAGTGAACGATGAGCCAGATTCCCTTGCATGCAAGGAAGACATACATAAGCCCAGGTCAGGACCATGGAGAGTTCCCAGTGAAAATTTTTTTTTTTTTAATAATTCTTTTCTCCTTGGGCTTCACCCTCAGGTCTAGGAAAACACGTTGTCTGCTTAGATATAGTCTCATCTGTTCTTGCCACATAGGACCCTGATTCACATTTATATACAATTCATTCAAACTGCTTTCTATTTATTTTGTATGACTGTTTAATGTCTTCCCTGCTCCGTAGACACTATAGATCATAAATGCTTTGAGGTCAAGGTCACATCAGTTTTCATTCATTATTGTATCCCTGTGGCTAAGAGCAATGCCTGGAATTTTGTAAACACTCAATAAAAGCTTGTTAAATAAATGTTGAATACATACAAATACTAAATGTTAAGTACCTACTCAGTGCTAGTCTCTATTTTGGGTACTTTTACTTTTTGCTTATTGAAACTCACCAAATCATAATCACTCTCAATATTATGACCTCATAGTCAAAATTTTTGAAATAGCTGAACATATTTACTGCTTCTACTTCCTTGATTTCCATTCAGTCTTCATTCTTCACTCTGGTATCTGCCTCCACCAAGCAATTTGAAATTACTTCTTTGATAAACTTTGAAACATCTATTATAACCTCATCTCAGATGATCTTCAGAGTTTGACATGGTGACTCACTCTTCCTCCCTCATTTCCCTTTTTTCTTTCCTAGCAATTTTCTATCTTGGTTTTCTTCTCACGTCTCCATCTATTTTCCATGTGTTTCTTAGACTTCCTTCTTTTGTGGACTGTTATGGGTTGGAATTCCCTAGGTTTTCATCCTACTCTTTTCACACAATCTCCCTGCTTTTCTCATTCACATTCTTCAGTTACTACTACTTCAAGTACCATCTACAAACTTTAATTATTGAATCTATCATTTTATCCTAAATATTGTTATGAGTTTTAAGCTCACATTTCCAAACATCTACTTGGAATGCCCCAGGTGGAGCAGTGGTAGAGAATCCACCTGCCATTGCAGGAGTTCAATCCCTGGGTCAGAAAGAGCCACTGGAGTAGGAAATGGCAACCCATTCCAGTATTCTTGCCTGGAAAATTCCACAGACTGGGAAGTCTAGTGGACTCCAGTCCACAAGGTCACAAATAGTTGGACATGTTTGAGCACACAACACTCACAGAAACTCACAGTGGCCAGTGGAAAGGACAGGACGGACATTCTTTCTGAGGGTGTGGTGGGAATAACAGTATAATAATGGCAAAGCTTCTAGCATGTTTGGGTGTGAGTATGAATCGTTAGACATTCATTTGCTCCTACTAGTACAGGTTGTTTTTGCAAAAAAGAAAAAAATTAATATCAAGTACGTTCATAACAGAAATTATGAATACATAAATGAGTGGATATATGAAATAGAGGAATTGGTGGGTCTAAAAAATCCTCTCCACTACATATTTTGCAAGTGTAATTTACTATTACAGCAGCTAATAATGATAATATATGACATATCTGATATTTTCTTTCCCATGTCTCCTTTGCCACTATACACATTCAGCCCTCTATCATCCCTATTTTAAGCTGTTTGTTCATCTCTAATCTGTCTGTGTTGGCATACCAGACCACCTGACCTGCCTCTTGAGAAACTTATATGCAGGTCAGGAAGCAACAGTTAGAACTGGATATGGAACAACAGGCTGGTTCCAAATAGGAAAAGGAGTATGCCAAGGCTGTATATTGTCACCCTGCTTATATAACTTATATGCAGAGTACATCATGAGAAACGCTGGGCTGGAAGAAGCACAAGCTGGAATCAAGATTTCCGGGAGAAATATCAGTAACCTCAGATATGCAGATGACACCACCCTTTTGGCAGAAAGTGAAGAGGAACTAACAAGCCTCTTGATGAAAGTGAAAGAGGAGAGTCAAAAAGTTGGCTTAAAGCTCAACATTCAGAAAACTAAGATCATGGCATCTGGTCCCATCACTTCATGGCAAATAGATAGAGAAACAGTAGAAACAGTGCCAGACTTTATTTTCTGGGGCTTCAAAATCACTGCAGATGGTGATTGCAGCCATGAAATTAAAAGACACTTACTCCTTGGAAGGAAAGTTATGACCAACCTATACAGCATATTAAAAAGCAGAGACATTACTTTGCCAACAAAGGTCTGTCTAGTCAAGGCTATGGTTTTTCCAGTGGTCATGTATGGATGTGAGAGTTGAACTGTGAAGAAAGCTGAACACCAAAAAATTGATGCTTTTAAACTATGGTGTTGGAGAAGACTCTTAAGAGCCCCTTGGAGTGCAAGGAGATCCAACCAATCCATCCCAAAGGAGATCAGTCCTGGGAGTTCATTTGAAGGACTGACGCTGAAGCTGAAACTCCAATACTTTGGCCACCTCATGTGAAGAGTTGACTCATTGGAAAAGACCCTGATGCTGGGAGGGACTGGGGGCAGGAGGAAAAAGGGCCGACAGAGGATGAGATGGTTGGATGGCATCACCGACTCGATGGACATGGGTTTCAGTAAACTCCGGGAGTTGGTGATGGACAGGGAGGCCTGGTGTGCTGCGATTCATGGGGTCGCACAGAGTTGGACACGACTGAGCAACTGAACTGAACTGAATCTGTCTGTCATATAATAGTCAAAATAATCTTTCTAAAAAGTGAATTTACTTGTGTCAGTGTCCTGCTCTAACTCTTCAATTAACTTATGTTTAAATAAGACAAAGAAATAGCTCTTTGTTTTACATTCAAAAACTGTCCTATTATCTCCTCTAGTCATGCTGGACTACTAACTGTCCTTGATCCATTAGCTTCATTTTATATATTTTTTCTAGGACGTTAGCTATTTAAGAGGACGTTGCTATTCTCTTATCCCAGCCCTTTATACGTATTGTTATCTGTCTGAAATACTTCATTTAACTTTCCTCCTTTACTCTCTAACTCATTATAAAGCATTTAGTACAGTGTGTGGCATGCAGTAAGCATTCAGTAAATGCAGTGAATGCCATTGTCATTGTCTTTGTTGTCGTTGTCATCATCTTCATCAGATGTATGGGATCCTAGCTGCCAGAGAGATTCAGGATTGTCTAAAATAGTTGGTTCAACTTATATTTTATATATTCTCAAGTAGATCCAGAAAAAGGAAGAAGTTTGTTCAACCTTATACAGCTTGTGAGAAAGAAACGAAAACAAGAGAGCCAAAACATAGCTGAACTGACTTTGCCTCTCACCCAAATGGTCCTGTTATCATTGTGCAGTTGTTTTACCTTCTGATCAATTAATCAACTTTTATACAAGGAAGATGTGGTCAGTCTTTGCTGGGTTCAACTCTTGGCTCTTCTGTTTACTTGATAATATTGCTTAACTCATGTAGCTGTCAACATGGGAAGTGTATATATACTATGTAGCAAAAACCTTGGCACAAAGGAAGTACTACCCCCTTTACTTCAAACTTGGTCTTTGTCCCCTTGGACATGTAGACTAGAGGGATTCTAGGACTTTATAATTATGTTGGCCAAAATAGTGAAAAGTGAAAGTCACTCAGTCATGCCCAACTCTTTGCAACCCCTTGGAATTCTCCAGGCCAGGATACTGGAGTGGGTAGCCTTTCCCTTCTCCAGGGCATCTTCCTAACCCAGTAATCGAACCCAGGTCTTCCGCATTGCAGGCAGATTCTTTACCAGCTGAACCACAGGGGAAGGCCAAAATAGTGGTTTGTTTTAAAAACTTGCAGGAGGGATGTATCATAGGAAGAAAGTTAAGAGCATATTGTCTTCAGCATGAGCAGAAACCCAAAATAGATTGACGCGTGCAGGTTTCTAGTCATGATTGGGAATGCAGCTGACTGAGCACAACATGGCCCTATCCTGGAACTCTGCCAGCTTTGCCCTCCCTGCATGTAGGACAGGTGTATCTGTGGCTGTGGCCCATATTCATATTCATAAGAGATTCAGGCAGGTTTGGATTAAAAAAGAGTTGTAGAGAGGTCTGCAGAAGGGCCTAGGTATGTCAAACCAGTTTCCTTCATCTTAATACTCAGGAATCCAAACCACTATCTGTAGAAAATTTTACAGGTTCAGGAGGAAAATGTCCTTATAGTTCTGCTTGTCTTCTTCCTCCCCCTACTTCTGTCTCTCAGACCTGATCTTTCCCATTTGAGCTTGAATATATTAAAATGGGATGATCTTCTGCTGAGGAGTTTTAGAATATTTCTCTCCTTCTGTGAGGCAGAGATGAAATTGTATCAAAGAAAACTTGAACTGTAATTCATTAAGAGGCAGTGAAGTAGAATTTGTTTTTTTCTATCTTTCTCTTTTACTTCTCATTAACCCTCTGAAATAAATATTAATGTCTTTTAACAAATGAAGAGCTGAGATATTAATAGTCAGTGATTATAGTAATTAATCTTACTTACTTACTTACTGTTACCTTAATTAAGGTAACAAAGTTGGGAGCCCCAGAGCAAGATTTTAAATGTATGACTATCTGACTTGAGCTTTGCCTTGTAATCCCCAAGTTGATGCATTGCCTGACTTCACTTCCATGCTGAGCTTTCTTCAAGGTCTCTGGGTTGTGTTTGTGATCAAATTCATAAAGGAAGTACAAAGTATGTATTTCCAGTCCTCTCTATTCATTTTTCTCTCCTTTCCCTTCCCCAAAGGTATCTCTCCTCTTTGACTTCTGCTTTCAGATGGAATGAATAGCATTGATTGGTTAAAGTATCACTTTCTGATTAATGACTTCCCCAAATCCTCTTTAGTTGTGAGCTGCATAATTCTCTAAAAATGGTCACTAGATTTCTTTGTTTTATGGTATGCAACAGTGTTAAGAAGTCACACATGTAAGCTGCAACAAAAAGCTTAAAATGCTGATTTAATAACTTTGAAAATTTGGAGGAGTAATTGAAAGAGACAAAAGAGAAGGAGACAAAAAGGGGGAGGGAGAAGAGAGAAATAGAGAGGGAGAAGAGACAGGAATGAGAGAAAGAAAGAAATGAGTTTAGAGTAAGATTGGTTTAGGCCTCTAGCCTATGTAAACCTTCCTCAGTGATCAATGCAAAGAAATAGAGGAAAGCAATAGAATGGGAAAGACTAGGGACCTCTTCAAGAAAATTAGAGACACCAAGGGAACATTTCATGCAAAGATGGGCACAATAAAGGACAGAAATGGTGTAGAACTAACCAAAGTAGAAGATATTAAGAAGAAGTGGCAAGAATACACAGAAGAACGATACAAAAAAGATCTTCATGAAACAGATAACCACAATGGTGTGATCACTCACTTAGAGCCAGACATCCCATGATGCGAAGTCAAGTGGGCTTTACGAAGCATCACTACAAACAATGCTAGTGGAGGTGATGGAATTCCAGTTGAGCTGTTTCAAATCCTGAAAGATGATGCTGTGAAAGTGCTGCACTCAATGTGCCAGCAAATTTGGAAATCTCAGCAGTGAACACAGGACTGGAAAAGGTCAGTTTCATTCCAATCCCAAAGAAAGACAATGCCAAACAATGTTCAAACAAACACACAATTGCACTCATCTCATATGCCAGCAAAGTAATGCTCAAAATTCTCCAAGCTGGGTTTCAACAGTACGTGAACCAAGAATGTTCAAACTGGATTTAGAAAAGGAAGAGGAACCAGAGGTCAAATTGCCAACATCTGCTGGATCATCAAAAAAAGAGAGTTCCAGAAAAAAACCTACTTTTGCTTTATTGACTACACCAAAAGCTTTAACTGTGTGGATCACAACAAACTGGAAAATTCTTAAAGAGACTGGAATACCAGACTACCTGACCTACCTCCTGAGAAATCTGTATGCAGGTCAAGAAGCAACAATTAGAACTGGACATGGGAAAGGAGTACGTCAGTGCTATATATTGTCACCCTGCTTATTACATTTCTATGCAGAGTACATCATACGAAATGCTGGGTTGGATGAAGCACAAGCTAGAATCAAGAATGCTGGGAGAAATACCAATAACCTCAGATATGCAGATGACACCACCCCTATGGCAGAAAGCAAAGAGGAACTAAATAGCCTCTTGAATAAAGTGAAAGAGGAGAGTAGTATAGTTGACTTAAAACTCAACATTCAAAAAATGAGGCGTATTGGCATCTGGTCCCATCACTTCATGGCAATTAGATGGAGAAACAATGGAAACAGTGACAGGTTGGTTTTTTTTGGGGGGGAGGGTTGTTCCCAAGTCACTACAAATGGTGACTGCAGCTATGAAATTAAAAGATGCTTGCTTCTTGGAAGACAAGCTGTGACCAACCTAGACAGCATATTAAAAAACAGAGGCAATACTTTGCTGACAAGGTCTATCTAGTCAAACCTATGGTTTTTCCAGGAGTGATGTATGGATGTGAGAGAGTTGGACTATAAAGAAAGCTGAGCACCAAAGAATTGATGCTTTTGAACTGTGGTGTTGGAGAAGACTCTTGAGAGTCCCTTGGATTGCAAGGAGATCCAACCAGTCCATCGTAAAGGAGATCAATCCAGAGTGTTCATTGGAAGGACTGATTGAAGCTGAAACTCCAATACTTTGGCCACCTGATGGGAAGAACTGACTCCTTGGAAAAGACCCTGATGCTGGGAAAGATTGAAGTTGGGAGGAGAATGGGATGATAGAGGATGAGATGGTTGGCTGGCATCACTGACTCGATGAACATGAGTTTGAGCAGGCTTTGGGAGTTGGTGATGGACAGGGAAGACTTGCGTGCTGCAGTCCATGGGGCTGCAAACAGTTGCACTTGACTGAGCGACTGACCTGAACTATGTAACTGTGCCTGGGACTAGGAATGCATTTAACTTCTGTGAGCCTTAGTTTCCTCTTCAGGTTTCAAAGAGACTCCTCTCAATCTTCTCTTCCTCAAAACCTTAGAGTGAAATCAAAGATAACAGAGATGCAAAATATTTTACAGATTGCAAAATACTTTGCCATTACAGATTTTTATTAAAAACCCTTATTTAGCATTTTGAAATAACTGTTTTCAGATGCTTTTTCCCCTCTTTATTATATCTTCTCAATATTTTGGAGCATAAATTTGTTACTCCATGGGCCAAAAATCTTCTTTACTTGTTGAAAATAAATAAGTTCTGTATTACTAAGAGTTCTGCATTCACTGAGGTCTAGGCCAGGAGATGGAGGAAGCTGTCTCTTAATCAATCATGTCCTAACCCTGAAATCAGGGGAAGGAAGAGAACCACAGAATTTAGAGTTAGAGAGCCAGAGACTAATGAGTCAAAAATAAGTAATATTTAAACAGGGTATCTGAGGTGGAAATGTGACCCCAGATTATAACCTAAAGGCACAATGAGACAAAGGTAGGCTGGGATAATTTCATAGTATAGGCCTGGCTCTTTGTAACTGCGTTTTGGTCACATTTAAATAATGACCTGAGTTATCATGGACACACATGATTTGGATATTTTCATTTGATGTGTTCCATTTGACTATCAAACTGCTCTTCCCGATGGGTCTCATAAATTACTTTTCACTTTCCAGGCATCAGAGTGCTTGGAGCTGAATTCACACCGTGACCAAAGCTATTTGGGCATCTGTATAGTTTTTTTCAAAGTTGTCATCCTTTCTTGTTTTATTAAAGAATGCAGCTTTTTGAAAAAAGATATAAATAGTCAACCTCATCTTTTCCCTTTATGAGAGAATTCTACTTAACTTTCGAGATTTATCATCTAAGAAGTAATGGTCTGCTTCTTAACAGATAGGAATATATATACATGTATTAGTCAGTGTTCTCCAGAGAAACTGAAGCAATAGGTGTATAAATATAAGAAAGTGATTTGTTGTAAAGAACTGGCTTACACAATTATGGAGGCTGGCAAGTCCAAAATTTGCAGTGTGGGCTGACAGGCTGGACACCTAGGCGAGCTGATGGTGCAATTCAGTCTGAAGGCCTGTTGGTTAGAGACCCAGAAAAGCTGATGGAATAGATGTCTGAAGATGGCCTTCTGGAGAATGTTCTCTTGGTTGGAAAGCTGGTCTTTTTGTTCTATTTAGGCCTTTAACAGATCAGATGAGGCCCACCCACATACATTATGGAGGGCAAACTGCTTACTTCAAAGTCCACTAACTTTTAAATTATTAATATCATTCCCAAATACCCTCAAAATTGACATGTTATGCAGTTGCACTACATTGTATGTATGTATGTATGTATATGGACTTCCCTGGTAGCTCAGTTGTTAAAGAATCTGCCTGCAATGCAGGAGACCCCAGTTTGATTCCTCTGTGAGGAAGAGCCACTGGAGAAGGGATAGGCTACCCAGTCCAGTATTCTTGGGCTTCCCTCATGGCTCAGCTGGTAAAGAATCCACCTGCAATGTGGGAGACCTGGGTTTGATCCCTGGGTTGGGAATATCCCCTGGAGAAAGGAAAGTCTCCCCACTACAGTATTCTGGCCTGGAGAATTCCATGGGTTGTATAGTCCACAGGGTCATAAAGAGTTGGACACGACCAAGTGACTTTCACTTTCATGTATGTATGTGTATGTGTGTGTGTGTGTGTGTGTGTGTGTGTGTGTGTGTGTGTGTGTGTGTAGATATTTAGGTTTATTTTATTTGTTTTACTTTATTTATAGAGATATTAGTTTTATTTGTTTTGAAGAACTTTTAAAAAGATGACCATTTATTATAGGCACATGAAATTTTGCAGTAATAAATTATGTCACAGCAGAACAAATCCATTATTTTTTCAAGCTTTATTAGATATAATTGAGATATAATATTGTGTAAGTCTAATGTGTACACCTGTGTTTGTTCACTACATTTGTATGTTGCAAAATGATAACCACCATTATGTTAACTAAAACTTCCATAATGTCACATAATTATTAGTTAATGTTGTGGTGAGAGCTTTTAAGAGCTGCTCTCTTTAAGAACTTTTAAGTATATAAATACATTATTGTTAACTATACTTATTATTCTTATTTTATTAATCAGTTAAACAAACAGTGATTGTTTAACTGGTTTATTAATCAGTTTAGAAACATATTTGCACTATGGAAATGCAAATATAACCAAGATATACTGAATCATTACCCTCATGGTTCTTATAGTCTAATGATGCTTTTAAAAACATAAACAGGTAATTATGTACCTTATGTCAAGAGCTGTAATAGTAAAAGTATGGGGATCTTTTCATCGGCTTGGTTTGCTATAACAAAATACCACAGATTGGGGAGAACAAGATGGCAAAGGAGTAGGTGGATGTGGACTACATCTCTCTTCATGGTTACACCAGGAATACACCTTCAGACACCGAAGTGCATGCAGAACACCAGCTGAGAGCAGACAGGAGTTCCTGACCAGAGGAAAAGAATATATAGAACCATGCAAAACTTGGTAGGATGAAGGAACTAGGGAGAAAAACAGGAGTGATAGTAGGACCGGACCTGCCCTGAGTGGGCGGGGGAACTGAAGCAGGGGTCTGATCCCCACATCAGAGCAATTGTCTAAGTCAGAGGAGAAACACTGAAGGCTGAGAGTGAAACAGCTGACTGTGGCAGCCTAAATGGAATGAGAATTAGACAGTCCTTGCCACAGCCATACATACCCTGGACAGGGACGAGGGTCCCCTGGAAGGCACAGCAGCTGGGAGTTTGGGGAGCATAAAGTTATCTCAGGGTGAGGGCTACTGTTGACTGCAGAGAGGCAGATGGAGGGGAGGGGAGGGAAGAGATTGTGATGGGAAATGCCTGTGGAGGAAAGTGGTGCAGCCTTAGAAGCAAGGCGATACTGCTGAGTCATGCATAGGGGGTGGAGCCATCACCATCGCCTCTCTCTCCCCACACACCAGCACTAGCATCTGAACTATAGAGAGGCTGGCCCATCACACTTCGGACCCACTGAACTGCAGAGCAGGACCTCACCCAGGGTGGTCCTTTAAGTGACTGATGTGCAGAATTACAGAGTAGGACCCCAGCCGGGGGGGCCCCTCTATTTACCTGTGTAAACCAGGGAATATTAGCTTCTTTCTCTCTTTCAATTTCTTATTGTCGACTCCAGACCCAAACCAAACAACAAAGAAGCACCCCAGGCAAGGGAGCCCTCCCTCTAAGTGCCTGTACGGTGGAGCTATGGAGAAAAACTGGCCAAAGAGGCCTTCTAACTGCCAACTGCAAGAGGTTTGATAAAAGACTCTTATAGGGCCATAACTCCTAGGGCGGAGGCAGTCCATGTCCCTGCACACTTGATGCTTCCAGGGTCACCGCAAGCCAAGCAGCTGTGCCAAATTCATGCTCAACTCTCACTGGGGCAGAGCTGCCACAGGCAAAGGAAAAAAAAAAAAAAAAGTCTTGCCTCTATGCACACAGGGTCGCTTCAGTCGTGTCCGACTCTGTGACCCTGTAGACTGTGGCCTGCCCTGCTTCTCTGTCAGGGAGGGACATTCTCCAGGGAAGAATACTGGAGCGTATTGGCTAATACTGGTTGTCATACCCTTCTGGAGCACTATATTTTCTGCTGCCCAAGCCACCAACTCCCCTGAGTACCTGGTGCTGCCTAAACCCCTGCGAACTAAGCAGCTGCACCACCTCCACACCTGGCCTTTACAGAGGCAAACCCAAGTCTTCCAGGGCAGTCTCAGGAGAAAACCCCA
Source organism: Muntiacus reevesi (assembly GCF_963930625.1). NCBI lineage: Eukaryota > Metazoa > Chordata > Mammalia > Artiodactyla > Cervidae > Muntiacus > Muntiacus reevesi. Next base: position 155,461,831 of record NC_089249.1, read on the forward strand.
GTGGATGATCCACATGCAGACGTGGAAATAAAAACACAATTGAAACCCAGGGGCAGTGTGATTAAGGAAGAAGACCCAAAACCTTCCCACCACTGTACAAGCTGCAGATTAAATCCATATGATCAACTAGGCAGACTCTGTGGCTATGGAATACAGAAAAGACCATTGAGAGCTCCCACAAAAGAAAATGCACTAGTTCTGATAGCTGTGGACATTGGAGGCAAGAACATATAGGAGTAGGACCAGATTAGAATCTGAGCTGCCCCCACAGCAGATCCAGAGATCATCACAATGTTGGAAGGCATCCTAGGGAGGTGAGGTGGACTGTTACTCCCAGCGAGGGAAAGGACTCTGAAAGCTGTGACTCAAGAAAAACATTTATTATTCTTATGTTTGGACTTGCTCTGTAGATCCTTTTGGAAGAATACACCTTCTTCTCAAGTGCACATGAAACATTCTCTAGGATAAACCACAATTGGGTCACAAACCAAACCTCAGTAAATTTAAGAAAATTGAAATCATATCTTGATCTACTCTGACCACAATGATATGAGACTAGGTATCAATTACAAGAAAGAAAGAAAAAAACAAAAAGCTAAGAAACACAAACACATGGAGATTAAATAACATGTTTCTAAATAACCAACAGGCTACTGAAGAAATCAAAAGGGAAATCAAAAAATTTCTAGAAACAAATGACAATGAAAACATGACAACTCAAAACCTATGGGATGCAGCAAAAGCAGTTCTAAGAGGAAAGTTTATAGCAATACAATCCTACCTCAAGAAACAAGGAAAACTTCGAATAGACAACAACTTTACACCTAAAACAACTGGAAAAATAACAAGAAGAAGAACAACAACAAACCCCAAAATTAGTAGAAGGAAAGAAATCATAAACATCCCTGCAGAAATAAATGAAAGAAACAATAGTAAAGATTAATTAAAAAAAAAAAAAACACAGCTGGTTCTTTGAGAAGATAAACAAAATTGACAAGCCTTTAGCCAGATTCATCAAGGGAAAAAGAGAGAAGAATAAAATCAACAAAATTAGAAATGAAAAAGGAGAGGTTACAACAGACAATGCAGAAATACAGAGGACTGCAAGAGAATATTATGAACAACTATATGGCAATAAGTGGATCAGTTCAGTTCAGTTCAGTTCAGTCGCTGAAGTGGATAACTGGAAGAAATGGATGGGTTCTTAGAAAAGCTCAATCTTCCAAGACTGAACCAGGAAGAAATAGAAATTATGAACAACCCAATTAAAAGCACTGAAATTGAAACTGTGATCAAAAATTTCCCAAAAAGCAAAAGCCCAGGACCAGATGGCTTCACAGGAGAAGTCTATCAAACATTTAGAGAAAAACTAATGCATATCCTTCTAAAACTCTGTCAAAACGTTGCAGAGGAAGGAACACTTCCAAACTCATTCTGTGAGGTGTCAGGGGACGTTTGACTTTAAGGAATCCAGTATGCTACATTTTTCCCTTTGTATGCCATTTCTCAAGGATTCTCTGTTCCTTATCAGTTCCTCTTCCATGAACAAGTAGAGCTGCACACAGTTCTCAGGACTGAGATCATGAGAAAGGGTATCTGCTTGGATTCCTTTCAGTAACTCCCTTCAGTGACTCTTTTCAGCGTCAGGGGCCTTGTATGTATTAGACTATCCATATTGTGGCTATTGATAAAATTTCATCCTGTGTAATAGCTGAGTAATCATCTTACTAAAGATATATAAGCCTGCATTTCTGCTAATAAAATACCTTTGCTTCATCAAAGCTTGGGTCCCCGTGTCTGTCTTTCTTTCTTTCTCTCTCTCTCTCTCCCCGGCTAGTTTTCTGGAACGTGGAAACCCACTGAGCTCACTCTCCTGCCAGGGCTTTCAAGACCCCCTCGAGAGGGTGCCCTGTGCCTTTGTGAGCAGTGCAAGCCCTGTTCTAGGGTTTTATTGGTTCTTTGTGTAAACCAGGGAATATTAGCTTCTTTCTCTCTTTCAATTTCTTATTGTCGACTCCAGACCCAACAGGTTCCGGTCCATTAAAGGACTGCAACAATGAGGCCACCATCACCCCGATACCAAAACCAGATAAAGACAACACACAAAAAAGAAAACTACAGGCCGATATCACTGATGAACATGGATGAAAAAATCCTCAATGAAATTTTAGCGAACAGAAGTCAGCAACACATGAAAAAGCTCATACACCATGATCTAATTGGGTTTATTCTGGGAATGCAAGGATTCTTCAATATGTGCAAATCAATCAAAGTGGTATACCATGTTAAAGATTGAAAGATAAAAATCATATGATCATCTCAATAAATGCAGGAAAAGCCTTTGACAACATTCAGCACCCATTTATGATAAAAACTCTTCAAAAAATGAGCATAGGAGCAAACTCCCTCCATATAGTAAGGGCCATGTATGTTAACCCTACAACAAACATTATTCTCAATCGTGAAAAACTGAAAACATTTCCCCTAAGATCAGAAACAAGACAAGGGTGTTTACTTTCCCCACTATTATTTAATACATTTCTGAAACTCCTAGCTACAACAATCAGAGAAGAAAAAGAAATAAAAGGAATTCATATCAGAAAAGAAGAAGTAAAGCTCCCACTCTTCACAGATGACATGATACTGTACATAGAAAACCCTGAAGATAGTATCAATAAATTACTAGAGCTCATCAGTGAATTTAGCAATGTTTCAGGATACAAAGTAATACACAGAAGTCACTTGCATTTCTATATACTAGAAATGAAGCATCAGAAAGAGAAATTAAGAAATCAATCCCATTCACCATTGCAGCAAAAAGAATTAAATATCTAGTAATAAACTTACCTAAGGAGACAAAAGGAGTGTACACAGAAAATTATAAGACACTAATGAAGGAAATCAAAGATGAAATAAACAGATGGAGAAATATTCCTTGTTCCTGAGTAGGAAGAATCAATATTGTGAAAATGACTATACTACCAAATGCAATCCACAGATTCAGTGTGATCCCTATCAAATTACCAGTGACATTTTTTCACAGAACTAGAACAAAAATTTCACAATTCATATGGAAACAGAAAAGACACCAAATAGCTGAAGCAGTCATGTGAAAGAAGAATGGAGCTGGAGGAAGCAACCTTCCTGACATCAGATTATACTACAAAGCTACAGTCATCAAGACAGTATGATACTGGTGCAAAAACAGGAATATAGACCAATGGAACAAGATAGAAAGTCCAGAAATAAACCTGTGTGCCCATGGGTACCTTATTTTTGCCAAAGAGGCAAGAATATACAATGGGGCAAAGATACCCTCTTCAATAAATGGTGCTGGGAAAACTGGACAGCTACAGGTAAAAGAATGAAATTAGAACACTTTCTAACACCATCAGTCAGTTCAGTTCAGTTCAGTCACTCAGTCTGAGTGTCTGAGTCTTTGCAACCCCATGAATCGCAGCATGCCAGGCCTCCCTGTCCATCACCAACTCCTGGAGTCTACTCAAACCCATGTCCATCGACACCATACACAAAGATAAACTCAAAATGCTTGAAATACCTGAATGTAAGACCAGAAACTATAAAACTCTTAGAGGAAAACGTAGGCAGAACACTTGATGTCATAAATCGAAGCAAGATCCTCTATGACCTACCTCCTAGAGTAATGGAAATAAAAACAAAAGTAAACAAGTGGTACCTAATTAAACTTAAAAGCTTTTGCACAGCAAAGGAAACTATAAGCAAGGTGAAAAGAAAACCCTCAGAATGGGAGAAAATAACAGCAAGTGAAACAACTGACACAGGATTCATTTCCAAAATACATGCAAGCAGCTCATACAACTCAATGCCAGAAAAACAAACAACCCAATCAAATAGTAGGGAAAAAAAACACAAAACTTAAACAGACATTTCTCCAAAGACATATAGATGGCTAACAAACTCATGAAAATATGCTCAACATCACTCATTATTAGAGAAATGCAAATCAGAACTACAGTGAGATATCACCTTCACCCTTCAGAATGGCCAACATCAAAAAGCCTACAAGCAATAAATGCTGGAGAGAGTGTGGATAAAGGAACGCTCTTGCACAGTTGGTGGGAATGTAAATTGATACAGCCACTATCAAAGATGGTTTGGAGATTCCTTAAAAATCTAGGAATAAAACTACCATATGGCCCAGAAATTCCACTCCTAGGCATATACCCTGAGGAAACCAAAATTGAAAGAGACACATGTATCCCATTGATCACAGCTAGAACATGAAAGCCACCTAGATGTCCATTGACAGATGAATGAATAAAGAAGTTGTAGTACATTACACAATGGAATACTACTCAGCCATGAAAAGTAATGCATTTGAGTCAGCTCTAATGAGGTGGATGAACCTAGAACCTTTTATACAGAGTGAAGTGAATCAGAAAGAGAAAGATAAATATCATATTCTAACGCACATATATGAAATCTAGAGAAATGATACTGAAGAATTTACTTACGGGGCAGAAATGGAGAAACAGATAGAGAATATATTTATGGGCATGAGGAGAGGGGAGGAGAGGGTGAGATGTATGGAAAGAGTAACATGAAAACTTACATTACCGTTTGTAAAATAGATAGCCAATGGGAATTTGCTGTATGGCTTGAGAAACTCAAATGGAGCTCTGCATCAATCTAGAGGGGTGCTGGGCGGGAGATTGGATGGAGGTTCAAAGGGGCGGGGATATATGTACTTCTACAGCTGATTCGTGTTGAGGTTTGACAGAAAACAACAAAATTCTGTAAAGCAATTATCCTTCAATAAAAAAAATAATCAAAATACCACAGATTGAGTGGCTTAAACAATAGAAATTTATTATTTCACAACTTAGGCTACACTTTCATGATCAAGTTGATAAAAATATTGGTTTCTAGTGTGAGCTCTTTTCCTCGCTTGCAGCTAGCCAACTTATTCCAATGTACCCTAGTGTGCACACGTGGAAAGGGAACATGAACAAGCTCTCTGGTGTCTCTTCTTATAAGGATACTATTCTTATTTGGCCAGGGCCTCACCCGTATGATTTCATTTAATCTTGATTGCTTCATAGAGACCCTGTCTCCGAGTATAACCACACTGGGTGAATTAGGACGTCAACATGTGAACTGGAGGAGGTGTGTGTGCGCTTAGTTTCCATTGTGTCCAACTGTTTGTGACCCAGTGAACTGTGACCCACCAGGCTCCTCTGCCCATGGCGATTCTGCAGGCAAGAATACTGGACTGGATTGCCATGCCCTTCTCCAGGGGATCTTCCCAACCCAGGGATCGAAGCCAGGTCCCCCATATTGCAGACAGATTCTTTACCATCTGAAACACCAGGGAAGCCCAAGAATACTGGAGTGGGTAGCCCACCCCTTCTCCAGGGGATCTTCCCAACCCCGGAATCAAACTGGGGCCTCCTGTATTGCAGGTGGATTCTTTACTGGCTGAGCCACCAGGGAAGCCCTGGAGGAGGTGTGGGAGCACAAGTGCTCAGTCCATAGTAAGAGGGCTATGGAGTCACATATGAGAGAGCTGAATCAGGCATGGAGATGGCAAAGCAACAGATTATTTAAGTTTAGACTTGAAGAATAAAGAGAGTTTAGCCATGTAAATGGGAGGAGCTAGGGAGTGACCCAGAAGCTGGGAAATGACAATAGGAAGTAGGGGGAGTAGAAAGGTAAACAGAGGTTAAATCAAGCAGAGCTTTGAAGCCTATGTTAGAGAACCTGGGCTATATTTTAATAGCAATAGGAAGCCTTTGAAGAGTTTTACTTGAGTGAGTATCATGAATCAAGTTTTTGTGTTTAAAAGTAGAATTCTGTCTGCAGTGTGGAAAGTGGATTGGATGGGGAGAAATAGAGGCTGGAGGGTGTGTTAGGAGGTGGTTAAAAGTAACCATGGCCATAAAAGATGGTCACTTAAATTAGTGGGGATGGAGATAAATGGACAGATTTAAAAATGTATTTCAAGATATGATATAATAAAATATTTAATGAGTAAACATAGGTATAAGAAAGAGGAAGGAGTAAAAGATTCTGTAAGATTTTTTACTTTAATTAATAAATGGAGAGTTATACTGTTTACTGAGGAAAGGGACAAAAGAGGAAGAGCAGGTTTTTTTATTTGGGACCTACTGTATTAAAAAGATCTAAGGCAACCATGGGGTGTTTTCCATAGGCAGTTGAACATACTACCTGAAACTCACAGGAAGTATCTGCTTTGAAGATTTAAATTTACAAGTATTTAACATATTCATATTCTGTCTACTACTGTGGGCAAGAATCCCTTAGAAGAAATGGAGTAGCCCTCAAAGTCAGCAGAAGAGTCCAAAATGCAGTACTTGGATGCACTTTCAAAAATGACAGAATGATCTCTGTTTGTTTCCAAAGGAAACCTTTCAACATCGCAGTAATCCAAGTCTATGCCCCAGTCACTAATACTAGAGAAGCTGAGGTTGAATGATTCCATGAAGACCTACAAAACGTTCTAGAACTGACACCAAAAACAAGATGTCCTTTTCATTTTAGGGAACTGGAATGCCAAGATAGGAAGTCAAGAGATACCTGGAGTAACAGACAAGTTTGGCCTTGGAGGACAAAATGAAGCAGGGCGTAAGCTAACAGTTTTGCCAAGAGAACACACTGGTAATAGCAAACACCATTTTTCAACAACACAAGAGGTGACTCTACACATGGACATCACCAGATGATCAATCCCCAAATCAGGAAAGCAGTTTAAGAGGAGTTGTTCTTTGAGACCAAACCATAATGTAATGGGTGGAAGAATAAGGGGGAACTAAGGAAGTAGAGATTGTGAATACATTCTTTAAGGAGTTAACTTATACTCTATTTGGAAATAATCTGAAAATCATCATCACCAATCACTCTTTTTGTAATCCTACCCTTCATATCCAATCCAACAGTAAGTCAATTGGATCTGTCCTCAAAACATATCCCATTTCATCTATTTCTTTCCTTCATCACTACTATAACCTAGTCAAAACCACTGTAATTGTTTACTTAGATTATGGCAATACCTCTCATTCCATCTGCCTACTTTTACAGTAATCTGCAGAAAACATAAGTCAGATCCTGTTGTTCCCCTGCTTAAAACCTTTTAGTGACTTGCAGTTGTACTCATAATAAATTCCAAGCATCATACTCTGGTTTACACATCTCTATGTGTATATTCAAGCTTCTGCCTATTCCTCCAACCTCATTTGGTACCACTTTGTTCATGTCCACAATGCTCTAGCCACACATATTTATTCCTCAAATAATTTGCGTTTGTGTCTACCTTAGATTTTTGTACCAGTTGTTCTCAGTGCCTAGGATACACTTTCCCTCCATCTTTACTTATCTGGTTCCTTTATTCAAATTTCATCTTAAAAGACACCTCTTAAGTGATGAGTTTCAATCATGCAATCTAATTACCCAGTACTTTCTACTATTTTATACCTGCATAATATCTGTAGCTCTTTGATGTTTTCTCTTTTCTTGTGTGTTTATTTTTGTTTGTATTCCCTTCAACAGAGAATTCCATACAGTAGAATCCTTCATAGTCTATTCATTTTATCCTGCACTTAGCTCAATTTTTGGCATATAGGAAGCCTTCAAATAAATTTATTAAACATATGTGTGAAAATATGGGTGGATGGACTTTTAAAAGAGATTGGGAGAGGTAGTGTGTTGGCTTGAGAAATATGGGGAGTCGAGGAAGGCTAATTTTTAAATTGGAGTGTTAGTTGCTCAGTTGTGTCCAACTCTTTTCGATGCCATGGACTGTAGCCTACGAGGCTCCTCTGTTCATGGAATTCTCCAGGCAAGAATACTGGAGTGGATTGCCATTCTGTTCTCCAGGCGATCTTACTGACCCAGAGGTCAAACCCCGGTCTCCCTCATTACATTCAGATTCTTTACCATCTGAGCCACCAGGGAAACCCTTGAAATAGGAGAGACATTAGCAATTTTAAATATTCATAGAACGGGGAGAAGTTAAAGCAAAATAAATTAACAGGAGAATAATGCACTTGGCATCTTTCATTTTTGACCAACTGGTCACCTTAACCAAGCGGTTTTTGACCTAAATACTCTTGACCCGTTTTTGTATTGCCGATTTTACCAATGTGTTGTTGAAAGCTGGATAGTTGCGTTATCATGAGTTGTTTTATAATGAGAGAATGCCCTGACACAGTAAAGAAGGGTGTTTCAATTTACCAGAAGTCTGACTTCTGTGGGTATCTGGTATCTAATGGTCTGGGGAGAACAATGAAGGGAAAGAACACCTGTGTCTCCCATACCATGTAAAGATACATGCATACACATTTCCATTGTTTTATCCTCTGGCCTCGCTATGATATCTTGGGCAGATGGAACACTACTAGACCCAATAAAGACCCATTTCTCAGTGGAGTGCAATATTTGACAGCAGCCGTTGCATAATGAGTGCCTCCTGTCAAGAGGCCTAGAGCATGCCTGTGTTTACTCATTCTCTCATTCATGCAACAACTATTTAATGAAACCCTACCTTGTGCCAAGAGCTGCACAGAAAGAGGAAATGGCTGGGACTTCTTTCCATAAGAAGTAAACTCAAATTTTTAGTTGGCTAACAATGGAGAGATGGAGAGAGAACAGAAAGTAATTTACATGAAATAATTTAATATTTTGCAATATAGTTTTACATTCTGCTCTATTCACACAATAGTATATCTTGAGCATTTTTATATTTAAATATTCTCAGAGGACATAATACTCAAACATATAAATGTATTACCATCTAATATGTTGAAAATATTATTTTTTCCCTCTTTTTGCTATAAAAAATAGTGTTGCACAATTTTCACTTTAATTCCCACGTCAGAAGAATCTTCTTTTTTAGGGTGGCTATTTATGGTGCATTCAGATTATTTTACTTCTCCCACTACTTGTCAAACATACATACATTCACATTTATGCACACCACACTCTTACCTTAGTTTCTTTATTTTCTGGTACATGGATATACAGTGTGTATTACACAGAACATCACATTATTTCTGTTTGCATGGTTCTTTGTTTCTGGTATCTGACCTTTGCCTTAGGACGTGTGGTGAAAACACATTTCACAATGCTTTGGGCTACCAATGTTCTGTATTGTTTTCTTAGAGTTAAGCCTCTGAAAGATAGAAGAACATAGGTGAAGACTCTGATGGAAGGTCTATGTTTCATCAAAAGTTGTTCTGGTGCAACAGAACAGCTGTTTAGTTCTCTGATCAATGGATAATTTGGTTAATGTAGTCTCTGGATATCCAAGTCTTGATTAGATGGAGAACAGAGTGTCTTCCTATTAATGTTTTTGCAGTCAAAGTGGTAGAGAGGATGCTCTGTTTTATGAGATTATGTTTCAGAGAGGAACACTGATACATATGTGTAGGCAGGTAGATCTTCCCAACCCAGGGATTGAACCCACATCTCTTACATCTCCTGCATTGGCAGGCAGGTTCTTAACGACTAGTGCCACCTGGGATGCCCAGATAGATTGGCCACATTATCTATTAATACCTATCTAATAATAATTTAGTATAATTTTAACATCACTTCCAAGACACGTTCCATACTCCTTCTTTCTGTGCTCCTTTCTTCCTTCTTTCTCTTTTCTTCACTCCCATTCTCCTTGTACTTATCTCAATTTCATTCAGGCATTCTTTCATTCATTCAATAGTTATTGAATAACTGAATAACTAACATGTTCCAATTATTAATCTATTACTGGCAATATGATTATTAAAAAAAGAGGCCAGTCCTTTTCTCTTCAAGATGATATCTATACCTAAACAATTACATTACAATATATAAGTGCCCTGGCTGGGTAACCAAGGGTATCACAGGAGCATGTTAAAGGTCATACTTAACTCAGAACTGGGCACATATGTGCTTATTTCATCTGAATGACTTCTTAATGTGTATGCATATTTCAGTGCAAATATGTGAAAACAAATGCCTCCCCCCCCCCCCCCGCCCCGGCCAAAGGAGATAGTTCAGGATTATACCAAACAGTACTTTTATAATAGCAAATGTTTCTCTGTTGTAGCTTGGCATACAGGGTGAGTTGTACCTGACATTTTTTTTTTTCCCTGTGTCATTCTAGAACAGGGGCCCTACTTGAAAAACAGGCAAGACTGATGGCTTGACTTAATTTTTCTTTTAGGATTTGGGAAGTTTCATTCTTTTTGAAGTAAAGCACTAGGCTGAGAGACCAGAATGACAATATACACCTGATTTTCTGTACTGTGGGTTGAGGATCATCTGGGGATTGAAGAGCAGAGTTTGCAGATATAAATGAAGATGCTCATTGACTCAGCCCATCGTCCCTGCAGAGGCGAACTTATTGCTGAAACAAAATGTAATACCTAGTGAATTTTAAGCAATGTTGGAGCAGAGAGAAGGTTAGGCTGACATATAGTAAATTTCTTGCACCAAATATATCTTTGCTATGGAAATTCTCAATTTAAGAAACTTTTAATACATTTTCAGCTTTTCTTTTTTTTTCTTTCTTTGAAGGTTGAGGTGAGTGTTTGCATTTCATTTAAATATTAAAGTATCAATCCGTTTGATGTGCCTGGAATGTGAAGCAACAACAGTGAGGAGGTGGGAACAAGCTGACCTGGCCTTCCTGTATTTCTTAAAGAAGTTGCCTACTTAAAAAAAACCTGGCTTGGTCCAATGGGTAAAGTAGGACCGTTAAACATGAATTTCAGATCGATCTCCTGCTTCTGACAGTCACTGCAGGAGTTCCAATCACATTAGCGCCTCTTCAGCTTTAGCCAGAATTTATAGCATAAATTCAACATTTTTCAAATCTTAATCAACCCAGAGGTCATTTTCCTCAAAGTGCAGTTTTGCTGCTGCCACTAGAAAATCAATGGGGAAGGGTTGATACTTTCCTGCTGCCATAGCATCAGACAAAAAATGAAATGCTCCAGAAAGGTCTGCTCCATTTTCAACTGTAGCTCTTAGAGAAATTTTTGTTTTAATGCTAGTGGCACTTTTGATCCCCAATGTCTAGGTCCTCCCCAGGGGAAGTAGTCCAGTCAACAGTAACATAATCAGATAAAGAAAGGAAGAAACTTTGGTCATATTCCTTTTTGTCTTGAAAAACTACTATTTCCATTGTCTATAGAATAAAGTCCCATTTCTTTGACTTGGCAATTAGAGACCTTCTCATACCACCTAATCAGTTTAGCATGTTGCCTGGCCCAGAGGAGTGCTCAGTAAGTGTTGTTTTGAGTAGTTGAATAATGAATTTGTCCTTGGTGAATCCACAACAAACTTCTCCCTATATAACAGTGCATCCTCAAGTCTTCAGGTCATCATTTACACAAAGCTTTATGCATTTCATGCCCTTTTCCCTCTCAATTCTCTATCAAAATATTTTTGTTCCTTTGAGACCTGGCTCAGACCTCACCTCTGTGAACCTTCTCTGTCCCTGGCCTAAGACAAACAGGACTACTAGTTCCTTTCTCTGTGGTCCCACTGCCAAGTCCTCTACCTGTGTAATAGCCCTTGACAGTGTTTTCACAGTAGGAATGGGTGTATGTGACTCTGTAGTAGAATATGAATTCTATCAGAAGTAAGACCTTGTCTTGCTCATCTAGCATCAAGGGTGTTTAAACATACCAGTTAGACTAAATTCTCATTCTCTGTAATGAGAGAATTTTTTGAGATATAAAGGCAGAAGATTGGGACTGAGAAGATTTTTTTCATCCAATTGTGCGATCTTAGTCCAGCTTCTCCGGACCTCAATTTCATAACCAAGTGACACAATTAGCCTAACTGTTCCCTAAAGTTCAGTCTTACTTTAGCATTATTATTGTTGTTAATTGTTGTTATTGTTATATTTGTTATTTTACGTTTGCTGTTATTACTACTGATAGTACCCCTTACTACCACTTTAACAACTGTTACCACTTCAGTTAACTACACCAGTACCATTCACTGAGTTCTAATGACGTGCCACATTCTGTAATAAGAAATTAGCTTACATTATTGCATTTAATCCTCAAAACAACCACATGAACTAGATATTTTTATCTTCATTTCACAGAGATGCGAATTGATGCTTACAGACTAAGAAACTTGTCTGAAGTCACATCGCTAGAATGTGCCAGATCTAGAATTTAAGCCCAGTGTTTTGATTTCCAATTCCTTAAAAGATGAACTTTTTATTATACCAATTACTTTGAGCCCAAGCAAAATATGTATCTTACTAGAAGTAAGTAATTGGTTTATAATTTTAAAATAACATTCCTCATGAAAGACAGTGCCTTCCAAAGTAAAAAATAAAAAATTAGTAAATCACTCATAATTCTACTATTCAGAGAGAGCTATATTAAAATGCTTGTGAATTTACTTATTTTCTCTACATATGTGTATGTATGTGTGTATACACAGTTGGCAACTGCATATTGTTGTTTAGTTGCTGAGTCGTGTCCAACTCTTTGCAACCACGTGGACTGTAGCACATCAGGTTCCTCTGTCCTCCACTATTTGAGTTTGCTCAAATTTTTGTCCATTGAGTCGGTAATGCTATCTAACCATTTCATCCTCTGCTGTCCACTTCTTCACAAGAGAGTAAGCATTACTGTTGGTACAGCATCTACTTTGGTCACACACTGTGTTAGGTACTTGCCATTCATTTTATTGCTTCATTCTTTCATTGACTCCTTGAGGTGATGGTGTTATCTTCTTTATATCAATAGATAGGAGGAAACTGCGAAAAAATGATTTACTTAGGTTGCAAACATCTAGTAAGTGGCAGTGCCAGGATTTGAATGTTTGTCTGTTTGACTCTAAAGTCTATATTCTTTTAGCGATACCACACTTCTGAGGCTTTCTGACTCTCAGAACAGAGCTAGTGCTGGTGAATCCTTTGTTATTTCATTGGTGCAAAAGTAATTGCGGTTTTGCATTGTTGAACTTTGCTGTTTGATATTGGAATACATTTTTTTAAAAATTTATTTTTTACTGAAGAATAATTGCTTTACAGAATTTTGCTGTTTTCTGCCATACCTCAACATGAATCAGCCATAGGTATACATATACCCCCTCCCTTTTGAACCTCCCCCATCTCCCTCCCCATCCCACCCCTCTAGGTTGATACAGAGCCCTTGTTTGAGTTTCCTGAGCCTTACAGCAAATTCCCACTGGCTATCTATTTTACACATGGTAATGTAAGTTTCCATGTTACTCTCTCCATACGTCTTACCCTTTCTTCCCCTCTCCCCATGTCCATAAGTATATTCTCTATGTCTATATCTCCATTGTTGCCCTGTAAATAAATTCTTCAGTATCATTTTACTATATTCTGTATATATGCGTTAGAATACGATATTTATCTTTCTCTTTCTGACTCACTTCACTTTGTATAATAGGTTCTAGGTTCATCCACCTCATTAGAATTGACTCAAATGTGTTCCTTTTTATGGCTGAGCAATATTCCATTGTGTATATATACCACAATTTCTTTATCCATTCATCTGTCAATGGATTTCTAGGTTGCTTCCATGTTCTAGCTGTTGTAAATAGTGCTGCAGTGATCAATGAGATACATGTGTCTCTTTCAGTTTTGGTTTCCTCAGGGTATATGCCTAGGAGTGGGATTGCTGAGTCATATGGTGGTTTTATTCCTAGCTTTTTAAGGAATCTCCATATCATCTTCCATAGTGGCTGTATCAGTTTACATTCCCACCAACAGTGCAAGAGTGTTTCCTTTTCTCCACACACTTTCCAGCATTTACTATTTGTAGACTTTGATGAAGGCCATTCTGACCAATGTGAGGTGATATTGCATTGTAGTATTCATTTCCGTTTCTCTAATAATGAGTGATGTTGACCATCAGCATGTGTTTATTAACCATTTTATGTCTTCTTTGAAGAAATGTCTGTTTACATCTTTTTCCCACTTTTTGATTGACTTGTTTGTTTTTCTGGTATTGAGTTGTATGAGCTTGTATATTTTGGAAATTAATTCTTTGTCAGTTGTTTCATTTGCTATTATTTTCTCCCATTCTGAGAGTTTTCTTTTCACCTTGCTTATAGTTTCCTTTGCTGTGAAAAAGCTTTTAAGTTTAATTAGGTTCCACTTGTTTATTTTTGTTTTTATTTCCATTATTCTAGGAAGTGGGTCATAGAGGATCTTGCTTTGATTTATGTCATCAAGTGTTGTGCCTATGTTTTCCTCTAAGAGTTTTATAGTTTCTGGTCTTACATTTAGGTTTTTAATCCATTTTGAGTTTATCTTTGTGTGTGATGTTAGGAAGTGTTCTAATTTCATTCTTTTACATACGACTGTCCAGTTTTCCTAGAACCATTTATTGAAGAGACTATCTTTGCCCCATTGTATATTCCTACCTCCTTTGTCAAAAATAAGGTACCCATAGGTGCACGGGTTTGTTTCTGGGCTTTCTATCTTGTTCCATTGGTCTATATTTCTGGTTTTGTGCCAGCACCATACTATCTTGATGACTGTAGCTTTGTAGTATAACCTGAAGTCAGAAAGCTTGATTCCTCCAGCTCCATTCTTCTTTCTGATATTGGAATACATTCTTAATAAATGTGGTTGTATTACATAGCATCTTAATGCACATTTCTCACTTTATGCTTTTTTACTAGTAACTTACTACTTGCATTGTATTTTATATTTATCTTAGACTATGGAAATGATGTTAGACACAAAGCAAATTCAAGCGATTTTCTTATTTGAGTTAAAAATTGGTCATAAAGCAGCAGAGACAACTCACATCATCAGCAGTGCGTTTGGCCCAGGAACTGCTTAAGAACGTACAGTGCAATGATGGTTCAAGAAGTTTTACAAAAGAGACAAGAGTCTTGAAGATGAGAAACATAGTGACCAGGCATCTGAAGTTGACAATGACCAACTGAGAGCATCACTGAAGCTGATTCTCTTATAACTACATGAGAAGTTTCCAAAGAACTCAAGGCTGACCATTCTATAGCTGTTTGGCATTTGAGGCAAATTAGAAAGCTGAAAGGGCTTCCCTGATGATCAGACTGTAAAGAATCTGCCTGTGATGCTTGAGACCTGGGTTTGATCCCTGGGTTGGGAAGATTCCCTGCAGGAGGGCATGGCAACCCAGCCCAGTATCCTTGCCTGGAAAATTCCATGGACAGAGACTGTTGCTGGACTCCAGTCCATAGGGTCTCAAAGAGTTGGACACAACTGAGTGACTAAGTACAGCACAACACAGAAAGGTGAAAAAGTTTGGTAAGTGAGTGCCTCATGAACTGACCTAAAAAAAGAAAAAGAGAGAAGAAAAAATTAGTTTCAAGTGTTGTGTGATTAAAAGTGAATTTTATACAAGAATCAGCAATGACTAGCTAAGTGGTTGGACTGAAAAGATGCTCCAAAGCATTTCTCAAAGCCAAACTTGCACCAAAAAAGGTCATGGTCCCTGTTTGGTGGTTGGCTGCCCATCTGATCCACTACAGCTTCCTGATTCCCAGCCAAACCTATACATCTGAGGAGTATGCTAGCAAATCGATGAGATGCACTGGAAACTGCAATTCCTGCAGCCAGCACTGGTCAATAGAAAGGGCCCAGTTCTTCTCCATAACAACAAAAGTTGAACAAATTAGGGTACAATTTTTTGACTCATCCACTGTAATCACCTGACCTCTCACCAACCACCACTTTTTCAAGTATCTTGACAACTTTTTGCAGGGAGAATGTTTCCACAACCAGTAGGGAGGAAGAAAATGCTTTTAAAGAGTTCATCAAATCCCATGGTACAGATTTTTACAGCACAGGAATAAACAAACTTATTTCTGATAGCTTATGGTGAAGGATGTTGGATTTTTGATCTCCAAAGAAGATTAAGCCTCAGGACCAGGGACCACGCTTGGTCCCTCAAGAGCTTTTGTGTAGCAGAGTTTTATTAAAGTAAGAAAAGGGACAAGAAAGTTTTTGACAGAGACATCAGAAGGGGGACAGAGAATGCCCTCCTCGCTAGTGTTAGCAAGGGAGTTATATACTTTTTAATTAATTATTTCAATAAATCAAAAGGATGTCTCAAGTTTGTGAAAATTTTCTAGACCCACTCCATTTTAGAATAACAGGCTTAGAATTAAACAGTAGAAAGATCCTACCAGACCCACTCCCATAACATACACTCTAAGATGCCAGGATTAGTCAGAAGGCTTCCAGGAAGGAGAAGCGGTCCTCAAGCGGGATACATTGTTGTTACACAATCCCTAGTACAGATTGAAACTGAGTTGTTTGTTGTGTAATCATTAGTTCCTGGCTTAAAGGAAAAAAACAAAACAAAAACCATTTTATATGGTTAAGACTAAGGAATGTAGAGAAAAAATAGTTTGTTCTTTCCTCCTTCTTGAGAACCCCAGACCCCTCTTTCCTCCTCACGGACCCCGGGCTTCTTATCAATCTGCCTAGGAATTGACTCATTTCGTGTTGACAAAAATGATCTGTTGATTGTAATGGTTCCTATTTTGATTAATAAAGCTGTGTTTGAGCCTAGTTATAATGCTTTAAAATTCAGGGCCCAAAACCATGGCTACCAATTTAAATATCATTTCTTAGGATAGCTGTTGTGCCAGTCAGGGTACCATGTGAGGAGCAGACTCATTACGAGTGTGGAGGGGATAGGAGTTCATGGAAGAAGTCAGACATGTCATAACTGTGGGAGGACCTGGAGATGTGACCAGAAAGTTGAAGGATCACTAACCCATTAATCTTAAGAAGCAAGGGGTCAAAGTGAGACAGCAGAGTAGATAATCATGAAGAGGATTTTGGAAACTATGACCTTTGTGTAACTACTGATTCTGTGCATCTGCACCTAAAAATCTTGTGTCAGGTGGCTCTGTCCAGTCAGCAGAGCCAGAGATAAGGGGAAAGAGCTGAAATTTAGAGCAGGGTGGGGGAAGGACAAGCTAAAATCTGCAAGGTATCTCTGTGTTTGATGCCTAAGAAAATATCTTCAGAGACAAATGACTACTGCTTTGTTTTCACCTTCTAAATCATGTGCAAGTTACTCTTTTGACCAACTTTAACCCATAACCACACAGGAAAAGTCATTCTGAGAAACATAGTTCCCTATATCTTCCACAGCCACCATTTGGACAGTTCTGGAGTATAAGGAAGCCAAATATCTGTAGCAGCACCATTTAATTCTGCGATGATGGGACTGTTCTGTATCTATGATGTACCACATGCCTCTTTCTTTTCCACTCTCTATGAGTTCCTTTAAGTGTACAGATTACATTATATTTCCAAGGGTCAAATGAAGAATCTAGCATATGACTGTGGAATAAAGGAATGGTCACTGTCATTGTCATAGGCAATAAACTATCAAGATAGTTGCTAGTGAATTAAAAGGCAGAATAGAAAGGCAGAATTATGTAATAGTATAATTTTAGGATTGGGATAGGCAACTTAGGAGCTATGATAGAAATAACATAGGTTTTGGAGTTCTAGTCCTAGCTCTGCTCCCAAGCTCTGCTTGGTTATTTATCTTGGGCAAGTTATTAGACCTTTCTAAGCTTTATTTTCCTTATCTGTAACTAAAGAAAGAATATACCTATTTCAGAGTTGTGAGAAATACTAAAAGCATGTAAGGCATCTAGCACAGGGTCTGGCATATATAATTTTCAGTACATATAGTTTCTTTCCTAGAGATTTTTAGAATGACTCCCTCATTCTTAGTGAAGCTTTCTGGTAGCATTATAATCCACCATTTTTAGGATACATTGCAAATAAAATGCTATTCTGACTATAATTGGCCATCATCTGGTGCCAAGATCAGAGGGCCATTTGAGGCATCAATTTAAAGAAGATTTTATAGATTTAACAGCATATTGGGCAGATCCTCTGGGACCTCAAAGCTTTTCTGAGAATTACAAGGTTAAATGGTAGTTGAATTATTTTTGCTGCATGAACATTACTGTCCATGGTGATAGTCACTACTCTGCCTCTGACCACTTCCATCTGTAGGATCATCATTTTGTTTCATTTCACAAGCCATTTAGAAATGAATTGAATTTACTAGAGCACAGAACTGAAAATATATTTAACTGGATCCATAGAAACAGAATCCAGAAGTATAGCCTGGCATGGAATTTTGTTGGTTATTCAGGGGACAGCCCCCTTTCTCCTTGCTCCGTCTGCTGCCTGCACTTCTACAATTATCAGAATCCTCAATTGGATTATACTTTTATGTAAGTCAAGCAAGTGAAGTATTAAAAAATACATAATTCATTTTTACCCAGAAATTTAAGCCAAGACTTCTATTGTAGTAGCTAATCTGATTTCCTGGTCATATGAAACCTTAAAAGCATCTTCCAAGGGCATGGAACCGACCAAGTTTCTCCTTTTCCTTCACTGTTTGTCAGTTCTATATATAGGAGCTCAGATTTTCTCTCAAGTCAGGATGTTTGTGGTGACATTTATAAATGAGTCCAAGTTTAAATATTTAACTGAGCTTTCAGCAATATTTGTATTAAGTAGTGTCAGGCAACCAGCTTAGTTCAAGGCACGAGAAAGAATTTAGGAGGACAGACAGGATTTGACCAGAAATCGAGAAACTGGAATTTGAATTCTAGCTCTACTCTTTATCTACTGAACTACTTGACTTTCTTAGCTTCCCCACCTGTAAAGCAAGAAAAAATGGAATTTTTGTATGAATGTGGTGGGTCTGAGATGCAATTAGACAAATAGAAGAGCAAAGGGCTTTGGAGAGTGGCAGGGTAGACTGGGAGCCTGTTTCCTCTTTTCCTCTGTTAACTCTCCATTTGCCTTCATTTGAATCACTTATCATTTCTGAAACTCTAACCGCTCTTCAAAAAAGAATTTTAAAGATGGCAGATAACCTCTAAGTTCCCTCTGAGCTAACAAGTCTGTGATGATCATTCCCTCTTCATTCTTAGCTGAAATGAAAAGTTAATAGCACTACAAATCTCTTCCTGCAAGAAGTTCTGGATGCCTCTAAGTTGGTCTTCAACCAAGCCAATTCCAGTTCCTTTGTTTTAATTCCTT
Source organism: Muntiacus reevesi (assembly GCF_963930625.1). Classification (NCBI taxonomy): domain Eukaryota; kingdom Metazoa; phylum Chordata; class Mammalia; order Artiodactyla; family Cervidae; genus Muntiacus; species Muntiacus reevesi. The sequence goes on from NC_089249.1 coordinate 155,480,891, forward strand.
CTAAATCAACTCTTTGTTCCTTATGCATTTTTTTCCCATTTAAACTGTGATCTCATCATTTTCTTCCACTAAACTTTTTTTTTTTTTAATCTCAGATGATCTTTCTGAAGCATTTGAGGTCGCTATATTCCATGTCCAAGGAAACTGGATCTCAGCTCTAGGAGGCACCTCAGCCACCATTCTATGTAACTTTCTCATTCCCTATTCTTGATCCCTTCTGTATTTCTCCTAACAGAAGGTGTTCACCTTCTGTTTGAGTGCTTCTAGTGATGTGGCACCCACTGGTGGGGCACTGTATCTGTTTACCATGCCTTACTACTTATACCAGTTTGCTCCACAGACCTTGAAGTTTGGTGATACAACTTACAGCAAGGGATCGTTACTACTTCAGATATTATGTATGAGCAAATGGTCCATAAATCTGCTCATTTGTGGAAGTGCTTTGACATTCACTTATCCTGACTCATACTCATGGGCTATTGTAGCATGTTTAATCAATAATTAAGATGCACTTTTGTCTGCTGGATATATTACTTCGCATTGTAAGGTCCCTAGTTCTCCTTATCTGTGAAATGGGTATAAGAATAATGAGTCTGCCTTCCTCTAGGTTTTTGAAAGGATAAACTTAAGGTGACATAGATAATGCGCTTCATAAAGTAACATGGGCTTCCCCCATGGCTCACTGGTACAGAATCTGCCTGCAATGTAGGAGCAGCAGAGATGCAAATTCAGACCCTGGGATGGGAAGATCCCCTGGAAGAGGGCATGGCAACCCACTCAAGTATTCTTGCCTGGGAAATGCCATGGAAAGAGGAGCCTGGCAGGCTACAGTCCACAGGATCACGAACAGGTGGACACCACTGAAGCGACTTAGCATGCATGTGCGTAAAGTAATACAGCGGGGCCAGGAAAGTATGGCTTATGGATTGGCAGCCTGTTTTTGTAAATAAAATTTCATTGTAATACAGCCATACCCATTCATTTAAGTATTACATCTGTGATTGCTTTCATATTACTTTGTCTGAGTTGAATATTTGCAACAGAAAAGGTATGGCCTACAGGACAAAATATTTGCTATTTAGCCATTATGAAAAAGTTTGCTGACCCCTGGCTATACAAATATATGTTTATTATTAGCATTACTAGGAGGATTATTTTAGTAAAAAGCATAAAATGATATTGAAATATATTAATACAAAGACATCAAGTAAACTCACTTCATTTCAGTTCAATTCAGTCGCTCAGTCAAGTCCGACTCTTTGCGACCCCATGGACTGCAGCACGCCAGGGTTCCCTGTCCATTACCAACTCCCGGAACCTACTCAAAATCATGTCCATTGTGTCAGTGATGCCAGCCAAACATCTCATCCTCTGTTGTCCCCTTCTCATCCTCCCTTCAACCTTTCCCAGCATCCGGGTCTTTTCCAGTGATTCAGTTCTTCGCATCAGGTGCCCAAAGGATTGGAGTTTCAGCTTTAGCATCAGTCCTTTCAATGAATATTCAGGACTAATTTCCTTTAGGATGGACAGGTTTGATTTCCTTGCCATCCAAGGGACTCTCAAGAGTCTTCTCCAACACCACAGTTCAAAAGCATCAATTCTTTGATTCTCAGCTTTCTTTATAGTCAGACTCTCACATCTGTACATGACTACTGGAAAAACCATAGCTTTGACTAGATGGACCTTTGTTGGTAAAGTAATGTCTCTGATTTTTAATATGTTGTCTAGGTTGGGCATAATTTTTCTTCTAAGGAGCAAGCATCTTTTAATTTCATGGCTACAGTCATTTCTACAATGATTTTGGAGCCCCCCAAAATAAAGTCTGTCACTATTTCCATTGTTTCCCCATCTATTTGCTATGAAGTGATGGGACCAGATGCCTTGACCTTAGTTTTCTGAATGTTGAATTTTAAGTCAACTTTTTCACTCTCTTTCACTTTCATCAAGAGGCTCTTTAGTTCTTCTTTGCTTTCTGCCATAAGGGTGGTGTCATCTGTGTATCTGAGGTTATTAATCCTTCTTCCAGCAGTCTTGATTCCAGCATGTGCTTTATCCAGTGCAGTATTTCATATGATATACTCTGCATATAAGTTAAATAAGCAGGGTGACAATATACAGCCTTGACATACTCCTTTCCGAATGTGGAGCCAGTTTCTTATTCCATGTCCAGTTCTAACTGTTGCTTCCTGACCTGCATACAGATTTCTCAGGAGGCAGCTCAGGTGGTCTGGTATTCCCATCTCTTGAAGAATTTTCCACGGTTTGTTGTGATCCACATAGTCAAAGGCTTCAGCGTAGTTAATAAAGCAAAAGTAGATGTTTTTCTGGAGCTCTCTTTTTTGATGATCCAGCAAATGTTGGCAATTTGATCTCTGGTTTCTCTGCCTTTTCTAAATCCAGCTTGAACATCTAGAAGTGTACAGTTCATGTACTCTTGAAGCCTGGCTTGGAGAATTTTGAGCACTACTTTGCTAGAGTGTGAGATGAGTGCAATAATGTGGTAGCTTGAACATTCTTTGGCATTGCCTTTCTTTGGGATTGGAATGAAAACTGACCCTTTCCAGTCCTGTGGCCACTGCTGAGTTTTCCAGATTTGCTGGCTTATTGAGTTTAGCACTTTCACAGCATCATCTTTTAGGATTTGAAATACCTCAACTGGTATTCCATTCACCTCCACTAGCTTTGTTCATAGTGATGTTTTCTAAGGCCCACTTGACTTTGCATTCCAGGATGTCTGACTATAAGTGAGTGATTACGCAGTCATGGTTATCTGGGTCATGATCTTTTTTGTATAGTTCTTCTGTGTATTCTTGCCACCTCTTCTTAATATCTTCTGCTTCTGTTAGGTTCATACCATTTCTGTCCTTTATTGTACCCATCTTTGCATGAAATGTTCCCTTGCTATCTCCAATTTTCTTGAAGAGATCTCTAGTCATTCCCATTCTATTGTTTTCCTCTATTTCTTTTCATCAATCCCCGAGGAAGGTATTCTTATCTTTCCTTGCTATTTTTTGGAACTCTGCATTCAAATGGGTATATCTTTCCTTTTCTCCTTTGCTTTTAGCTTCTCTTCTTTTCTCAGCTATTTGTAAGGCATTCTCAGAAAACCATTTTGCCTTTTTGCATTTCTTTTCTTGGGGATCGTCTTGATCACTGCCTCCTGCCCGATGTCATGAACCTCCGCCCATAGTTCTTCAGTCACTCTGTCTATCATATCTAACCCCTTGAATCTATTTCTCACTTCCACTTGAATCTATTTCTCACTTCCAAGTCCTTTAAGGGACTTGATTAGGTCATATCTGAATTGTCTAGTGGTTTTCCCTACTTTCATTGTCTGAATTTGGCAATAAGGAGTTCATTAACTCAGCCACAGTCAGCTCCCAGTCTTGTTTTTGCTGACAAAATCTTTGAAGCTTCTCCCATCTTCAGCTGCAAAGATAAACAATCTGATTTTGGTATTGGCCATCTGGTGATGTCCATGTGTAGAGTCTTCTCTTGTGTTGTTAGAAGGGGGTGTTTTCTGTGACCAGTATGTTCTCTTGGCAAAACTCTGTTAGCCTTTGACCTGCTTCATTTTGTACTTCAAGGCCAAATTTGCTTGTTATTCCAGGTAGCTCTTGACTTCCTACTTTTGCATTCTTGTCCCAATGTAATGAACAGGACATCCTTTTTGGTATTAGCTCTAGAAGTTCTTGTAGGTCTTCATAGAACCACTCAACTTCAGCTTCTTCAGCATTACTGGTTGGAGCATAGGCTTCGATTACTGATATTAAATGGTTTGCCTTGGAAATGAACAGACACAAAAATGCATTCCCAATCCACAGAGACTGAGCCAGAACTGTGTCTGAGTCTCTCCTGTGGAAGTATGGCTCAGCAGTGGCCTGCTGCAGGGGCTCTGGGTGCAGCAGTCTTGGGTATGGCATAAGCCCCCTTGGAGGAGGTTGCCATTAACCCCACTATAGAACAACCAGAACTTACACAGGACTGGGAAAACAGACTCTTGGAGGGCACAAACTAAACTTTGTGTGCACTAGGACCCAGAAGAAAGGAGCAGTGACCCTACAGGAAACTGACCCAGACATGCCCTTTTGTGTCTAGGAGTCTCCGGCCCTGCCTCAGGGTAGGAGGCACTGAGTGTAGCTGTGGGTGCATGGGACCTTTTGAAGGAGATGGACATTACCTTCCTAACCTCCACCGTCCTTTGGCCTCAGATCAAGCAACAGGGAGGGGAGGCAGCCCTGCCCATCAACAGAAAATTGGATTAAAGATTTACTAAACAGGGCCCCGCCCATCAGACCAAGACCCTGTTTCCCCCTCAGTCAGTCTCTCCCATCAAGAAGCTTCCATAAGCCTCTTATCCTTCTCCATCAGAGGGCAGACAGAATGAAAACCACAATCACAGAAACTAATCAAACTAATCACATGGACCACAGCCTTGTCTAGCTCAATGAAACTATGAGCCATGCTGTGTAGGCCATCCAAGTCTGATGGGTCATGGCGGAGAGTTCTGACAAAACGTGCTCCACTGGAGAAGGGAATGGCAAACCACTTCAGTATTCTTGCCTTGAGAACCCCGTGAACAGTATGAAAAGGCAAAAAGGTATGACATTGAAAAGATGAACTCCCCTGGTCAGTAGGTGCCCAATATGCTTCTGGAGAAGAGTGGAGAAATAACTCCAGAAAGAATGAAGAGATGGAGCCAAAGCAAAAATAATACCCAGTTGTGGATGTGACAGGTGATGGAAGTAAAGTCTGATGCTGTAAAGTAAACTCACTGGCAAACATTAATTGAGCTCCTGACAATGCCAAGCACTATCTTGTGTGTTTTACCTTCGCTTTCTTGTTTAATCTTTACACCGCTGTGTGTTCATTATGTTACTATATGTGTTAAAAGTGGAAAGTGAAAGTGCAGTGAAAATGTTAGTCTCTCAGTCATGTACAACTCTTTACAACCGCATGGGCTGGGGTCCACCAGGCTCCTCTGTTCATGGAATTCTCTAGGCAAGAATACTGGGGTAGGTAGTCCTTCCCTTCTCCAGGGAATCTTCCTGACCCAGGGATCAAACCCAGGTCTCCCACATTGCAGGCAGATTCTTTAACATCTGAGCCACCAGGGAAGCCCTATTACAAGTGGGCTGACTTACAATAACTTAGCCTAGGATACACTAGCAGAGACCCCAAATTTAAATTTAGGTATCTATTCAAATATCTGTGTTCTTTTTGAGGCTACCTAGCCTCTCATAGGAGAAGGCAATGGCACCCCACTCCAGTACTCTTGCCTGGAAAATCCCATGGATGGAGGAGCCTGGTAGGCTGCAGTCCATGCAGTCGCTAAGAGTCAGACACGACTGACTGACTTCACTTTCACTTTTTACTTTCTTGCATTGGAGAAGGAAATGGCGACCCACTCTAGTATTCTTGCCTGGAGAATCCCAGGGATAGGGGAACCTGTTGGGCTGCCGTCTATGGGGTCGCACAGAGTCGGACACGACTGAAGTGACTTAGCAGCAGCAGCCTCTCATAGACTCTCTCATAGAGAATCCTAGCTTTAAGTATTGCTATTCTTACCTATTAGAGCCTTTATGGAACATGTTAAGGATCTGAAAATTTGTAAATGATCACCTTAATAATGGATACAAAAGTCTAGCATGCATTATAAATACATTACTTTCAGAAAGGAGTTCAACATATCAGTAGGATCAATGCTTTGAAAACACAGAATCAGATAATAGCAAAAACTAATAGACTGAAGAATGCTGACTAGTAAGGATTATTGAATCTCCGAATATTTTGACATCATCACCACAATTTTGTCATCACACACCAGCCTTTTTCAGTTTAGATATGTATTATTTCAGTACTTAAAATCTCAATGGAATCACATGTGGTGAAAAGACAGTGAGAGAGGAGTCTGTAAGCTCACAGGCTGATTGTTCTTCCAGTCTATGTTTTTTGAAAATCTTCTAACATTATCTGTAATATAGTCAAAACTTTAGTAAAGTAGGTTGGGCTACTTCATTAAGTGAGGCATAAAAGAAATGATTAATTAAGAGTTTATTTCAGAAAGAATGTAAAGGTTATTTTATCAGCTACCAACAACAGCAACTAAAAGGTAACAATATATATTCCTTTCTTTGCTTAAAATACTAATTTCACACTAGTCATCCATGTATAATTTGTAGGATTTATAGTTAAAAGGAAGGAAGATTCTTCTACTTAACAGTCTTAATTTTTAGATAAGAAAACTGAAGTTCTGAAAAATTTAGTCATTTGCTTAATGTCAGACAGTTAATATTTTTCAGAAATGGAACTGAAAAACGGACTTCTTTTTCATTAATTTATTAGTTTATTCATTTGTTCATCTTAAAATTTTAATTCAGTCATTCTTCTAACATTTATTGAGACTTTGCTATATATTATCCACGATACTAGATGTCATCATATGTGTGTTTCATTTAATTCTCAAAAGATAGACATTAGCTTTATTTTATAGGTAACTAAGATTAAGAAAGGGAAGATCTCCTGGTAGCTCAGAGGTTAAAGCATCTGCCTGCAATGCGGGCCACCTGGGTTCGATCACTGGGTTGGGAAGATCCCCTGGAAAAGGAAATGGCAACCCACTCCAGTATTCTTGCCTGGAGAATCCCATGGATGGAGGAGCCTGGTGGGTTACAGCCCACAGGGTCGCAAAGAGTTGGACACGACTGAGCGACTTCACTTTCACTTTCAAGATTAAGAAAGCTGAGATTAAAGCTGTTGCTCAAGGTCTCACAGCTGAACATGAATTAACTAGCTAGAGAGAAGATGGAAGCAGTTTGAAACTTTCTATGCTGTTGGTGGAAATGTAAATTGGTGCAGCCACTTTGGGGAAGAGTTATAGAGGTTCCTTTAAAAAACTAAAAACAGAGTTACCATATGATCCAGTAATCATATTTCTGAGCATATATTCGAAAAAGACCAAATTCAAGCACAGTAGAGATAAGCAAGCCTCTGCTCCAACGCTAAATCAACAATTATCTTGGTCAGGCTTTCAACCTGAGCTAGTAAAGAACTTACTATCTGAAGTACTGGTCAGAGCCTGAAGAGATGATACTCTGAATTGTCATCTGAACAGAGATTTATGTTTTACTTTATTTTACATCTTGATTTCCAAAAATAAATTTTAAAACAATTTAAAAAAAACAAAAACGAGAAAAGAGTTCAGCTGAAGCACAAGTATTTCCGTTTTTGCCTGTTTCCTTCCAATATTGTTTCTTTATGTATCAGTTCAGTTCAGTTCAGTTCAGTTGCTCAGTCGTGTCCAACTCTTTGCGACCCCATGAATCGCTTAGCACCCCAGGCCTCCCTGTCCATCACAAACTCCTGGAGTTTACTCAGACTCATGCCCATCGAGTCAGTGTTGTCATCCAGCCATCTCATCCTCTGTCATCCCCTTCTCCCCCTGCCCCCAATCCCTCCCAGCATCAGGGTCTTTTCCAATGAGTCAACTCTTCACATGAGGTGGCCAAAGTATTGGAGTTTCAGCTTCAGCATCAGTCCTTCCAATGAACACCCAGGAATGATCTCCTTTAGGATGGACTGATTGGATCTCCTTGCAGTCCAAGGGACTCTCCAGAGTCTTCTCCAACACCATAGTTCAAAACCATCAATTTTTCGATGCTCAGCTTTCCTCACAGTTCAACTCCCACATCCATACATGCCCACTGAAAAAACCATAGCCTTGACCAGATGGACCTTTGTTGGCAAAGTAATGTCTCTGGTTTTTAATATGCTATCTAGGTTGGTCATAACTTTCCTTCCAAGGAGTAAGCATATTTTAATTTCATGACTGCAGTCATCATCTGCAGTGATTTTGGAGCCCCCCAAAAAATAAAGTCTGACACTGTTTCCACTGTCTCCCCATCTATTTGCCATGAAGTGATGGGACCAGATGCCATGATCTTAGTTTTCTGAATGTTGAGCTTTAAGCCAACTTTTTCACACTCCTCTTTCACTTTCCTCAAGAGGCTTTTTAGTTCATCTTCATTTTCTGCCATAAGGACGGTGTCATCTGCATATATGAGGTTATTGATATTTCTCCCGGCAATCTTGATTCCAGTTTGCGCTTTTTCCAGCCCAGCATTTCTCATGATGTACTCTGTATAGAAGTTTAATAAGCACGGTGACAATATACAGCCTTGACATACTCCTTTTCCTATTTGGAACCAGTCTGTTGTTCCATGTCCAGTTCTAACTGTTACTTCCTGACCTGCATACAGGTTTCTCAAGAGGCAGGTCAGGTGGTCTGGTATTCCCATCTCTTTCAGAATTTTCCACAGTTTATTGTGATCCACACAGTCAAAGGTTTTGGCATAGTCAATAAAGCAGAAATAGATGCTTTTCTGGAACTCTCTTGCGTTTTTGATGTTCCAGTGGATGTTGGCAATTTGATCTCTGGTTCCTCTGCCTTTTCTAAAACCAGCTTGAACATCTGGAAGTTCATGGTTCACGTATTGCTGAAGCCTAGCTTGGAGAATTTTGAGCATTACTTTACTAGCGTGTGAGATGAGTGCAATTGTGCCGTAGTTTGAGCATTCTTTCTTAGGGATTGGAATGAAAACTGATATTTTCCAGTCCTGTGGCCACTGCTGAGCTTTCCAAATTTGCTGGCATATTGAGTGCAGCACTTTCACAGCATCATCTTTCAGGATTTGAAATAGCTCAACTGGAATTCCATCACATCCACTAGCTTTGTTCATAGTGATGCTTTCTAAGGCCCACCTGACTTCACATTCTAGGATGTCTGGCTCTAGGTGAGTGATCACACCATTGTGATTATATGGGTCCTGAAGATCTTTTTTGTACCATTCTTCTGTGTATTCTTGCCACCTCTTCTTCTTTTTTTTTTTTTTAATTTTATTTTATTAATTGGAGGCTAATTACTTCACAACATTTCAGTGGGTTTTGTCATACATACACGCCACCTCTTCTTAATATCTTCTGCTTCTGTTAGGTCCATACCATTTCTGTCCTTTATCGAACCCATCTTTGTGTGAAATGTTCCCTTGGTATCTCTAATTTTCTTGAAGAGATCTCTAGTCTTTCCCATTCTGTTGTTTTCCTCTATTTCTTTGCATTGATCACTGAGGAAGGCTTTCTTAGCTCTCCTGGCTATTCTTTGGAACTCTGCATTCAAATGGGAATATCTTTCCTTTTCTTCTTTGCTTTTCGCCTCTCTTCTTTTCACATTTCACACATTTTAAATAGCTGCAGTCAAAGAACTGCAAGATTATATATTGTTTTTTATTAGTTAACATGGGAATATTCATATAATCTTCCAATGTCAACCTATATTGTTACATGCATAATCTTTGCAATTATAATTTTAATAATCAATAACTATTCAAGTGCATAATCATACTATGACTTACCTTCTCTTTTTTGAACATTTATTTTTTATACTAACATAACTAGTGAACATATTTTAGTCTCTAGAGTTAGTGTGTTTTATCTCCTGTTTTATCATTTCTTTACAAAATCATGAGGGAAAGAGTTTAAGATCAGTGAGTCAAGATGTATATAATTATTGGTCTATATACTTCATGTTGTCAAAAGGGTTGGTACGAATTTATAGTGCCTACATGAGTAATGAAGGAAGCAGTTTATCACATTGGGGTCTATTATATTTTTGGCAGGTTTTGGTAATGTAGTAATTGGCTAGCAGCTTTAGATAACTGGCATATATGTAATAAAGGTGATATTTTGTAATCTAAATGCAAAGATTTAACTCTCATTTTTGCTTCAATAGAGTGTTATCCCCCATTTGGGATAGCATATTAATCTCAAAATTTAGGGCACAAAATATCAAAAATTATAGATACCTGCTGTGAGTGATGATAAAAAAAGAAAGCGATTTCAAAACTAAGATTTGCTACAATATCTTCTTTTAGTTTCTTTCATATTAAGACTAAAAATAGCTTTGCATAGAAAATTGTGCAGAGGATATAAAGACTTTTGATTAAAGACTCCTTCAAGTGTTGATATATTTTTAATACATAACCTCCTTTAATATTGTAACCAATAATTAAAATAAATATACATCAAAAAACAATAAAGAAATTAACCATGAAAATTCTCATTAAATACAGTTTTAATGAATTAATTTTGTTTCATTTAAGACTATTTTACAAAAACATGTATTTTGGAATAAATAATAGGAATCCTCCTTGATATATCTTGGAGAGTTTTGAATGTTGTAGGAAGAAAAATGTTTTAGTCATTCATCCAATAAATCTCTGTTACTTAATATCATTTGTTTATTGTGGAAAAAAATCACATTATATAAAATTTAGCATCTTAACCAGTTCTAAGTATGTAGTACAGTAGGGTTAGCTATATGCACATTTTTGCACAATACCGGTCTAAAATTGTCTCATCTTACAAACTAAAACTCTGTACTCATTGAACAAAAACTTTCCTTTTCCCGCTTCCTCACCCTGAGAACAAATGTTCTTGTTGTTGTTGTTGGTTAGCCACTCAGTTGTATCTGACTCTTTGCAACCCCATGGACTGCATGGCTTCCCTGTCCTTCACCATCTTCCAAAGTTTGTTCAAACTCATGTCCATAAATTGGTGATGCCATCCAACCATCTCTTCCTCTGTCTTCCCCTTCTCCTGCCTTCAGTCTTTCCCAGCGTCAGGGTCTTTTCCAGTAAGTCAGCTCTTCACATCAGGTGACCGAAGTGTTGGAGCTTCAACATCATCAGTCCTTCCAGTGAATATTCAGGGTTGATTTCCTTCAGGATAGACTGGTTGAATCTCCTTGCAGTCCAAGGGACTCTCAAGAGTCTTCTCCAACACCACAGTTAAGCCTTATCAAGAGGCCTTTAGTTTCTCTTTGCTTTCTGCTCTTAGAGTGTTATCATCTGCATGTCTGAGGTTATTGATATATCACCTGGCAATCTTAATTCCAACTTGTGATTCATCCAGCCTGGCATTTCACATGATGGTACCCTGCATATAAGTTAAATAAACAGGGTGATAATATACAGCCTTGACATGCTCATTTTGCAATTTTGAACCAGTCTGTTTTTCCATGTTCATGTCTGGTTCTAACTGTCACTTCTTGACATGCATACAGGTTTCTTGAGATGTGTAAGGTGGTCTCTCTCTTTAAGAATTTAAGGTAGTCCCAGCTATTTAAGAATTTTCTACAGTTTGCTGTGATCCACATCATCAAAGGCTTTAGCATAGTCGGTGACACAGAAGATGTTTTTCTGGAATTCCCATGGTTTTTTGGATTTCACATATAACTGATATCATATGATGCTTGTCTTTCTGTGTCTGACTTGCTTCACTCAGTAGTACAATCTCTAGGCCCATATTTGTTGCTACTCATGGCATTTTTTATTGCTGAGCAATATTCCATTTTATATATGTACCACATCTTCTTTATTCATTCCTCTGTTGATGGACAATTAGGTTGCTTCCATGGAGTTCTTTTTATTTTTAAAACTGAATAATATTCCATTTTGTGTCTACACCATATTTTCTTTATCCATTCATCTATCAATGGACATTGAGGTTGCTTCTACTTCTTGGCTCTTGTGAATAATTTGCCAGTGAACATGGATGTACAAATACCTTTTTGAGAGCCCATTTTCAGTTCTATCATATATGTACCCAGAACTGAGATTGCTGAATTGTCTAGTAACTCTATTTTTAATTTTTTGTGCAGCCTCCATACTGTTTTCCACACCAACAGTGCACAAGGGTTCCAGTTTCCCATGTCCTCATGAACATTTGCTATTTTCTTTTTAAAAAATAGGTATGAGATAGTATCTCATTGTGGTTAAAATTAACATTTCCCTGATAATTAGTGAAATTGAGGCTCTTTAATATGCTTGTTAGCCAGTTATATATCTTTTTTTGAGAAATGTTTATTAAGTACTTTGCCCATGTTTTTAATTGAATTATTTTCTTTTTGTTGAGCTGTGGTTTTTATATAGTCTAGATATTAACCCTTTATCAGATATATGAATGCAAATATTTTTTCCCATCTCTTAGTTTTCCTTTTAGCTTTGTTGATTTTTTTTTTTTTCACTTGCTGTGCAGAAATCTTTAAATTTGATATAGTCTCCTTTGTTTATTTTTGTTTTTGATGCTTGTGCTTTGGGTAACATATCCAAGAAATCATTGCCAAATTTAATGTCATGAACATTTCCCCTATGTTCTAGGAGTTTTATGGTTATATTTAGCTACTTAATCCATTTTGAGCTAATTTTTGTATGTGATATGCATGCAATTTGCTTTGTATGTAAATATCCAGTTTTCCCAACACCCCCGTTTATCGAAGAGACTATTCTTTCTCTGTTGCATAGCTTTGGGACTCTTGTTAAAGATCATTTGAACATTTATATGACATGTGTATGTTCAAATTATATATATATATATATATATATACACACACACACACATATATATATATATATATATATATACATTTAGTCTCTCTGTTCTGTTCCAAGAGGCTATATGTCTACATTTATGCTAATACCACAGTGTCCTTTCTACTCTGATTACTGTAGCTTTATTTGGAAAGAAGGAAGTTTGAGACATCTAGCTTTGTTGCTCTCTCCCATAAGTGTTTTGTCTTTTCAGGGTTCTTTGAAATCATAGATAAATTTTAGGGTTTTCTTTTTTTCTATTTCTATAAAATAAAAAAGTGCCATTAGGATTTTTATAGAGATTCTATTAAAATTGCTTTGGCTAGTATGAATGTTTTAGCAATATTAAGGTTTCCAATCCATGAACTTGAGATGTCTTTCGATTCATTTGTACCTTCTTTAATTTATTTCATTAATAGTATGTAATTATCAGTGTTCAATTCTTTCACCTCCTTGGTTAAGTTTATTTCTAATATTTTGTTCTTTTCCATACAATTATAAATGAAATTGCATATATATATATATATGAGAGCTACTCTCTCAGGTAACTAGGATTCTCTCTCCATTGTGGTCAACTTGAAGTCAGTGTTCTCTGTCCTTTGGTACTCTAGCTAGTATATTTCCTTTTAACCATGTTGGGTGTTCGTAAGAGCTAAGAACAGAAGTTGTGTTCAAGAAACTTCTGTCTTCAGGCCTGTGGAACCCTTGAGGCAAGAGAATATAAAGGCCTGATTACTTTCTTTACATCAGAGAGGGGGAAATATAGAAAACAAAGCACAAGGAGCTCTCATTACTCTGGAATATTTATTTACTTATTAGGACCTATTTGAACTATACTCTTTCACATATAGTATTTCATTTGATATTCACAGTGGTTCTTACAAGTAGGTTTTGTTTGTATTTTTCTAGATGAGGCATCTAGAGTAAAACAGATATGTATTTTTTCAAAAGTCACACAGAAAGCAAACTGTCAGCCTGGCAGTTTGCCCTCTGGCCTGCTAAATATCAGATAGTTTTTTTTTCCAATGAACCATCCTGCAGCCTGCTTTCTTTTTAAGGTCTTAGTGATGGATGGAATTCCTTCAACAATGTGTGACTTGTGCAGCTTTGCACTAAGAAATATCCTGTGCCTCTTTTAATGTTTTCTGAAAATTCTTAATAAATTTTGAACTAAGGGGCTCATATTTTCATTTTGCATTGGCCCCCACAAATTATGTAGGCAGTTCTTAATCTTAGGTCACTATCTTAACCCTTCATATACCCTATATCCTACAGGAAAATCCCCTAGATTGTATAGCTTATACACAACATTTATTGCTCATAGGTTTGGAGGCTATATGTGCAATTTGTTCAGATTCCAGAGACAGTCTTTTTCTGGGTTGCAGGCTTCTTGTTGTATCCTCACACGGTAGAAGTGGGCTATGGAGCTCTGTGGGAATTTCTTGTAAACGCACTTCAGGCTTCACCCTCATGTCCCAATCCCCTTTTAAAGGGGATTGCTAATACTATCTCTTTTGGGGACTAAGATTTCAACATATGAATTTTGGGGGGATACAAACATTCTGACCATGGAAGTTATGCTATGATTCTTCAGTTGTCAAAACTAATCCCTCAAAAAAATGTCAGCAGTCTTAAGTCCCCCTATCTGACTGTGAGACTTTAAGTAAATTCTCATCCCGAGGTCTTCTGGGCCAGATATTACCCCCATCACCAGCCAATGCTGCTAATATGTTCAGATTTGCATTTTATGCAGATTTGTCTGGTACTTCTGCAGAGGGACATGGAGGAGGCCAGATTGAAATATAGATGCTTTGATGTTTAGTAGCAGATAGTGTTATTTATAGGGTTTCTACAGTGGCTTACTGGAATCCACCTGCAGTGCAGGAGCTTCAGGAGACATGGGTTTGATTCCTGTGTCAAGATGATCCCCTGGAGAAGGGCATGGCAACCCACTCAAGTATTCTTGCCTGGAGAATCCCATGGACAGAGGAGCCTGGGGGCTACATTCCATTGTTTTGCAAAGAGCTGGACACAACTGAAGTAATTTAGCATGCACACTGTTGTTTATATGATTATTGAGTGAGTTGGTATAGGACCATAATCCTTCACCTTTAATTCTGAAATCCCAAAATGGCAGATTTGGATATGAGGTGACAATCTTTATTTATGCCACTTAGTGTGAATATTCATATATTTTGCTGCAGAAATATTGTTTGATTATTGATTTCTGCTCTGAAACCCCACTGGTTTAGTTTGTTAAATACTATAACTTTTAATACTTTTAAAAAACTAATCCCCCAAATTTTCAGTTCCTTGGAGTTTTGGCTGGAGAATTATATACCAGTTTTTTTTTTTTTTTTTTCCACTCACTGGTGAAAATATTATGTAGCTTCATAGGGAATTGGTCTCATGGAAGCAATTTTAAGCCCACCAAATATTGTAGAGTCAGTGATCTGTGGAACTTGTGGGCTTGCTGAAACAATCTCAGTAAGAACCCTAGGAGAGGGCAAGTCAAAAAAGGTAAAATTGAGGAATGAGTTCTAAAATAAATCTGAAGATTATATGGATATGCAAATTGTTAAAAGGGCATAGCCTGAATTTTCTTTGACTTTATATTCAATTAGTTTGTCTAGTACCTATAGAGCTTGCAATTCACTCAAGTTACTTTTATAATTAAGAAACTTTACTTTATTGTTTGGGCATAGTGTAGTCAGTCTGCCTACCACAGAATAGGAACTTAATAAATGTTTGTCAAAAGAACAAATAGTTGAAACAGATTCATTCATATTCATCTGTTTACTTATGATGACATCTATGTGCTTCAGTTAAATGTATTCATTTGAAAAGTAGACCAGTGTTAGTCATTAAGCTATCTTTATAAAAACTTTAATAGAGAAAAATTTTTGGATTCAGACAACAATGTCATACATGTAGCAAACCTTTATTTGATACCTACTGTGTGCTAGATCCAGTAGCACACTGTTATTGTTGTTTAGTCGCTTAGTCATGTCCAGCTCTTTTGCAATCCAGGGAGTGTAGCCTGCCAGACTCCTCTGTCCATGGAATTTCCCAGGCACGAATACTGGAGTGGGTTGCCATTTCCTTTTCCAGAGGGTCTTCCCTACCCAGGGATGAAACCCATATCTTCTGCACTGTCAGGCAGATTCTTTACCATTGAGTAACCTGGGACGCCCTAGTAGCAAGCAGTAGAAGTATAATAATGAAGCACAGTTCCTTCTTGTGAAGAATTTTTATGCGGGATCCACAACAGTGTTGAAATCATGCACCTAATTTGATTCTCTGTCCATGACTTCCCTTGCCTCCCTCTTGGTATATATTCCTGAGGAGTTATGAATTTTGTCTTCTCCTTCTTCTACACTGTCTTATTTAATGAAAAAACACATTTTTAGAGCCAGAGTTCTGGTTCTGCCATCTTCTCTTGGTGAATTACTAAATTTCATTGAGATTCAGTTATTAAAATGAAGATGAAATATTCATCTCATCTACCATATTCAGTTGTAAGAGCATGAGGAAAATGCTTGTGTTTGTTGTAAATTACAAAAGTTTATCTTATCAATTCCCTGGATAGCATAGTCCCTTTAGTTATATATCGAATTTCTATTTTCAAATTTCATTACACCTGCTGGGTGTGTCCACTTAGTTATTGTGCAGTGAGCTGAGACTTTCTGGTGGCATGACACCTCTGTTTGCCTCTTCACTCTCTGAAATGCTTCATGATATGTTCTGGGGCCTGCTGTGGTCCTCTATACTCCTTGAGTTTTAGAGAATAAAAAGCATCTTCTAAGTAAAAAACATCTAATTGTTCTAAAGAGTTGTTGTAAGAAGGATTCAAGGGGAAATAAGCTTGGAACAAGATTGAGTGTGCTCTTTTTAGTGCTAGACAGCCAGAATCTTTCTGGAAAATATTTAGTAGGTGATTTTTCTTAAATGACAATGAACTAACCTCAGAGGATTTAAAGTATTGAGAGAGTATTTATTGAATGTTTGCTCTGTACCAGGCTTCATTTCTTTTATTCTTCTCAAACAACCAGTGAGGAATTCTTTTGTGACACCACAATTGCCATTTGACTGGATTCCTGGCCTTAAGAGATGATAAGATCCTTGACACTAGAAGTATTTATGTAAAGTTCCTGAGAGGAAGTTTGTGTTAGGAAACAATGCATGTGTATCTCATGTCTTATTATTATTATTTTTAATGCCTCACATACAAAGGGAAACTGCTTGCTTTTGATCCAAACTATCTTTTCTGGAAAGTTTGTATAGTGATCAACCACGGAAAATAGAGATCATGTGTTCCTCTAGAGCAGCAAACTGATATGCTTATCATACAGTATAAAAGATGGGAATTCTCACAGCTCAGAGTTCCTCTCCTGGCACCCAACCCACTCTATGTGCAAGTATCATCTGGCCCTCCTTACATTGCCCCTTGGGAACTGGGACTTAGGGAACCAGTCCAAATGCTTACACTGTAGCTGTTAACACTACTAGTGCCTTGAGTCCTTTGTGTATGACCCGGGTATCTTGTATCTTCTGCCAGTGTCCATTAAACTGTAGCAATTATTTTGTAAAGTAGGATAAAATCTCAGACCTTTTACAATTCTTAACGGTTTGAAAGTGGTAAGGAATGATGTCTGATGAGCGTTCTATGTGCTGAGACCAAAGAGCACTATACTTAAAGCCAGACAATTGTAGATAGGTATGATTCTTTGACACTTACTAGCTATGTGTTCATGGATGAGTTACTTAACATTTCTGAAAATAATGTTCTTATTGGTAACATGAAGATAGTAATACCAGCCTCACTAAGTTGCTTAGAGAATTAATAGAGATAATAATTGTTAGAATGCCATGTATAGAGAGTTTGAAAAACAAAAGGTAGTCTCCTAGCATAAAATTACTGACCTGAATTTTTAGTCTTATGATTCTGTATCACTCTCATTTTTAAATCTTCTGTAGCTCCAACTCCTCTAAATGAGGTTAAATAGGTGTTAGTATGACACTTCATTGGTTTATCTTCTTTTCTCAACAAAAGTTTTCTTTCTCTTCTCCCATACTTGCTGCTGCTAAGTCACTTCAGTTGTATTCAACTCTGTGTGACCCCATAGACAGCAGCCCACCAGGCTCTCCCACCTACCAATGAAAATTTTACTTTCTTTTCATTTTTTGATTGGGTTGTTTGTTTTTTTGCTATTGAGCTATGCGAGCTCAGATCGAATAGTATTTATGAAGTAAATTCTCTGAGCCAACTGCCAAAGATATATATAGAATTTAGATTTACTTCTTATTTCATGTACACATTCATTAAATATATACCGAACACATACAACATACCAGACACAGGTAAATTGTTGTTAACACCATGTTAATTGTTGGATAAATAACATGAACAGTACGAGCATGGTTCCTGGTCTCATGGAATTTATATTTTGCCATGGTAGTTAAAAATCCAATATGGTAAGCATAAGATAGTAATACAAATAGGGATCTGTGGATATAAATGGCTCTGTAACCTAGCTCCAAGGATTCCTGGGGACATACCCCTTGAACTGATCTTAAAGGGTGAGGCAGGATTAGTCAAGTTGTAAAGCCCTGCTTGTCAAGTCAGTCTCAGCAGGAAACAGATGGTATATCCAAAAAGATACCTCAAGAGAGTTTTTTACGTAGATGAATGGAGGTTTAGGAGAATCATCAAGGGATAGAAGAGCATCTAGGGACTGGCGATAGTATAAGTTATTCCCATCCCAAGACTGAAGCGACAGGGGAGGAAGTTGTTACTAGAATCTTGTAGGAAGTATAGCTCACAGCTCTTCTGTAGCTGATGTGAGGGGAGGGTCAGAAGAAATATCTCAACCTCTCGCTCCTCCTGCCCTCCAGGCTCCTGCCCGTGCTTACCACCGGCCTAACTCAACAGGAAGAGAGAACGCCAGGAATCTGACAGAATATAGTCTACAGAAATCAGCCTCCTAGCCTCCCGGGATACAAGATGACTGAGAAGAGTAGAAAATAGACAGGGAAGGGCTAACGGAGAAAAATTACCATAGGAAGAGAGCAGAGGTATTCCAGGCAGAAGCAACAGCCCTGAAGCATAGGCACGTGAAATGGTGGGACCAGAGCACGAGTTGTGGAGGGGCCAGGAGCCTACAGCAAGTAGTGGGTTGTAGAAGTAGGTGAGGTTAGGCAGAGGAGAAGCTTAAATGCCATGGGGAGGAGCTTATATGTTCTCTTATGGATATATAGTGAGACATGGCCAAAGGGATCAAGGAATAACACAATTAGATTTGTGTTTTAGAAAATTAGTTTTTCTGGGGGATAGAATGGGATTTGAGGGTAGATGTTTCTGTTCCTAAATTGACTGAGAGCATAGACAAGGAGAGAGGCAATGTCATTAGAAGTAAGAAGGGTTACATGCTGTCTGGAAAAGGCAGTGAAGGTCTTGTGTAAAATAGCCTCATTGTAGGATACTCTTTCTTGTCCTTTCTTGAAATGTAAATGGAATCTTTTGTGAAGCAGGGCAGAGCTGGCCTTGAAGCTACCTTTCTCCCGATAATCACTTTCCTGAGAAGAAATGATGAATTGTGCTTTGCCCATATTCCGTTAAAGATTGCTTCTGTAACCTTCCCTTAAACACATTCCCAAGAGCAGCCTCTTTCATTAAGATGGGGCCATTTTCCTTCTTCGGTTTTGTTGGAAATGTCCAAAAAGGAAATGCAATTCCATTTCCTTCCTGTCCTAAGAGTCATTACGTATTAATAGAATATCTACATGTAGATAAGTTCTGGGTTCCTTTGTCCTACAGGAAGGCATCAAAGGGCACCATGACTTTTAAAACAGTCCTTCAAGGTGGGTAAAGGTGGCCTTTAAAAAGAAATCATCACTTCTCAAAAACCACATCCCCTGAGAAGTTTTATTCATTCATCCAAGTTGACAGGCAGCAATGCCATAGGAAAGGATAAATGACACTTTCTATAACTGAATATTCAAGACACAATGAAGCACACGCAGGAACCAGGGCAGAGGACACTTGGAACCTTCTCCCATGGGCTAGTATCCCCTGACAAGCTTCTTAAGGGCAGTTATCATATCTAAATTGTATCATATTATCAGGTACACCAGCCAAGAGAAGTTGCTCAGAAATCATTTTATGAATAAATAGTACCTTTCCAGACAGTAGAAATAACCTATGCAAATGTCCAGAGGCATGAGAGGGCATGATTCATGTCAAAATATGCAAATAATTTGATAAGGCTGAAGAAATGTGTTTGGGGAAGAGGAGAGATTGGTGAGAGATAAAGCAAAAGAAGTCAGAAGTAGAATTGCCTTTGCCTTAAAATTCTATAGAAGATTTTGGACTTGTTCTTATGGTTTTGGAGAAGCTATTAGATAGATTTAACTATGGACATGATACGGTCAGGTATAAGATATAGAGAGATTATTCTGACTTTAGTGTAATGAGTGAAATAAAGAGATGAAGTCTAGGAGGAAGTTAGTGAAATAGCTTAATCTTGACAGTGAGAATGGAACTTTGTCTTCGGGTATGTGCAATATAGAGGACATATAGAGGATGGAATTATGATGGTGTTTAGAAGTAGATACCATGGACAGATGAGTCTGGTGGGCTACAGTCCATGGGGTTACAGAGCTGAGCAACTTTCATTTTTAGAAGTAGATGATGAAGGTAAAGGAGAAAAACAGGGTCAAGATTCCTACTTGACCAAATCCCATGAGGAAAGAGACTGTATTTGATTCCTTTTTACATCCCTCATGTAATTATATCCTCTCATGTCTGTAGATATAGTGGGTACTCAGGGAATATTTATTGCGTGTTGGCTGAGGGGTCTTGGAAAGGGTTCAGTGAGGAACATGTCTGAAGCAGAAAGCTATGTATGGACATGGTACAGGTGAATGACAGGTTAGGGCTGAGTTAGTATATAGTTAGTAAATTGTGGAGAAAGTGCAAAATATCTCTGATGCCAACAAACACTCTTCACCTTAAGGCCTTTAACTATCTGGTCCTGTTACCAGAGAAGCTAAAGAGTAGGATTCCTTGCTTCAAATTTGGAGTGACACCTAAGTTAACCCTTACTGAATATTTGCTAGAAGAAAAAACAAAACATGAAACCTAAAACTTTCTTGAAGTGATCAGGTATTGAATTATCAAGGAAATGACCCATTTGACCCAGGCCCACTGCTACTCTGGAAAATACTAAAGCATATCAAAATTATTTTTTAAATGAGATAATATGTCTAAAGTTACCAAATAGTGCCCAATGTGTAGAAACATTCAATGTCTGTTTTATGTTGATATTACTTTGTGATTTTGATTGAGAGATATATTTATAATACAAATCAGAAAGGTTGTCTTCAGTGTGAAACAGAGTCTGAACTGAGACAAATTTTGGAGAAGTTTTGACCCAGTATCAAAAATAGGATCACTGTGATCATGAAGAAGCTACATACTTGAGCATCTATAAAAGACAAATAGTCCTGGAATCTTTTCCCTTCCCCTAAAAAGATTTCTGAGGCTGTTTTTTCCTTTTATGGCATCTTACCCTAGAATTTGAAGTCAGAATTCAATACAAATCCTAGATCTAGTACTCCTAGGTCTGGAACTTTAGGCTAACTATATAACCTCTCCAGATCTCAATTTATCTCTCCATAAAATGAGAATAATAATATCTGTATTATTGGGAGGTTATGGATAAATTCAGAAAACTAAGATCATGGCATCTGGTCCCATCACTTCATGGGAAATAGATGGGGAGACAGTGGAAACACTGTCAGACTTTATTTTTTTGGGCTCCAAAATCACTGCAGATGGTGACTGCAGCCATGAAAGTAAAAGACGCTTACTCCTTGGAAGGAAAGTGATGACCAACCTAGATATCATATTAAAAAGCAGAGACATTACTTTGCCAACACAAGTCCATCTGGTCAAGGCTATGGTTTTTCCAGTGGGCATGTATGGATATGAGAGTTGAACTGTGAGGAAAGCTGAGCATCGAAAAATTGATGGTTTTGAACTATGGTGTTGGAGAAGACTCTGGAGAGTCCCTTGGACTGCAGGAGATCCAACCAGTCCATCCTAAAGGAGATCAGTCCTGGGTGTTCATTGGAAGGACTGATGCTGAAGCTGAAACTCCAGGACTTTGGCCACCTCATGCGAAGAGTTGACTCATTGGAAAAATCCCTGATGCTGGGAGGGACTGGGGGCAGGAGGAGAAGGGGACGACAGAGGATGAGATGGTTGAGTGGCATCACAGACTCGATGGACATGGGTTTGAGTAAACTCCAGGAGTTTGTGATGGACAGGGAGGCCTAGCGTGCTGCGATTCACGGGGTCGCAAAGAGTCAGACACGACTGAGTGACTGAACTGAACTGAACTGAACTGAGGGATAAATTAGATAATCTCAATAAAACACTTGGCAAAGTTCATGGATTATAGTAGTATTTAAAAATGTCCTGCTTTTGATTCTGTTCAGACCTTCAAATAATTGAATGAAGCATATCCACATTATGGAAAGCAATCTGCTTTACCCCAAATACAAATTTACATGTTAACCTCATCCAAAAAAACATACTCTAAAGCTGACATATAAAATTAACCATCACATTTGGTAATGCGAATTACTTCTAGCTTTGTGTGAACTATGAGGTTTTTTCTGGCTACTCCTTTTCAGTGGTTCTCTCTTCACCCTTGGGTAGTTTTCAGACATAGGGACCACAGTGTACTCAAATGAATTTTCTAAAGGACGCAGTGAACTCCAGCAGCTTTGGCCTCTCCAAACTCCCAACTCATGCTCAACTCCCGCAGATCCCTGGGATTCATTTTGGTTCATTTGTCTATGCTGTGGTCTGGAAACTCTCTTTAGAGTTTAGAGTTAGTCAACAGGGTAATCCCAGGGCCACCTTGTTTATTTACTCTCTCTAGGTATCATTGTCAGTTTCTACCTGTTTTCCAATATCTGAAAAGTGTTGTTTAACAGTTTTTTTTTTCCTGTTTTATAGTTGTTTAAGGCAAGAGATTATACCTATACCCTACTATATCATTTGGCAAAAGACAGAAATTCCCCTTTATAAGATTTTCTTTGTAAAAGGGAGTATACTACTACAGATACTTTTTAAAAGACCTCTTAATGAGTTCTAAAGATACCTAAAGGTGACACTGGAATAGTCATTAAATTTGGTCACCACCTCACAGATCTTTCTGGGAGAAAGAACAGTAGTATTGGCTCTAGTAAACTCTTCTGTGCTGCTAATTTCTGAGACTGTGAATAAATTACTTTTCACCTCTTAGCCTCAATTTTTCTCTCTCTCTATATATATAATGGTAATTAAATCTAATTCTACTTATAAAAATGCCTAGTACATAGAATGCTTTAAAATTTTAGCATAACTAAAAGGCCCCATAGGTTGTTTGATAGAGTGGAGACAGGCAGAGTCAGGTATATTCCAGGGCTTATTACATTTTCCTCAAGAATAGCCTGACAAGGTGAGCTTGAAAGAAGTCTAACTTTGTGACTCAAAGCCCAGGCTTTATAGTCATGGAGACCTGGATATTGAAAAGTTACTGATTCCTTAGTTTAATTTGGAAAAATAGAGATAATATTAGCACCTTCCTCATAGAATTGATAGGATAAAATGTGAGATATGTATTAAATACATTATACATGTATGTTTTATAAATGGAGACTAACCTCCTACACTTTTGGTAGGAATGTAAAATGGTTAGCCACTATGAAAAACATTTTGGTGGTTCCTTAACAAGTAAAACATAGACTTGCTATAGGATGCAATAATTCTACTCCTGGGTATATACCCAAAAGAACTGAACAGGTGTTTGAACAAAAACTTATGCATAAATGTTTGTAGCAGTTCTTTCACAATAGCCAAAAGGTACAAACAATCTAAATGCCCATCAGCAGATGAGTGGATAAACAAAATAGCATACCCATACAATGGAATATTATTCAGTCATATAAAGGAATGACAGACTAATACATGCTGCAACATGGATGAACCTTGAGGACACTGTGCTAAGTGAAGGAAGTCTGATATGGAAGACCACATACTGATTTCATGTATATGAAATGTGCAGAATAGGCAAATCCAGAGAGGCAAAATGCAGATTAATGTTTGCCAAGGAATGGGGTAGGGGGAATGGGGAGTCACTGTTTAATAGATAGAGGATTTACATTTGTGGTGATGAAAATATTCCATATCTAGATACTAATGATAATAGTATAATTGTAAATATAAATATATTAAATGGCATGAATGGTACAGCTTAAAATTGTTAAAATGTTAAACTTTATACTATTTATATTTTATAACAATAAAAGCATAAAAGGTTAATTAATGAAAGTTTATATTCGTTCCTCTGTCTTAAGAACACATACTGCTAGGGTCATATCCACATAGTTCCTTGAAGCCGTTGGCTTGCACATGATGATGGATCTTTAGACTGCATTCTGCTCCTGCCCACACCTGGTTTTCTCAGACAGTGACACCCACTGGAGTTTTTACTACTATTAAATGTCCTGTCCTGTGACAGACCTGGGTGGCTCCCAGAGGGCACTAGCCAGGTAGAGAAATTTCTCAAATGATCATGCCTGCCGTAGCCCAGCATTCTAAAAGGTATAAATGACTGTCTTTATGCCTCACTCAGCTTGTCTCCCTCATGCCATGCCAAGTAGGATGTCAATTTTCACTCAGAGCTTCCTGGCTCCAGTCTGCTTTTTGTTATAGCTCAGTCCATCTGCTTTAGCAAAAACTCTGGCTCAGCTCTAGCCAAATGAGAACCTTTCCGTATCTAGAAAACCTTGGCAAGACTATTATCTAGTAAATTTGAAAAGCAGCAGGAAGAATGAGTTCAGGTTGATCCTAGCTAGGAATGATATAGGTATCTATTCATTCAATAGACATTTTGAGCATCGTCTTTTTGTAGAAATTGTGCTAAGCACAGTAGGAGATGAGAAGAGGGAAAACTAACCATTTATTCACTCACCATTTACTCATGCACTCATTAATCTAATATTTATTGATCTAATAAAATTGCCTTTGGCCCTAGGGATATAGCTGTGATCAAGACACATGTAATTTCTGTTTTTAAGGAGCCCAGAGAAGGAAGGAATTCATCTTTTCTGGAGGGCTAAGGGAAAATTTCATAGAGGCAATGATATTTGAATTAAGCATTGCAAGCTGAGTTGAATTACCACTGTTGATGGAGAAGGGAGTGGGTGTATAGAAGAGTCTAAGCATGGGAAACAAAGGGAACTATGAGTACTTAAAATCTCTGTATTTACTTCCAGCTAACAAAAAATGCTTTCTCTTGATATTTTTGTTTGCTATTTCATTTGCTTATCTCTGTGTGTTTTTAACATCTTTGTTTTATAGAAAAAGGATCAATGAGATTCAGTAACTTATTCATGGTCTACTAACCATAAAGTGACAGAACTAGGATTCAACTCCAGATCTCCCTGAAGCCAAAGCCCATGCTTTTTTGACTTATCCCTCTCCATTTCACTCTAAAACGAGTACACATTTATTGTGTCATGCAATAATTACTGGGCAGTAAAGAATCTGCCTGCAATTCGGGAGACCTGGTTCAATCACTGGGTCAGGAAGATCCCCTGGGGAAGGAAATGGCAACCCACTCTAGTATTTTTACCTGAAGAATCCCCATGGACAGAGGAGCCTGTTAGGCTACACTCCATAGGGTCTCAAAGAGTCGGACACGACTGAGGGACTAAGCACAGTGATATTTACTATAAGACACGAAGCTCTTGACAAATGTTCTCTGTTAGAGAACGACCAATCTAAAGTGAGAATGACTGAAAAAAACTTCTTGAGAATGATATTGTTCAAAATGTGAAAGATCAGTAGTACGTGTGTGTGTGCGGGGGGGTGTGGCAGTGTGTGGCTGGTGAGAGTGAGTTTCCAGGAGAAGATGCAGCACGAAGACATTGAGGCATGAAGGAATCAACAGCTGTCTGGCAGTGTGTGCTAAGTCACTTCAGTTCTGTCTGACTCTTTGAGACCTTCTGGATGGTAGCTCGCCAGATTCCTCTGTCCATGGGGTTCTCCAGGCAAGAATACTGGAGTGGGTTGCCATGCCCTCCTCCAGGGGATCTTCCCGACCCAGGGATAGAATCTGTGTCTCCTGCATTGGCAGGTGGGTTCTTTACCATTAACACTACCAGACTCAGAGCTTTATATAGTTTGTGCTTTGCCATGGTGTATGTATAATCTGTAAATTATTTCATAGGAATTGATATCTCTCCATTTTTAATAGATAGAAGATACATGTTTTACTCATCCACTCTTGTCCCTCCCCTCTTGTAAATAAGATGTGGGCAGAGAGAAATCAGATTATTTTTCAACGTGAGCCCAGACTGAATCGAACTGATTTGGAGTGTTTACACTCTGATCTGTTTGCTCTCACCATACCAGCACCTTGCTCACTTGATGGAATTAAGTGGAATTAGAGGGACAAGGGAAGAATCATAAAAAAAGAACCTTTAACAATTTCTAAGAAAATGTAATAAATCAGGAGTATTTTTCAAAGGAAATAAAGGGTGTCATTTATGGTGGTTATAACTCCTACACCCACTAAGATTCTTGTACTGGTGCAGTTTAGATTCTCCCATGGTAGATAAAATTATTACTTGATCTGTCAGAATGGACGGACAATTTTTTCCCCCCTCTTTCAAGTAGGCATCTTATTTTAAGCATCCAATTCTATTATTTCCTGCCCTCTCTCTGTGCTGGTGAAAAGAGAGAAAACAAAGACAATTAGTATTTTTAAAAGTTGTACCAAGGAATTGAAATAGAGAGTAGTGGCACAAGCCGTTGAAAATCATGATTATTAACCACAGGAATTTCTAGGAAAAGTAAGCACGTGTTTGTAATTGAAGAGTTACTCAGTTTCACAGGGGGTCTGAGCTATAATGATTATTATAAATATAATGATAATAAGTAAATGACTACTAGTGCTTGAACATCTACCTTGTGACAGGTATTAAAATAGGCTTTTTTTTCCAATGTTATCGCATTGATTCCTTCAAATAGCACTGTGTAGTGTATATTATTATTGCTATGCTATTATTATTACTATGATTTCCTACAGATGAAGCCTAAAAGTTTGAACTAATGTGTACATATCCACATACTACTTAATGGTGGAGGTTGATTTCAGACTCAGCATTCTCTGACTTCAAAACCAGTGCTTTTCTTTAATATCTCTGAGCTTTGGTCTGATAGCTCATAGATACTGTTAGAAAAAAAATTCTTTTGTGTTGTTAGTAGTTTAGTTTTATAAGTGATTTAAGTATACTCTCTCATTTGACCTGTAGAGAAACCACAAACTAATAATAATTACTGGCTATAATTCTTATCATTCATATTAAAATAATAATAATGAAACAAATATCATTTATTCTTTTCATTTATAGAGTACTTACTAGGTGCCAGAGGTTGTGCTAACCATATTACACGCTTGAGTTTACAAACATCGGAGAAGGCAGTGGCACCCCACTCCAGTACTCTTGCCTGGAAAATCCCATGGACAGAGGAGCCTGGTAGGCTGCAGTCCATGGGGTCGCTAAGAGTCGGACAGGACTGAGCGACTTCACTTTCACATTTCACTTTCCTGAATTGGAGAAGGAAATGGCAACCCACCGCAGTGTTCTTGCCTGGAGAATCCCAGGGACAGGGGAGCCTGGTGGGCTGCCGTCTATGGGGTCGCACGGGGTCGCACACGACTGAGGCGCCTTAGCAGCAGCAGCGGCACAATAGTGCAGTGTGGTGGTGAAGAACACATGAACTGTTATCATCGTACTGGGTTGGGATCCTGACTCTTCCTGTTGCCTATGTGAGCTTGAGATATTGAGATATTATGTAATATCTCTGCCTTAGCACTTGGGTCAAATAATGGTATTACAGGGTGGTATTGAAGATTAAATTAGATAATACTAAAGTGCCTAGCACATAATAAGTAATCTATAAATAATAATTATTTCTATTTCACAGATGAGAAAATTGAGGATTAGAGAGATTATAAGAATCAGAGAAATTGCCCTAAATCTCAAAATGATGTAACTTGAATTAGAATGCAACTCAAAAAAAAAAAAAAAAGATTGCAACTCCGCCTGATCCATAATTTCTTTTCTTAACCCTGTAGTCTATTGTCAGCAAGCATTAAGTATATTCATTATGTGTGTTTTAAATTGCGAATCCTTTTTAATGTGAATGGTCTCCCATTAGCCAATCTGTTATACATTATAAAAGCTTTCAGTTTCTCATAAAGCCTCACCAACTTACAACTTTCTGCCTTTCTGATGTTTGGTGTGTACGTGCTCAGTTGTGTTCGACTCTTTTTTAACCGGCTCCTCTGTCCATGGGATTTTCCCAGCAAGAATTCTAGAGGGGGTTGCCATTTTCCCCCTCCAGGGGATCTTCCAGATCCAGGGATGAAATCTATATTTCCAGTGTCTCCTGCTTGCAGGTAGATTCTTTACCGCTGAGCCACCAGGGAAACCCCTGGGCCACAGGGTCTGCCTTTGCTCAACTCTTTTTCTCTGCTTGCATTAGTTTCCCCCTACTTGTCTAATTTATTTTTTCTTCAGGATTCAGTGTGAAGTATCATAACCTTCAGGTAGGATTCCAGGTGGTTTAGGGAGTTTGTCTCTTTATATTCATAGCCCGCCCTCCCACATGTTTGCCTCAAGTATTGTACTGTAGTTAATTGTAATTTTATATTTTTATGCACAGTTGTGAGCTCTTTGAGGGCAAGGATTATCATGTCTTGTTGTCTCTTTTTCTCTAGTGCATAATAGAATGCCTGTTACGTAACAGTGTACAACAAACACATATGTGCATATTTAAATATGTGTGTGTGTATGTATGTGTTTTAAATGAATGAATGAACAAATGAATAAAGATAATTGTTCAGGAAACTTCTAGACAACAATACAGAATATGTGATGAAATGTTCTCTCTTCCTATGAGATTATTCAGGAGGTAAGTGTTTTAAAGACCTAGTAAAAATTAAGACTGGAGGTAAAAAGAACTTCAAATATATGCACTTACATACATCCGTAACTCCCCACTTCCCTACCCCCACCTTACGAGTGGCAATCTTCTAAATATGGATTATAGTCATTTAGTTTCAAACAACTCATTTTCAGCATCTGACATGTTCATTAACCCCAGGTAAGGAAATTATTGTGGTGCATTAATTTTTCACCAGAGAAGACATTTGTCATCTGTACAAGTATCATTAGTGCTTGCTACAAAGATGGAAATGACACACTCTCTCTGCCGATTGAAGAACAC
This sequence comes from Muntiacus reevesi, assembly GCF_963930625.1. Classification (NCBI taxonomy): domain Eukaryota; kingdom Metazoa; phylum Chordata; class Mammalia; order Artiodactyla; family Cervidae; genus Muntiacus; species Muntiacus reevesi. Next base: position 155,509,670 of record NC_089249.1, read on the forward strand.
AGTGGAATTTTAAATAGTATCAGCTGAGTTCTCTAGATCAGCCAACCCTGTGTACTGTTGAGACCCTCATTAGACAAGGCTCATGTGGTATCAGTAAGAACCTGCTTTATGATGAAATCAGAGTAATATATACCTCTTGGGAAATGAGGATATGAGTGCCATATTTAGTTTTCATTTTCCTCTTACCTGTCATTTCTCTGTCACCTCTGCTTGCCTTAACAAGTCCTTGAATTTTGGTGTTTCCCAAGGCTTGTCTTAGTCCTCTGCTCTCCTCGTTCTGTACTCTTTCCCACTCTCATGGGTCACATACCATCTATATGCTAATGACTTCCATCTCCATCTCCAGGCAGGCTCTCTCTCCTGAGCTCCAGAATCTTACATACAGCTGCAAACTGTCTAGACAAATATACTAGGAACAGTCCCAGACACTTCAAATTTAGCAAGTTTGCTTGTTAACCTCCTCTATCAGTCCTGATCATCCTAAAATGGATGTTGAGAGGATATTTGCTTGTCTCAAAATTTCACCTGGTCCTTATTTACCTGTTTCATATATTGTAGTGTGTGCCAACCCCAATCTCCCAATTTATCCCTCCCTCCTTTCTCTCCTGGCAACTAACCACAAGTTTGTTTTTTACATCTGTGACTATTTCTGTTTGTAAATAAGTTCATTTGTACCATTTTTTAAAAGATTCTACATATAAGCAATATCACACATTATTTGTCTTCCTCTGTCTAACTTCACTCTGAGGACAGTCTCCAGGCCCATCCATCAAGCAGGGAATTCTACTCAATATTCTGTAATGGCCTATATGGAAAAAGAATCTTAAAAAGAGTGAATATGTAAGACAAATTCACTTTACTGTACACTCAAAATTAATACAATATTTTAAATCAACTGTACCCCAATAAACATTTTCAAAAATAAAAAAAATGCTCACCTAATTTCCAAAGGTGACTACATATGTAGTAGGTATACCCACATTCTAAAGAAGGGCTGCTAGATACATACCTTTAGGACCTGTAAATGGTGCCTGAATTGATTCTTAGACCTTCAACTCATCATCTATTTCCAGACTATACAAAGAGAAGAATAGGAATTCAGGACAGTCATTGAAGTAATAGGTTGTTGGAGAAGCATCCTAAGCAAGTGAGGTAGATCCTAAGATATTCTGTGAGAGAGAGAGCATGTAAGAGCACCTGAACAAAGAGAATTCAGTCTTCTCATTCCCTGGCCAGAAGCTTGCTGGGCTGCAAAAACAAACAAACAAACAAACAAATTAGCTCTTCTTAGACTAGCAAAGTATGGTTAGAATTCTTTGGAGAGTTTTACATGTATACTAGGGTTTGGGAACATAAATGCTAATGCTTACTTTTTGCTTCAGAATTATGGATTTGGGAAGCTGGCTAGAGTAACTTGTGAAGGTGGGTGAGGAGAAAGGCAGAAGGACATTCTGACTTCCAGTAGTTTTGTGGGACAAGAAATCGTGAATTCCCCATGAGTCAAGTGAGAGATCTGAGAACCAGATTACAATAGAACCATTTCTGTGAGATAGTTAGGACCTGGGTAGATTAGATGTGGCAGGATGTCAAGAGGGAAAAGTTAAGGATTTTTCTGTTTTTTTTTTTTTCCTCTTGAGCATTTGAGTGGTAGGTAGTACCATTTGCTAATAAGGGGAAATGGAGAAGGAGTGAGAGAAGCCAAAGTAGGAAATAAACTTTAAAAATCATCAACATAAATATGACATTTAAAACCATGAGATGGAATGAAATCAACTAAGGAAATACAGAAAAGGAGTGATTAATGTGTGTGTGTGTGTATATGTAGGGGGACTCAATACTTTGTTTCCTTTCCCATAAAATGGTGAATGAGTATATCTTTTTTAGAGGATAACTTTGAGTTTAATTGATCTGACACATTTGAAAGTGCCTTACAATATAAACAGAATTTTTAAAAAATGTTTCTTAATTCTGAGTTTAACTCTGTGATGAAAGAGTTGTAGATAAGGATAGGTAGCTAGGTGAAGATCAGTAAGGAAGGAAGATGGTTCTTAAAGGGACTTTGAAAATTAAAATCTTTTTAAAAATCATTAAAGTAAATTAACACATTCATTTTAGAGAAAATCTAGAGAAGAATAAACCAGCATCCACATACAACCATAATAATATGTGGATTCATCTGCTTCCAGTGTTTTTTCTATATTTTCTCTTAGTATCTTTTTTCACACTATGTAGACCTGTATTAATTGTTGATGTGCAATAGAGAGGTGGCCTTTACTCTGAATTGGAAGGTACCTACTGAGCTGTCTCGAGTGTGTTCAGATATTGGTTGGTAGTTGTTCTCTCATTCACTCGTGTGCACACAGACACCTACATGCTACATTTTAAAAACTTGTAATAAAACTGCAATATAGTTTGGTGCTCTTGGAAACATCATATGCTTAGAATTTTTAATTAAATTCACCATCTTTCTTCCTAATTGTCATCATAGTCATCATTTTCATCATCAATAATTATAATGAACACAGAAAATTATGAACAACTTCAAGAGAGAAGCAATTTACTGGATACACAGAATTAGTTTGAATTCTGCTATTCTACTATGGCCATTTCCCTGGTGACTCAGTGGTAAAGAATCTACTTGCCAATGCAGGAGACGTGGGTCTGATCTCTGGTCCAGAAGGATCCCCTGGAGAAGGAAACGGCAACCCACTGCTGCATTCTTGCCTGGAGAATCCATGGACAGAGGAGCCTGATGGGCTACAGCCCATGGGGTCACAAAGGGTCGGACATGACTTAGTGACTGAACAAAAACAGCAACGTTCTACTATGTGTTTTGGTTTCTTAGCTCATTTAATTCTTCTGGCAACTCTACGAGATTGTTTTGTAGATAAGAAAAGAAGCTCTGTGTCTTTTCTATGTGTCTTAAAGAAACTATGTCTTTTCTAAAGTTTTAAACTATTTAATAGTGGACCCTGGATTCCAAAACAAGGCTCTCTGACTCCAGAGTCTATGCAGCTTTCCACTTTGCTAGGATCTTTTCAGAGTGACTTAAAAAGTAGTTATTTTTCCAGCCCAAGGCACCAAGAAAGCTGTTGATCTTGGGAGAAAAATCATCTGATGGAAAGGAGATTTATAGCTTAATCCAAGTGGCTAATGTAAGCCAGTCATTTTGGCAACCTCTACTGCATCTGCCCCTCAAAGGCATAGTGCATGCTGGCATTTGTCAGGCTCTCTTGGGAAGCTGTTAGCACATAGAATGACTTGTCATCTCCATTTGCCTGGGACTGCCCTGATTTTAGCACTGGAAGTCCCATGTTCTGGGAAACCTGGAACAATTTGTCACGCTGAGCATGCCAGAAATACATGGCAGTGGCTGGAGTGGGAGCACGGGGGCCAGAGCTTGTGAGCCATGACCCGTACCAGGGTGAGGAAGGAAAGTAGCTATCGTTTACTCTTTGAGTTGGCCTGGGCGATGCCAGCACCTGATCAATCCTGTGACCACATGGAGAGGCAACCATCAGCCTTGCCTCTGACTTTTCGTCGCCAGTGTGTTCCATGCATGCAGTGAAGGCAAGTTAATTCCTGGGAGAGCAAAAGAGCAACTTCTGATTGGCTGGAAAGATGATTTAATCTCTGTGTCTCTAACATCAAGCCCAGTTCCTGGCACAGGCTGGTCCTTCAGTTTCAGTGTTTTGTTTATTCGCTATGATTTTGAGCTATTGTCCTTTTGTAAACTATTTATTAAACATGCATTACATGCCAGGGACTGTATGAATAACTTTTTTATACTTTGTTATATCTACTCATTATCTTAGACCTGTGAGGTCAACAGTAATGTTTTTGTAAATGAAGAAACTAAGGCTTACCAGTAATCTCATAGGTAACAAGTGTCAGAGTTTCTATTTATACATTTATCTTCTGCCTCCAATTCAATTTCCTTTCCTTTCTACTAAAATCCTACCTGGTAGCCAAAATTATAGAAAACTATTTAATCCAACCCATTCCAATCTAATTCAGTGTAACTTAACTTCCTCTTACCAAAGTTAGTCTTTGTGCCTAGAAGTGAAGTAAACATTGATGGACTGAATGTCCAGTTCATATCTGAACCTTTAGCCCTTAACGTATGTACTTATGCAAAGTACTCACTGGAAGCCTAGTGAAATGAAAACAGAATAATAAGACAAGGCCTTGTCCTCAGGAACAACTCATTTTATGATGAAGAGAGACATATATAAAACTATAACATGGGGAATATTTGCAGAAATGCTATAGCTCTATAAACTATACTAGGCTTTGTAATCTGCTTGTTTCAATTATTACAATGAAACACAATCAACGGATATCTTTCCATTTCAGTAAGTGTTGATCTATATCATTATTAAGAACTATTTTCCATTATAGAGATGCTTCATAATTTATATAATAAACATTTTATGGTCAGGCACTGAAGTTTCTAATTATAAGTAGTGGCCACCCTTGTAATTAAATCTTTGTGACAATTCTCATTTATGTGTATGTAATTATTTTTAAAAATATATAGTGCTAACCAAAGATCATATGAATTGTTTCTTAGGAAAATGACACTTTGTCAATAAAACTGTTCAAACAGAGGATAGTCATCACTTTTGGAATAGGTAGAGTGTAAGCTGTGGTGGAGTAGATAATGAAGAGTGGGGAAGATTGTAAAAAAGATAAGTTTGAAAAAATGGACATTGAATATATAGGATGTGCCTAATTTGAGCAAGGAATGGAGTAAGCTTCCCAAGTTGGAAGGAATGCAATTGAGTATAGTTCTGTACAATTGAGATGGAGCTACTACCAAGATACTGTTTGCACAGACAAACAGGATTTCTGCTGTGTGACAAGCACTATTCCTCATCATTCCTGACAACACTCTAAAGAAGTTATTGTCTCCATTTACTGAGAGCAGAGTGAGACTTGACAGTGGTTAACCATCTGTTGGCTCTGTGAGAGTGGGGCAGATTTCTTACCTCTGCAAGGCTTCACTTCTTCATTAGTCAAGTGAGGATTATAGCCTGAGAGGGTAGCTGAGAGGGTAAACTCACAATGTGTGGCACGTAAAAAACACCTAATAGAGATGGAATATTCTGAATCTAATACCTGTATTTTCCTGCTACACATGCTATTTCTCACAGAATATGTTTAGGACAACAAGGTCCGTTCCAGGCCCCTCTACAATCCCACGTTTAGGATGGGACTCCTGATACTTATACTTGGTCTGGTTCTCCCAGTACAGGGCCTAGGCCTAGGTCTGGGTTGTATCTTCACTTCCTGCAGTAAATAGGAAAATAGGGTCCTGACAAGTTACTATCAATAGCTTGCAGTTAAGGAGCAGTTGGAGAAGGCAATGGCAACCCACTGCAGTACTCTTACCTGGCAAATCCCATGGATGGAGGAGCCTCGTAGGCTGCAGTCCATGGGGTTGCTAAGAGTCGGACACGATTGAGCGACTTCACTTTCACTTTTCACTTTCATGCACTGGAGAAGGAAATGGCAACCCACTCCAATGTTCTTGCCTGGAGAATCCCAGGGACGTGGGAGCCTGGTGGGCTGCCGTCTATGGGGTTTCACAGAGTTGGACACAACTAAAGCGACTTAGCAGCAGCAAGGAGCAGTCTCCATGTGATGCTGTTGACTATCACCTGAGACCAAGATGAGGGCACGTCTTAGCATTTGACAGTGGGCACAGAAAGGCATGAGGGAGAGAAACATCCTGAGAGTTCACAAAGGGTACCTTGTCTCCTTTTTTAACCACTTTTTCTGGGCCTAACCTTAACTCTTAACTCCCAAGTAGCTTTATGGCCCATGTTTGCCCTTTAGGACGAAGGTGACATCTCCACATTTTGTAACTTGGTTCTTGGACTTAGTCATCATGACCTGGACATGTTCCCTGGTCAGCAGCCTCTACAACATTTATTGCTGAACTTTAGGTGAAAGTCTACTGGGCTTATGGCTTTGAGGTCAGTCAGATGAAGTTCATTTTCAAGGTATGAGTTTAAACGACCTTGTCAGAAAATAGTTATTTCCTTTAGGTTACTGTCTGGTATCAACAAACTTCCCATTGTTTAGATGGAAATTACTCTTCCTAGGAAGGTATTTCCCACTTGGCCCAGATTCAAAATCATATCTCAACAAACCTTCAGGATCAACACACTTCTTTCTTGCCTGTCAGAATGAAATACTAATAGAGGGGTCCATCAATCCTTGTGCTGCCTCCTTATTTTTTATAACCAAGGTCACTTTGTTCAGAATTTACATTTGCCATGCAAATGAAAATAAAGCCATAAATGGAATTCTTGGCATTTGTTGTTGTGCTGATAGCATCTTATTTTTAAACATTTTGAGTTAGTGAAGAGGGAGTATTTGAAAAATGTAAGGTGATAGGAAAGACATTTGCTTGCCTGAAAATAACATTCATATGCTTTAGAAAACACGTCTACAAATCAACCCAGCTAATCACTCACTTGTTTTCTGGGCATCTAGCTTATTGGATTAATGGTATCTTGGAACATTTGGAGGCGTGTATAGATGTCTGTTGTGTCCATGATTTGTCAGAATATCCATTTGATGCAATAGTTAGGAAGCAAATTTTCTGCTCTTTAGGAAAGAAACTCATGGCAAGTGAGGGAGAAATTTGAAGGAAACAATAGGAAGGTCTTAGTTTTATGAAATACAGTGATATAAAATGGGTTCCCTCTATGCCTCCTGGTACCCTGATTTCAGGGGTAGCACTTTGGAAGGATTCTTGCAGTTGACTCATAATGTCTGTCCTCGTGTACTCTTTTATAAAATGAGACAAGTATTTTATACTTCCAAAGATTTAAGAAGTATACCTAGTATTTTAGTCATTTGGGGCTACTGTAACAAAAATTTGGCTTCTATAAGCATAGACTAGGTGGCTTAAACAAACAAACAAAAAAGAAACCGTATTTATTTCTTATAGTTATGGAGGATAGAAAGTCTAAGAACAAGGTACTGGTAGATTTGGTGTCTAGTGAGAGATCACTTCCTAGTTAATAGACTGCTGTCTTCTTATTGTGTCCTCGGACAGTGAAAAGAGGGAGGGAGCATTCTGCAGTCTCTTTTAAAATAGCCCTAATATCATTCATGAGGGTTGCACCCTAATGACCTCATCACCTCCCAAAGACCCCACATCATAATACAACTACATTGGGAGTTAGGATTTCAACACAGGAATTTGAGAGGACACACCATCAGTCCTTAGCACCCAGAGAGCCATGTTTTTAGGTGACCCTATATCTTCATTGTAGTGAGAACTTTCCCCTAAGAAAGGACGTGCTTTTTGAGGGGAGGGTGATCAGGAGAGAACTCTCTCTCATGTTGAACTCTCTGGGAAGGTGAGTCAGTCACCAATTGATACCTGTTTCATTTTGAAAATGACATGCTTATTGTTTTTTTGCTTTCTGAGGTGAACTTTTCATGGAGAACTGAATTAAAATGAGGAGGACAATCTGTAAAGATCTGTGGAAAGTGTGTTCCTTTCAAAGAGTAATATTCCATTGTATTTATGTATCATACATTCTTTATTGATTCTTCTATTGATGGACAGTCAGGTTGCTTCAGTGTCCTGGCTGTTGTAATGTTGTAACTAGTACTGTTATGATCATTGCAGGAACTCTGCTTAATTCATGGTGGTGCCTGAATTGGAAGGAAGTCCAAAAGGGTGGGGATATATGTGTGTGTGTGTGTGTGTGTGTGTGTGTGTGTGTGTGTGTGTATATACACATAACTGATTCATTTTTTTGTTATAGAGTAGAAATTAACACAGCATTGTAAAGCAATTATACTTCAGTAAAATTAATTTTAAATGTGTAAAAATAAATAAGTGCAATGGGTGAAGGAAAGAGAATCGCCAAAAATGATAACCTTGGTTTTGGCTTTGGTTAGTAAGCATTTTGGTAAGTGGTGGTTCCATTACTAATAATAATACTGAGGAAGAATAGAGGTGAAAGGTGGGGATCATGAGTTCAACTTTATACACGATAAATTTGGGATACCTGTTAGATATCCAAAGCAAAATATAGGATTAAGTATCTAGAGCACAGAGGGAAAGTTAGGTCTTAGAATATAATTAGGGAATCATTAACATAGAGATCATACTTAAAATGAATGGATGAAATCACCTAGGGAACAAGTGTGGATAGAGAACAGGAGAGGGATGAGAGAAGAACTCTTAGGTTTTTTCGGCATTAGAAGTCTGAAAGAGAAAGAGGAACTAGCAGATAGAACTGCGAAAGTGACCAGTGATCGGGGAGGAAAGCTGGGAAGTATGATGACATGAAGCCAAGTGAAAACCATTTTCAACAAAGACAGGAATGATCAGCTGTGTCAAATGCTCTTTAAAGATTGAGTGAGGTAAGGACTGCTTATTGATCACTGGATCTTTTACTCATCCATCCTTTCCTATGATGGAGTTCTCCTTGTGCTTTGAAAGAAACTTGGCACAGATTGAGTGATAAGTGTATGCTTATTAATTATCTCATTGTAATTACCCATCCACTGCCTCCTGCGCTCTCTTTGTGGAAGTCACTCCCAATGTTATAGAAACAAAGTCATATTTAGCAACTTTATTCCTGTTTGTGCTCAGTTGCTTGAGTTGTGTCCAACTCTCTGCAATCCTATGGACTGTAGCCTGCCAGGCTCCTCTGTCCATGGGATTTTCCAGGCAAGAATACTGGAGTGGGTTGCCATGCCCCCCTCCAGGGGATCTTCCTGACTCAGGAATTGAACCCACGTCTCCTGTGTCCATCTGTACTGCAGGCGGATTCTTTACCACTGATCCACCTGGGAAACCCGTATTCTTGTTTAGGAACTCAAAAGCCTGTTTGATTAAATGCCCTAATATGCCAGAGATAGAAGAACTTAAAGATCACATAGTCCTGTGTCCTCATTTTATTGATGAAGAACCTGAGACTTTTACAAGGAAAATGAATTGCTGATGGGAACACAGCAGATTAACCTCAGAGCTGGGACTAGAACTCAGACCTCGTGGGTCAGAGGAAAGTATTCTTTGTGTTACACCCCTGTGCTGCTTCTTGCAGCATAAAAGATTAAGTTCTTTGGGTCTTAAAAACTTTTCTTTCTTTACTAGACTATGGTTAAAGTGAAAATATTCTACAAAGAGATAACCCTTAAACTCATTTACAAGCCTATTAGAAATGTTGCACAGTCACCTACATGAGGGGAGGAAGATGAAGTTGGCTGGGAGAGTCACACGATCCTGAAGACAGAGGCAGTATCATAAGGAAAAGACCAGCCTGGCCTGGGTTTGCATTCCCAGCTCCCTCTACTTCTACTGTATGACCTCTGTTAAGTTTCTTAAGCTTCCTGAGCCTCATCTATAAAGTAGGAGCAATATATAGGTTCTATTGATAAATTGTGAAGACTAGGAATAACACATCTAAAGTGCTCAGCTTTTTATTGATGTGAGGCAAGCTTTCAATAATAATTGCTCTTTATTGCTATGTTACCTTCCTTCATTTTTCTTCTGCTTCAGTGCTATGGGTGTCACTGCCAGCAGTCCTAGATCAAGCCCATGTCTCCAGAGTCTGCTTGTTCCTGCCTCTGGCCACTACTGTCAGACCTGTGGCTTCCAGAACTTTGGCTATTGTGCCTCCTGGCAGACTAGAAGGAAGGCCTTTAAAACTGCCTGCAGCTAATATTATCTGCTTCAGGGCCCCTGTGCAGGTCATGTTGTCACCACTGGGGCAGCCACAGCTGAGGCTGTTTCTCTTCTTCCCTAAGGCTCTTTCTACTGCTTCCTTTTTGGAAAGAAGATGCATAAATTCATATGGGCAAATATTTTTAAGATAGAGAAGTCTTCAGTTAAATTAGCAGTTTGATGAAGTGTCTTCAGCATGTCAGGTGTTGTATTCGTCCCTACACTCTGGGGAATTAGACATGGAAACAAACGGTTTCCCAATGAAGTGAACTGACCACTTAGCAGGGGTTCAAGAAAAACATGCTGTGGGGGTAAAAATGGGGAAGGCAAGGAGACTTCTTGGAATGGGTGTAGTTTAAGCTGGATCTTAAAAGAAAAGTAGTGTATCAGTGGATGGATAATTAGGGAAACTACATTTCGCGCAAAGATATGCAGGCAGCGAGTACAGGGGAGATGTAGGGGAGAGGGAGTTGGGGATTTAAAAAGAGTACAGGAAAGAGAAGCTTTTTGTTGAAACTCTAATGCTCTACTTAGGAATTTGGGTATGATTCATGATAGCATAAGATGTCAAGAGGTAAAACATATCTTAGAGGCTATTGGGTATAAACACCTCATTTCACAAATGAGAAGATTGAGGTTCAGAAAGAAGATATAACTTGGCTAGAATCCCATAGCAAGTTAGTGACAGAAACTGGGACTGGAACCAAAGTTTACAGATTTACAAGCCAATATCCTTCCTATCCATTACTCATGACTTCTGTGTATAAGAGGGAACAGTTGTAGATAGTATCAAAAGGCAACATAAGGTCTGAGACTTTTCCCCACTAGAGCTCAACTGAGATTCAGAGGATTTGGATGTGGGCAGAAACTGGGACCTCACTGATCTCATGCCCACATGAAATAACTGGGATGTGAATTTCTATAAATTGGCTTTAGAAGAGTAAGCTTAATTATTACATAATATTATATCCATGGCTTTGATCTTATAAATTAGCACATTCCCTATATCTTATTATTTTCTACTGTAAATGGAGAAACTAGAATTTATAAAAGTGGTTTTTCTGCCCTGGAAGGTTATTCTGCCCTGGAAGGCATCTTATGAAGCCGAAAAGACCAGGATTAGACTTTTGCTGAAAGCTGAAGTTGCCAGAACCTGGGTTCTAAATTGAATTGACTTGGGTCATTTCCTACGCTACTGTCCACTTCACACACTTGTTCACTATAAAGTTCAGGTGTTTGTGATACTTTTCAGTGGTCCTGAACAAAACAAGCAGACAGACAAACAAAAACAACGGCCTGACCCTTTTCAATAAATTCAATTAAAGAAACACCTCAGTCATATATGAACAAATAATAATTGAAGGACTGCCATGTGCCAAGCACAGTGACATATACTGGAGATATATCAGTGAATAAAAACAAACATGATTCCTGTTTGTACTAGTTTGCTAAGGCCGCCATAACAAACTATCACACACTAGGTGGCTTAAACAATAGAAATATATTTTCTCATACTTCTGATGTCTAGAAGTCTGATACCAAGGGATTGGCAAATTGATTTCTTCTGAAGCCTTTTTTTTGGTTTATAAATGGCCATCTTCTCTCTGCCTTCACATGGTCTTTCCGCCATACATTTACATGTCTGCATCCTAAACGTCTCTTCTTGTAAGGATACCAGCCATATTGAATTAAGACTCATCTATTTGACTTTACTTTATCCTATTTACCTCTTTGAAGACCATACCTCCAAATACAGTAATATTCTGAGGTACTGGGGCTTAGGACTTCAAATTTTGGAGGTACATAATTCAGCCCATAACACTGTCCTTATAACGAGCTCACAGTCCAGAAAGGACACAAAAATTTATCGAACATTTATACAAATAAATTTAGGATTATAAATTCTGTTGAAGTGTTATAAAAAAAAAAGAGAGATACACAGTGTCATAAACATACGTAAGGAGACATGTCCTGTCTTGAAGGGAGGAATGTGCTGCATTAGAAGGTAAACATATGAACTGAGATCTCAAACATGGGTAAGAGGAGTTAATTAGGAAAGAGTGATGAAGCGGGGGAAGAACAAAGTCAAGGAGAACAGCTTGTTAAAAATCTCATAATTCAGCACTTTGTATGTGCTGAACTTAGCAGGAGATTCTGAATACAACAATGGACTCCTGGTCTGGTGAGGAGACTGGTACAAAAACAGATACTTTCAACAGAGTATGATCAGAATTGTTATATTAATACTTATATGCAGCGGTTTTGAACTTCTGGAAATGTAGATAAGGGAAGCACTTAACTGCTGACTATGGGGTGAAGGCAGGAGGTCAGAACAGTTTCACAATAACCTAAATGTTACACCTTTTAGATCCTGATGCATGTTTGGGAAGCCTAAATAAATGGAGAATATTTTAAGAAAACATTGGGCCATTCCTTCAAAATACCTTAGATCAAGAAGTAACAGAGAGTCAAGAGACCTGAGCTGCAGTCTCCACTCTGCCCACCCTGTTGTGCTTTTTCCGTCTGTCACACAGAAGTAACGGCATGTACCTCACCTACCTCCTGTGCTGAGAGCGTACTGGGTGCATCGAATGGGGACCCAAGAAAGCAAGAACAGAGAACTGGCTGAAGGAGAGATGAGATGGTTTCTCTGAAGGCAACAATCCCTTCCTCTTTGATCTTTGTTTCTTGTCTGGAAAGATTTCCAGACTGAACATGGAGGGGAGACTGAAAATACCTAAATAATCAGACACTGATGGAAGGACTCTCACTAGGTTACACACAGTGTCATATCGGAGGATGGGCTCAGTGACATGAGCGAGAATAAATGTCAGTGTTCTCAACAAATTCTTGCTAATACATTGTTTATTCTAGAGAAAAAAACTTTTAATATAAAGGAGTCCTTAGCCCAGCTGGAAAACAATTTCTAGATGACGTGTTTTCTAAGTGCTTTTTCTGATCTGAATAAGTTTGGCTTCCATGCAACTGCATACTGCATCACCTTTATAACCTTAGCGACATCTCCGCTTCCTCTCTCAGCTATTGGCCATTGCTGAAGGCAGTGTGTCCCAGGCATGCCACATGTGTTATCTCACAGTAATCCTGTGTGGTGTATATGTATTATCCCCATATTACAGATGAAGAGACTCACCATTGTTAGTTAAGTAACTTTTTTTAAGTTAGTAAATTGAGACTCCAAAGGTCAACCTTACTGGAGGGCAGTAGGTAAAGGAAGTTGAAGCAGCAAACTTTCAAATTCATTTCTGTCTTCAGAACCACTGAGAGTGAGCTTGTGCCTCAATGAAAAAAATTGAGGTCTTTTAGTAAGGGCCTGCCAGCTAAATCTTTAATGCCTTAGGACTTTGCCTTTGCTGCATTTCCATCCAGAAAACACTTTTCTCTGGAAGCAAGACTCATTCTTGTTATTCTGGTTTCCACTTAAATGTTACTTTCTCACTGAAGTCATTTCTGACCACCCACTCAAAAGTAGCTACCCATTCTGTGTCGTTATAGCATTTTGTTTTAATGTCTTGTATGATACTTATTATTGTCATATTTTCTTAATATGACAAAAATTTTCTTAATTTTTTTTGTTTGTTTATTGTTTCCCCTCACTTGAATATAAACTTCATATAAGCAGTACCTTGTTCATCTTGGTCAAATTGTATACTCAGAATCTAGAATAGGACTACATGGCACATAGTGGATACTCAATAAATATTTGTTGAATTAATGCATGAACAAACTTTCTATGTAATGGATGGAAGAACTTGTCCAAGGTCAAGGAGATGGACTTATCTGAAGTCAAGGAATGCAGATTGAGTGTTAGAAGGAAGGCTATTAGCTTAGTTTCCAGTCCTATCTCTGCTCCTAATTTCTCTGTGATTTAAATCAGTTTTATCTTTTCTAATAAAGTTTCAGTTAAGATTTGTTGAATAACTTTTACATGACATGCATTATTCTGTTTTTGAATATATTTTATGTAAACTTTCTCCAAATTTTGAGGATAGGTAGTCAGCATATGTAATACTAACCTCACATTCCAGTAGCTTAACAAAAAAAAGGGTTAGTTCTAACAAACATCACAAGGTGATTTGAGTCAGAAAGTTCCAATGCATGGTTCTTTTTCAAGAGATAACTCTGGGATTCAAGATCCTTCAATTTTAGGGTATCATCCTCCACAAACCATTGTGTTAGTTGCTTAGTTGTGTCTGACTCTTTGTGATCACATGGACTGTAGCCCCCATTGGCACAGCCCAAATATGTGCCAGATGTTGTGATGGATTGATAGAAAATATTCAGACTGGCCCCAGGCCCTTAACTTCTCCTGCCCTTGGGTCCCATGGCTTGTACTTCAATAAAGGCTCCCTTAACCCATTGCCTTCCAGGTCTTTGTATGAAGGAAAAAGAAAACATAAACACATGGGAGATTTTAAGTCTAGGCCTGGAAGTGGCATACCTTATTTCCCATCTGTACTCTTATCTCTTGGAACTTCCATCCACACTGTCATGTGGAACAACCTACCTACAAGGTGTACTGAAATATTAACTCTTTCACAGCATAAATGGTATTGGTCAATATCCAGCCAGTATCTACTATAATACTGTCACCGTGTTATAGATGAAACAACTCTTTGGTAGCTTGCCTGAGATTCCATCCTAAGTGAAGGAGTGAATATACATGAATAAGCAATCATGTCAGACTTGTGCCAATAATAGTGCCCTTTGCTCTATATCTGTATAGATTATTGCTTTTCAAGGCTGCTTTTTGTTAGAGAACTCTTTCTCCAATAGGAATTTTATAGAGAATTCCAGCATATAAAACAGATTAACAGGAGTTCTGAAGCACTGTGAATCTTAAAATTCTCTGGGAAACTTTTAAGGCCCTCCAGGCCCACTGTGGAAATCTTAGGGCAAAATGATTTCAAACTAACCCTTCCAGCTCTGTCTCACATATTTAATCTCTTGATTTCACAATATTCCTAATGTGAGGCAGAAGGTTAGAGTTATGAATACATTTCTAAGCTGGGTGCTTGTCATTAGAGATTTCTGCCTCAGGGCCCAGAAATGAGCTATGGAATTACAGATGAATCCTGGTGCTGTACGTGCTGAGCCTCAGAACCCTTTCCTCGCCACCCACCATCCATGCAAAAAGTTATCTAATGGTACAAGGCATACTCTGGAAACTTTCCCAGTGGAATAATAGATAAAGTAACCAAGAACGTTTTAATTTTGCAAAGTGCACTCTTCCTTATAATTTACTTAATATAGAAATTTAATGTTTTGCAGTTTATTGAACAAATAACATTGAAAGTAGTTTAGAGTTAGCTTGGGAGCTCACCTTTGGTTGCCAGTTTGACTTTATTATTTGATTATACAGATAAAAACCAGCAGTAACAATATGCTCTGCCTTAAGTGGTTCAGAGGGGTTATCTCTCACCCATTACCAATTCTAAATACAAGATTTAAATTCAAGGCGAAAAATCACACAAGAGCAAATTTGCTGAATTTGCTCAAGTTAGTCCTTTGAAAAAGATGCTTGATTCTCTGGACCTGGGTTATGATGATTATACTTTTCCAGAAAATTCCTAACATTAGGGGCTGAAAAATTCTGTGGCACTATTCATTTAAAAAAAAAAAATACTGAAGACAAAATATGTGCCAGACATTGTAATGTATGCTAGAGATATCCAGACTGGCTCAGAGCCCTTAACTTATCCTGCCCTCTGGCTCCATGGCTTATAGTTCAATAAAGGCTCCCTCTACCAGCCCAAGGGCATATCTCCAGGCTTGTGTTCCTGAACACGTTTGCCTGAACAAGTTTTGATCGCCAGAGCAGATATTTCCTTTCAGATCTAAGCACTGACATTTAGTTAGTTCCCTGCTTCTTAACTCCAACTTGTTCTGGTCTTAGACAGTTATTCTTTGACTTAGGTTCACAACTAAGGATCAGCCTCATTACTTTGCTGCCTGGGCAGCCTCTGTAGAACCCAGCTTGAGCCAAGTCATTGAGCTGAGCCCATTTTCCTTGGAAAGGATGTGGAACAAAGATGTTATGTTGACTGAATTAGTCTCTACTCTTAAAGTATGAGGTGTGAAAGGTTTTTAAGAGGGATAGCTGACAGGATGTGGACAATAAGTAGATTTTTGAAGATGAACAGAAGAGATATCTAGGAAGATACCAAGGTCACCTTAGATTACTTGGTGGAGTTGGCATTTGAATTTAATCTTAATATATAAATTTTTAACATGCAGAACTGAAGTAAAAATAATGTGTTTAAAATTTAGGAACATCATGAGCAAAAGTTTAGAAGTTATGTATTCCAGATTCTGTCTGATTATGTCCTATTTTAGACATCTTTGACTTCCTTTTTAACAGCCAGAACAGTTTATGTTTTCCTTCTAACTGTTCTCTACTCCTCCTAGAAGTAAGATCGTTGTTTTTGTTTTCATTGTAGATTTAGTCACCATTTTGCTTGAGTAGCTAAACTTCAATAATTCGGGCGATTTAACTGATTCAGATTGAATGCCACACTGATAATTAACTTGCTCCTCTTTCTTACCATCACCCAGAGAAGTCTGATGGATCATTAGTGACACAATTAGAGAGAGAGTGATCTCGGCACATTATTGGTGCTCAATAAATGTTAAATAATTGTAGAAATAGGACCCAGTGGAGACTGGCACTTTGCAATAGAAACAGAAGCTCACAAAGTGTGCCTTTGCTGATAATCAGGTTTTGTAATTCAGAATAGGCCCAGCCCATTTCTCATCACTGAAATCCACATGCATTTGTAGGACAAACTATAACTAATCATCCGGTTCTCCTAACTAAATAGAAGTCTATGCAGAGGAGAAAGTGTTAAACAACATACATGCAGCCATGAGGAATTCAGTTTCCCTCCAGCTTGAGGAACTGTAGCCACCTAGATGAGCAGGTGCAGGAAATAAGGACCTGATGACCAGTGGATTACCAGGCATACAAGTGCTTTACCCAGAGTACCTCTGAGTCCTGTCCCAAAGTGCTCCAAGAGCCAGATTCCCATCTGTTAATGGAAAGCCTATCTGCCAATATGAGGACTAGCTTTGCCAAGCATGGATTTTGTGGTGTTAATGGCTTTGGGCAGAGCCTTGTGCTGTCTGCTGGCAGCAAGAATTCTGTTTGATTCTGAAGAGTCCAAAATTTATATTTTAAAACATATTTTATTTGACAGCCAGAGTCTAATGAATCTGACTTCATCTGTCTGTCTACAGATCTCAGCTTGAGCATATCAAACCTACAGTAAAATAGCTCCTCACAGTTTATAAAGCACATTTCGTATCAACTATCCCATTTGATCCTTATGACAAATGAGAGTACAGGGGAACCCAATACAGTAGGTGGTTTACATCCTATCTCATCTAATCTCTGAAGTCTTGCAAGGTAGGATTTTTAAATCCTGATTTTACAGATGAAGATCCAAGTCATTGAGAAGCAAAACACTTGTTCTAATGTATGCTTGAGATGAGTAGGAAAAGCAAGTGGAACAGATATTCATCTTGAGTTCAAGTGTATCATGATATCACTATTGAGAGCTTTCTTTTGAGCTCTATTTCTATTTCTATTTGAGCTCTATCTATTGAGCACCTACTTTACACTAAGCATTTATTTCTACATGTTATTCAGTCTTTAAATCATCTTTTTAAATTAATTTCTATTGGAGTATAGTTGGTTTACAATATTATGTTAGTTTCTGCTGTATGGCTTTATGTATATATATGACATATAATTATATATACCCATACTTTTTAAGGTATATATATATACATATATATATATATATATATGACATATAAGTATATATATACCCATATTTTTTAGGTTCTTTTCCCATATAGGTCATTACAGAGTATTGGATAGAGCCCCCGCACTATGTAGCAGGTTCTTATTAATTGTCTATTTTATATATTAGTTAGTTAGTTAGTTAAGTTGCTCAGTCATGTCCGACTCTTTGAGACCCCATGGACTGTAGCCCACCAGGTTCCTCTGTCCTTGGGATTCTCCAGGCAAGAATACTGGAGTGGGTTGCCATTTCCTTCTCCAATTTTAAATATAGTAATGCATATATGTCAATCCCAATCTCTCGATTTTTCCCTCTCCACATTTTCCACTTTGTAACCATAAGTTTGTTTTCTACATCTGTGAATCTGTTTCTGTCTTATAAATAAGTAAATTTGTACTATTTTTTAAGACTCAACATATAAGTGATATCATATGACATTTGTCTTTCTCTGTCTGACTTGGGGCTTCCCTGGTGGCTCAGGGCTAAAGAATCTGCCTGCAATGCAGCAGATGCAGGAGATGTGGGTTCGATCCCTGGGTTGGCACAACGCTCTGAAGGGGGACACCAACTCCAATAATCTTGACTGTAAAATTGCATGGACAGAGGAGTCTGGTGGGAAAAGAGTCAGACATGACTAAAACAATTGAGCACACATACACACACTATCTGACTTACTTCACTCAGTATGACGATATTTTTATACCATCTTGTGAGGGAGGTATTGTATATGTTTTAGTCACTCAGTCGTATCCAGCTCTTTGCAATCTCATGGACTGTAGCCCGACAGGCTCCTCCGTCCGTGGAATTCTCCAGGCAAGAATATTGGAGTGGGTAGCCGTTCCCTTCTCCAGAGGTGATCTTCCAGATCCAGGGATCGAACCTGGGTCTCCCACTTTGCAGGCATATGCTTTACTGTCTGGGCCACCAGGGAAACCCTACTCTCTCAATTTTACAGATTTGGTCATTCGATAAACATTTATTGAGCACCTACTCTATGCCAGGTACTATTTTAGGCACTGGATATTCACCTTTGAATAAGACAAGCGTAGTTCTTCCTCTCATGAACCTTGCATTCTAATGGGGAGAGATAACAAACAAATACAAATATTTAAGGCTGATCAAGAACAGAGAAAATGAGGCTCAATTTATTTTTTTTTCATTTTTAAAATTAATTTTATTGAAGTATAACTGATTTGCAATGTTGTGTTAATTTCTGCTGTACAGCAAAATAATTCAGTTATATATAAATATATATTCTTTCTTCACATTCTTTTCCATTATGATTTATTAGAAGATATTGAATGTAGTTCCCTGTGCTGTACAGTAGGACCTTATTGTTTAGCCATCCTATATTTAATAGTTTGTTCCTGCTAATTCCAAACTCCCAATCCTCCACACACACCCCAGGAAACCACAGGTCTATTCTCTGTCTGGTGGATATGTTTGATGAATATGCTCATTTGTGTTATATTTTAGATTCCATATATAAGTGATAACATACGGTTTTTGTTGTTCTCTTTCTTACCTACTTCACTTAGTATGATAATCTCTAGGTCCGTCCATGTTGCTGCAAATGGCATTATTTCATTCTTTCTTTATGACTGAGTAATATTCCATTATATATATATATATATGTGTATATATATATATATATATATATATATATATATATATATATACACACACACACACACACCACATCTTCTTCATCTATTTGTCTGTTGATGGATAGTTACTTATATGCATTTATTTTATGAAAGGTCTTAAGTTCATTGAATAAGTCATTTTTTTTGAAAAGAATAAAATGACATGAGACCAGGGCTGTCCTAGAACCTGGAATGTGTAGGGGCCATGGCCAGGTCTTCTCTAGGTCTTGATCTTCACTGACTGAGAAGTTTGACTCTGAAGCCAAGAATGATTTGGTGTTTGCAGAGAGAAGCCTGTTACTTGTCCTGAAACTTCAACAAAGAAAATGGTCCACCTTTTCCAGGGTTAGGAAGCTTTAGGGCCATCTGACCACTTCAGTTTACAGAGAACAGGCCTCCTCTGGGACCCAAGGCTCTTACCCACAATCTCATATCACTTTCCCCAGCCCCCAGGCCTTTCTTCCCACCCTGGTCCCTGACTTGTGCGTGCGTATGTGTGTGCATGTGCTCAGCTGTGTCCAACTCTTTGCAACTCCATGGACTATAACCTGCCAGGCTCCTCTGTCTATGGAATTTTCCAGGCAGGAATAGTAGAGTGGGTTGTCATTTCCTTCTCCAGGAGATCTCAACCCAGGGATCGAGCACACGTCTCTGGAGTCTCCTGCATTGGCAGGCAAATTCTTTACTACTGTACCACCTGGGAAGCTCTGTATTAGAGGGTTAATTATTTATTTGTCAAATTAAATGAGTGTGCCAGTATTATAAAGACTTGATGAGGGCTGTAGGGGACAACACGTGACTCGTCAGTGACCACATCTAGTCCCATCACCTGGAGTCCCTTCTTCTCACTGCCCCCACCTTTCCCCTTCATAAGCTTCATTGAGATATAGCTACATACCATAAATATCACTCTTTCAGTATTGTGCAGCTCAGTGGTTTTTAGCAAATTCAGAGCTCCACTCCTTGCCCTGCCTTCCAGTCTCACCATTTGGCAACTTTCTGTTCAGAACCTCGGAAGCTTCCTCTGACAAGAATACCTTCAGGCAGGTGCTTCTGAGGAAGGGAGATTGTTGGGGCATCTTTTGGTTCTGACTGCCTCCAAGTTCTTCTAGTCAGGGATCTGCATTTCAGAAGGTGAAGCCCAGATGGGCAAGACGTGAGCCACCTGGAGGTTTCCAGAACAAACACTGTTTGGGAAGTTGTCATATTTTATTTTTTTGTTTTGTTCTAAAAAGAAACATCTCACCAAGAAGGAGAACTTCCTCAGTGAAAACACAAAAGCATGGCACCAGTGGTATAAGTTGAAGCGTGGGCCATTTCTGAGATGGAGTGAGCCCCTCCCCCTGGGGACACATGGGCTCTGGCCCTGGTTGTGAATATTGCTTTGGCCTGAGAAGAGTCACCCTTAGGACTGGCAGCAGAAAGGAATGCCCATTGCACCTCAGATGGATGTGGGTCTTCCTGGTTACAGTTAAGTGTGCCTATGTTTTCTTTTTTTTTTTTTTTAGTTAATTAATTTTAATTGGAGGCTAATTACTTTACAATATTTTGGTGGTTTTTGCCATACATTGACATGAGTCAGCAAAGGGTATACATGTGTACCCCATCCCAACCCCTCTTCTATCTCCCTCCTCATCCCATCCCTCTGGGTTGGCCCAGTGAACCAGCTTTGAGTGCCCTCTTTCATGCATCGAACTTGGACTGGTCATCTATTTCACATAAGGTAATATGCATGTTTCAATGCTATTCTTTCAAATCATCCCACCCTCACCTTCTTCCACAGAGTCCAAAAGTCTGTTATTTATATCTATGCCTCTTTTTCTATGTTGCTTATAGGGTCATCATTACCATCTCTTTCAATTCCATATGTATATGTTAATATACTGTATTGGTGCTTTTCTTTCTGAATTACTTCACTCTGTTTAGTAGGCTCCAGTTTCATCCACCTCATTTGAACTGATTCAAATGCATTCTTTTTAATACCTGAGTAATATTCTATTGTGTATATGTACCACAGCTTTCTTATCCATTCATCTGCCGATGGACATCTAGGTTGATTCCATGTCCTAGCTATTGTAAACAGTGCTGCAGTGAACTTGGGGTACACTTGTCTCTTTCAATTCTAGTTTCCTCAATGTGTATTGCTGGGTTGTATGGCAGTTCTATTTCCAGTTTTTTAAGGAATCTCCACACTGTTCTCCATATTGGCTGTACTAGTTTGCATTGCCACCAACAGTGTAAGAGGGTTCCTTTTTCTCCACACCCTCTCCAGCATTTATCATTTGTAGACTTTTTGATAGCAGACATTCTGACTGACGTGAGATGGTACCTCATTGTGGTTTTGATTTGCATTTTTCTGATAATGAATGATATTGAACATCTTTTCATGTGTTTGTTAGCCATCTGTATGTCTTCTTTGGAGAAATGTCTGTTTAGTTCTTTGGCCCATTTTTAAAAATTGGTCATTTATTTTTCTAGTATTGAGCTGCAGGAATTGCTTTTATATTTTTGAGATTAATTATTTGTCAGTTGCTTCATTTGCTATTATTTTCTCCCACCCTGAAGGCTATATTTTCACCTTGCTTATAGCTTCCTTCGTTGTGCAAAAGCTTTTTAAGTTTAATTAGGTCCCACGTGTTTATTTTTACTTTTATTTCCACTACTCTGGGAGGTGGGTCATAGAGGATCTTACTGTGATTTATGTCAGAGTGTTTTGCCTATGTTCTCCTCTAGGAGTTAGTTTCTGTTCTTACATTTAGATCTTTGATCCATTTTGAGTTTATTTTTGCTCATGGTGTTAGAAAGTGTTCTAGTTTCATTCTTTTACATCTGGTTGACCAGTTTTCCCAGCACCACTTGTTAAAGAGATTATCTTTTCTCCACTGTGTATTTTTGCCTCCTTTGTCAAAGATAAAGTGTCCATAGGTTCGTGGATTTATCTCTGGGCTTTCTATTTTGTTCCATTGATTTATATTTCTGTCTTTGTGCCAGTACCATACTGTCTTTATTACTGTGGCTTTGTAGTATAGTCTGAAGTCAGGCAGGTTGATTCATCTGGTTCCATTCTTCTTTCTCAAGGTTGCTTTGGCTATTCAAGGTGTTTTGTATTTCCATACAAATTTTGAAATTATTTATTCTATTTCTGTGAAAAATACCATTGGTAGCTTGATAGGGGTTGCATTGAATCTATAGATTCTTTTGGGTAGTATACTCATTTTCACTCTATTGATTCTTCCAATCCATGAACATGGTATATTTCTTCATCTATTTGTGTCAACTTTTATTTCTTTCATCAGTGTTTTGTAATTATATATATATAGATCTCTTGTTCCTTTAGGTAGATTTATTCCTAAGTGTTTTATTCTTTTTGTTGCAATGATGAATTGGATTGTTTCCTTAATTTCTCTTTGTTTTCTAATTATTAGTGTATAGGAATGCAAGGGATTTCTGTGTATTTATTTTATATCCTGCAACTTTACTATATTCATTGATTAGCTCTAGTAATTTTATGGCAGTGTCTTTAGGGTTGTCTATGTAGAGGATCATGTCATCTGCAAACAGTGAGAGTTTTACTTCTTTTCTAATCTGGATTCCTTTTATTTCTTTTTCTTCTCTGATTGCTGAGACTAAAACTTCCGAAACTATGTTGAATGGTAATTGTGAGAGTGGGCACCCTTGCCTTGTTCCTGACTTTAGGGGAAATGCTTTCAACTTTTTACCATTGAGGATAATGTTTCCTGTGGGTTTATCATATGTGGTTTTTATTATGTTGAGGTATGTTCCTTCTATACCTGCTTTCTGGAGAGTTTTTCTCACAAATGGGTGTTGAATTTTGTCAAAGGCTTTCCTTACATCTATTGAGATAATCATATGGTTTTTATCTTTCAATTTGTTAATGTGTTGTATCACATTGACTGATTTGCAAATATTGAAGAATCCTTGCTTCCCTGGGATAAAACCCACTTCATCATGATGTATGATCTTTTTAATATGTTGTTGGATTCTGTTTGCTAGAATTTTGTTGAGGATCTTTGCATCTATGTTCATCAGTGATATTGGCCTGTAGTTTTCTTTTTTTTTTTTGTGGCATCTTTGTCTGGTTTTGGTATTAGGGTGATGGCGGCCTCATAGAATGATTTTGGGAGTTCACCTTCCTCTGCAATCTTTTGAAAGAGTTTGAGGAGGATAGGTGTTAGCTCTTCTCTGAATTTTTGGTAGAATTCACCTCTGAAGCCATATGGTCCTGGACGTTTGTATGTTGGAAGTTTTTTTATTATAGTTTCTATTTCTGTGCTTGTGATGGGTCTGCTAAGATTTTCCGTTTCTTCCTCATTCAGTTTTGGAAAGTTATACTTTTCTAAGAATTCGTCCATTTCTTCCAAGTTGTCCATTTTATTGGCATAGAGCTGCTGGTAGTAGTCTCTTATGATCCTTTGTATTTCTGTGCTGTTTGTTGTGATCTCTCCATTTTCATTTCTAATTTTGTTTTGATTCTTCTTTTTTTTCTTGATGAGTCTGACTAATGGTTTGTCTACTTTCTTTATCTTCTCAAAGAACTAGCCTTTAGTTGTGTTGACTTTTGCTATAGTCTCATTTCTTTATTTTTCATTTATTTCTGCTCTAATTTTTATACTTTGTTTCCTTCTACTAACCCTGGAGTTCTTCATTTCTTCATTCTCTAGTTGTTTTAGGTGTAAAGTTAGGTTATTTATTTGATCTTTCTCTTGTTTCTTGTGGTAGGCTTGTATTGCTATGGACCTTCCCCTTAGCACTGCTTTTACTGAATCCCATAGGTTTTGGATTGCCCTGTTTACATTTTCGTTTGCTTCTATGCACATTTTGATTTCCTTTTTTATTTCTTCCATGATTTGCCAGTTGTTCAGAAGTGTGATATTTAGCCTCCATATGTTTGTATTTTTAATAGTTTTTTTTCCCCTGTAGTTGACATCTAATCTTACTGCATTGTGATCAGAAGAGTTGCTTAAAATGATTTCAATTTTTTTAATATACCAAGGCTAGATTTATGGCCCAGGATGTAATCTATCCTGGAAAATGTTCTGTGTGAACTTTAGAAAAAGGTGAAATTCATTGTTTGGGGGTGAAACATCCTATAGATATCAATTAGGTCTAACTGGTCCATTGTATCAGTTAAATTTTGCATTTCCTTGCGAATTTTCTGTTTGGTTGATCTATCCATAGGTGTGAGTAGGGTATTAAAGTCTCCCACTATTATTGTGTTACTGTTAATTTCCACTTTCATACTTGTTAGCATTTGCCTTATGTATTGAGGTGTTCCTATGTTGGGTGCATGTATATTTATAATTGTTATATCTTCTTGGATTGACCCTTTGATCATTATATAGTGTATTTCTTTGCCTCTTAGCACGGTCTTTATTTCAAAGTCTATTTTATCTGATATGAGCATTGCTACTCCTGGTTTCTTTTGGTCTCTATTTGCATAAAACATCTTTTTCCAGCCCTTCAATTTCAGTCTGTATGTGTTCCTTGGTTTGATGTGGGTCTCTTGTAGACAGCATATATAGGGGGTCTTGTTTCTGTATCCATTCAGCCAGTCTTTGTCTTTTGGTTGGAGCATTCAACCCATTTACATTTAATGTAGTTATTGATAAGTATGAGCCCATTGCCATTTACTTTGTTGTTTTAGGTTCGAGTTTATACACCTTGTCTGTGTTTCCTATCTAGAGAAGACCTTTTAGCATTTATTGAAGAGTTGGTTTGGTGGTCTTGAATTCTCTCAGCTTTTGCTTGTCTGTAAAGCTTTTGATTTCTCCTTCATATTTGAATGAGATCCTTGCTGGGTATAGTAATCTGGGTTGTAGGTTTTTCTTTCATCACTTTAGGTATGTCCTGCCATTCCCTTCTGGCCTGAAGAGTTTCTATGGAAAGATCAGCTGTTATCCTTATGGGGATCCCCTTGTGTGTTATTTGTTGCTTTTCCCTTGCTGCTTTTAATATTTGGTCTTTGTGTTTGATCTTCATTAGTTTGATTAATATGTGTCTTGAGGTGTTTTGCTTTGGATTTATCCTGTTTGGGATTCTCTGGATTTCTTGGACTTGGGTGGCTATTTCCTTCCCCATTTTAGGGAAGTTTTCAACTATTATCTCTTCAAGTATTTTCTCATGCCCTTTCTTTTTGTCTTCTTCTTCTGAGTCTCCTGTGATTAGAATGTTGGGTGTTTAACCTTGTCCCACAGGTCTCTGAAATTTTCCTCATTTCTTTTAATTCTTTTTTCCTCTCTACTTCATTTATTTCCACCATTCTATCTTCCACCTTACTTATCCTATCTTCTGCCTCAATCATTCTATTGTTCCTTCCCTCCAGAGTGCTTTTGATCTTATTTATTGCATTATTCCAGAAAAGGCAATGGCAACCCACTCCAGTACTCTTGCCTGGAAAATCCCATGGACGGAGGAGCCTTGTAGGCTGCAGTCCATGCGGTCACTAAGAGTCAGACACAACTGAGTGACTTCACTTTCACTTTTCACTTTCATGCATTGGAGAAGGAAATGGCGACCCACCCCAGTGTTCTTGCCTGGAGAATCCCAGGGACAGTGGAGCCTGGTGGGCTACTGTCTATGGGGCCACACAGGGTCGGATACGACTGAAGTGATTTAGCATAGCATTGCATTATTGATTATTGATTGACTCTTCTTTATTTCTTCTAGGTCCTTGTTAAACCTTTCTTGCATCTTCTCAATCATTGTCTCTAGTCTATTTATCTGTAATTCCATTTTTTTTTTTTTTTAATATTATTTTATTAGTTGGAGGCCAATCACTTTACAACATTTCAGTGGGTTTTGTCATACATTGACATGAATCAGCCATATAGTTACATGTATTCCCCATCCCGATCCCCCCTCCCACCTCCCTCCCCACCCGACTCCTCAGGGTCCTCCCAGTGCACCAGGCCCGAGCACCTGACTCATGTATCCCACCTGGGCTGGTGGTCCGTTTCACCATAGATAATATACATGCTGTTCTTTCAAAACATCCCACCCTCACGTTCTCCCCCAGAGTTCAAAAGTCTGTTCTGTATTTCTGTGTCTCTTTTTCTGTTTTGCATATAGGGTTATCGCCACCATCTATCTAAATTCCGTATATATGTGTTAGTATACTGTAATGTTCTTTATCTTTCTGACTTACTTCACTCTGTATAATGGGCTCCAGTTTCATCCATCTCATTAGAACTGATTCAAATGAATTCTTTTTAACGGCTGAGTAATATTCCATGGTGTATATGTACCACAGCTTCCTTATCCATTCATCTGCTGATGGGCATCTAGGTTGCTTCCATGTCCTGGCTATTATAAACAGTGCTGCGATGAACATTGGGGTGCACGTGTCTCTTTCAGATCTGGATTCCTCAGTGTGTATGCCCAGAAGTGGTATTGCTGGGTCATATGGCAGTTCTATTTCCAGTTTTTTAAGAAATCTCCACACTGTTTTCCATAGTGGCTGTACTAGTTTGCATTCCCACCAACAGTGTAAGAGGGTTCCCTTTTCTCCACACCCTCTCCAGCATTTATTGCTTGTAGACTTTTGGATAGCAGCCATCCTGACTGGCGTGTAATGGTACCTCATTGTGGTTTTGATTTGCATTTCTCTGATGATGAGTGATGTTGAGCATCTTTTCATGTGTTTGTTAGCCATCTGTATGTCTTCTTTGGAGAAATGTCTGTTTAGTTCTTTGGCCCATGTAATTCCATTTTGATTTTGAGATTTTGGATCATCTGTACTATCATTATTCTGAATTCGTTTTCAGGCAGACTCCCTATCTCCTCATCTTTTGTTTGGTTTAATGAGCATTTATCATGTTCCTTTGCCTGCTGAATAATTCTCTGCCTTTTCATTTGGTTTAGATTGCTGTGTTTGGGGTGCCTTTTCTGTAGACTGGAAGTTTGTGGTTCCTCTTTATTGTGGAGGCTGCTCCTTGTGGGTAAGGTTGGACTAGTGACTTGTCAAGGTTTCTTTATTAGGAGAGTTTGTGTCTGTGTTCTAGTGGGTGGAACTGGATCTCTTCTCTCTGGAGTGCAATGAAGAGTCCAGTAGTGAGTTTTGGGGGTGTCTATGGGTTTGGCATGGCTTTGGGCAGCCTGTTTTTTAATATTTGGGGCTGTGTTCCTGCTTTGCTGGAGAAATAGCATGGTATGTCTTGCTCTGAAACTTGTTGGCTCTTGGGTGGAGCTTGGTTTCAGTGTAGGTATG
Organism: Muntiacus reevesi; assembly: GCF_963930625.1. NCBI lineage: Eukaryota > Metazoa > Chordata > Mammalia > Artiodactyla > Cervidae > Muntiacus > Muntiacus reevesi. The sequence continues at coordinate 155,537,069 of NC_089249.1, forward strand.
GAGGCTTTTGGGTGAGCTCTTGTTTATTAATGTTCCCTGGAATCAGGAGTTCTCTGATGTTCTCAAGTTTTGGAGTTAAGCCTCCTGCCTCTGGCTTTCAGTCTTATTCTAACCATAGCCTCAAGACTTCTCCATCCATACAGCACAGATGATAAAACATCTAGGTTAATGTTGAAACAATTCTCTACAGTGGGTGACACCCAGAAAGGTTCACAGAGTTACATGGAGAAGAGAAAAGGGAAGCGGGAGTTAGAGGTGACCAGGAGGAGAATGTGAAGTGAAGTTACTCAGTCGTGTCCGACTCTTTGCAACCCCATGGACTAATGTAGCCCACCAAGCTCCTCCGTCCATGGGATTCTCCAGGCAAGAATACTAGAGTGTGTTGCCATTTCCTTCTCCAGGGGATCTTCCTGACCCAGGGATCGGACCCATGTCTCCCGCATTGCAGGCAGACGCTTTAACCTCTGAGCCACCAGGGAAGCCCAGGAGAAGAATAGGGGAAGTCAAAAGGGGAGAGACCAATCTAACAAGTAATCAGTTCCCTAAGTGTTTTCTACAGCCCAGAATACCCAGAGAGATTCACGGAGCTAAGTAGAGAAGAGAAGGGGAGGGAGGAGATAGAGGTGACTTGGGGGAGAAAAGGGAGAGTCAAAGGGGGAGAGAACAATCAAGCCAGTAATCACACCCCTAAGTGAAAAATGGATGTTGAAGACTGAATTCTTAAAGGTACAAAATTGATAACAAATACCAAAAAACAGAGATTAAAAATCTAGAGTAGAGGTTAGACTCTGAAAAAAAAAATTAAAAATACAAAACAAAATCAATCACAAAAATTATGAAAACTATATATATGAAATTTGCTTTAAAAAATAGGGTCTTTTTTTTGCAAGGTAATAGTAGCTTAAAAAAATGAAAACTAAAGGAGTAATAAAGGACTTTAAAAAAATTAAAAGCTGATATAGTAAAAGTATATCTAGGAATTTCTCTGGAGCTGTTGTGGGCAGTGTGGGGTCAGTTCAGTTTCAGATTGTTCCTTGTTTCAGCTTGTACTTGTTCTCAAGGTCTATAAGCCCCCTTCAATGCTTAGTCAATGTTAGTTATTGTTGGCATGTGTGGGGAGTGTTCGCAGTGTATGAACCACACTCGATTTGCCCCAGCTCAAGGCAGCGTGTGCTTCCTCGATCTGCATTGCTCGGGCTTCAAGGTGCTCTGCAGGGGCACTGTCCAAAGCGGGCCATGTATTTCATGTACTTCCCAGGTCTAAACCACTCAAGTTCTCTGGTACTCCGCAAGGGCACAGACTCGGTTGGGTGTGCTTTTTGTGTCCTTCCGAGGTCTGAGCAGCTCAGGCGACCAGGTGTTTGGTGAGTGCACTGTGTCAAGTGGGCAGTGCATCTTAATCAGTTCCCCGGTCTGGCTGCTCCATTTCCCAGGTGCACCATGAGAGCACCGTCTCAGGTATGCTGTGTGTCTCCTCTGGGTAGCTAATCTCAGGCTGCGACCCTCCGGGCAGATGTCAACTGTCCAGGATCCCAGGAAGACATGGTTAGCAACTGGGAGCCTGCTTACAGTTTGGTGGAGGATGCCAGTCTCTGGGGCTGAGATTGGAGCAGACCCTTGCCTTGCAGCTCTGGCTGTCGCATGCCTGCCTCTCTGCCTCTGGCGGGGAGGAGGGGCCTCTGTGCAGCTGGCTAGCTCTCCTTTGGTATTCACTCAATCCTTTGTACTGTGAGAAGGTCAGGCTGCGCATTAGAGCCTTTCACAGCAAAGTTCTCTCTTTTTTCTCTCTCTCTCTGGTGGTCCCACAGTTTGGGTTGCAATCTCATGTTAGCCCCCTCGAGTTGTCCTCAGCGCATGCAGGTCTGGTTCTTACCCTAAGCACTGGTTATGGAGCCGAGCATCTCTAACCAGCCCCTGCTTGCTGGTGGTGGACACAAGCATTTGTGGGCTACTTCTCCACTGGCAGTTGTGGTTAGGTGCATATTCTGTGTTGTTGTTGTTGTTTTCTTGAGGTTACGTTGCCCTCTGAGATTTCAAAACTCCCCACAGACCTACCTGTGAGAGGGTTTCCTACTGTTTGGAAACTTCTCCTTCTTCAGGACTCCCTCCCCAGGACAGGTCTCCATCCCTAACTCTTTTGTCTCTCTTTTTATCTTTTATATTTTGTCCTACCTCCTTGTGATGAGAATGAATTGCCTTTCTGGGTGCCTGGTGTCCTCTGCCAGCATTCCGAAGTTGTTTTGTGAAAGTTGCTCAGCATTCAAATGATCTTTTGATGAACTTGTGGGGGAGAAAGTGGTCTTCCCATCCTATTCCTCCACCATCTTGGGACTGCCCCCCCCCCACCCCCCATGCCAAGGCTCTATTTTAGATTGGGTGATCATGGAAGGACTCACTTAGGAAGAAGCATTTAAATAAAGACCCAAATGTCAAGAAAGAGGCAGTCTTAGAAAGATCTAAAGGATTATTATTATAGGCAAAGAGAAGAGCAAATAAATAGACACTATAGGGAGAATAAGCTTTGTGCATTTCAGAAAAAAAGAGCATGCAAAGTGGTGGAAGAGTAGTGGATGATGGGAAGAGAGATCTGAAATAAGGTTGCAAAGTTAGGGAAAGGCCAGAGCTCATAGGCCTTTATAGTTCTGGCTTTATTGTATGTGTAATAGGAAGCCTCCAGAAGATTTAAAGCTAGGAAAAAAAACTATTTATGTTTACAAAATAGTCACTCCAGCTGGTATGTGGAGATTGGATTATTACAGGAAAGACTGAGAGACTAGTTAGGAGATGATTCAGTTCAGTTCAGTCACTCAGTTGTGTCTGACTCTTTGTGACTCCATAGACTGCAGCATGCCAGGCCTCCCTGTCAATCACCAAACTCCCAGAGTCCACTCAAATTCATGTCCATTGAGTTGGTGATACCATCCAACCACCTAATCCTCTCTCATCCCCTTCTCCTCCCACCTTCAATCTCTCTTCCCAGCATCAGGGTCTTTTCAAAGAGTCAGCTCTTCACATCAGGTGGCCAAAGTATTGGAGTTTCAGCTTCAGTGTCAGTCCTTCCAATGAAAATTCAGGACTAATTTCCTTTAGGATAGACTGGTTGGATCTCCTTGCACTCTCAAGAGTCTTCTCCAACACCACAGTTCAAAAGCATCAATTCTTTGGACCTCAAATTTCTTTATAGTCCAACTCTCACATCCATACATGACTACTGGAAAAACAATAGCCTTGACTAGACGGATCTTTGATGACAAAGTAATGTCTCTGCTTTTTAATATGCTATCTAGGTTGGTCATAACTTTTCTTCAAAGGAGTAAGCATCTTTTAATTCATGGCTGCAGTCACTATCTGCAGTGATTTTGGAGCCCCCCCAAAATAAAGCCAGCCACTGTTTCCCCATCTATTTGCCATGAAGTGATGGACATGGGTTTGGGTAGACTCCGGGAGTTGGTGATGGACAGGGAGGCCTGGCATGCTGTGACTCACAGGGTCGCAAAGAGTTGGACACGACTGAGCGACTGAACTGAACTGACTGAACTGATGGGACCGGCTGCCATGATGGTTGTTTTCTGAATGTTGAGCTTTAAGTCAAGTTTTTCATTCACCTCTTTCACTTGCATCAAGAGGCTCTTTAGTTCTTCACTTTCTGCCATAAGGATGGTGTCATCTGCATATCTGAGGTTATTGATATTTCTCCTGACAATCCCAGCTTGTGTTTCATCCAGCCTGACATTTCTCATGATATACTCTGCATATAAGTTAAATAAGCAGGAGATGATTGCAGAGGTTCAGTGAGAGATGGTGGTGGCTTGGTAATAATAAAGGTAGATAAAAATGAACAGATTTTTAAATATTTTGAAGTTGTGTCAACATGATTTGTTTAGGTGTGGTTTGAGAAAAGGACAGGAATCAATGACCCCTAGGCTTTTATCCTGAGCAACCGAGTGAATGCATGGTCACTTATTGAAATGAAGAAGGCTGACAGCACACCCTATTTTGGTAGTGAAATATCAAAAGTTCTGTTTGAGTTACGTTGTTTGAGATGCCTGTCAGACAATAAATTGTACTGATTGAGCAGGCAGTTGAGTATGTCTGGAAATCACAGGTTATAGACATTCAGAGATCAAAGAGCTTGTCAAATGTAACCCAGAAATATTGGTGGAGCTCAACCCTTCCCTAGCCCCAAACTGGAATTGACTCTCAGTTGGACATAAAATCAAGTTCAGCAAGAAAATCTATCTGTGGTAGGAATTTTCTTTTGCCATATTTTGCTCACACCCCAAGGTATCCCTTGCCATACTTCACCAATATCATCTTTGTCCCTCCCTATAAACATGGTTGATGGTGGTGGTTTAGTTGCTAAGTCGTGTCTGACTCTTGCAACTCCATGGACTGTAGCCTGCCAGGCTCTTCTGTCCATGGGATTCTCCATGCAAGAATACTGAAATGGGTTGTCCATTTTCTTCTCTAGAGGATCTTCCCAACCCAGGAATTGAACTCAGGTCTCCTGCACTGCAGGCAGATTCTTTACCAACTATAAGCATGGTTAGACATTGAGTTACATTAACACTTTCTCTAGCTGCCAGGCTCACTATATTACCTAGGAGTCCATGGGGAAACAATGGAGTCACCTGAAGCTATGAAGGTTCCACTTAACTATGCATAATATTGAAGAATATTGACTTCAGGTTCAGTCCATGGAGTTAATTCCTGGCCATGTGATCTTTATCAAATCTTTAACTTAAATCTCTGCACATATTTCCTCATTTATAAAGTGGCAATACTAACAATTGGGTTAGCTAGGATAGCTTCTGTAGTGCCTAGAATAGCCATTTGGAAAGCATGGATGATAATCATCATTAATAGTACTGACGGTGATAGTAATATTTTGTAGTTACCTTTTAGGTTAAATGCTTGAGTATGATTTCTAGAAGTGTGATTAATGAGTTATTACTGTTTTCTAGGATATAAATAGTCAGAGCACCCTCCAAATTTTCAGTGTGAGAAAAAAGAAGATATCTTGACCAAGCAGAAGAGGACTAGACCTGGACTCACACAGAACTGGACTTCAGTTCTTGTTTTACCTCTTCCCCCTTTACTTCTTTGTGTCTCAGTTTTCTTAACTATATATACTTGAGTAACAGTGCTCACCATGTCTGCTTTCATGCTTATTGTACAGACTTCTGAGTATGGAAAGGAAATAACATGTATGAAAGTACTTGTTGTTGTTCAGTCGCTCAGTCATGTCCAACTCTTTGCAACTCCATGAACTGCAACGTGCCAGGCTTTCCTGTTTTTCACTGTCTCCCAGATTTCCTCAAACTTATGTCCATTGAGTTGATGATGCCATCCAACCATTTCATCCTCTGTCGTCCCCTTCTCCTCCTGCTCTCAGTCTTTCCTAGCATCAGGGTCTTTCCCAAAGAGTCAGCTCTTTGCATCAGGTAGCCAAAATATTAGAGCTTCAGCTTCAGCATAAGTCTGTCCAATGAATATTCATGGTTGATTTTCTTTACCATTGACTGGTGTGATTTCCTTGCAGTCCAAGGAAGTCTCAAGAGTCTTCTCCAGTACCAATTTTGAAAGCATAAATTCAGAGTAATGGCTCATAGCCTGTGAAAATTTTCAGGTGTTATTGTAATAATAATTATTATATGCCTACTCAATTAGCAGATGAGAATGTCTAGACAGAATTTAGCCTATACTTCTTACTTAGCCTATTTCACTACATCCTGATACCTGGCCCATTGTTGGACACTGCATCTGCCCTCACTATGTCTTGGTGGCCTGTGGGAATACAGACTTGACCAAAAATCTCTGGGCCAGACCTTAATGTAGATATTCTTAAATGAGCTCCAACAAATTTCTCCAGTGGTCTCTATCCAGCTTGACTGAGTGGACCATGGCAAAACTGAACTAGGAAGTTTGGCCTAAGCCTCATCTCTATCTTGCCCCTAGCATTTCTAGCCTTGAAAACCTCAATCATTTTTTATTTTAATTTTTTAAAGATTACTTCAGATATGCTGTTAATCATAATTCTTTTTTTCGTATATGTTATTATTGATCTATACATGCTGCTTTGATTCTTTATCATTTTAAATAACCTTATGAATACTCAAAACCCACATCCAATGCAAGGAAAATAATATAAACAATAACTTATATCTTCCTTTTGCCTCTTAATCTTGTGCCGCCACCTTAAAGATAATTAATATCCTGAATTTTACAATAGTTTTATCAAATACATATGCATAGTTAAAATATTATTTAATTATCATTGTTTTGAAGCTTCACAAAAGGGATATAATATAGTAGATGATCTTCTGAGCCTTGCTTTTTACATTTGATGATATGTTACTAAAGTTTATTCATATCACTGTGTTGTATTATTTATTTATTCATTTATTTTCGCTATTGTATATTATTCCACAGTAAGAATATTCTGGGCTTCTCTGGTGGCTCAGTGATAAAGAATCCACCTGCCGATGCAAGAGACGTGAATTTGATTTCTGGTTGGGGAAGATCCCCTGGAGTAGGAAATGGCAACCCAGTCCAGTATTCTTGCCTGGAAAAGCCATGGACAGAGGAGGCTGGTGGGCCATAGTCCATGGGATTAGAAAAGAGTTAGACACATGACCTAAGAAACTGAAAGCAACAAATAGTTGATTAACAATGTTGTGTTAGGTTCAGGTGTACAGCAAAGTGATTAAGTTATATATATATACATGTACCTATTTTGTTTTGATTCTTTTCCCATTTTGGTTATGACAGAATATTGAGCAACATTCCCTGTGTTATACAGTAGGGCCTTGTTGGTTATTTACTTTAAATATAGCAGTGTGCACATGTCAATTTCAAACTCCCCATCTACCCCTCCCCTTTCCCCTTCCCACCCTGGAAATCATAAGTTTATTCTCTAAGTTGTGAGTCTTTTTCTGTTTTGTAAATAAGTTCATTTATATGATTTGTTTTTTAGGTTCCACATATAAGCAATATCATATGATATCTGTCTTTGTCCGAATTACTACATTTAGTATCATAATCTTCAGGTCCATTGATGTTACTGCAAATGGCATTATTTCATTCTTTTTAATGGCTAATTAATATTCCATTGTTTTCCTCTATTTCTTTGCATTGATTGCTGAGGAAGGCTTTCTTATCTCTCTTTGTTATTCTTTGGAACTCTGCATTCACGTGGGTATATCTTTCCTTTTCTCCTTTGCTTTTTGCTTCTCTTCTTTTCACAGCTATTTGTAAGTCCTCCTCAGACAGTCATTTTGCTTTTTTGCATTTCTTTTTCTTGGGGATGGTCTTGACTCCTGTCTCCATAGTTCATCAGGCACTCTGTCTATCAAATCTAGTCCCTTAAATCTATTTCTCACTTCCACTGTATAGTCATAAGGGATTCGATTTAGGTCATACCTGAATGGTCTAGTGGTTTTCCACTCTCTTCAATTTAAGTCTGAGTTTGACAATAAGGAGTTCGTGATCTGAGCCACAGTCAGCTCCTGGTCTTGTTTTTGCTGACTGTATAGAGCTTCTCCATCTTTGACTGCAAAGAATATGATCAATCTAATTTCGGTGTTGACATCTGGTAATGTCTATGTGTAGAGTCATCTCTTTTGTTGCTTGATGAGTGTGTTTGCTATGACCAGTGCATCCCCTTGGTAAAACTCTGAATGTGGTCAGAAGGAGGAAGAGAACCAACCTATCAGCTAATCAATTAGCTTTCTGTCCCTCCTTCTTTGCTCCTTCTTTTCATTTCCTATTACATTCTATACACTTCATATGTGTTCTCTCATTTAATTTATTTCATACCCCTGAAAGCGTATGTTGTGTTTTCATGTCTTCAGATGAAGGAACTAGAGCTCAAACAGGATATGTAGAAAGGAAATGGTCAATTTGAAAGCATGTTTGATTGACCCTAAAGCTTGAGTTCCTTTTTCCCAATTTGGCTTTTCTACTTCCAGTGTTTATCAAACTTTAATAGGGGTCTAAGGGGTCACCTTAGATGCCTGATTAAGAAAGAAAAAAAAAAGATATTTGGGGCCCACCAGAAATATTTAGATATGTTTATTAGATCTGTAGTAGGATCTGGGAATCTGCATTTTAGTAAAACATCTCTGGTACTTTTGATATAGTCAGTTCTTCTCATCATATTTTGAAGAACCTTTAACTAGATTGTGAATGAAGGGAGAGGCTACCCACTCCAGGATTCTTGCCTGGAGAATTCCATGGGCGTCTCAAAGAGTCAAACATAACTGAGCAACCTTCCCTGCCCTTTTGGGTGTGGGAATGGTGTCTTATTTATTTCATTCCTTTAGGAGGAAGAACTCAACAATTTGCTGTAGAAATGAGTGAATAAATGAAGCAAGGAATGGATTTAGTTACATTTAGGTGTCAAAGACTTACTCCCTCTAATTGAAAAGATCTTCTTTGACTTAGTTACCAGCCTCCGGTGTTTATGTTTCCCTCTCTGTTTGTGCTTATTATGCTCCATGGGGTGAATAGACTTTCCCCGCTGCCTATATATCAAACTCAGCTCTCGGAGAGAAAAAGATTTCCTATCATTTTAAATATCATCCACCATTCTATCTGCATGTTCCACACTGAGAATTATGAGAAAGTTGCTGGATAGGAGGGCACAAGCATAGATAGGTGATCAAATGTAACTTTGCCAGCTCTGCTCTCCATTTGCTAAGTGAAACCATAGTTTTAGGGTAAAACCCTTGGGGAAAAAAGCATGGCAACTGCTGTCTCAAGTCTTTCAGCTACAGTCACTGAGAATTTGTGCTATAAGCTTCACACTTCTACTGGTCTTCAGTCCCTGAGTTAGTCCTGATCATGTCAAGGTGTCTGTCATCTAACTCAGTGCATCTACATGTAAGTGGGCTCTGAAATCATCTTGTAGGCAATGCACTCGAGGTTCTTGGCCAGTTTCTCTGCCTAAACCCCAGTCCTCTTCCTGGAAAGAAAATGCAGTCTTTTGGGTCTGAATAAGACTGAAAATTGAGGAGACTTATACCGTGTCCTTTTTTACCTTTTATACATTGGTCCATTCAATTTCCTTTTCTTCATTTCTAAGCTTTGCTAGTTTCTATTCCAGAATACTATTTTGTAATAATATTCAGCAGTTTCTCACATCCTGAAAGGGAAAGCCAAAATGCCTTTGAATTTTCATTTTCTTAACTTTTCAGAAAGAATCATAATATTGACCTGCATTACAGAGCATTAAGATTAACTAATTAACACTGAATAGTACTTTGGAAATGTTAAATACTATAGAAATGCTAAACAGCTTTAACAGACTTGGAGAGGAAAAGGCAAATGAAACTTCATTTAAATGCTTTTGTATTATTTTTTTAAAATTTTTTCCCTCTCAAAACAGCTTTAAAGAAGGTTATATAGCTACATTCCTGGTTCCAAAGAGGAAATGTTACAGTTAGTGTAAAATATGGAAGTCTAATCTCCCCACCTTTCTTTTTAATCTCAGTTTCTCCATAGGATCACATATTCATTCAATAAGCATTTCCTGGTTGCCTCCTTGTTGACAAGTAGCAAGCAAGGTACTGCAGATACCCTCATGGTCTCTGACCTGTAGGAGAGACAGATACATATCCTCTCAAGTAAATGCAACAGAAGACAGATTCAGTGACCCTATAGAGATACAGGTGCAAGGGGAGAGAATGGTCACATTTCAATTATCTCTGAATTTCCATGGCAAATGGGAAGCTCAGGAAGATTTTATAAAAATGGTATTAATGTGGATATGCTTGAAAGATTAAATTAATTTTGATAGACAGAGGAAATAGCATGAGGAAAGTTCAAATATGCATTTTTTGGGATGGTAGAGCTATAGGTCATATGATCTGAGCTCCCACACTGAGTCAATTCCTGAGGCAGATATAAGACCCAACTTTCCTGACTTCTATTCTGCTCTTAGTTCATTGAATTAACTGTGCTAATTAATAGTAAAGGCACTTTTACTAAACGTCTATTTATTATAATTTTTAATGTGTTTGTTATGGGAAGTTGAGGTCCTACACTAAGGTGACCCAAGGGAGAGAAGGCACTGCATATAAGCAAAAGTAATATACACAAAGTAAATATTCTTGGAATATTAATGTGGGTAGCAGCAGTCGGTGGGATTGGGTGAATGATTACTCATCTGCCATGAAATGGAAAGTACTGGGGACTAGTTGTAAGTAAAATTATATAGGATATTGAATTAAGAAGGATATTGAATGTTAGAATAATGGAGTTTTTGCCATGTTGAATATGAGATATGGCAAAATGATGGAGTGGAAATGACTAGTGGATAGATGAAGCTACATCTCTGGTTCCTAATAAGAGGGCAATATAATTTGGGATTTATTAATGTGGAAGTGATATCAAAGTTTAAAAAAATGGAATCTCCAAGGGAAAGACTCTTGAGAGTCCCTTGGACTGCAACGAGATCAAACCAGTTAATCCTAAAGGAAATCAGTCATGAATATTCTTTGGAAGGACTGATGCTGAAGCTGATACTCCAATACTTTGGCTACCTGATGCGAAGAACTGACTCATTGGAAAAGACCCTGATGCTGGGAAAGATTGAAGGCTGGATGAGAAGGGGACGCCAGAGGATGAGATGGTTGGATGGTATCACTGACTCGATGGACATGAGTTTGAGTAAGCTCTGGGAGTTGGTGATGGGCAGGGAAGCCTGGTGTGCTGCAGTCCATGGGGTCACAAAGAGTTGGACATGGCTGAGCAACTGAACTGAAGGGAAAGACTGAGGGCAAGAGCAAAAACCTTAAGATTTGATGATAAAAGAGTTGATAACCTGTCAGCTCAGTCTAATTCTTGTTTACATATGGAAAGAACTGAGGCCCAGAAATAAGAAACTTGCTTAAAATGACTCAGTAAGTGAGTAGCAGAGTTGGAACTAGAGCTCATGTCTCTTATCTCCCACTCTGCACCCCCCATTTTCTTCCACTAATACTTATTTTAACCAATTTAGGTGTTCTGCAATAGAGAAATGTAGTTGCTCAGGTGAAATCGAAACTTGAAATGGAAACCAAAACCCTGAACAGGAAGAGAATATTGCCTTCCTTATTTTTAATAATTTTCTGCACAGCAGTTCTCAGGTTCATCTTGGAAGGCATGGCCTCTGGGTATCAGAGGATGGCAGGTTCCCAGGTGATTATGTACAGGTTCATTTTTCCCTCTCTCATTTTATTCTCCTTAGGTTGGTTTTTGCTAATTTCCTTTCTTGGGCAACAGTTTGTTGAGAGAAATTTGGGCTGTTGCTAGGGAATATTTGGCTCCTTTTTCAGATCATAAATATTCCTTTTTCCTCAGCTGCTGGGGAACCCTACCCTGAACATACCTACTACCTCCTTTGCCCAGTGATTGCCTTGACATGTGCCCTAATGCACACTCCCTCTGCAAACTCTGCCTCACCAGTAGAAGATAAATTAAAAATAAATTGTAACCACTGTTTATTAATTACTACCTACTTTGAATCGAGTTCAATTTAATTTAAGTGAAATATTTCAATAGCCCACTGTGATCAGTATAATTGTATCTACCTTACAAATAGAGAAATTGAGAAACAGTTTATCTTAGTAAGGGATTATGTGTCATGAGTATGGAAGACAGAATACAGTCCCTCTAAAGGTACCTATGTCCTATTTCCTGGAACCTATGATTATGCTACCTTACATGTCAAAAGGGACTTTGCAGATTTAATCAGGTTAAGCATACTGAGATGAAATTATGCAGGATTATCTCTGCTTTATTAACTATGCCAAAGCCTTTGACTGTGTAGATCACAATGAACTGTGAACCTCCATGTGTTCAGCTGGTTTTAGAAAAGGCAGAGGAACCAGAGATCAAATTGGCAACATCCGCTGGATCATTGAAAAAGCAAGAGAATTCCAGGAAAACATCTATTTCTGCTTTATTGACTATGCCAAAGCCTTTGACTGTGTGGATCACAATAAACTGTGGAAAATTCTGAAAGAGATGGGAATGTCAGACCACCTGACCTGCCTCCTGAGAAATCTGCATGCAGGTCAGGAAGCAACAGTTAGAACCGTACATGGAACAACAGACTGGTTCCAAATAGGAAAAGGAGTACATCAAGGCTGTGTATTGTCACCCTGCTCATTTAACCTATGAGCAGAGAACATCATGAGAAACGCTGGGCTGGAGGAAGCACAAGCTGGAATCAAGATTGCCAGGAGAAATACCAATAACCTTAGATGTGCAGATGACACCACCCTTATGGCAGAAAGCGAAGAACTAAAGAGACTCTTCATGAAAGTGAAAGAGGAGAGTGAAAAAGTTGGCTTAAAGCTCAACATTCAGAAAACAAAGATCATGGCATCTGGTCCCATCACTTCATGGCAAATAGATGTGGAAACAGTGATTGACTTTATTTTTCGGGGCTCCAAAATCACTGCATATGGTGATTGCAGTCATGAAATTAAAAGACACTTACTCCTTGGAAGGAAAGTTATGACCAACCTAGACAGCATATCAAAAAGCAGAGACATTACTTTGTCAACAAAGTTCTGTCTAGTCAAGGCTATGGTTTTTCCAGTGGTCATGTATGGATGTGAGATTTAGATGATAAAGAAAACTGAGCACCGAAGAATTGATGCTTTTGAACTGTGGTGTTGGAGAAGACTCTTGAGAGTCCCTTGGACTGCAAGGAGATCCAACCAGTCTATCTAAAGGAGATCAGTCCTGGGTGTTCACTGGAAGGACTGATGTTGAAGTTGAAACTCCAATCATTTGGCTACCTGACACAAAGGGCTGACTCATTTGAAAAGACTCTGATGCTGGGAAAGATTGAGGGCAAGTGGAAAAGGGGAGGAGAGAGGATGAGATGGTAGGATGGCGTCACTGACTCAATGTACACGAGTTTGAGTAAACTCCGGGATTTGGTGATGGACAGGAAAGCCTGGCATGCTGCAGTCCATGGGGTGACAACGATTCAGACATGACTGAGCGACTGAACTGATACAAGTGGGCCCAGTATAGTCACAAGGATCTTTATAAGAGGAAAACTGAAAGGTCAAAGAAAACATGGTGATGGATGCAGAGAGGTCAGATAGAGAGAGAGAGAGATTTGTGGATGCTGTGTTCTTAGCCTTAAAGATGGAGGAAGTGGCCACAGCCAAGAAATAAATGTGACCTATAGAATCTGGAAGAGCAAGGGGATGGATTCTCTGCTTGAGCATCCAGAAGGACTGTCACATTGCCAACTCCTTGATTTTAGAACTTCTTGTCTCCAAAACTGTAAAATAATAGCTTTTGTTGTTTTAGGTCACAATGTGTTGTGCTATACATGCGTACTCAGTTGTGTCTAACTCTTCAACCCCATGGACTCCTTCACCTCCTGGCAGGAGCCTGCCAAACTCCTCTGTCCATGAGATTTCTCAGGCAAGAATACTGGAGTGGGTTGTCATTTCCTCCTCCAGGGGATTTTCCTGACCTAGAGAATGAACCCACATCTCTTGAGTCTCCTGCATTGGCAGGTGGATTCTTTATCACTGAGCTTCCTGAAAAGATACTAAGTTTGTATTAATTTATGAAAGCAATAAGAAACTAATACAGTAAAGTCAAAGGCCAATGTCTTTAAAGTGCTGAAATAAAAAAAAAGGAGCGGGAGTGGTAAGCAACTAGAATTCTATTCTTAGTGAAAATATCCTTCAAAAATTGAGGCAAACAAAAGCTGAGAAAATTCATTGCTTGTAGACCTGCACCACAAAAAGTACCATAGGAAGTTTTTCAGGCTAAAGAAAAATGACCCAAGATAGTTTCCTGCAGTTTACAATGAAGTTCCTAAGTGTGATTTTCTTTGTTTTCTCCTGCTTGAAATATGTACCCTGAATTTCTTGAATCAGTGAATAAAAACATTTTTCATCAATTCTCAGAAATTCCCAAAACTGTGGGAAGAAATGGAAAACAGTAGAAAAGAGTAAATATATTAAGAGAAAAATACTGATTGTTTAAAATGATAGTGATAGTAATGTCTTCTGATGGCAGGAGAAGAAGGGGACGACAAAGGATGAGATGGTTGGATGGCATCACCAACTCGATGGGCATGAGTTTGAGCAAGCTCTGGCAGTTGGTGATGGACAGGGAAGCCTGGTGTGCTACAGTCCATGGGCTCACAAAGAGTCAGACACAACTGAGCAACTGAGCTGAACTGAATGTCTTCGGAGTGTTATAATGTTTATCAAATTATTGAAAAGTTCAAGTGAAAGTCTCTCAGTCATGTCCAACTTTTTGTGACTACATGAACTGTAGCCTTCCAGGCTTCTCTGTTCATGGAATTCTCCAGGCCAGAATATTGGAGTAGGTAGCCACCCCTTCTCCAGGGAATCTTCCCAAAGGGATAGAACCCAGGTCTCTTGCATGGCAGGTGGATTCTTTACCTTCTGAACCACCAGGGAAGCCCAAGAATACTGGAGTGGGTAGTCTATCCTTTCTCCAGTGGATCTTCCCAACCCAGGAATCTAACTGGGGTCTCCAACTTTGCAGGCAGATTCTTTACCAACTGAGCTAAGAATTATTAGCTTGGTGCAAACATAATTGCAGTTTCGGACCTTGAATTTTAAATCATCATAACTAGGCTCAAACACATCTTTATTAGTCAAAATAGAAAGCATTACATCCAACACATTTTTGCCAATGAGAAGTAAGTCTTTTTTAATTCCTGTAGCATAAAAGTCTGTACTTCAGGATTCAATTAACTCTTGGAAATGATCTGCCTCCTGCTAGTTGTGGAAGCATTTTCCGCTCAAAAAGTTGTTGAGATTCTTGAAAAGTGTCCGTCAGCTGGCAAGAGGTCAGGTGAATATGGCAGATGAGGCAAAGCTCTGCAGCCCAATTCGTTCAACTTTTCAAGCAGTGGTTATGCAATGTGCCATCAGGCATTGTCATGAAGAATTGAGCCCTTTCTGTTGACCAATGCCGGCTGCAGGTGTTGCAGTTTTCAGTGTATCTCACTGATGTGCTGAGTGTACTTCTTCCTGGTTTCTCAAAGCTGTAGTTGATCAGACCACCAGCAGACCACCAAACAATGACCTTGGCATTTTTATATTTTGGTGCAAGTTTGGCTTTGGGAAATGCTTTGGAGCTTCTTCTCAATCCAACAGTTGAACTGGTCATCGCTGGTTGTCCTATAAAATCTAGTTTTTATCATACATCACTGTCCAATAATGAAATGGTTCACTATTGTTACATAGAGTAAGGGAAGACAACACTTCAAAATGATGATTTTTTTTTTTTTTTCGGTCAGCTTATGAGGCACCCATTATTGAGCTTTTTCACCTTTACAATTTGTTTCAAATGCTGAATCACCATAGAATGGTTGATATTGAGTTCTTCAGAAACTTCTGGTGTACTTGTAAGAGGATCAGCTTCGACAATGCTCTCATTGGGTCATTGTCAACTTCAGATGGCCAGGCGCTGCACTCCTTATCTTCAAGATCCTTGTCTTTTTTGCAAAACCCCTTAAACCACCACTGCATTATACATTCATTAGCGGTTCCTGGGCCAAATGCATTGTTGATGTTGTGAGTTGTCTCCATCACTTTATGGCCCATTTTGAACTCAAATAAGAAAATCACTCAAATTTCCTTTTTGTCTAACATCATTTCCCTAGTCTAAATATAAATTAAACAGCAAGTATAATAATGTCATTTGCAAAAAATCATAAAGCAATAAATGCACATTAAAATGATGTATAACATAACCACATTTATTTAAGAATATATTCCAATATCAAATGGCAAATTTAATCAATGCAAAAGCTAATATTAATAATGTATTTGACAATCATAGTACAAATGTGGAAGGAAGTAAATGGGATTAAACTAACTTATAAGAGTCTTGACTTTTTCTTAGGAAGCAGACATGTAAAAATTTAATGAGCTATACACTTAATATTTTTGTGCTTTGCTACATGCAAGTTATCTTCAGTAAGAAAGAAAAAAGTGAGAATGAAAAAGTATTGATACAGCAAGAGAAAAGTTATGTATAAATTCCTTGAGATTATTTGTACATGGAATTTAACTTAATAATATTTCCCTTTTCTCCTTATACTTCTAATGTAAGTCCTCTGTGACTGGTCATTCATTCAACAAATTTTCATTGAGATTCCCACTATGTGCCACTTACTGTAATAGTCACTGAACAGCAGTGAACAGCCACTGAATACATATATATATATATATGTATGAGAGAGAGAGAGAGAGAGAGAGAGAGAGAGAGAGAGAGAGATTGAGAATAACATTAGAAGTCTCCAGAATTGAATAAGTAGTTGTGGTCAGTGAAGGCTTTTTAGTAGAGGAGATACTAATTGGGGCTAAACATTGGAGATTTCTGTAATAAGCATCTTGATGGATGTAAGGAAGGAAGGACAGAGTCAAATGGTGTGATTTTCCCTTGGGGGTATACTGCCTGAGGTCATTCCAATCAAAGAACTGGATACAGTGAGCAATAGAAATCTCGACCACTTTGCTGTTACCCTGTCACATGAAAATATCACATTACAAACCCATTTCCCTACTGTGGACATTAAGGGGGTTGCCAAGTTTTGTGGGTTGCCATTTCCTTCTCTAGGGTATCTTCCTGATCCAGGGATCGAACCAGTATCTCTTACATCTCCTGCATTGGCAGTCAGGTTCTTTACCACTAGTGCCACCTGGGAAGGCTAATGTTGCATTAGACATTTGTGTATGGTAATCTTTCTCCTTATGTGAACATATATCTGGAAGTGGGATTGTTGTATCATATGCTTTGCATGTTATTTATATAGTAGAGGCTATCTGATTGTTTCTAAACTAGATTATTAGTTTACATTCTCACCAGCAGAATATGAGAGTACAATTTTCTGTACCTTTTTACCAGACTTTAATTTTGTCATGCTTTTTGTTTTTCATCAGTTAGATATGTGGAAAGGCATCTCACTGTTACTTTAATTTCCTGATTTCCTGGTTAGTAAGTTTAACATCTCAGAGAGAGTGGGAGAGCCCTGTTTTTCTTTCTTTCACTCTTTCTTTTTTTCTTTTTTTTTAATTTAACTTAGTAGCAAGTATTTATTGTGCACTTACTATATACCAAAAACTGTGCTAGGGCCTAGGGATGTAGCAGTAATGTCCAATTTTAGGCAATAAATCAAGCCCTGGGGTGTGGTTGAAGACAGGAGAGATCAAGTAGATTCCTCATGTCCTGACAGATTCAAAGTGGAAGTGACCTCAGCAATAGAGTATGCCATCATCCTAGGGGAGAAGTTGTTACTCTGAGGCACTCTCCTACCTGAAGAATTTTTATAATCTAAATGATAAGTGTGTATTAAAGGGAGCAACAGGAGTGTTGAGTTCTTTACATACTGAGACCTAGCTAAGAGTAATTTAGATTCCTATTCCAGAGCTTGTGGATGTCTAAGAGCTTCATAAGATTTCTGTGCAGTTTTCTGGGGGAAGTCCTCACTTTTTCATGATCAACTCTACATCTAAATACTTGTAGAGGTTAAAGTTGTGTGTGCTGCCTCTGTTTCAAACTGCATTCAAACACATGTAAAATTTCCTCTCTCTTTACAGACCATGGCACAGAGTGCTACTTACCTACTTTACTCTCTTCCCCTTCCTCCTTGGGAGAAAAATCCTTGGTTTTATCTATACATAACTCCCTGGGAAAATGGCACTCTCCATATTCTTTTATGGCTAGAGAAATATAAGTAGAGTATGCATCATTTGGGAAGCAAGTATCCTGAAAGGAGAAATCATACCATCTTTTGTTTTTTCTTTCCTGAAGAATGGAATATGAGTAACAAAATAGGAAAAGACTAGGTTTTCATAATAGTAGAGTCACCATGCCACTCCTGGAATACCTAATTGTAGATCTCTTTTATATGAGAAACAAAGTAAACTTCTATTGTACTTAAATATTGTGATTATTTTTTCTGTTTCGTACAGCCATGCCTTTTTAAACTGATAAACACACATTTGTTGCTGCTGTTTAGTCACGCAGTTGTGTCTGACTCTTTGTGACCCCATGGACTGCAGAAGATAAAGTTAAACAAAACTAAAGCAATTCTCCTAAAATATTTATTAAATATGTTAGAATTAATTGAATTCGGAGGTGTTAGAGAAAAGATTTATATCACAAAAAGTGAAAACCAGTTTCTTATCTTAAAATATTCTTCACCCCACCGTAAGAGAATTTTTACTAGACTCTTAACTATATATAATCACGCTTACCTGTACTTACCACCATATTTGTAGTTTTTTCTCTATTTGACTGTAGAACTCAAATTTCTCTCATTTGCAGTTGTTGAACCCTAAAACTTTCTGCTTAAATTAAATTCTGCTTTTGCCATTTGAGCTTTACATATACCCAAATTTATTTATTTTTAAAGCATGAAATCTGATACCAACTTAGTAGTGTAATAGATACATTTTTACGTCATTGTACTTTAATAACTATAGTAACAAACATTTATTGTTGTTGTTCAGTTGCTAGGTGGTGTTGACTCTTTGTTACCCTGTGGAAGGCAGCACACCAGGCTCCTCTGTCCTCTGCTTTTTCTTGGAGATTGCTCATATTCATGTCCGTTGAGTTGGTGATGCTATCTAACCATGTTGTCCTCTACTGCCCCCTTCTCCTGTTGCCTTCAACCATTCCCAGCATCAGGGACTTTTCCAATAAGTCAGCTTCTTGCATGAGATGGCCAAAGTATTGGAGCTTTAGCTTCAGCAACAGACTTGCCAATGAATATTCAGGGTTGATTTCCTTTAGGATTGACTGGTTTCGTCTCCTTGCAGTCCAAGGAACTCAAGAGTCTTCTCCAATGCCACAATTCCAAAGAATCAGCTTTTTGGTGCTCAGCCTTCTTTATGGTCCAACTCTCACACCCATATGTGACTACTGGAAAAAACATAGCTTTAACCATTTGGACCTTTGTCTGCAAAGTGATGTCCTTGTTTTATAACATGGTGTCTATGTTTGTTATAGTTATCCTTTCAAGGAGTATTTTAATTTCATGGCGGTAGTCACTATCTGCAGTGACTTTGGGGCCCAAGAAAATAAAATCTGTCACTGCTTCCACTTTTTACCCCCATCTGCCATGAAGTGATGGGGTCGGATGCCCTGATCTTAGTTTTTTGAATGATGAGTTTTAAGCCAGATTTGTCACTCTCCTCTTTAACCTTTATCAAGAGGCTCTTTAGTTCCTCATCACTTTCTGCCATTAGAGTGGTATCATGTGTATATCTGAGGTTGTTGATATTTCTTCCAGCTTGTAATTCATCTAGCCCAGCATTTTGCATGATGTAGTCTGCTATAAGTTAAATAAACTGGGTAACAATATACAGCTTTATCATACTGCTTTCCCAATTTTGAACCGATCATTTCCATGTCCGGTTATAACTGTTACTTCTTGACCAGCATACAGGTTTCTCTGGAGGCTGGTAGGGTGGTCTAGAATTCCCATCTCTTTGAGAATCTTCCACAGTTTGTTGTGATGCACACAGTCGAAGGCTTTAGCGTAGTCAATGAAGCAGAAGTAGATGTTTTTCTGGAATTACCTTGCTTTCTCCATGATACAATGAATGTTGGGAATTTATTCACTGGTTCCTCTGCCTCTTCAAAACCCATCTTGTACATCTGAAAGTTCTTGGTTCACATAGTTCTGAAGCATAGCTTGAAGGATTTTGCGCATAACCTTGCTAGTGTTTGAAATGAGCCCAACTGTATTGTAGTTTGAACATTCTTTGGTATTGCCTTTCTTTGGAATTGGATTGAAAACTGAACATGTTCAGTTCTGTGGCCATTACTGAGTTTTCCAAATTTGGTGATGTATTGAGTGTGGCAATTTAACAGTATCATCTTTTAGGATTTTTAATGGCTCCACAGGAATTGCATCACCTCCACTAGCTTTGTTTGTAATAATGGCTCCTAACACCAACTTGACTTCACACTCCAAAATGTCTGGCTCTAGGTGAGTAACCACACCATTATGATTGTCCAGGTCATTATGACCTTTCTTGTAAATAGTTCTTCTATGTGTTCTTGACACCTCTTCTTAATCTCCTCTGCTTCTGTTTGGTCTTCACCATTTCTGCCCTTTATCATGCACATCCTTGCATTAAATATTCCCTTGATATCTCCAGTTTTCTTCAAGAAATCTCTAGTGGTACCCATTCTATTGTTTTCCTCTATTTCTTTGCACTCTTCATTTAAGAAGCCCTTCTTATCTCTCCTTGCTATCCTCTGGAACTCTGCATTCATTTGGGTATATCTTTCCCTTTATCCCTTGCCTCTCACTTCTTTACTCAGCTATTTGTAAAGCCTTCTCAAACAACCATTCTGCCTTCTTGCCTCTTTTTCTTGGGGATGGTTTTGGTCATTGCCTCCTATCTGTAGTTCTTTAGGCACTCTGTCTACCAAATATAATGCCTTGAATCCCTTTGTCACCTCCACTGTATAATCATTAGGGATTTGATTTAGGCCATATCTCAATGGCCTAGTGATTTTCCCTAGTTTCTTCAGCTTAAGTCTGAATTTTGCAATACAGAGCTCATGATCTGAGCCACAGTCAGCTCCAGGACTTGTTTTTGCAGACTGCATAGAACTTCTCCATCTTTGGCTGAAAAGAACATAATCAGTCTGATTTCAGTATTGACCGTCAGGTATATCCATGTGTAGAGTCTCTCTTGTGTTGTTGGAAAAGTGTATTTAATATGACTGGCATGTTCTCTTGACAGAGCTCTGTTACCCGTTGTCCTGCTTCATTTTGTACTCTAAGGCCAAACCACCTTTTATTCTGGGTATCTCTTAACTTTGTACTTTTGCATTCCAAATACCCTGTGATAAAAAGAATATTTTGTAAGTGTATGTTAGTTCTAGAAGTTATTGTAGGTCTTCATAGAACCATTTAACATCAGCTTCTTCACCTCAGTGGTTGGTGCTTAGACTTGGATTACTGTGATGTTAAATGGTTTGCCTTGTAAATAAATTGAGATCATTCTGTTGCTTTTGAGGTTGCACCCAATTACTGCCTTTCAGAATCTTTTGTTGACTATTAGGGCTACCCCATGTCTTCTAAGTGAGTCTTGCCCAGAGAAGTAGATGTAATGGTCGTCTGAATTACATTCACCCATTCCCGTCCATTTCGGTTCACTGTTTCCTAAGATGGTGATGTTCAGTTCCCATTCTGCCTTGGCCATGTCCAATTTACCTTGATTCATGGATCTGGCATCCCAGATTCCTGTGCAGTATTATTATTTACCGCATCATACTTTACTTTCACTACCAGACATACCCACAACTGATCATCATCTCCTCTTTGGCCCAGCTGCTTCATTTTTTTCTGGAGCTATTAGTAATTGTCCTCTGCTCTTTCCCAGTAGCATTTGGACATGTACCAACCTCAGAGGCTCATCTTCAAGTGTTATATCTTTTTTGCCTATACATATTATTCATGGGGTTCTTGTGGCAAGAATACTGGTGTGGGTTGCCATTTCCTTTTCTGGTAGACCACATAGCTCATCACTATGACCTGTCCATCTTGGGTGGCCCTGCACATCATGGCTCATAGCTTCATAAAGTTACACAAGCCCCTTCACCACAACAGGGCTGTGATCCATGAAAGGTAGAATGGACTTACCAAGTAGCTCAGTGGTAAAAAATATGCCTGCCAATTCAGGAAACACAGGAGACATGGGTTCGATCCATGTTTCAGGAAGATCCTCTGGAGGAGGAAATGGTAGCCCACTCCAGTATTCTTGCCTGACAAATCCCATGAATAGAGGAACCTGGTGGACTTCAGCCAATGGGGTTGAAAAGAGTCAAAGTGTTAGACACACGCTTGGGCACATGCATTTGAGCATGCATGCAGAATGATGATAATATATTATTATTTATTGATCCCTTTTTATAGGATAAGCATTATGTTAAATACTTACAGTGATTGTCACATTTATTCCTCAAATAACTAATATTCTCATTTCACAGAGTTGCAAAATGAAACTTTGAAAGGCAGTGGAATTAGCTCAAAGTATAAGTAGGATTACTCCAGAAGCTTTTCTCTTAACTACTATATTTTTTCTTATTACAAATGCAATATATATTATTATAGAAGTTATAGAAAATATAGATAATTGAAATGAAGGAGACAAAGCTATTCATATCCCAATTAAAGAGAAATAACCATTGTTAGAATGTTGGCATAATTTTATGTTTTCACCAATTTTCATAGCTAGTTTAGTTTTAGAGATATAAAGAGACAAAGCAGTATGTTTCCTGTCTGTATTTTCATGATTCAATAGCTTATTTCTATTTATTGATGAATAATATTCCATTGTATACATTCCCAACTTGTTTATACATTCATCTATTGAAGGACATCTTGCTTGATTCTAAGTTTTGGAAATTATGAATAAATCTTCTATAAACATGTGTGTGAAGTCTTTTGTGTGGACATAGTTTTCAACTCACTTGTGTAACAAAGTATCATGGTTAGTATAGCCTATGGTATGAATACATTATTGTAAGAAGCCACCACATTGTCTTCCAAAGTGGCTATAAGTTTTTCACACTCATCAGCAATAAATGAGAGTTCCTGTTGTTTCACATCTTCACTAATATTTGGGGCTGTCAACATTTTGGCCATTCTAATAGGTGCATTATGGTATCTCATCATTGTTTGAACTTGCAGTTTCCTGATGACTTATGATGTTGAGCATCTTTTGATATACTTATTTGCCACTCACATCTTTTTGGTAAGGTGTCTTTTCATATATCTAGCCCATTTTTTAATTAACTGGGTTGTTTAATTCCTTATTGTTGAGTTTTAAGAGTTCTTCATGCATTTTGGAGACCAGTCCTTTGTCTGTTATGTATTTTGCAAATATATTCTCCTAGTCCATGGCATACTTTTTCATTCTTTTAAGTAAAAGCTTTTTATATTGAGTAAATTAACTCTTTTTCTGTTTTATAGGATTGGATATATTTTCCCACTTTATTATTTGCCTTTCGGTTTTCTTTGTAGTATTTTTTGATGTTCAGAAGTTTTCATTTTCAAATTGTCAAATCCATAAATCTTTTTCCTCAGATCTTTTCTCTTTTCGGTTAAAATAAGAAAGACCTTTTCCTTTCAAAAGTGTGTAGCAGGCTGTTCAATTATACTCTCTTTAAGGGCTCTATGACCTTACATGACTTCTTTTTTCCTCTCCTCCTCTCCCTCCTTATCCATATTCTACACTTAATATTTAATTTCCTTTGCTTTGATTAGTAAAGTTAGACATAGGGACTCAATTTTACTTGTTTCTCAATGTTTAACCAATTATTCATCATAATTTGTTGAAAATCTATTCTGTACCATTAGAATATAGTTTAACACCCTTAAGTTTGAAATATATTTTTTATTACTTGAGCATGTCCCTGTTTATTACTCTTCTTTAAAAAAAAAGTATTCTTGACTCTTATGTTTTGAAAAATAATTTCTAAAATTACTCTTTCACATTCTAAAAATATCTTTGGCACTTTTATTGAAGCTGTGTTTAATCTATAGGACAGTTTGAGTAGAGTTGACATATTACAATATTGTCTTTCCATCCAGAGAATAGTGTGTTTCATCTTTTTCTGTTCATACTACAGTTTGGGTAACTTTATTTATACAAATTCTTCATTTTTTGTTAAGTTCATTTGGACATAGTTTCTTTTATTGCTACTGAGAATAATATATTGTTTCTAATATATTTTGGAACTGTGTATTATTGATATATGGAGAAGCTATTTATCATTATATGTAGGTTCCATTTAAATCAGTCTTTTATAAGACATTAAATAGTGTTTCTGGGAACTGTAGGCATCATTCAATGCCATTTCATATCTCTGTATTCTTCATCTGTTAGAGGCAATGAGAAAAATTGAAAAAAGATCTTAGAGACATCAGATCTGAAATCAAATCCTGTCTCTCATTTTTGTGGCATGACAAATCATTTAAGCACCATTGAGTCTCAATTTATTAATATGCAAAGTGAGAGTAAACATGTGAGAACCGATAAAAATAATGGTCATAATGTTTTATCAACTATAACATCATTTGATAAAATTGACAGCAATTTGTTATTAACATAGAGGCTAAATAAAAATTCTTATTTTGCTCACAGCAATCTTAGAAAGTAGATAATATTAGGGCTTCCCCAGTGGTAAAGAATCTGCCTATAATGCAGGAGACCTAGGAGATGCGGTTCAATCTCTGGGTTGGGGAGATCTCTGGAGGAGGAAATAGCAATCCATTCCAGTATTCTTGCCTGGAAAATCTCATGAACAGAGTAACCTGGTAGACTACAGTTCATAGGGTCACAAAGAGTCAAACATGACTGCAGCAGCACAGATAATACTGTGTCCCAACTTCCATGTGATAAAATAGTGACTTAGAAAAGTCTTTAGAAAAAAAAAAGAAAAATCTTTAGAGTATATGTAGCATTGTGGTTAATGAGAGAGTTTTGAGGCCTGGCTGCTTGGTTTAAATTTCCCAGCTTACTCATTATATGACCTTGGAAACATTTCTTAACCTCTCTGAGCATCGTTTTCTTTATTCATAATATGGGGAATAATAATAATGCATACATGCATGTTAAGTCACTTCAGTCCTGTCCGACTCTTTGCGACCCTAGAGATCATAGCCTTTCAAGCTCCTCTGTCCATGGGATTCTCTAGGCAAGAATACTGGAATGGGTTGCCATGCCCTCCTGGGAATCTTCCTGACCCAGGGATCAAACCCATGTCTCTTATGTCCCCGGGTAGGCAGGTTCTTTACCACTAGTGCTACCAGAGTGAGTGAAGTCTCTCAGTCGTGTCCAGCTCTTTGCTATCCCGTAGAGTATAGCCCACCAGGCTCCTCTGTCCATAGGATTTTCCAGGCAAGAATACTGGAGTAGGTTGCCATTTCCTTCTCCAGGGGATCTCCCCAACCCAGGAATCGAACCCAGGTCTCCCACATTGCAGGCAGATGTTTTAACCTCTGAACCACCAGGGAAGTCCATTAATAATGTATACAGAGGTGGTTTATTTATTTATTCTTTTTAAGGTGTTTAAAATGATGTCTGATACACAGAAAATGATAAATAAATAGAAGCCAACTTAACAGTCTGTGCTTCCTCCTTCGAGGCAAGAAATTCCGTGCTAGTCAGTCATGTGTGTTGTAGGATCACCTTAATGGCTTAAAGGAATGCCACAGGATCACAATCTTTCTCCTCTAATCAAATTCTGCTTATCCTTCAAAGTTTATTTTATGTAAACAGATTAAACTGGGTCTTATGTGATTCCATTGATCATGACCACAATTTAGACAGCATTTTCTGATCAGTTAGAGCAAAGTCTGTGCAGCAGCCCTGTATCTCTTAAATTCTTACCTCCTACACCTAATCTTTTAGAAAATCCAATTGGCTTTTCCACCAATACTGCCCTAGACTGAACCACTATTATCTCACTTGGATTACTGCAACAGTCCCATAATTGGTCTTTCTGATTCTACTTGTGCTTCCATTGCTAAAACAGTAGCTCAGGCTATCTTCTAAAACATAAATTAGATCATGTCTTGCTTTTGCTGAAAATGTCCAATATCTTCCCAGTTTACACAGAATAAAAGGTTCTTAAAATAATTTAGAACAAGCCACTTAATCTGTACCACCCACCCCCAGTCTCTCTGACCTCATCTCTTACTATTCTGTCGCTCACTCACCCTGTTCCTGCTGCACTGATCACTTGTTCTCCTTTGAGTATTCCAGACGTCATCCTAACTGTTCCTCTGCCTGAGTACTGTACCTCAGATAATGTGTTTGGTTAACCCTTCATTGCCTCATTTAAATCTTTGCTGAAAATCAGCCTCTAGTGAGGAATGCTTTGGCTTGTGTTAAATAAAGAAAATGTGTGTCCTCCCATCTTATTTAACACACTCATTCTTTGTGCCCTTCTCCACAATTTTCATAGCACTTAATTTTATAAGTCTTATTGTTCACTGACACAATATCTGGCCCATGCAGGTTCTTAGTATTTAATGTTGGTTTTGGTGGTGCATTTGTTTGATTTATAGAAAAATAAAATTTTGAATTTGATAGTCACATGGAGATCGTCTAATACAATCTTCATATTCCAGTGAAGTTCAGTTACCATGTAATTTTCTTTATTATTTATGTCTTCCACATGGAAAGAATGTAAGGTCCTTCCATTAAAAAGCAACATTACAAAACCCCACAATGATGTAATAGGACCATTCAAATAGATAACATAACCAGAGGCAAGCAATTAATAGAAGAATAAGCTTAAAACTGAACTGTTTCTTGGTAGCCAAAGCAATGAGGGGAATACACTGAATTAGATATTTCTCATTAAAACATGGTCTAGGGATCATCACTATCAGTATTACCAAAGGTGATTGCTTAGTGTAGATTCCTGTCCCACTCTAGATACAATGTCAGCCTATTTTGTTCTTGTGCTACACATAGGGGTCTGAATATTTTACAAGCTCCTAAGATGAGTCCTTTGCACATTAAAGTTTACAACACACTATGTTGAGGTACATGTGGATAAGAAATTCTGAACAACACAATAAGCATTGTCATCACTAATAGGAAATTGATACTGTAAGTGAGTGATTTATCAAAAGTCACAGAGAATGTTGAACTTCATCTGGAACTTGTTTCCTGTCTTCGAGCCTTTTCTCTTTTCTGCTAGTCATCACAGTGTACCTTCTCATTCAATTTAAAATGGTGATCAGATTGGCTAATTGATATGAGACTGTCTTTTAAGTTTGTACTCTACAACTCTCATGGACCCAGCCTACAAGGTGTTCCCTTCTACTCAAGGAGTGCGTAGTCTGAGAGCTATAACCTAGATGTCAGTTCTCTTAGTAAATAAGATAAACTGTGTAAAGTGTCTATCACATGGCCTAGTGCACAGTGCTTAAATAGAATTAGTTCTCCTTTGTAGTTTCCCACCCTCCTACCTACTCCCACCTACTTTGGCCTTTTCTATCACTTACTCTTCCCAGAATACATCCTGTACATCCCTTCCCCTGTGCCTTTTCTCATTCTCTCTTCATCTAAATTGTCCCCATCTCTAAGCATCCTGGCTGATTAGACTTTCAGCACATACAAATGTTAGAATAAAAACAATTATTCTATTACTAGTACTTTGTCTGGTATAAAAAACACAGAACAAAGAGGAAGAAAACTTGGGATCTAATCCTAGTTCTGTATTTGTTATGTGACTTAAAAGGGTTTATTTCTTTTCTTGGGACCTTGATTTACCTGCTGTTAAAATGAAAGCACTAAGTGATCTTCTAAAGTCTTTTTCGGCTAGAACTGCTTGACAGCATATCTTGTTTTACATTTTGCCTCTTTCCAGAACTCTATGATGACTTTGTTATAGTGAAATTTCTCAATTATTTCAGACATTAAATACCATCTGATGAATCTATGTTTTGAAACACCCAAGTACACTTAAAAATATTTGAATGTATATTTATGCCTAATATAATCAATAGAACATTTAGATACATGTTTTTTGTCTCCTTAAATGACTTAAGCATAATAACATTAAAAGTGATGTGAGTTTTTTATGTGTCTTCATTCAAGTATGTGAACATAGATGACATATCTCTTTAGATTGGGGAATTTTTTCTTTTTTTCTTTTTCAATTAAAATTTTTAATTGGAGGATAATTGCTTTACAATATTGTGTTGGTTTCTGCCATACAACAAAGTGAGTCTGTCATAACTATATATCCCCTTCCTCTTGAGCCTCCCTCCCTTCCCCAGACTGGGAAAGTTTTCCTTAAATTTATTTGCTACTACTTGAGAGTCCTGGGCTCCAAATCACTGCAGATGGTGATTGCAGCCTTGGAATTAAAAGACCCTTGCTCCTTGGAAGGAAAGTTATGACCAACCTAGATAGCATATTAAAAAGCAGAGACATTACTTTGCCAAAAAAGGTCCATCTAGTCAAGGCTGTGGTTTTTCCAGTGGTCATATATGGATGCGAGAGTTGGACTGTGAAGAAAGCTGAGTGCTGAAGAATGGATGCCTTTGAACTGTGGTGTTGGAGAAGACTCTTGAGAGTCCCTTGGACTGCAAGGAGATCCAACCATTCTATCCCAAAGGAGATCAGTCGTGGGTGTTCATTGGAAAGACTGATGCTGAAGCTGAAACTCCAGCACTTTGGCCACCCCATGCAAAGAGTTGACTCATTGGAAAAGACCCTGATGCTGGGAGGGATTGGGGGCAGGAGGAGAAGGGTATGACAGAGGATGAGATGGCTGGATGGCATCACTGACTCGATGGACATAAGTTTGATTAAACTCTGGGAGTTTGTGATGGACAGGGAGGCATGGCATGCTGTGGTTCATGGAGTCGCAAAGAGTCGGACAGGACTGAGTGACTGAACTGACCTGAGCTGAGAGTCCCCAGGAGGAGTGAGAGTAACACTGTATCTCCTACTACCAGGATGTCTGACTGCAGAGGCAAGTATTCATCTCTGAAACATGATAGCAATGAATAGAAGCAGCTTAACATATTGTTTAATTAGTAGGTTAGCACTAGTAGGCATTCAATAAATTTGGGAAATGTAAATGAATTTATGATGTGTTTTCTAGCCATTATACTTGCAATATCTCTAATCTTCCCATTAAGCTTATTAGGTTGGGATCATTCACTGCTCTTATTTTACAAATGAGAATTCAGAAGCCAAACAGATTATATTAATATATGGTGAAACCAGAAGTCTGACCCAAGTATGTTTCTATCCAAAAACTATGTTTTTTCACCTCATCAGATGATTTTGGAGTTTATCAAATAGACTAAATTGTATCTCCTGGGTACGAGTAGTCAGTGGCAGAACCAGTGGTTTCTGGTTGAGGCATTAAAAAAGTGACAGGCTTGCCACATATGGAAGTTTACATTTGTCAGAGAAGAATGTAAGATGGCCAGGTTCAAGAGAACATGAGGGTCTCTATCTGGAGAAATTCTTCTTTACCAGCCTTATATAGTACTGAATATTTGCATAGTCCAAAATTATGGATTTGAAGAATATTCAAAGAGAATTTGGACACATTTGAGAATTATGGTGATAAAAATTGCCATAGTATCTTCAAAAGTTAATCAGTCTAGGTGAGATTAGAAACAACATGTTCTTAAGAAAATGTAAACTGAAACAGGAAATCAGTAGTACCATAATATTAAGTTTTCAGATAAATAATACTCAATTTGAGATTTGTATTATTTGTTTTTTATCCCCACACGCTCGAAGAACTTATCAGACCCTAGAAGAGACAACCCTAGATACCATGTCATCGCAACCCCAGAACAGAGGAATGATTACCTTATCCGAGCTAAGCCAGTCACATTTTCTCTCCCTGGAACTGAGAGGAACTGTGAGAAACAGGAAGACTGGTTGATTTGGGCCCAAGTCTAGAATTCTGTAGAGGTGGTGATGTCCACATGCGCGTAGTTGAGGAGAAAAGCCTGGTAAAGATAGAAGAGAATGAAATGAGCACAGCAGAAATGAAAAATTACAAGGTAAGAGGGAAACAGAAGCTATCTGACTGGTTTCTAATAACAATGCAGTCCATATATGAGGGCTTGATGTCTGTAGCATTCTTACAATACATCCCACTTTCCTGAAGGAAGTTTAAGTAGGCTGCGGATCTTTGCAAACCAACAACTTTTAAGTGTTTTATTTTTAAGTTTTTAAAGGATATCATGTGTGTATCTTGCAAGCAACAGTGCTTTGTTATTACAGAGAGGTTTTCCTAGATTTCTAGGAGCCAGAAATTCTGCAGCCATAGGGTTTTTTTTTTTTTTTTTTTTTTTTTTTTTTTTTTTTTTTTGTCAGTGGCTGAATAGATCCCTTCCTTACCTTGTAAAAGATTTTTACATAAATAAAACATTCATATGAAAGATGTCTTAGTCCATCTGGGCTGCTGTAGCAAAAGAACATTGACTAGGTAGCTTATAAACAATGGAGATCTTTCCTTTTTTGTCCATTTGGGCTGTTATAATGATATTGCTGTCTGCATGCTCAGTCACTTCAGTCATGTCTGACTCTTTGAGATCCTATGAACTGTAGCCCACCAAGCTCCTCTGGTCATGGGATTCTCCAGGCAAGAATACTAGGGTGGGCTGCCATTACCTTCTCCAGGGGATATTCCCGACCCAAGGATCGAACCTGTGTCTTTTATGTCTCCTGCATTGGCAGGCAGGTTCTTTTCCACTGGATCCACCTGGAAAGTCCATTGCAGTCTGGGTAGCTTTTAAACAACAGATATGTATTTCTCACAGCTCTGGAGGTTGGGAAGCCCTTGATCAGTGTCTGGTGAGACGTGCTTCCATACAGATGAGTCTTCTCACTATAACCTCACATTGCAAAAGGGGCAAGAGAACTTTCTTGGACCTCTTTGATAAAGGCACAAATCCTCTTTGATAAGGGCACAAAACCTCATGATCTCATTGTCTCCCAAATGCCCTGCCTCCGAATTTCATCACCTTCAGGGTTAAAATTTCAAAGTATGAAATGGGGAGGGAAGTGGGCAAAAATATTCAGTCTATAGCAAGAGAGATGGAATGGCCTTCCACTGAACTCAGTAAGGAGGACCAGAAATTCTAAACTCTGAAGTTAGCTCAGCGTTATACCATAAGAATAAAGACTTTCTATTACTTCTTGAGACCAGTAATGAAAATATCAATGGCATGACAAAGAAATGTTGATCTCCTTTCAGTTCAGTTGAGACGCTCAATCACGTCTGACTCTGCAAACCCGTGGATTGCAGCACTCCAGGCTTCCCTGTCCATCACCAACTCCCAGATCTTGCTCTGACTCACGTTCATTGAGCCATCCAACCATCTCATCCTCTGTCTTCCCCTTCTCCTCCCATCGTCAATCATTCCCAGCATCAGGGTATTTTCAAATGAGTCACTTCTTCCCATCAGGTGGCCAAAATATTGGAGCTTCAGCTTCAACATCATTTCTTCCAATGAATATTCAGGACTGATTCCTTTAGGATAAACTGGTTGGATCTCCATGCAGTCCAGGTGACTGTTAAGAGTCTTCTGCAACACCATAGTTGAAAAGCATCAACTCTTTGGCACTCAGCTTCTTTTCTGGTCCAACTGCCACATCCATATATGACTGCTGGAAAAAATTATAGCTTTGACTAAACGGACCTTTGTTGGCAAAATAATGTCCCTGCTTTTTAATATACTGTCTAGGTTTGTCATAACTTTTCTTCCAAGGACAAGCGTCTTTTAATTTTGGCTGCAGTGACCATCTGCAGTGATTTTGGAGCCTGAGAAAATAAAGCCTGTCACTGTTTCCATTAATTCCCCAACTATTTGCCATGAAGTGATGTGGCTGTATGCCATGATCTTTATTTTTTGAATGTTGAGTTTTAAGCCAGCCTTTTCACTCCCTTCTTTCATTTTCATCAACCAGCTCTTCAAAAAGAAAGAAAGAAAGAAACTCTTCAGCTCATCTTTGCTTTCTGCCATAAGGGTTGTATCATCTACATATCTGAGCTTTTTGATATTTCTCCTAGCAATCTGGATTCCAGCTTGTGCTTAACCCAGCCCAGCATTTCACATGAAGTATTCTGCATAGAAGTTACATAAGCAGGGTGACAATATACAGCCTTGATGCACTCCTTTCCCAATTTGGAACCAGCCGATTGTTCCATGGCCTGTTCTAACTGTTGCCCCTTGACCTGCATCCAGATTTCTCAGGAGGCAGGTAAGGTGGTCTGGAATTCCCATCTCTTCAAGAATGTTCCACAGTTGGTTGTGATCCACAGAGTCAAAGGCTTTGGCATAGTCAATACAGCAGAAGTAGATGTTTTTCTGGAACTCTCTTGCTTTTTCGATGATCCAACGGATGTTGACAATTTGATCTCTGGCTCTTCTGCCTTTTTAAAATCCAGTTTGAACATCTGGAAGTGTATAGTTCACATACTATTGACGCCTCACTTGGAGAATTTTGAACATTACTTTGCCAGTGTGTGAGATGAGTGCAATTGTGCACTAGTTTGAACATTGTTTGGCATTGTCTTTCTTTGGGATTGGAATGAAAACTGACCTTTTGCAGTCCTGTGGCCACTGCTGAGTTTTACAAATTTGCTGGCCATTGAGTGCAGGACTTTCACAGCATCATCTTTTAGGATTTGAATAACTCAGCTGGAATTCCATCACCTCTACTAGCTTTGTTCATAGTGATGCTTCCCAAGGCCCACTGGACTTCGGACTCCAGAATGTCTGGCTCTAGGTGAGTGATCACACCATCGTGGTTATCTGGGTCATTAAGATCTTTTTTGTATAGTTCTTCTGTGTATTCTTGCCATCTTTTCTTAATGTCTTCTGCTTCTATTAGGTCCATACCATTTCTGCCCTTTATTATGCCCATCTTTGCATGATATTTTCCCTTGGTATCTCTAATTTTCTTGAAGAGATCTCTAGTCTTTCCCATTCTATTGTTTTCCTCTATTTCTTTGCACTGATCACTGAGGAAGCCTTTCTTATCTCTCCTTGCTAACTTTGGAACTCTGCATTCAGATGGGTATATCTTTCCTTTTCTCCTTTGCTTTTTGCTTCTCTTCTTTTCTCAGCTATTTGTAAGGCCTCCTCAGAAAACCATTTTGCCTTTTTGCATTTCTGTTTCTTGGGGATGGTCTTGATCACTGCCCCCTATACAATCTTGCAAACCTCCATCCATAGTTCTTCAGGCACTCTGTCTATCAGACCTAATCCCTTAAATCTATTTGTTACTTCCACTGTATAATCATAAGGGATTTGATTTAGGTCATGCCTGAATGGTTTAGTGTTTTTCCCTTCTTTCTTCAATTTCAGTCTGAATTTGGCAATAAGAAGTTCATGATCTGAGCCACAATCAGCTCCCCCTGTTTTTGCTATCTGTATAGAGCTTCTCCATCTTTCGCTGCAAAGAATATAATCAATCTGATTTTGGTGTTGACCATCTGGTGATGTCCATGTGTAGAGTCTTCTCTTTTGTTGTTGAAAGAGGGTGTTTGCTATGAGCAGTGCATTCTCTTGGCAGAACTCCGTTAGCCTTTGCCCTGCTTCATTTTGTACTCCAAGGCCCAAGCTTGCCTGTTACTCCAGGTATCTCTTGACCTCCTACTTTTGCATTTCAAAATTCAAAACAAAACAAAACAGAACCCCTACTTTTGCATTGAACATAGCCCCACCCATCAATAGAAAAAATGGATTAAAGATTTACTGAGCATAGCCCTACCCTTCAGAACAAGACTCAGTTTCCACCCCCAGTCAGTTCTCCCATCAGGAAGCGTCCATAAGTCTCTTATCCTTATTCGTCAAAGGGCAGACATAATGAAAACCACAATCACAGAAAACTAACCAAACTGATCACATTCACTACAGCCTTGTCTAACTCAGTGAAACTATGAGGCACACCATGTGGGGCCACCCAAGACAGATGGGTCATGGTGGAGGATTCTGACAGAAACGCGATCCACTGGAGAAGGAAATGGCAAACCACTTCAGTATTCTTGCCTTGAGAACCCCATGAACAGTACGAAAGGGCAAAGAGATAGGACCTTGAAAGATGAACTGCCCAGGTCGGTAGGTGCCCAGTGTGCTACTGGAGAAGAGTGAAGAAATAATTCCAGAAAGAATGAAGAGATGGAGCCAAAGTGAAAACAATGCCCAGTTTTGGATGTGACTGATGATGGAAGTAAAGTCCTATGCTGTAAAGAATAATATTATATTGCTGGGTCATATGGCAGTTCTATTTCCAGTTTTTAAAGAAATCTCCACACTGTTTTCCATAGTGGCTGTACTAGCTTGCATTCCCACAACAGTGTAAGAGGGTTCCCTTTTCTCCACACCCTCTCCAGCATTTATTGCTTGTAGACTTTTGGATAGCAGCCATCCTGACTGGTGTGTAATGGTACCTCATTATGGTTTTGATTTGCATTTCTCTGGAGAAGGTGAGGGTGGGATGTTTTGAAAGAACAGCATGTATATTATCTGTGGTGAAACAGACCACCAGCCCAGGTGGGAGGCATGAGTCAAGTCTCGGGCCTGGTGGACTGGGAAGACCCAGAGGAATCGGGTGGAGAGGGAGGTGGGATGGGGGACCGGGATGGGGAATACGTGTAACTCTATTGCTGATTCATATCAATGTATGACAAAACCCACTGAAAAATTAAAAAAAAAAAAAAAAAAAAAGAATAATATTGTATAGGAACCTAGAATATTAGGTCCATGAATCAAGGTAAATTGGAAGTGGTCAAATAGGAGGTGGCAAGAATGAACATTGACATTTTAGGAATCAGTGAACTAAGGTGGACTGGAATTGGCAAATTTAATTCAGATGACCATTATATTTACTACTGTGGGCAAGAATCCCTTAAATGAAATGGAGTAGCCCTCGTAGTCAACAAAAGAGTCTGAAATGCAATACTTGGGTGTAGTTTGAAAAATGACAGAATCATCTCTGTTCATTTCCAAAGCAAAGCATTCAATATCACAGTAAGAAAGAAAATGAAGTTCCTTAGTTGTGACCGACTCTTTGCGACCCCATGGACTGTAGCCTACCAGGTTCCTCCATCCATGGAATTTGCAGGCAAGAGTTCTTGGAGTTGATTGCCATTTCCTTCTCCAGGGCATCTTCCCAACCCAGGGATCAAACCCTGGTCTCCCACATTGCAGGCAGACGCTTTACAATTTGCGCCACCAGGGAGGCCCGCAGTAATCCGAGTCTATGCTCCTACCACTAATGCTGAAGAAGCTGAAGTTGTGTGGTTCTATGAAGACCTAAAAGACGTTCTAGAACTAACACCAAAAAAAGATGTCCTTTTCATCATAGGGAACTGGAATGCAAAAGTTGATCTTCTTTAATGACATCATAAATGATTGTTTTTTTAAAAGAAATTTACCATTTTCTATAATGTGTGTAATGTATTGCACATGCCAGTTGATTGGATTTAAAGAGAAGTTTAAAAATTCTCCAGTTTCCAGTGGAAACTGGAAATCAAAGTGAAATAATTTCACTACTTGCATCTTACAGTATATGTTGAGACTGGACCCAGACTGCTTAGGTTCACATATCAGCTATAATAAAAATAACTTGGTTATTTAACCTTTCTGACCTCAGTTTTCTGTTCTGTAAAATGAGGACCACAATAACCATTTTGTAGTATTGTGGAGATTGAACTAGTTAATATATGTTAAGTGCTTAAAACAATGCTAGCACATAGAAGATGCTCAGTAACTGTCAGTGCAGTTAGTAAATTTAGTGTGCTTACTAAACAATTAGTAAGTGCAATAGGAAAAATATGCATATTTGTCAACATATACATGGTCGTAAAAAGTTGTAATAAACATAATAAATTACACTAGGTGTTAATTTCATGATATGCTGGCATCTGAATAAAGTCTATTGTTGAGAAAATATCCTACAGAGGCATTTTAGTAATAATTATGTCTAACATTTATAAGATATTTATAATATGAAAATTATTATTATACACCACCTATTTTAATATACACTTTCACAATAACTCTACTGATTAGGCATTGCCCCTGTTGTTCAGATAGTGAAAGTGAGATTCATTGAGAGGAACAATATTGTCATTTGGGAAAGTACAGAACTGAAATATCCTTTATCCTACCCAACACTTGTGGGCTATTGGGTCAAAAATAATGTTGCATGGTGTGATCAGGATGAATTTTCTTTGTGGTTGCTTCCTATTTCCCAAGTCCATTCACCTTCCTTCCTATATTTTAGGCAGAGCCAGGAATTGATAACCGTCTACAGGTGACCTCTGGATCACTCCCCTGCACTGGCTGCCTTCTTCAGCCACCATGTCAAGGATTCCTCTAGCTAAATAGCTCAGACTGGAATTCTTAAATATTCATGTACATGGAATCTGGATTGAATAATACAGTATACTTTTATCCAACTAAATTCTCTAAGCTGAAATCCATCTACTGAAATCCATCCAAAACAAATCCATGTTTTTTCTTCCTTCCTTCTCTTCACCCTCTCTCTAATCTTCTTTTCTCTCTTCCTATTTGGTAGAGATTTGGCTATTATCCCTTTTGGAAGTAATGTTGAGCTGACTTAATAGGGCTACACTGTATACCAGAAAGAATAGAGTCTGAGATTCTAGTTCTTATATACCATAAATTTTAATAAAAAGAGGGCTCTCCAAGTGGTGTTATTGGTAAAGAACCTGCCTGCCAGTGCAGGAGACTTAAGAGATGTAGGATCAACCCCTAAGTTAGGAAGATTCCCTGGAGGAAGAACTGGCAATCCACTCCAGTATTCTTCCAGTGGGCTACAGTCCATAGGGTCTCACAGAGTTGGATATGACTGAAATGACTTAGAATGTATATATATATAGTAAAAAAAGCTGTCATTATAGAATAAAACTATCACGTATTAGGTCAATTGAGTACTTCCCATATGTAAACTCCCTTAATCCTCACAATGTTCTATGTCCCAAACATTATTAACAACATTTTTAAAGAGGGAGAAACTAAACCACAAATAGGCTTTCTAACCCAAAAATCTTCTGATGCCTGTATGCATTTTCTCTTCACTGCCACTCTTTCCCCTAATTCTGTGTGACACTAGGTGTCACATCAACCAGAGGAACTTCAATTTCACTAATATAAAATAAGAGAACCAAACCTAATAAGCTCTTAGTTTCCTTCCAGCTCTAGCAACCTAATAGCTTTTATGTTTCAGGAGTTTCCCCCCAAATATAATATCTAGATATTTCAAAACTGTTAAGACATGTGTCAAAAGTGGTGATATTTTTAAAGTGAAAATGTGTGTTTGAAAGAAAAAGTAGGAAAAAACATCATTGTTCATCAACTCCCGGGAGTTCTTTCTTTTACAGATGTTAATACAAAGTTAAGTGCTACAGTAATTACAGTGTAGATTTTCTCATCATTATTTCTCCTCAGTTGGCTTGCTATATAAAGAAAGGGGGAAAAGGGGGAGGAAGAAAAGAGAAAAGTTCACCTTGCAATGAAGAACTAACTGCTTGCTTATCCTCTGGAAAGGAAATCAGAAGAGGATATAATTGTTCCACAGTCAGGAATAATTTGAAAGCCCACAGAAACGATGCTATGAATGAAGAGACATGGTTAGTAAATGCCGACTTCACAATGGATATTGCTACCAAGGCTATTAATGGCCCTTTCTTTTCTTATTAAATTAGAAGGCATTACGACCACCTATTGTATTCCACAAATGAACAAGATAGGATTCTTGTCTTCAAGGAGCTCATAATCTAGTGGGAGAAACGTATTACGTACCCGGACATTGAAACCAGTCTTTCAAGTTGTGAGAGAGGCAAGCACAGGTACTGCAAGTGTAAAGAAGGGGTTTCTAGCTAGGGATGGGGGTCAGGAAAGGTTTTCTGGAGGAGGGGGAGTTGAGTTGTAAGAATTAAAAAATAATTAGTGAGGCACAGAGTTTGAAGTAGACATTCTAGGAGAATATGCACAATAGCATTATGAGCTAGTTATTGTATCGTGGCTGAATTAAAGCATACAAATGAAAAAGATGAATTTGAAGAGATGGGCGGGGATGACCATATAGGGCACCAACGGTCATGTTAAAGGTTTTGGAATTTGTCCTGAAGAAAATGGGAAGCCATTTAAGGGTTTCAGAGGGCATGTGACATGGTCTGATTTGTGTTTTGGGAAAATGATGCTGATCCTTGTATGGGGATACTGAGGCTATTAGTGGAGACCTGCGTGTCTCCTGTTCAAGGAACAGCTAAAAGAACATATCAACTCTTCTCTGGTTTTGTTATCAAGTGAGATTTTAAAAATAATTCCAGAAAGATGTTTTTGTGTCATTATGTTTTAATGCCATGCATCTAGTCTCTGTTTTTGTTTTGTTTTTTACATTCTCAATATAACTTTGCAAGGAAGGAATTATTGCTTCCCCCTTTACCAATTAAAGAACAAAGGTCTGCTGAAGTGAAATACTGACTCAGGTCACTAAGTAATGACAGAACTAGGAGTCAAACCCAGGTTTGTATGACTCCAATGTTCCTGATCTTTCCCTTTACTACACCTGCAATTTTGGGCTAGATATGGAACTTGACTCCTAAACTTATATTTCTAGGGAAGTATACAAATTACCAAAAGAAGGTTAGAAGAATAATATTTACTTTTATTAATTATTTATTTAATTAATTATTAACAAAATGCAAATTGTCACCAAGACCAGATAAACGCATTACAAGAAAGAAAAACTACAAACCAACATCAGTCATAAGCATAGATATAAAACTCCTCAACAAAATCTTAGCAAATTGAATCCTACAATGTGTAAAAGAGTTATATACCAAGACCAAGTGGAATTTATTACAGGTGTGCAAAGCTGGTTCAGTATTTGAAAATTAACATGATCTACCACATTAATAAAATGAGAAAAACATTTGAGTAAATTCAGCACCCATTTCTGATTTTAAGACAAATAAATAAGCCTTTCAGCAACTAAGATTAGAAGGGAATTCCCTCAACTTGGTGAAGAACAGATTCAAAAACAACCCCTGTAGCTTGCATTGTAGTTAATGGTGAGAGACTGAATGCTTTCCTCATGAGGTCAGGAAGAGGCGAGTCTTGGCCTCTCACCATTCCTATTCAACACTGTATGTAGTTGATATCCTAGCTAGTGTGAAATGACCCCGGAAAAAAGGAAGTAAAAAGATAAATAGTTTGGAAAGGAAGAAAAAACAAGTTGTCTACTAAAATAAATAAAAGATGTTTTTACCATGGAAGTAGCATCAATTATACCTGACTTCAAATATTCGCTTACTGTTTACAGTATGTTTTCATTGACACTGTCTTACTTGAGACCTCAAGTTCGATGAGATAGATGTTTCTTTCTTTTCCCTGAGGGAGGGTGGTAGCTAATTTAATCTCTATTTTACAGATGAGTAGTAAGGCTTCTCTGGTGGCTCAGAGGTAAAGAATCTGCCTGCCAAACAGGAGACGTGGGTTCAGTCACTGGGTCCGGAAGATCCCCGGGAGAATGAAGTGGCAACCCACTCCAGTACTCTTGCTGGGAAGCCCCATGGGCAGAGTAGCCTGGTGAACTACAGTCTATAGGGACCCAAGAGTCAGGCACAACTTGGCGACTGAATGTGCGTGCACACACACACACAGACACACAGAGTAATGGTTAAGAGTGAGGGTTTTGGAATCAGACAGGTCTTAAACTGAATTCTAGTTCAAGCTATTGACTTGGGCATGTTACTCAATCTCTGGACATGTCCTTGTCTCTAAAAGGCGAATAATAATATCTATTAATAGTTCAGAGAAGTTATTTCAGATAGCAATGCTATTTTTATCCAGACATTTTACCGTATTAGTTTTATGATCTTAAGCATGGTGTTTACAGTCTCTGAGCCCCAGTTTATTCAAATGTGAGATGTAGATAATAATAGAGCTTACCTCTTGGGTTTTACTTTTTAGAATTAAACTAGTAACGGTGTGTAAAGCACTTGCCATGGAGTCTGTTACACAATAAGCACATAGCAATTGCAGGAGCCATTGTTATTCTTTTACCGTTTGTTTTTGTTTGATAATAGTGAACAAGGGACTGAATGAAGGGTTATGGGCAGGAGAGGAAGGGTCAGTTTAGAAGAGAAGGCTGGATACGAACACAAGTGACTATATTGTAGAGGACCATGAATGACAGACTAATGCAGAGAAGAGGTGACAAGTTTAAAATATTGAGGGAAGTGAGTCAAGCAAAGTTTCTACTGGTGCTGTTCCTGGCTCTGTTGTCAGGAAACTTCATGAGTAGTGTAGGACCCCAATGATAGTTTATTTCTTATAATTTCCCAGGAAGTTCTACACTCTCTTTCTCTCTCCCTTTATAAAAAATACTTTTATTCTAGGAAGGAAGAGGGAGGGAGGTGAGGCTGGGCATTCCAGCAATCCAGGACCACTGGGAGGCAGTTCCAGGACCTGCTGCCGTTCAGGGAGTAGGAAGCAACTCTGATTTAGCGTGATCACCGCTGAAGGTCTTTGGAGCCTGGCCAGCCTGCATCCTTCCTGGGGTTCTTATTTTGCAATCTGTTTGCAAATAGAAGGAGTACTGCCAATTTGACTGGGGCATAGAATCCAGCAGAGATGATGATGGTAATAATTCTGCAGTGGCTGGGCACTGATGCCATCAGGGAA
Source organism: Muntiacus reevesi (assembly GCF_963930625.1). Taxonomy (NCBI): domain Eukaryota; kingdom Metazoa; phylum Chordata; class Mammalia; order Artiodactyla; family Cervidae; genus Muntiacus; species Muntiacus reevesi. The sequence goes on from NC_089249.1 coordinate 155,577,321, forward strand.
CTGGAGGGGAGTGTGGGTCTGTTGCTTTGAATAACAATTCGTGGCCCTATGGCCTTAGAGTGATAAGTGGGACTTTGAGCACATTCTCCTCCTGGGCCAGCATCTGTTCCTTGGATTAAAGAAAAGACTACCTGTTCTCTTCCAGAAATAAATACTCATTTGTTTGTTCTGAGCAACTAGTGCCTAGTGTAGGTCAACCTCTTCTGACAGGGCAAGGGAAATGTACAGATGAATAGGCCCTGAAAAAGAAGCATGAATTTTGCCAGGTTTGTGCTTTACTGCTAGGGAAGGGCTGGCTCCAGGTACCAGGTTAGGCTGGCAAATTCAAAGGCAGATGGTCCTGCCTACACAGCAGCCTCCTGGCCGGAAGTCGGGGGTGGATCCAGATGGGAATCATATGCCTATGCCGTGTGTGTTTGCACTGGAGGGGAAGAATATCATGGTTGACAACTTTCTTAGGGCTCTGTGCAGAACGCACAGCACAGGGGGTGAGGAAGCTGCTGGGGCAACTCTGTGCTCTGAATTTTAGAAACCATACAAGGCATGGGTACTTGAACAGAACCTGGCACTGTGACCTGATTGGATGCCAGACTAGGCAGCTCCAAAATGTTACTTTTTCTTGTCCCTGGACATCCTATAGGGAAACTGTCCAATCCCACTGTCACATGCTTTTCCAGTTCTAATCGTTCCATTATATTCCAGGATTCAGACTCAATGGACTTCCCTGGCAACTCAATTCGTAAAGAATCCGTCTACAATGCAGGAGACCCAGGTTCCATCCTTGGATCAGGAAGATCTCTTGGAGAAGGAAATGGCAACCCACTCCAGTATTCTTGCCTGGGAAATTCCATGAACAGAGGACCTGGCAGGCTACAGTCCATGGGGTCACAAGAGTCAGATGTGACTTAGAGACTAAACCACCACCAAATGATGAAAAGAAAGTGCTATGAGAAATAGGAAATGTTATTTACATTTTGCAAATTAAGAAACTGAGATTAGTCACATAGCAAGTAGGTGACAGAATCAGGATTCTCCATTCTATAGCTGCTGTTATCCTGTGCCTATTTTTTTCAGCTTAATCTCTTTCACCTTTCCCAGTATACTCTGCAGTCTAGCCATACTAAAATGCTCTTAATTTCCTGATAACTTTTTCTTTAACCTGTGCCCTTTGTCCAGACTTACCTATTTGTCTGAACTTCCTGCTCCTTCCCTGCCCCCTCACCACCAACAACTTTCTGCCCCAGTAGCATAGCTGTAACTAACTTTGGGGAGTTTGTAGCTGGCATATAAAACTGAAAGTGAAAGTTGCTCAGTTTTGTCCAACTCTTTGGAACCCCATGGAATTCTCCAGGCCAGAGTACTGGAGTGGGTAGCCTTTCCCTTCTCCAGGGGACCTTCCCAACCCAGGGGTCGAACCCAGTTCTCCCACATTGCAGGCAGATTCTTTACCAGCTGAGCTGTAGAGGAAGCCCAAGAATACTGGAGTGGGTAGCCTATCCCTTCTCCAGCAGATCTTCCTGACCCTGGAATTGAACCAGGGTCTCCTGCATTGCAGGCAGATTCTTTACCAAATGAGCTATTAGGGAATCCCCAGCTAGCATATAGTATGAACTCAATAAATGTTTTATTTTTTTTAAATAAATGTTTTAAAACTGAGTGAATGAAGCAGTCTCCTCTTGCCCAGATACGAGGCAATGGAACAAAATTAACAATCAGACAAAAATGAGAAAAGCTGGAGGGTGGGAATGAGAGTCTGGATAAATTGAGTTAAAAAGATAAACTGCCATAGATTTTAATGGAATATCTGTGACTTTGTACATAGATCAAAAAGGAAACATTAAAAATGCTGACCAGTCTGAATACTAGAGTAAGATGTTGGGTTTTTTAACTCTTAAGTCCAGACCTAACGTGGTGTTTAATGTACTACTTGGTCGAAAGATCCTATCATCTTCAGCAAAATTAACAACATATTTTTCTTGAGTCTTTACTGCATTTGTGACATTGACTGAGGTTGATGCTGACAGTGTTGATACACAAGAGACTCTACCTTAACTTAGTTCATCTCCCAGGGACTTACTTCTTTATTTTTTTGGCAGCTGGGTGCCTATTTTCCACTTTGATAAGCCAAGGGAACACAATTCAATTTTGTTGAAGGTTTTATCCTCCTATCTGCCCACTACAGGCAACTCACAGGGCTATGACCCTTTCATGGGAAAGTTGTAATGTAAGAATATTTTAAAATTTCAGTGCCATAGATTGTCAGAACTACTATAGGCCTTAGAAATTATTTAGACATACTCCAATCAGTGGGAATGAGGTTACACAGAATAGTGGTTAAATAAATGAAGTCCCCTGACTCTTTGTGTGGGACTTTCTTCCAGATCCCACAACCACAGTCACCAGGTTTGATGGGGATACAGGTGGGGAGGACCTGCTTAACTGCCCAGAGTTACATAAATATGACTGGTTTTAGAGTCAGACTCAAATTTGAATCCTGGATCCATCTCTGTAAGCTCTGTGACCTCAGAAATGTGACTTGATGTCTATTTTCTCAACTGTGTAATAGATACACTGATGTATACTTGGTTGTTAGGAATCATGCTGATGAGCATAGAATGCCTAACACTTAGTAGGCATTAACTACTATGTATTGCAGTAGATGGATTGTTTTGATTTTTTCAGGGACTGCAAATTTGCAAATTTGGGATAACTGAAACATATTTGAGGGTTTTACCTGACAAACTGTTTATCTCAAGAATGCTTAAGTACTTTGGTTCTTTTCAGCAACTTGGAGTTGTAATTCTTCAGACAAAGATATGTTGTCAGAAAAATTAATTGTTGGATGATGTTTGGACTTTGTTTACTGAGTCAGTGCTAGGACTCCAAGTTGTTATGGTGGTTTGAGTGTTTTACAGAGTTCCAAAAAACTATAGATGTCTTGTTATGTGACAGCCTTTGACTCAAGAGGACTTCCCTGGTAGCTCAGCTGTTGAAGAATGAACCTGCAATGCAGGAGACCCTGGTTCAATTCCTGGGTTGGGAAGATCTGTTGGAGAAGGGATAGGCTACCAACCCCAGATTCTTGGACTTCCCTGGTGGCTCAACTGGTAAAGAATCTGCCTGAAATGCAGGAGATCTGGGTTCAATCCCTGGGTTGGAAAGATCCCCTGGAGAAGGGAACTGGCTACCCAGTACAGTATTCTGACTTTAAGAAGTAAAAGATTAAAGTCCACCAGCTCAAGAGACAGAGACACTTGGACATTTTCCATTGGAAAGCCATAGAATCTAGTCACAGGAAATCTAACAATACTATTTCCTGAAATAATAGAAAGTAGTACTGGACTAGGAATTAGGAAGCTGGGCTCTAGACTCATTTTTTTCACTGATTTGACTCTGGTCCTAGGCAGATATCCTTACTGCTTAGTTTGGTTTTAGGATGCTCTCCTACACAGTACTATTTCACATTTGTATTCCTATGTTCGTAAAATGTTTGAGATCAGCCTCAATTCCCACTTTTTACCTGGAAATCTTATTTGTCCTTTAATTCATAGGCCAGAAAGAGCCTTCTTGAGATAGCTATCTTTGATCTACCAGACTGGAGTTTTACCTTTCTCCTCAGTTCAGTCGTTCAGTCATGTCCAACTCTTTGCGACCCCATGGACTGCAGTACGCCAGGCTTCCCAGTCCATCACCAATTCCCAGATCCTATTCAAACTCATGTCCATTGTGTCGGTGATGCCACCCAACCATCTCATCCTCTGTCATCCCCTTTTCCTCCTGCCTTCAGTCTTTCCCAGCATCAACGTCTTTTCCAATGAGTTGGTTCTTTGCATCAATTAGTCAAAGTATTGGAGTTTCAGCTTCAACATCAGTCCTTCCAATGAATATTCAGGACTTATTTCCTTTAGGATGGACTAGTTGGATCTCCTTGCAGTCCAAGGGACTCTCAAGAGTCTTCTCCAACACCACAGTTCAAAAGGATCAATTCTTCAGCACTCAGCTTTCTTTATAGTTCAACTCTCAAATTCATACATGACTACTGTAAAAACCATAGTTTTTACTAGATGGACCTTTGTTGGTAAAGAAATGTCTCTTCTTTTGAATATGCTCTCTAGGTTGGTCACAGGAGTAAGTGTCTTTTAATTTCATGGCTACAGTCACCATCTGCAGTGATTTTGGAATCCAAGAAAATGAAGTCTCTCACTTTTTTCATTGTTTCCCTATCTATTTGCCATGAAATGATGTGACCAGGAGCCATGATCTTAATTTTCTGAATGTTGAGCTTTAAGCCAGGTTCTTCACTCTTCTGTTTCACTTTCATCAAGGGGCTCTTTGGTTCTTCACTTTCTGCCATAAGGGTGGTGTCATCTGCATATCTGAGGTTATTGATTTTTCTCCCAGCAATCTTGATTCCAGATTGTGCTTCATCCAGCCCAGCATTTTGCATGATGTACTCTTCATATAAGTTAAATAAGCACGGTGACAATATACAGTCTTCACGTACTCATTTTCCTATTTGGAACCAGTCTGTTGTTCCATGTCCAGTTCTAACTGTTACTTCTTTACCTGCATACAGATTTCCCAGGAAGCAGGTCAGGTGGTCTTTTATTCCCATCTCGTTAGGAATTTTCCACAGTTTATTGTGATCCACACAGTCAAAGGCTTTGGCATAGTCAGTAAAGCAGAAGTAGATGTTTTTTTCTGGAACTCTCTTGCTTTTCTGATAATCCAGTGGATGTTGGTAATTTGATCTATGGTTCCTCTGCCTTTTCTTCTCCTATGATCCTACAAATTCCTTCTTGTCACTCTGCTAGGTCACACTGTACTATAGAAAACTGTTTACGTCTGCCTCCTCCCTAATCTACTGTAAGACCCTTGAGAGTTGGGCTACACCTTCATTTTTGTTTTATTCTCAATTCTTGTACTCTATTATGTAGAAGGTAGACCTCTAGAAGGAACTGAATGAGGGGTAGGGTTTGGGTAGGTGAGGAAACAATCCAGGGAGACTTAAGTGGTAAGAACAAAGGCATGAAGGCTGGAATGAGTCAGCATAATACATTACATTATTTATTAATAGAATCACTTATGCACTCATCGATTTATTCTCTGTTTAACACAGACTTACGCCAGGAGCCTATTGATATCAGGATACAAGAATGAAAAGAAGTTTCATCCTTAAGAATTTTCTGTTTGGGATTAGGAGGGATCCAGATAAACTAAATAAATATTTAGCAATATTGAATGATGATTGCTGTGAAAGGACTTCCAGGTTGCAGAGAGAGCAATAGAGGAGGCACCTATGTGGGCTTGAGGGTTAAATAAAGTTTCTTGGTGGAAATGACACCTCAGCTGAGTTTCAGAACATGTGTAGGAGTGAACCAGGCTGACGGGAGAAGAAGCATTCTAGAGCTATGTTTGGGGCTGTTGGTGAGCCAGGTCTGGCAGAAATAGTCTGGTGAAGCTTAGAAACATGAGATTGGAGAGATTGATTTAGTGACATGGGATTCAAAACCATATTTAGATATGGCAAAGCACAGTTAAACTGAAAATTGCAGAGCTGTCATAGGTCTGCCACAGTTGGCAGCTAGAATCAGTTAAGTCTTTAGTAAGACTTTAGTAAGTCTTACTAAAGACTTAACTGATGTTGAACTGGTCTGATGTGTAGTAGCCCCTCATTTTGCTCTAAGGAAAAAAAAAATAGAGGAAATATTTTCCTTCAGGAGTATTGATTTTAGAAAGAAGCTTGTCTGTTTATGTCCCATGATATGTTCCAAAAGTGTATACTTAGAATGCAAGTCTAGTATGTAGTTGTTGTGTTTTTTTTTTTTTTTTTTGCCAGAGTGATACACATGGATGTTTCAAGTGCCCAGAGTTTGGGCCACTGGGGCAAAATCCAAATTGAAGATAAATACTTCAAAAATCATCTGAGAAAATGAATAATAATGATAATAATTAGTAGGTTTTTTATGTACTCTAGTCTCCTTGTAATATTGGGAGGTACATATTATTAACACCAATATATTACATTAGCCAAAAAGGTCATTTGGGTTTTTCTGTAACAATGTATGGAAAAATCTGAATGCACTTTTTGGCCAACTTGATGCCCAATGAAACAAAATATGGAAACTTTAAATTATTTTTCCAAAATCATGCAACCAATAAGTGATATATCCAGGGCTATTATACAGTTTTTCACACTCTCAATTCTGTTTTTTTTTTTTTTTTCCTACTATGTCATAAATTCTATGTCTCTAAATTTCAGGAACTCTGCTGTTGGCATTTCTATTTTTTTGTAACTGTAGAGGGTAAAACATTCAGTTACATAATTTGACATTTAGATTTAGCTTTCCTCCAGAACTGAAATATATATTTGTCTACCAAGTTGGCTTTTTAATATTTCATCTTTAGTTTCTTGTTGGCCCTGGTATAAAAATATGCTATTGTCCTAATTAAAGCACTGGTTTACCTCTCACTACATAAAATTTCAAGAAAACTGCCACCATTCAGAATAATTTGTGGTCTTTCAAATATTTTTCTCACTTAAGCTGTTATAACTATTTTTAGATGTATTCCATATTATCTAAAGATTTTAGTGCTGTTTTTAGTGTTGATCTACCGTTGTTAAGGAGACATAGTAAAGGTTCTAACCAACTTGTAAAAGTTGGCAGTAGAAGCATAGGTTTTAAGAACTAGAAGAGATATTAACTATATATTCAGAATCTCCTTCAGTTCAGTTCAGTTCAGTCGCTCAGTCATGTCCGACTCTTTACGACTCCATGGGCTGCAGCACACCAGGTCTCCCTGTCCATCACCAACTCCCAGAGCCTACCCAAACTCATGTCCATTGAGTCGGTGATGCCATCCAACCATCTCATCCTCTATCATCCCCTTCTCCTCCTGCCCTCAATCTTTCCCAGCTTCAGGGTCTTTTCAAATGAGTTAGCTCTTCACATCAGGGGCCCAAGTATTGGAGTTTCAGCTTCAATATCAGTTCTTAGGGAATCTCCTTAGGGAATCATATACATTAATGGGAAGTTTTGGGAAACCTTTTCATTGAAGACTAGTATGCAATAAAATTCTCAAATCTCAAGTGTATAGCTCAATGGCTTTTTACATAAATACATCAGAGTAACTACTTACCTTGATCAAAATATAGAATTTTGCCAGTTAGCAGAAGACTCTCTGGTGCCTCCTTCTAAGCAATACCTGCAAAGGTAACAGATATTCTACCAACTTGTATTATTTTGCTTGTCCTAGAACTTCCTATAAATGGAATTGTGCTATATATATATATATATATATATATATATATATATATATATATATATCCTTTAGAATATGGCTTTTCATTGAACAATATATTGTCTATATTATTGTGTTTGTAAGTGAAAGTAAAAGTTGCTCAGTCATGTCCAACTCTTTTCAACCCCACGGACTATACAGTCCATGGAACTCTCCAGGCCACAATACTGGAGTGGGTAGCCTTTCCCTTCTCCAGGGTATCCTCCCAACCCAGGGATCAAACCCAGGTCTCCCACATTGCAGGTGGATTATTTACCAGCTGAGCTATCAGAGAAGCCCATATTATTGTGTTTAGCTATCATTTATTATGTTATATTGATGAATAATCTATTATACCACAACCAATTAGATTTGGTGTGATACTATTTGGTTTTGGACTTTGGGTCTATATTAATGAAAGCCTATTAGCTTCCTTTCTTGTTCCTTTCAGGTTTGGTATCAAGGTTATGCTAACCTCATAAAAGGATTGGAAGGAGTTCTCTTTTTATAGTCTCTGAAAGACTTTGTGTAAGAATCTTCCTAAAATAATTGGGTGAATTTAATAGTGAAGCTATCAGTGTCTGAAGTGTCTTAATAGAAAAGTTTTTAATATGGATTTAATCTTTTAATAAATAAAATACTTTGATAGATTTAGTTGTTTTTTCCCTCCTCAACTCTTCCCTCCCCTCTTGATAGAATTACAAACCATTCCTTTTTGCAGTGCCTCCTTCAAAAGTAAGCAGACTATGTTTCTGAGTCACTGATGCTGACCTTAGACATGTGACTTAGTTTTAGCCAATGAAATACTAGAATATTAGAATATGTGATTCAAGCCGAGGCTTTAAATATGTTTAAGTGGTTTTTTTCATCTCTTCTGTTGTTATTGTTGCTGTTCAGTTGCCAAGTTGTATCCGACTCGTGACCCTGTGAACTGCAGCACTCTTGGCTCCTCTGTCCTTCAGTATCTACTGGAGTTTGTACAAATTCATGTCCATTGAGTCAGTGATGCAGTCTAACCATCTCATCCTCTGCACCCTCCTTCTCCTTTTGCCTTCAGTCTTTCCCAGCATCAGGGTTTTTTTCCGATGAGTTGGCTCTTCACATCAGGTGGCTAAAGTATCAGAGCTTCAACTTCAGCATCAGTCCTTACAGTGAATATTTAGGGTTGATTTCCTTTAGGTTTGACTGGTTTGATCTCCTTGCTGTCCAAGGAACTCTCAAGACTCTTCTCCAGCACCAGAATTCGAAAGCATCAATACTTTGGCACTCAGTCTTCTTCTTATGGTCCATCTCTCACATCTATACATCACTACTGGAAAAACCACAGTTTATGCTATATGGGTCCTTTGTCATCACAGTGAAGTCTCTACTTTTTAGTACACTGTCTAGGTTTCTCATAGCTTTCCTTTCCAGGAGTAAGCGTCTTTGAATTTCATGACTATAGTCACTGTCCACAGTGCTTTTGGAGCCAAAGAAAATGAAATCTATCAGTGCTTCCATTTTTTCCCTTCTATTTGCCATAAGGTGATGGGACTAGATGCCATGATCTTACTTTTTTTAATGTTGTTTCAAACCAACTTTTTCACTCCCCTCTTCCACCTTTGTCTTTCTGCCATTTAAGTGATATCATCTGCATATCTGAGGTTGTTGCTATTTCTCCTGGCAATCTTGATTCCAGCTTGTGATTAATCTAGCCCAGCATTTCACATGATGTACTCTGTATGTAAGTTAAATAAGCAAATAAGCAGGGTGACAATATACAGTCTTGTTGTACACCTTTCCCAATTTTGAACCAGTCTGTTGTTCCATGTCTTATTCTAACTGTTGCTTCTTGACCCACAGGAGAAACATAAGGTGGTCTGTTACTCCCATTTCTTTAAGAATTTTTCAGTTTGTTGTGATCCACAAGTCAAGGGCTTTAGCATAGCCAATGAAGCAGAAGTTTTTCTGAAACTCCCTTGCTTTCTACATAATCCAAGGAATGTTGGCAATTTGATCTCTGGTTTCTCTGCCTCTTGGAAACCCAGCTTGTACATCTGGAAGATCCTGGTTCACATACTGATGAAGCATACCATAGCAGGACGGATTTTGATCATAACCTTGCTAGCATGTGAAATAAGCACAGTTGTGCTGTAGTTTGAAATTATTTGACATTGCCCTTCTTTGGGATTGGAATGAAAACTGGCCTTTTCCAATCCTATGGCCGCTGCTGAGTTTTCTGACATATTGTGAGCAACATTTTAACAACATCATCTTTTAGTATTTGAAATAGCTCAGCTCTCTTCTGTTACCTACCATGCAAAAAACTTATCCTCTGTTAACTGCTAGACTCAAGTTGAGGAAATACATGAAGGCTAAATCTAACCCACACGTCTGGGAGCCCATCCTGTTTAATCTCTGCTAACCTCAGCAGAGGTCTGTTGAGGTAATCTATAGATTTTTAAGCAAGTTTGTTGTAGGTAACTGAAATATGTGGGGTGTTTTTTTTTGTTTGTTTGTTTTTTTTTTTGTATCACAATCTTAACAGAATCCTGACCAATACAAGCACTTTTCACTTTTTTTCACTTTCACTGACCAGTACAGAAGTTTTTCAGATTTTCTAGTTGCTTGTTTCAGTAAATTATGTTTTTGAGTAATTTGACTATTTCATCTAAATTTTCGAATTTGATGGCTGAAGTTTTAATAATGCTATCCTATATATATATATATATTTTTAAGTTCAACTTCACTGAGATAATGTCATATCTTTTTATATCTTTAGAACCTGTAGTGATTTTCCCTTTTAAATTTATGGTAATGATAAAAATACAAAAATATGCATGTTTTTATGGAAAACATGCATATTTTTATATAAAATTAATTTATTTTTATTAGTGCATGTATACCAGACTTTCCTTATCTATCCTTTTTTGATGGGCATTTGTTTTTTCTAGTTTCTAGTTATTAAGAATATGGTACCGTACCTAGCCCTGGGGAAGGAAATGGCATCCCACTCCAGTATTCTTGCCAGGAGAATCCCATGGACAGAGGAGCCTGGCAGGCTACATTCCATGGGGTCGCAAGAGTGAGATACAACTTAGCAACTAAATCAAATCACCCTATCTAGACATTCTTATACGTATCTTCTGATTCACACACATGCAAATATGTTGAGTGTACAATAGAATGGAACTTCTGAGTTATGGTATATTTGTGTTTTCAGTTTTAGAAATTATGAAGCAGCATTTTAGAATGACTATTCTACTATCGATGCATGAGAGTAACTGAAATTGAAAATACCTTATTTTCATTGTGACCTCTTATTTGATCCATGGGATATATAGAAGTATATTGATTACTTTCCAAACATTTGGTGATTTTCTAGTTGTCTGTGTTTTCCTGATTTTTAGCTTAATCCCATTGTGATTAGGAAATATACTCTGTATGATTTCAGTCCTTGGGAATTTATTGAAACTTGCTTATGGTGTAGCATGTGCTCTATTTTGGTAAGAGTTCCATGCACACTAGAAGAGAGAGTGTAGGGCTTCCTTGGTGGCTTAGTAGTAAAGAATCCACCTACCGATTCTGGAGACATGGGTTCGATCCCTGTTCCAGGAAGATCCCACATGCCACGGAGCAACTACATCCATACACCACAACTATTGAGCTTGTGCTCTAGACCCTGCAAGCTGCAACTACTGAACCCACTGAGCACTTTAACAACATCATCTTTTAGGATTTGAAATAGCTCAGCTAGAACTCCACCTCCACTAGCTTTGTTTGTGGTAATGCTTCCTGAGGTCTGCTTGACTTTGCATTCCAAGATGTCTGGCTCTAGGTGAATGATGACACCATCATGGTTATCTGGGTCATTAAGACCTTTTTTGTATAGTTCTTCTGTATATTCTTGCCATCTCTTCTTGATCTCTTCTGCTTCTGTTAGGTCCATACCATTTCTGTCTTTATTGCATGAAATGTTTCCTTGATATCTCTAATGTTCTTGAGGAAATCTCTAGTCTTTTCCATTCTATTGTTTTCCTCTATTTCTTTGCATTGTTGAGTTAAGAAGGTTTTCTTATCTCTCCTTGCTATTCTCTGGAACTCTGCATTCAGATGGGTATATCTTTCTGTTTCTCCTTTGCCTTTTGCTTCTCTTTCTTTTCTCAGCTATTTGTAAATCTCCCCAGACAACCACTTTGCCTTCTTGCATTTCTTTTTCTTGGAGATGGGTTTGGTCATCACCTCCTGTACAATGTTATGAACCCCTGTCCCTAGTTCTTCAGGCACTCTGTCTACCAGATCTAATCCCTTGAATATATCTGTCACCTACACTGTATAATTGTAAGGGATTTTATTTAAGTCATACCTGAATGGTCCAGTGGTTTTCCCTACTTTCTTCAATGTAAGTCTGAATTTGGCAATAAGGAGGTCATGATCTGAGCCACAGTCAGCTCCTGGTCTCGTTTTTGCTGACCATCTTCATCTACAAAGAATATAGTCAATCTGATTTTGGTATCAACCATCTGGTTATGTCCATGTATAGAGTAGTCTCTTGTTTTGTTGGAAGAGGGTGTTTGCTATGGCCAGTGTGTTTTCTTGGCAAAAGTCTGTTAGCTTTTGCTCTGCTTCATTTTGTACTCCAAGGCCAAATTTGCCCATTACTCCAGGTATCTCTTGACTTCCTACCTTTGCATTCCAATCCCCTATGATGAAAACAACATCTTTTTTTGTGTGTTATTTCTATAAAGTCTTATAGGTCTTCATAAAATCATTCAACTTTAGCTTTTTCAGCATTAGTGGTTGGGGCATAGACTTGGATTACTGTGATGTTGAATGGTTTGCCTTGAAAATGAACTGAGATAATTCTGCCATTTTTGAGATTACATCCAAGTACTGCATTTTGGACTGTTTTGTTGACTGTGAGGGCTACTCCATTTCTTCTAAGGGATTCTTGCCCACAGTAGTAAATATAATGATCATCTGAATTAAAGTCACCCAATCCCATCCATTTTACTTCACTGATTCCTAAAATGTTGATGTTCATCCTTGTCATTTTCTGCATAACCACATCCAATTTACCTTGGTTCATGGACCTAACAGTCTGGGTTCCTATGCAATATTGTTCTTCATAGCATCAGACTTTATTTTTATCACCAGGCACATCCACAACTGAGCATGATTTCTGCTTTGTCCAGTCCTCTTCCTTCTTTCTGAAGCTATTTCTCTGCTTTTCCCCGGTAGCATATTGGACACCTACTGACCTGGGGGGCTCATCTTCCAATATCTTTTCTTTTTGCCTTTTCATACAGGGTTCTTGAGGCAAGAAAACTGAAGTGTTTTGTCATTCCCTTCTCCAGTGGAACACATTTTGTCAGATTTCCCACAATTACCTGTCAGTCTTGGGTGGTCCTACTTTCTTTGAGTTACAGAAGGCTGTGATCCATGTGATCATTTTGATTAGGTTTCTGTGATTGTGGTTTTCATTCTGGAGGCAGTGAGATTATAGTTCTTACTTCTGACCGCCCTGTGATGGATGAGGATAAGAGGCTTCAGTTCAGTTCAGTCACTCAGTTGTGTCCAACTCTCCAACCTCATGAACTACAGCACCCCAGGTCTCCCTGTCCATCACCAACCCCTGGAGTTTACCCAAACTCCTATCCATTGAGTTGGTGATGCCATCCAACCATCTCATCCTCTGTCGTCCCCTTCTCCTGCCCTTAATCTTTCCCAGCATGAAGGTCTTTTCAAATGAGTCAGAACTTCGCATCAGGTGGCCAAAGCTTTGGAGTTTCAGCTTCACCATCAGTCCTTCCAGTGAACACCCAGGACTGATCTCCTTTAGGATGGACTGGTTGGTTCTCCTTGCAGTCCAAGGGATTCTCAAGAGTCTTCTCCAATGCCACAGTTTAAAAGCATCAATTCTTCAGCGCTCAGCTTTCTTTAGAGTCCAACTCTCACATTCATACATGACTACTGGAAAAACCATAGCCTTGACTAGATGGTGGTCATTGGAAGGACTTAGGTTGAAGTTGAAACTCCAATACTTTGGCCACCTGATGCGAAGAACTGACTCTTTTGAAAAGACCCTGATGCTGGGAAAGATTGAGGACAGGAGGAGAAGGGGACAACAGAGGATAAGATGGTTGGATGGCACCACCAACTCAATGAACATGGATTTGGGTGGACTCAGGGAGTTGGTGATAGACAGCGAGGCCTGGCGTGCTGCAGTTCATGGGGTCGCAAAGAGTCGGACACAACTGAGTGACTGAACTGAACTGAACTGAACTGACTAGACAGATCTTTGTTGACAAAGTAATGTCTCTGTTTTTTAATATCCTGACTAGGTTGGTCATAACTTTCTTTCCAAGGAGTAAGCATCTTTTAATTTCATGGCTACAGTCACCATCTGCAGTGATTTAAGAAGTCTCTCACTTTTTTCATTGTTTCCCTATCTATTTGCCATGAAGTGATGTGACCAGGAGCCATGATCTTAGTTTTCTGAATGTTGAGTTTTAAGCCAGGTTTTTCACTCTCCTGTTTCACTTTCATCAAGAGGCTGTTTAGTTCTTCTTCACTTTCTGCCGTAAGGGTGGTGTCATCTGCATATCAGGTTATTGATCTTTCTCTCGGCAATCTTGATTCCAGCTTGTGCTTCTTCCAGCCCAGCGTTTCTCATGATGTACTCTGCATATAAGTTAAATAACCAGGGTGACAATATATAGCCTTGGCATACTCCTTTTCCTATTTGGAATCAATCTGTTGTTCCATGTCCAGTTCTAACTCTTGCTTCCTGAACTGCATACAGGTTTCTCACAGGTCAGGTGGTCTGGTATCCCCTTCTCGTTAAGAATTTTCCACATTTTGTTGTGATCCACACAGTCAAAGGCTTTGGCATAGTCAATAAAGCAGAAATAGATGTTCTTCTGGAACTCTCTTGCTTTTTTGGTGATCCAGCAGAAGTTAGCAATTTGATCTCTGGCTCCTCTTCTAAAACCAGTTGGAACATCTATAAATTCATGGTTCATGTATTGCTGAGGCCTGGCTTGGAGAATTTTGAGCATTACTTTGCTAGTGTGTTAGATGAGTGCAATTGTGCAGTAGTTTGAGCATTCTTTGGCATTGCCTTTCTTAGGGATTGGAATGAAAACTGACCTTTTGCAGTCCTATGACCACTGCTGGGTTTTCCAAATTTTCTGACATACTGAGTCCAGCACTTTCACAGCATTATCTTTTAGGATTTGAATATCTTAACTGGAATTCCATCACCCTCACTAGCTTTGTTTGTAGTGGTGCTTCCTAAGGCACACTCGACTTGACATTTCAGGACTGGTAGCCATTGATACATTGAGGTTAAGTCTCCTATCGTACTGTTTTATTTTTATTTATTCCCTTTGTTCTTTGTTCATTTGTTTCTCCCCTCTTGGCTCTAACTTTTTAAAGTTAATCAAGTGTATTATTATTTTTGTTACAGTTATTATTTTAATGCCTTTACATTCTTACTATAGTTTTTTTCTCAGAAATCTGCTACAAATTTTTTCTAAAGTTGAAGATGGAGCTAAATGAAAGCATGCTAAGTTTTCCTTTACTATTTCCTTAATCATTTTAGTCTCCATTCAGACACTAAATTTATTCCTTTTCTATTGTTTAATTGAGATATAATTGAAACATAGTGTGTGCATGAGTGTTCAGTTTTATATGATACTTTGTGATTCCATGGATGATAGCCCACCAGGTTCTGCTATATATGGAATCTTCCAGACAAGAATACGGAAGTGAGTTGCCGTTTCCTAGTCCAAGGATCTTCCCAACTGAGGGATTGAACCTGCGTCTCCTGCATTAGCAGGCAGATTCTTTACCACTGTGCCCTTAATTTGGGAAGCCCTTAATTGAACTGTATCATTATAGTAAGTTTAGTTTTATAATATGATGGTTTGATATATGTAACTATTGAGAAATGATTACCAAAATAAGTTTAGTTAATACCTATCACCATACACAGTTAAATTTTTTTTCCTTGCGATGAGAAACTTGAAGATCTACTCTCTTAGAGACTTTCAAATATATAATATAGTATCGCTAACTATAGTCACCATTCTCTACATTACATTCCTCAGGACTTATTTATCATAACTATTAGTTTGTGTCTTTTAACCAAATATTTCTGTTAATAGTTTTTCCTTTCTATTAGCTTCTTACTTCATCATATTATACTTTTAGTAGTTTCCATAGAAATTATACCTTAAATAAATACTTTTACATTTTTTGATATTACAAGGTTTTTACAATATTTTACCTGCATTTCCTCTCTGTATATACCCATGTATGTATATATGTGGGTGTGTGTTCATATATTTATAATATGTGTGTATATGTATTTATATGCATAAATGTGTATATATATATATGTTATGTATATGCATGTGCATGTTTATATGCATCTTTTAAAATATTAACATGTAGACTTACCCACATATTTATCCTTTATGGCACTTTTCATTTCTTCTTATGTTGACTTATTTCCTTCTAGGATAATTTTTCTTTTCAATAACTAACTCCCTTTTCTATTTATTATTACCTAGATATTATGGCAATGAATTTTTTTTCCTGAAAATGTGTTATCTTAACTTTTGAAGGATAACTTTGGATAGTATAGTGTAAGTTAGCAATTTAATTTTTCTTTTTACACTAGAAAGATGCCTTTGTGTGATCTTCAGTTTGTGTTTCTTTGAGAGGTCCTTTGTAGATATAAACAATTTTTCTCCATCCTCTTATAAGACTTTGTCTTTGATTTCTAGTAGCTTTACTATGATATGCCTAGGTCTGCCTTTTTTTTTTTTTTTTTTTTCCGGTATTTTTCCTTTTGGAATGCATAGAACCTCTTGAATTTGAGGCTTGATGTCTTTTGTCAGTTTGGGAGAACTCTTGGTTAATATTTCTTCAAATATTACTTTTGTTTCATTTTCTCTCATATTCTGGGACATCAATGACATGTATTTAGATTTTTTTACCATACCCATATGAGTCTTACATTATTTTTGTACTTTCTATCTTGTTTCAGTGGTTTGATATGTATATTTTCTACTAATAAATCTTCCATTTCCCTATTTCTTTCTTCTTTTGGGACTAGTGTGCTATTAAAATCCATCTGTGAAATTTCTAATTTCAGCTATAAATTTCTTTATTTCTGGATTACCACTTGCATCTTTATCTATATTCTAGTTACCTGGTAAATTTTTCTGTATTCTCAAAAATATTAAAGTTGATCCTTGAACAATGCGGGGATTAATCTGTGTCTAACTTATATGTGGTCCTCTGTATCTGTGGTTCCTCTAAATCTGCAGGTTCAGCCAGTCACAGACCATGTATTATTAGTGTTTGCTATTAAAAGTATCCACATATCAGTGGACCCATGCAGTTCAAACACACATGGTTCAAGCATCAGATGTAGTTATAATTTTTTACAATTCCTGCTGATACTTGAACTATTGCGATAATGTGTGGGTCAAGTTCCTTTCTTTTTTCTTTCATTCTCATTTATTTCTTTCTATTTCTTGACATGATTCATAAATTTGGTTGATGCAGGATATTGCTTTTGAAAAATGTATGTGCTTTTATCAACATTTTTTTCCCCTGGTGGGTTTAATTTTCTTCTGGCAATCAGATAGTTTTTGGGGATATCATATTCATCCAGTCAAGGCTGAACTGCAGGTATACATGTTCAGGTCTATATTTAGCTTTCCTTTACCCTAAGGGAGAAGGAAATGGCAACCCACTCTAGTACTCTTGCCTGGAAAATCTCATGGACAGAGGAGCCTGGTAGGCTACCGTCATGGGGTGGCAACGAGTCGGACATGACTGAGCGACTTAACTTACTTACTTACTTACTTAATTACTTACTTACTCACTCTAAGGGAATAACTCTTCTGGTATCTCAAACAGTGTGGAGTCTTTAGCAAGGTTTTCTAAGTTAGTGGAGTCTGAACTTCAATCTCTTCTTCTGCAGCACTGTGAAACTCTGTTGAAATTGCCACTTGCCATTTTAACTTTTTTGATGGTGGTTTCTACTTAATTGATTAACATCTTACCCTGTATATGAGCAGCTTAGAATTTTGCAAATGGCTTCAAGTGAAATGCATGCAAAATTTTCATCTCACTTTTCTATGGATTCTTTAATTCCCAACTGCCTTGGCAGGCCCGAAAGTCAACTTTCATTTTGCCAAGCTCAGATTCACTAGATTCAGCAAATGCTCTCTGTTGGATCTTGAATTCACTTACATTTTGGTCTGATAATTCCATAATATTTTGTTAATTTACCCATAGCTTTAAGAGAATTTAAAGTTGTTTTATGAAGTAGGATCTGTCCAGGTGGCATACTACCATACCCATACTTCTTTTTTGAGACTTGTCTCCCCAGATCCATTGAAGGGAAATGAAAAAAAAATCATCATTTGAGTTTCTACAGTGTAAAAAGGCATGGACTTCAGAACTAGACAGATGTGGGTTTCACTCATTCTGTGTCGGCTAGATAAGCCCTATCATCTTAAGAAAATATATAAGGACTTCTCTGGTGATCCAGTCATTGAGACTTAGCCTTCCATTGCAAGGGGTGTGGATTTAATCCCTGATCGGGGAGCTAAGATACCACATGCCTCGTGGTCAGAAAACTACAAATGTAGAACAGAAGCAGTATTGTAACAAGCTCAATAAAAACATTAAAAATGGTCCACATTATAAAGAAAAAAGACTTTAAAAAAAAATACATGAAATAGTCTGAGTCCATTTTGGGTTTCATATCGGACAAGCTGATAAGGAAGCACTGGTGCCACCTCCGTTAGCACTAGCATGGAGTGCAAACTACACAAGCTCTTACTTGTGAAACTGGCCCTTATTCCAACCCATCATAAAACTCAAACCTTTCCTGCTCTCTCAGCCCATTTTCAAACCAGTTTGGCAGACTATTCTACCTTCACTGTAAATCCTCATTTTCTGGGTAATAAACCTTTTTATATGCTCTTCATGCATCTGAACCAAATTTGGAGTGGGAGAGTCCATTTTTTCTCTGAAGGGTGACCAAAGAGGAAGTAACTTGATCTTTTAGTTTTCTGTGTTTGCTTTCCTAATCTGTAAAATGAATAATAATATGTACCTGGAATATTTTTCTAAGGATTAGAAATAACATGTGATATTAGAGCATCTAACCATTTCTCTGGAATTTAGCAGGTGTTCAACAAATTCTGTATATAAAATAATAATCATTTTAAGCCAACCAGACCACAGACTATCTTCCAGTCCGTATCCTGACCTTTTATTACTTTATTTTTCTTCATAGTTCTTATGACTACCTGATATTGCATTATACATTTATTCACACATTTAGCTATTTATTTATTTACTTGTATGCTGTTGATTCTCTTACTAAAATGTAAGCCACACAAAGCCAGGGACGATGTATGTCTTATTTATCTGTGTATTCCTAGCACTGGAGAAGATTCTTGAGAGTCCCTTGGACTGCAAGGAGATTCAACCAGTCCATCCGAAAGGAGATCAGTCCGGGATGTTCCTTGGAAGGACTGATGCTGACGCTGAAACTCCAATACTTTGGACACCTCATGCGAAGAGCTGACTCATTGGAAAAGACCCTGATGCTGGGAGGAATTGGGGGCAGGAGGAAAAGGGGACGACAGAGGATGAGATGGTTGGATGGCATCACCGACTCGATGGGCATGAGTTTGAGTAAACTCCGGGAGTTGGTGATGGACAGGGAGGCCTGTAGTGCCGTGATTCATGGGGTTGCAACGAGTTGGACATGACTGAGTGACTGAACTGAACTGAACTGAGCACATAAAATAATTTTGAGCACTTAGGCAGAGTTCAATGAGTGTTTCCTGGAAACAGATATATATAGAATCGAGTGCCTCCTTTTTCAATCTTGACCTGATTTAACTATGTTACTGTGTTCCAAACTCCTCATCCATGACTCTGGACCCTACTGAATTGTCTCTGTTGTAGAAACAAGAAAGTAGAGGATTAGACATAGGAATTAATCTTCCCAGACTCAAATAACAAGTCAGTGGCATAAACCAGGAAAGGAAGACAGGTCTCCTCTCTTTCAGTCCAGTCCTCTTCTCAGTATACCTCCTTTCGTCTCCCACCCCAAAGTAGGCATTTTTCCACAGAGCTTTTTCTGTTTGTTTCCAAAATCCACTGAATGATGTTCAATAAAGCAAACACTACTTTTTAGTACAAGTCAACCTTTTCCTAATTGATTTTTCTCATTTTTCAACAGACTTGTAATTGTCAATTTACTTGCTGAGTTGAAGGTGGCACCTGGGTTTGTCATTCTAACCCTTGGAGTAATCTAACTCTACCTTGTAAGACAGGTTTCTATGCTTGTATTATTCTCTGTTGGCATTGTCTTTTCAATCAATCAGTCATGAAAAATTCATGCCCAAGGTAAAGCCCTAGTGAAACACTCTCAGAAAAATGTGATTATCTTTAAACAAAGGGGAGATCTTGGTGTTCTCTGAAATTCATTGGAGAGAACAGCCTTTAATAAGGAAGCATTTTATCTGCTATTTGCAATCCATAAGATAATCTGCTTTTTCCATTTAAAATTGATCTCTTAAAACTCTCAGGTTTCCAAAATTGCTAGAAGATGAAGCCCCATGAATGTGGATTCTAATAATTTGAAGTTTGTAAAAGCTTAATGTAAGCCTTTTATGAATGATGAAAAACGTTTCAGCTACGCATATAGCAGGGTGATGGTGTAAATACAACTGGATAATGTTGCATCAACTTTTCAAAACATTTTTATTTCAGGTTTTAATTAGAAAAATAGTTTGATTTATTGAATTGCCCTCTAATTATGGAGAGTGACTGATCCCTTCTTCAGATAGAATGAAACAACAGTGGCTTCAGGCTGAGCCCTTACATTGGTTCTAGAACTGGCCTCAACAATAAAATGGTATATGGGCCTGGGAATAGTCCTCATACTGACTGTAGACTAAACCCTCATCTCAGTCCCATCACTGACTCATAATCAGTTACTAGTTATCATTGGCCTCAGGGAACTGCATGAGAGAATTTGCTTGACTTAGTATAGCTCTTCCTTCTGCTGGCAAACAACCTCAAGCACCTGGTCTGATAGCTGTTAGTGGCTTCATCACTCCTCTGGAAAGTATTAACATAAAGCTATGCTGTAGAATAGTTATCGCGTGATTCCCAGGTGCTTTTGAGAGAAGAAAAGGCCCTTTCTAAACAAGTACTACTCTCTCTGTCTTAGAATTATTACTCTACAGTTTGCTATATATCAAGAGCTTTTTATAAACAATCTTTCTCTCAAGAGACAAATTGCCTTTTATTTTGCAACATGATTCTACATGGGAGGAGAGAAGTTTGCTATTCCTTTAGCCTAGATTATCCAGAACTAAGAAGAGGGATACAGTATTTTTTATTACATAGCACTCTAGGTTTTTAGTTGAATTAACCTGATTTTGGGTCCTGATTCTACATCCTGTCAGCACTGTGCTCTTGGGCAAGTTACTTAATATCCGTGAGAAATTCAGTTTGCTTATCTGTAAAATAGGGATATTAAGATTGCACTCACAATTTTTGTTAGAATTATTAAATGAGATTTTATACCTGATATATAATATTTGATAAAAATAGAACCACAAAAACCTATAACTTGGAGCTGAAACAACCCTCAGAAGAGTATTTAGCCATCTTGCTGAAGACTGAAACTTCAGACAGGTAAAGTATAATTATGATTTTTATAGATAGGTTAACTGAAGTAAGGTAAAACACACTGAAGTTTAAAAGCATAGTGTTAGAGGCAAGATTTGAATTCAAGTTTTTGCCTCCTAGGACTATCAGTCAGTTTAGTCGCTCAGCCGTGTCCAGCTCTTTGCAACCGCATGGACTGCAGCATTGCCAGGTCTCCCTGCCCATCACCAATTCCCAGAGTTTACTCAAATTCATGTCCATTGAGTCGGCAGTGCCATCCAACCATCTCATCCTCTGTCATCCCATTCTCCTCCCATGTTCAACCTTTCCCAGCATCAGGATCTTTTCAAATGAGTCAGCTCTTCACATTAGGTGACCAAAGTATTGGAGTTTCAGCTTCAACATCAGTCCTCCCAATAAACACCCAGGACTGATCTCCTTTAGGATGGACTGGTTAGATCTTCTTGAGCCAAGGGACTCTCAAGAGTCTTCTCCAACACCACAGTTCAAAAGCATCAATTTCTTCAAGCCTCAGCTTTCTTTATAGTCCAACTCTCATGTCCATACATAACTACTGGGAAAACCATAGCCTTGACTAGAGGGAACTTTGTTGGCAAAGTAATGTCTCTGCTTTTAAATATGCTGTCAAGGCTGGTCATAACTTTTCTTCCAAGGAGTAAGCGTCTTTTAATTTCATGGCTGCAGTCACCATCTGCAGTGATTTTGGAGTCCCCCAAAATAAAGTCAGCCACTGTCTCCCCATCTATTTGCCATGAAGTAATGGGACCAGATGCCATGATCTTTGTTTTGTGAATGTTGAGCTTTAAGCCAACTTTTTCACTCTCCTCTTTCACTTTCATCAAGAGGCTCTTTAGTTCTTCACTTTCTGCCATAAGGTTGGTGTCATAGCGTATCTGAGGTTATTGATCTTTCTCCCGGCAATCTTGATTTCAGCTTGTGCTTCATCCAGTCCAGTGTTTCTCATGATATACTCTGCATAGAAGTTAAATAAATAAATGCAAAATTCTCAAGGGCAAGAACTGATTTTTCCTCACTAAAACTGAAAAATAAAAATCTAGAGAAAAATTAATCAATAATACATATTAGTATGCTTAAGTTTAAATGTATTTTTGCATTTGTAAATAAGTAGACAATATCTAAAGAAGAATAGACTTATATCAAAATGATTAGAAAGATAGGGAAGAAAAAATCAGTTTAATACAAATAGTGTGACTGCAAACTACAATGTGAAGTAAATTATTTTCTTTTTACATTTTTATCCCTTTTATTTTCTTTACCTTCTTTTTAAGATATTTTCAAGATTTATTGACATATAATTGACATATAATAGCATAGTGCAAGTTAAAGGCACATAAGGCATTAATTCAATACACTTATGTATTGAGTGAGTGAATGAGTGAGTTAAGTCGTTTAGTCGTGTCTGACTCTTTGCGACCCCATGGACTGTAGACTACCAAGCTCCTCAGTCCATGGAATTCTCCAGGCAATAATATTGGTGTGGGTTGCCATTTCCTTCTCCACACTTATGTATTGCAAAATGATAATCACTATGGTGTTATCTAACACCTCCATTGGTCTTCCCCAGAAATGCAATGGTGAAGAGTCCCCTTGCCAATATGGGAGGTGCAGGAGATGAGGGGTCAGTCCCTGGGCTGGTAAGATCCTCTGTACTAAAAAATAGCAACCAATTACAGTATTCTTTCCTGGAAAATTTCATGAACAGAGGAGTCTGGTGAAGTACAGTCCAAGAGGTTGCAAAGAGTCGGACATGACTAAGCATAAATGCAAGGAAATAATACCTCCATGGCGTTACATAATTCTTTTATTATGGTGGGTACATTTAAGATTTGCCCTCTTAGCAACTCTCAAATATATAAAACATTGTGATTAACTCTAATTACCCTGCTGTTCACTAGATCTGTAGAACTTATTTATAAGTGGAGTTTATATGCTTTGTCCATCTCCCCCGGCTCCCCAACCCCACCCCCCACCCCCCACACACACCTTCTATCCCCAGGCTCTGGTAACCACATTTCTGGTCTTTGGCTTTTATGAGTTCAGCTTTTTCTATTTCACACATATGTGATTTCCTTCCCTTCTTTTTAATATTTCTTTTCTTTCTTTTGTTCTCTCTCTCTCTTCTTTTGCATAGTTTTGATTATTGAAGCAACACATAGTATATCATTTGGGTGTTGCTAAATGTTGGAGAAGGCTCTTGAGAGTCCCTTGGACAGGAAGGAGATCCAACCAGTCTATCCTAAAGGAAATCAGTCCTGAATATTCATCGGAAGGACTGATGCTGAAGCTGAAACTCCAATACTTTGGCCACCTCATTCGAAGAGTTGACTCATTGGAAAAGACCCTGATGCTGGGAAAGATTGAAGGCGGGAGGATAAGGGGACGACAGAGGATGAGGTGCTTGGATGGCATCACCAACTCAATGGACATGAGTTTGAGTAAGCTCCAGAAGCTGGTGATGGACAAGGAGGCCTGGTGTGCTGCAATTCATGGGGTCGCAAAGAGTCAGACAGGACTGAGCAACTGAACTGAAATTACAGAGCACCCCAGAGCTTACTGGCTTAAAAGAAAAAGCATTTATCAATGTTCATGAATCAGCTGGGAAGTTCTTCTCTATTGGTAGTCAGTTCTGAATCATGTAGATTTTGACTAGGTTCTCTCTGAGTTGGACTGCACTTTGCTGTGCCCGTGGACAGAGGCATCTGGAGGGCTGCAGTCTATGGGGTGGCAAAGAGTTAGATCCAACTGAGCAATCAAGTACTCACACATGTCGTGTCACAATTCTTTGTAATCCTATGTACTATAGTCTGCCAGGCTCCTCTGTCCATGGAATTCTCCAAGCAAGAATATTGGAGTGGGTTGCCATGCCCTCCTCCAGGGGATCTTCCCAGTCAAGTCCATGTTTCCCACATTACAGGTGGATTCTTTACCATCTGGGCCACTTAGGTTCTCTCATATGTTTGCAACTCAGCTGGCCTTGTAGGCTGGCCTATGATGGTTTCAGCTGGAGCAACTAGGCTGTCTTCAGTGTTGTCTTTTTGTCCTGTCAATCTATTCTAGATGTGATCAAATGTTAGTGGTAGGATTTCAAGAAAGAACATGGAACATATTCTCATGGCTTTTTGAGGTCTTGGCCCAGAAATGGTATACTGTTACTTCCATCAGTTTCTACTGACCAAAGCCACATTGGGTCACCCCAGATTCAAGAGGCTCACCTTTTAATGAGTGGAGCAGTACAATCATAGTTCAGCATACACAGAGAGGAAAAAATTGTGAAAAATGTTGTAATCGTTCTACCACACATGATTGGTATGCACTGTAAGACAGTAGACAAGCTCTAAGTGTCTCATAAAGGAAAAGTTGTGATATTAAACCAGGTAACCCAGGAATCAAAAATATTTCCAATAGTATAATAAAATGATATTACAAGCAAATCGATTACAAACCTAATAAGAACCAGAAGTGGTTAGCACTATGGTACCACCCCAGGTGGGGTTGGGGAGGGGGGGAAGGGTGATGGGTTGACCTTAAGAGAGGAAGAGAGGTGATGAATAAAAAAATAAAGGAGGGATTTTTGGTTTTGCCCAAGCATGGAAATCTATGCATTCCTGTTTAAGAATTTCAGAGGCACTGAAGAAAGTCTGTGACTTCTTCCCTGTAACTTATGAGTAGCCCATTTAATAAATAAAACAATGTGTATACACACCTGTTGTCCCACCTGTCCTATTAACTCTGTAGCACCTCTAGACAAGCGAAATGTGGAGTGGGTAAAAATAGAGATTTACTCTCCTATTGATTATAGTTTGGCCTACTGGAGCCATCCAGATAACATATTCATTCTCTTTGACTTTTTCATCATCTTGGAGAATAGGCAGTCAGTTTGGGGTGTTCTTTCCAAAACATAGATCTGAACCTTTCACACCTACACTTAAAACTCTTCAGTAGCCCCTTCATGTTGCTTTTAGCAAAAGCTAAAACTCCTTAGCACAGCCCATGTTCCTGTTGATGCCATAGTATTGTCTTTTATTCAGAATTCTTTGTTCTGTGCTGTGCTGTGCTTAGTCGCTCAGTCATGTCCGGCTCTTTGCAGCCCCATGGGTGTACCCCACCAGGCACCTCTGTCCATGGGGCTTCTCTAGGCAAAAATACTGGAGTGGATTGCCTTGCCTTCCTCCAGGAGGTCCTCCCAACCCAGGGATCAAATCCAGGTCTCCCACATTGAAGGTGGACTCCTCACTGTGTGAGGCACCAAGGAAGCCCAAGAATGCTGGAGTGGGAATCCATTCTCTCTCCAGGGGATCTTCCCAACCCAGGAACCGAACAGAGTTCTCCTGCATTGCAGGCAGATTCTTTACCAGCTGAGCTGCTGGGGAACCCATGAAAGTGAAAGTGTTAGTTGCTCAATTCTTTGTTCTAGCCACAGGAAAGAGCTTGTAATGGCAAAACCCACTCAACCTTTGCTCTTGTTTTTCCTTCCAGCTGAAATGGCCTTCACACTTCCTTCTTCCCTGGTCAGTTCTTATTCATCAGTGAAGGTATAACTTTCTTCCCCTTGACTGGCTACAGATGCTACCTCAGCATTTTATTCATGTGTGTGTGTGTGTGTGTGTGTGTGTGTGTGTGTGTGTGTGAGAGAGAGAGAGAGACAGAGACAGAGACAGAGAGTGTGTATGTCTGTGTTTTACATTATTTCCCCTGCTAGGTAGTCCTTAAGGATGAAGGATGTTATTCATTTCTACAATATGAGCACATAGAAGATTAAGAGTCCTGTAATTGTATATTAAATGAATTTATTAAATGAATATTTCTTGAATGAATGAATGAAATTTAGAATAAAGCTTTTTGTAGGAAATAATGTCAGATTGAGGGAAAGAGAGGCATTTTATTTTTGTCTGTATGTTGGTGAATATTTATTCTGAGTTATAGAGAGAATAAAGAGCCTCCCTGGAAGGTCTTATCTTTCTTCTGTCTTGTTGCTAATGCCCTCGTTTGATATGCTAAACTTCCCTTGATGAGAATGCTTTGCTTCATTTCCCTTCTACCTCTTTTGGCTGCTTTGTCACAAGCCTTCAGTGAAAGAGGAGAATCTTCTAATGTGCAACCTGTAAGCCATTTCTTTATTATTTCTATCAGACTGCAGTATCTGTGTGAAGATTTTGACAATTTCTAGTTCATAAGACACAGGTGCAGCGGATTAACAAACTTTGTTGGTTCCTTGTTGCTTCCCAACAGCAGCCTATAATAGATAAGGATTCATTTTTCACACAATGTTTATCTATATGCCAGACTTTATGGTTTTGATATATCAGGTCCAGGATTTCCTAGTGTTTGAATGGCAACCTGCCCTTTACACACACAAGTGCACACACACACACACACACACACACACACACACACACACGTATATAGCTTCTTGATGAAGGGGAAATAGGAGAGTGAAAAAGCTGGCTTAAAACTCAACATTCAATAAACTAAGAACATGACATCCAGTCCTGTCACTTTATGCCCAATAGATGGGGAAAATATGGAAACAGTGTCAGATTTCATTTTCTTGGGCTTCAAAATCAATGCATGGGCAGTGACTGCAGCCACGAAATTAAAAGATGCTTGTTCCCTGAAAGAATGGTTATGTCAAACCTAGATAGTGTTTTAAAAAGCAAAGACATCACTTTGGTGGTAAAGGTCCAGATAGTCGTGTATGGATGTGAGAATTGGACCATAAAGAAGACTGAGTGCCAAAAAATTGAACCTTTTGAACTGTGGTGTTGAAGAAGAATCTTGAGAGTCCCTTGGACAGTAAGGAGATCCAACCAGTCAATCCTAAAGAAAATCAACCCTGAATATTCATTGGAAGGACTAATGCTGAAGCTGAAGCTCTAATACTTGCCCACCTGATACAAAAAGCCAACTCACTGGAAAAGACCCTGATGGTAGGAACAATTGAGGGCAAGAGGAGAAGGGAGTGGTGACAGAGGATGAGATGGTTGGATGGCCTCACTGACTCAATGGTCATGAGTTTGGGCAACTCAAGGAGATAATAATGGACATAGAAGCCTGGAATGTGCTACAGTTTATGGGGTCACAAAGATCAGACATGACAGCAAGTGAACAACAACAACTGCATATATAATGCATATGTGTATGCTGCTGCTGCTGCTAAGTCGCTTCAGTTGTGTCCAACTCTGTGCGACCCTGTAGATGGCAGTCCACCAGGCTCCTCTGTCCCTGGGTTTCTCCAGGCAAGAATACTGGAGTGGGTTGCCATGTCCTTCTCCAATGCATGCATGCATGCTAAGTCACTTCAGTCGCATCCAACTCTGTCCGATCCCATAGACAGTAGCCCACCAGGCTCCTCTGTCCACAGGATTCTCTAGGCAAGGATACTGGAGTGGGTTGCCATTTCCTTCTTGAGCATATGTGTATAGTCTTCTCTTATTTCCTGACCACATAGACTTGCAGTTATAGTGAATCCTATCAAAAACTCTACCAGACAGTTATGATTTTCTTTTTTGCAGATAAGTAAAGCAAGGTTCAGAAAGATACTAAAACATGACCAGAGTTGCACAGAGAGAGATAGGCTTGGAATGCCAAGTTTTTTCTATAATGCAGGGACTCAGATTTGGCTCAGATTAGGTAATATAAAAACAAGAAATAAGGCCCTGAAGGAAAGTAGCTGATTAGTTGGAAAAATGGAGATCGAGATTTTATCCCCAACTCAGCCCCACGTTACCTATATACCCTTTGATGCATCATAACACCAAGGCAAATTTACCCTAAACTCTTGTGCGGTCCTGCCCAAGTCACACTCACCTGGCGACATCGTGACACGTGATCAAACATGTAACTAGACATAAGCCAAACCAGCTTTCCCTCATTGTGTTATAGACTTCTCTGACTGCCAAGTGGTTGTCTCAAAAGAAGTTACTGAACTCACTCATAGGAAAACTACTTATAACTTAAGGAGTCAAATTCATTTTTTATTTAACTATAATCATTAGTAGAATAAAATGAGGATGAATGACTTGCAAATTATTAAAGAAAGAAAGAAAAGCATAAGGCAGATTTTAAGCAATTGTGAAATCAATAGATTTTATTGTAAAAAAAAAAGCATAAGTATTATACATTGTGAAAGAAAATAACTAATAAAAGATTTTTAAAAATCACTGAATGTGATGCTATATGAAAGGGTAAAAGAAAACATTGACTAGAGATTTGCACAATGTAAACTGAGATACATCATAAAACCACAGTTGTCAGAACAATGGCTGCCTGTCACTAAAATAAACACACAAATCAGTGAGGTAGAAATAGAAGTCCAGAAATAAACCCAAGCATTTAAAATTTTGTTTTATGGAAAAAGTGACATCTGAAATTAGAAAGGAAAGAGATGACTCAATAAGATGTTGGAAAAAATAAGATATGCTGCTTCTTAATATTTTACACTGAAATGCCTAATGAAGTGAAAGTATTTAAACTTTTGAAATTTAAATTAGGAAAATTTTAAATACATGTTAGATAATATAAAAACACTCAAGGATCTACCAGTAAGATTGAAGCACATGTTAACATTTGGTCATTCTTTAGATTCTGCTTTCTTTTGCTGATTTTAATAAATGAAACATTATGGATACAGCTTTCCCTCTTACTTTACTTTCTCCCAAAAGTAGCCACAGCCCTGAAATTAATGGGTATAATTCCCATTTATGATTTTGTACTCCTATTGTACATGTATTATATTAAACTATACTATATGTTTGCCTTCTATAATGCTTATCTTTTTCACTAAACATAGTTCTGTGTTTCTATCCATGTTCATATATGTAGCTCTAGTTCATTCATTGTCAATGATAAGTATTATTTCATTGTAGTAATTGATGAACCATAATTGGTTGTTGCCATTGTTCAGTTGCTAAATCATGTCCAGCTGTTTGTGAGCCCATGGATAGTAGCACACCAGACTTTCCTGTCTTTCACTATCTCCCTGAGGTTGCTGAAACTCATGTCCATTGAGTCGGTGGTGCCATCCAACTATCTCATCCTCTATCACCCCTTCTTCTCTTGCCCTCAATCTTTCCCAGTATCAGGGTCTTTTCCAGTAAGTCAGTTCTTCACATCAGGGGGCCAAAGTGTTGGAGCTTCAGCTTTAGCATCAGTCCTTCCAGTGAATATTAAGGGTTGATTTACTTTAGGATTGACTGGTTTGATCTCCTTGCAATCCAAGGGACGCTCAAGAGTCTTCTCTAGCACCACAGTTCAGAAGAATCAGTTCTTTGTCACTCAGCCTTCATTATGGTCCAACTCTCACATGGCTACTTACATGACTACTCTTACATGACTACTGGAAAAACCATTGCTTTGACTATACGGACCTTTCTTGGCAAAATGATGTCTTTGTTTTTTTTTTTAATATGCTGTCTAGGTTTTTCATAGCTTTTCTTCCAAGGAGCAGGCATCTTTTAATTTCATGGCTGTAGTCAACATCCACAGTGATTTTGAGCCCAAGGAAATCTGCCACTGTTTCCACTGTTTCTCCATCTATTTGCCATGAATGATGGGATAGGATGTCATGATCTTAGTTTTTTGAATGTTGAGTCTTAAGCCAGCTTTTCACTCTTCTCTTTCACCCTCATCAAAAGACTCTAGTTTCTCTTCACCCTCTGCCATTAGGGTGGTACCATCTGCATATCTGAGGTTGTTGGTATTTCTCCCTGCAATCTTGATTTCAGCTTGTGAATCATAATTTATCCATACTCACTCTGAGTTATGGAGAAGGCAATGGCAACCCACTCCAGTACTCTTGCCTGGAAAATTCCATGGATGGAGGAGCCTGGTAGGCTGCGGTCCATGGGGTTGCAGAGTCGGACATGACTGAAGTGACTTAGCAGCAGCAGCAGCAACATTCTGAGTTAACTAGTTTTAGTTTTTAGTTTGTTTTACTATTAGAAATGAATAGTACTATTAATACAATGAACATTATTGTCTGTATCTCCTTGTGTAATGTACAGAAATTGTTTTAGGAAATCTCATAGAAGTGAAATTGCTGGATCATAGATTATAAACATCTTTATCTTTATTGTCAAGTTACCCTCTAAAGAGTCTATTATATTTTGCATGCTCAACAGTGGTATTAAAAAAGGTCAGTTTCTTACAAAATTTCCAACACTTGGTATTCTCAGATTTCCTTTATTTTTGCCAGTGTGAGGGTAAAAAATGTATTTTATTGTTTTGTTAACTTATTTTTTCTCAGTTACTAGTGGGGTGATCATGTTTTCATATATCTGTAGGCCATTTGTTTCATCTGGCTTACAGATGAATTGTTCATAGCAACATTGTTTACAATTGTCAAGGCATGGAAGCAACCATGTCTGATTATATCCTTCACCTATTTTCTACTGGATAGTTGGTCTTTTAAATTTTCACTTCTAAGGGATCTTTATAGGTTTGTGTATTAATTCTTTTCAATGATAAACATTACACACATGACTTCTTCAACCACTGACTTTTTTTTTCATTTATTTATGATATATTTTCATATAATAGTTTTTTGTGAAGCAGTCAAATATATGTATCCTTTCCTTCAGGTCTTATGCTTCTGGTGTTTTGTCTAAAATGTCCTGACACATCCTTAGTCCATAAAATAATATACTGTGTTTCACTTTATACGTTTTTTCCTTAATCCATTTGAAATTTAATTTTGTATTTGGTATGAGATAGAGATCCCACTTTATATTTTTTCCATATGGATAATCTCTTGACCCAATACATTGATTATTCAGCTTTTCAATCTCATCTACAGTGTCATCTGTGATATATACTGAATCTGTTCTTAAGTCCTCTGTTTGGATCCATGAAGTCTTATTTCTATTGATCTGTAGCAATGTTAAGTCACTTTGTTTTAATGCCCATAACTTTATAGTAAATCAAATCTTCTTATCTGATAAGGCTGTCCTTGCTATTTTTTACCATCTGAATTCCTATAGATTTTTTTTAAGTTTATACAAGTTTTAAAGGTTACAGTCTACTTATAGTTATTATAAAATATTGGCTATATCCTCTGTGTTGTATAAGACATTCTTATAGCCTATCTTATACCCAGTACTTTATACCTCCTTTCTCACTCTCCCACCCCCAAATTGTTCCTCCCCTGCTCCCCACTGGTAACCTCTAGTTTGTTCTCTGTATCAGAGATCCCCAACCCCAGGCCTTGAACTAGTATTGATCAGTGGCCTGTTAGGAACCCAGACTGCACAGCAGGAGGTGATTGGCAAGCAAGCGAATGAAGCTTCATCTGTTATTTATAGCCGCTCCCCCTTGTTTGCATTACTGCATTATTGCAATGTAATAATAATAGAAATAAAGTACACAATAAATGTAATGCACTTGAATCATCCTGAAACCATCTCCAAGTCCCACCCAACCTGGTCCATGGAAAACTTGTCTTCCACATATCTCGTCCCTGGTACTAAAAACTTTGGGGGCCACTGCTGTTTATCCATGGGTCTGATTCTTTTTTAGCACTCACTACTTTGCTGCTTTTTTTACATTCCACATATAAGTGATATTATATAGTATTTGTCTTTGTCTGAGTTATTTCACTTAGCATAATGCCTTCAGGTCTACCCATGTTACTGCAAAAGGCAAGATTTCACTCCTTATGGCTGAGTAGTATTCTGTTGTACATATGTTTATGTTCAGTTCAGTTCAGTTCAGTTGAGTCACTCAATTGTGTCCGACTCCTTGCGACCCCATGAATCACAGCACGCCAGGCCTCCCTGTCCATCACAAACTCCCGGAGTTTACTCAAACACATGTCCATCAAGTCAGTGATGCCATCCAGCCATCTCATCCTCTGTCGTCCCCTTCTCCTCCTGCCCCTAATCTCTCCCAGCCATCAGGGTCTTTTCCAATGAGTCAACTCTTCTCATGAGGTGTCCAAAGTATTGGAGTTTCAGCTTCAGCATCAGTCCTTCCAATGAGCACCCAGGACTGATCTGCTTTAGGATGGTGTGTATGTGTGTAAACATAAATATATAACGTCTTCTTTATCCATTCATCTGTTGATGAATAGCTAGGTTGCTTCCATACCTTGGCAATTGTAAATAATGATACTATGAACATTGGAGTGTATGGATCTTTATGAATTAGTGTTTTGGGTTTTTTTAAATATATTTTTTTCAAATATAGTTTTGTAGGAATTTGCCCTCTAATTTTTCAAGTTCTTTGGAAAATATCTTTTTATTATAATATTTGTTCTTGTCTTTTTAGTGTTTGTAGTTCCCAATATAAATAAATTGTACTTTTCTATATTTTTCTTGAGTATCAATACATCATTGTTTTATAGATTCTTTGTTGAAATTTGTATGTTCTTGAATCCTAACCTTCTTAGAATCTCTGTTTATCCTAAAGGTTTCCTTTAGCTTCTCTTTTATTTTATTAATATATATATATATATATATATATATATATTAGGTAATAATGTCTTCTATGAATGATGTTTTCTTTTTAATTCTCATTTTTTACTACTTTTTCTAATTTTATTGCACTAGAACTTTCAAGGTCATGTTGAATATAAGCAACAGTAGAAGCATCCTTTCTGTTTCCTGACTTTAAAAGGAGTATTTCTCATGTTTCACCATTTAGTAGGATTGCTGTAATTTAATAGATAACCCTGTGTAAGATAAAGGAAACTCTCTTTTATTTAGAGTTTGCAAAGATTTTTAAAAATTTTTTTGAATGAATGTTAAATTTTATTAGATATTTTTATTCTATTTGTTGATAATTTAATATTTCTCACTTAATCTATTAATATGATGTTACATTATTATATCTCTTTTTAATATGTAATCATTCTTCCATTCCTAGGGTTCATTTTACTTTGTAATGCTGTAATGTGTGTGTGTTAGTATAAATTTACTGCTGGGTTTGAATTGATGATATTTTATTTAGAATTTTTCATTGAGTGTTTATAACTGACATACCACGATAATTTTTCATTTTCCAGTTTTCCTTACCTATTTTTTGCTTCAAGTTTATAATAGCCTCATAAAATCAGTTGGGTAGCTTTCTATCTTTTTTTAAGTTTTACTTAACTTTAATATTTATGAAAATAAAATACATGTATGTAATTTAAAAGTGAAATTCTACAGAAAAAGCCAACAAGAAAATATTTGTTTACTTTTGCCACAGTTTTTGATTCCTGCTTGCTCAAGCAAGAATCAGCAAAATTCTGTAAATAACAAAGTAGTGAATAATTTAGGCTTTATGGGCCAAGAGGTCTCTGTCACAACTACTTAATGTCCTTGCTTATTCTATGTGCTATTATGTGGTAAAGGCAGCCAGACAATACCTCATGTGACACAGTGGTAAAGAATCTACCTATCAATGCAAGAGACACAAGAGACATGGGTTCAATCCCCAGGTCGGGAAGATTCCCTAGAGTAGAAAATGACAACCCACTCCAATATTCTTGCCTGGAAAATTCCAGAGATTCTGGTGGGCCACAGTCCATGGGGTAACAAAGGGTTGGACACAACTGAGCATACACACAGACACACACACTCTCTCTCTCTCTGTCTCTCTCTCATTCACAGTGAATAAACATGGATAGTTTCTTGGCTTTATTTTTTCAAAAACAATTTAATTACAATTTTTAAAATTAATTTTATTTGGAGGATAATTGCTTTACAATATTGTGGTGGTTTTTTCCATATATTCACATGAGTCAGCCATGGGCGTACATGTGATTCACCATCCTGACCCTTTCTCCCCATCCCATCCCTCAGGGTCATCCCAGTGCACTGGCTCTGAGCACCCTGTCTCATACATTGAACCTGGACTGGCAATCTGTTTCACATATGTTAATATATATATGTTTCAGTGCTATTCTCTCATCCCACCCTTGCCTTCTCCTACAGAGTCCAAAAGTCTGTTCTTTACATCTGTGTCTCTTTTGCTGTCTTACATACAGGTTCATCATTACAATCTCTAAATTCCATATACATGTGTTAATATACTGTATTGGTGTTTTTCTTTCTGACTTACTTCATTCTATATAATAGGCTCTAGTTTCATCCACCTCATTTGAACTGATTCAAATGCGTTCTTTTTAATAGCGGAGTAATATTCCATTATGTATATGCACCACAGCTTTCTTATCCATTCATCTGCCGATGGACGTCTAGGTTGCTTCTTTGTCCTGGCTGTTGTAAACAGTGCTGTGATGAACATTGGGGTACACGTGTCTCTTTCAATTCTGGTTTCCTCGGTGTGTATGCCCAGCAGTGGGATTGCTAGGTCATATGACAGTTCTATTTCCAGCTTTTTAAAGAATCTCCACATTGTTTGCCATAGTGGCTGTACTAGTTTGCTTTCCCACCAACAGTGTAAGAAGCTTCCTTTTTCTCCACACCCTCTCCAGAATTTATTGTTTGTAGACTTTTTGATAGCAGCCATCTGACCAGAGTGAGATGGTTTTGATTTGCATTTCTCTGATAATGAGTGGTGTTCAACATCTTTTCAGTTGTTGTTAGCCATCTGTATGTCTTCTTTGGAGAAATGTCTGTTTAGTTCTTTGGCCCATTTTTTGATTGGGTCACTTATTTTTCTGGAATCGAGCTGCAGGTGTTGCTTCTATATTTTTGAGATTAATTCTTTGTCAGTTGCTTCATTTGCTATTATTTTCTCCCATTCTGAAGGCTGTGTTTTCATCTTGCTTATAGTTTCCTTCGTTGTGAAAAAGCTTTTAAGTTTAATTAGGTCCCATTTGTTTATTTATTTTTGCTTTTATTTCCATTACTCTGGGAGGTGGGTCATAGAGAATCCTGCTTTGATTTACATCAGAGAGTGTTTTGCCTACGTTTTCCTCTAACGGTTTTATAGTTTCTGATCTTACATTTAGATCTTTGATCCATTTTGAGTTTATTTTTGTGTATGGTATTCGAAAGTGTTTCAGTTTCATTCTTTTACAAATGGTTGACCAGTTTTCCTAGCACCACTTGTTAAAGAGATTATCTTTTCTCCATTGTATATTCTTGCCTTCTTTGTCAAAGATAAGGTGTCCAGATGTGCATGGATTTTTCTCTGGGCTTTCTATTTTGTTTCACTGATCTATGTTTCTGTCTTTGTGCCAGTACCATACTGTCTTTGACTGGCTTGGTAGTGTAGCCTGAAGTCAGGCAGGTTGATTCCTCCAGTTCCATTCTTCTTTCTCAAGATTGCTTTGGCTATTCAAGGTTTTTTGTATTTCCATACAAATTCTGAAATTATTTGTTCTAGTTCTGTGAAAAATACCGTTGGTAGCTTGATAGGGATTGCATTGAATCTATAGATTGCTTTGGGTAGTATACTCATTTTCACTATATTGATGCTTCCAATCCATAAACATGGTATATTTCTCCATCTATTTGTGTCATCTTTGATTTCTTTCATCAGTGTTTTATAGTTTTCTGTTTATAGATCTTTTGTTTCTTTAGGTAGGTTTATTCCTAAGTATATTACTCTTTTCGTTGCAATGTTGAATGCAATTGTTTCCTTAATTTCTCTTTCTGTTTTCTCATTGTTAGTGTATAGGAATGCAAGGGATTTTTTTGTGTTAATTTTATATCCTGCAAGTTTACTATATTCATTGATTAGCTCTAGTAATTTTCTGGTGACTTCTTTGGGGTTTTCTATGTAGAGGATCGTGTCATCTGCAAACAGTGAGAGTTTTACTTCTTTTCCAATCTGGATTCCTTTTATTTCTTTTTCTTCTCTGATTGCTGTGGCTAAAATTTCCAAAACTATGTTGAATAGTAGTTGTGAGAGTGGCATCCTTTTCTTGTTCCTGACTTTAGGGGAAATGCTTTTAATTTTTTACCACTGAAGATAATGTTTGCTTTGGGTTTATCATATATGGTTTTTATTATGTTGAGGTATGTTCCTTCTATGCCTGCTTTCTGGAGGGTTTTTTTTTTTTTTTTAATCACAAATGGATGTTGGATTTTGTCAAAGGCTTTCTCTGCATCTATTGAGATAATCATATGGTTTTTATAATCTTTCAATTTTTTAACGTGGTGCATCATTGTTTCTTCTAATATTACTTCTGTATTTTTAAATAAAATGCCTATACAGCTATTCTCTAGTCATTTTAGTTTGCATTAGTATTTACCTACTTTGTATTATGAGATGATGTTTTCATCCTTTACCAGTTCTGCTACAAAATATAAGCAATTCTCCTCCCCCACATATTCATGTCATCTTTTGGTTAAAATAATATTCAATCTTTTATTATGAATAGGTAACTAAAACTTCCCTGGTGGCTCAGATGGTAAAGCGTCTGCCTACAGGGCAGGAGACCTGGGTTCAATCCCTGGGTCGGGAGGATCCTCTGGAGAAGGAAATGGCAATCCACTGCAGTACTCTTGCCTAGAAAACCATGTGGACAGAGGAGTGTGGTAGTCTATAGTACATGGGTTTGCAAAGAGTCAGACACGACTGAACTTTCACTTCCAACTATTAATTCAGATGAGTCTTGTGAGATATGATTAAGTTTTTCTGTTATGCAACTATCCCATCTGCCTCTGACCTTTTGCTAATAATTGTTTCTTCTTTTTCTGTTAAATTGGTATTTAATGCACCTTTTGCAAATCGTTTCTCTCCTTCCCCCCCCCCCCCGCCATCACTGCCAACCCCCATCATACCTTCACTTGGATACTGTTGTCTCTGCTTCTATTGATGTCTTTCATCAGTAAAAGATTGCATTAAAATTTGAAACAGAGGTTCTAAATACATGTTTGGACTATGCTGATCTATTTTCTTGGGGGAGTTTCCCGTGCTAATATTTGTATATAATTTATCTTTGATTGAGTTAATTTTCCCACAGAGTACTTTTTTTTTTTTTTAAACTACTGTATATGGATATAAGCTTGACTGTCAGTATTCTGGAATTTGAATCTGGAATCTCTTCCACCCCTCCTGACAATGAGCCTCTAGTTTCCTGTCGTGATGGATGAAGATTCACTTGGGTGTTGATGTGAGGGAAGGAATTTGGGACTTAATGTTTCTTTACAAGGACTATGAACCAAGCTCAGACCAGCACCCCAAGTACTTCCAGTGTTTTCCATTTCTGAGATTCTTTGGTATGAATTATTTTCTGTTTGTTTCTTGACTTTTTAAGTTAAATACCTGGCACTCTCTTTCAATCTTTCTTCCCTTCTAGTATAGACACATAGGGCTAAAATTTAATTTCTCTGTGGATGTATTTTTTCTGTGTGACACTGCTCTGCAATATAGTGCTGAATCAGTCATCCAACTTTAAATGCTTTGTACTTTCCCTCACTATTTCTTCTCTGATACATAAAAAGCTAAGAAGAGTATACAAAAATTTCAAAATATCTGAGTTTTTGGTCAGCTTTTTTTGTACCAGATTTATGATATTATGACTGGGTAGTGGGACGTTGGGATTAGAAGAATATGAATTCTTTGATATTTGTTGAGATTTGTTTTGTGTCTATATGTACGTACTTAATCTTTTACAAATATCTCTTATTACTTGAAAAAAAGTTCATTCCCTAATTGTTTATGTGGAAAGTATTATGGATTTTCATAAGTGATATTTCAATGTTCATTGGTCAGTCATGCCACACTCTTTGCAACTCCTTAGACTATAGCCAGCCAGGGTCCTCTGTCCATGGAGTTTTCCAGGCAAGAATACTAGAGTGTGTTGCCATTTCCTTCTTCACGGTGATCTTCCTGACCCAGGAATTGAACCTTGTTCTTCCACATTGCAGGCAGATTCTTTACTATCTGAGCCACCAGGGAAGCTAGAGCTTATCAAATTGGAAGTTTTGGGTTTTCTATAGCTCTCAGAATTTTTGGTTGTTTACAGTATCAGTTACTGAGATTAATCATTGTGACTCAGTCAGGTTTTACTTGTGATGTTGTCAACTTTTTATTTTATATATTTTATGCTCTTTTTAGGTGCGCACATATTTAAAGTTGATCTTCATGTAGAATGTTTGCTTTTATATGGTGATTGTATCCTTAATTTTGCATTTTTGCTCAATATGTTTTTAGGAAAAATCAATATCTGGTACTGCCATAGCTCAAACAACCTTTCTTTAATGTTTTCATATTATATCTTTTATATCTTTTTCTAGGTTTTCAGTTTCAAAATTTTGTGCCATTATTTCTTATGCTTGTCTCTGGGGAAGATAATAAGTGTAGATTTTTCTAATCAGCTTTTTAACAAATAAATTTGTCAGTTTTCAATATCTGTGATTATGGATATTTAGAATTATTTTTACTGTCATTTTGAGTTTTCAATAAATAATGCTTCCTTTTCTTTTTTTTTTCTTTTCTTTTCATCCCCTATAATATCTTCTATTATATTTGTCATGCTTTCTTTATTCTCTCTCTCTCTTTTTCACTCATTTGGAGTTTATTAATCCTGTTTCTATTATTATAGTGACTACTCTTGATTGTCACATTCTTGTTTATGGCAATTAAATTAATTAGGGCTTCCCTGGTGATTCAGACCATAAGGAATCTGCCTGCAATGCAGGAGACCTCTGTTTAATCCCTGGGTCTGTAAGATCCCATGGAGAAGATAGTGACTACCCATTCCAGTATTCTTGCCTGGAAAATTCCATGGAAGAGAAGCCTGATGTGCTACAGCCCATGGGGTCTCAGAGAGTCAGACATAGGACTGAATGACTGACACTTTCACTTTCATTAAGTTAATTGGCTTCCCTATCCTCTTTTGGAATCATAGAAAGACCTTATAATACTTTAACTATGATTTTGCCTCTCTCCACTTCACCACCATCTACTTTTAAAAAATTTTTAGCAAAATTTTTAACAGCTCTAAAAATTAATATTGTCATAGTTTTGGTCAGTTCTTATTTATATTTACTCATTTCTCTGCCCATTATTGCTTCTTGCCATCATTACCTTTTGTGGTCAATTTCTTTCTTCTGAAATTCGTCTTTTAGTAGCTCCTTCACTGAAATCTGAGATTGCTAAACTTCTTAGACTTTGTTTGAAAATTTATTATACCCTTTTTCTTGGGTAATGTTATTCCATTATTTTCTGGTTTATCATGTTGCTGGTATTAAATTTGCTTTTTAACTTCTGTTCCCTTGTATGTAATTTTTATTTTCTTTGATTTGTTTTGAAAACACCTCCTTCATTGTTGGTGTTTTGTATTCAATAATTTCACTATGATGTGTCTATATCTAGATTTTTAAAAACTCCTACTTTGGATGGACTTGTGATTCCTAAATCTGAATATTCCTGTCTTTCATCAGTTCTGGAATATATTCAGTCTTTTCTTTGTGAATTTTTCCTCTCCCAGTTTCTGTTGTCTCTCTTTTTAGAACTCTTACCAGATACATATTTTTATTTATTTCTTCTGTGTCTCTTTTCATATTTTCTATCTTGCTAATTCTCGCTGTTGAATTTTGGAAAATTTTATCCGTTCTGCATCTTAACCTGTCTACTGAATTTTTTAGTTTAATTGCATCTTTCATAATTTCTAAAAACACTTTAATTTTTTTCTAGACCATTTCTGGCATTAAAAAATAAAAAACTTACTGTGTTTTGTTCTGTTCTCATGTATTCAAACATTCTTTTATTTTTTTAATCACTTAAAAAGTAGTTGTTTTAAAGTCTGTCTAGTATATTTGCCATTAGGTCTTTTGTAGAAGTGGTTTCTTTCTACTGATTTATTTGTTTGTTTGTTTGCATGGATCAAATAAATATTTATTTCTTTGTTAAAAAAAAAAAAAAAAAGTACTTTCTCTATAGTTCACCAGATAGTTTTATGACTGATGTTCTTTGTGGTCTAATTCAGTTGTCTATTTCTCTGACTGATTCTCACTTTTAGTGTGGATTGTTTTCTTTTATGTTTTACAAATGTATATGAAAGTTTGACCTCTTTAAGGCTTCATTATGGAAATTCTGTATGCCTAGGCTGAAAATGTGTACATTCAAACCAAAGTATTTTTTTATTGCCTGAACCAGGTGCTCCAGGGATATCTTCCTGTAACGAAGTGAAAGTTGGTCAGTTGTGTTGACTCTTTGCAACCCCATGAATTATACAGTCCATGAAATTGTCCAGGCCAGGATATTGGAGTGGGTAGCCTTTCCTTCTCCAGCGGATCTTCCAGAACCAGGGATCTGACCAGGGTCTCCCTCATTGCAGGTGGATTCTTTACCAACTGAGCTATCAGGGAAGCCCTGTAAGGACATGTGTTGTAAATGCGTGGCCTGGATTCTTAAGCATGCATTCATGCTCAGTTGTGCTGGACCCCTTGCAACACCACTGAACTGTAGTCTTCAGGTTCCTCTGTCCATGGGATTCTTCAGGCAAGAATGCTGAAGTGGGTTGCCATTTCCTTCTCCAGGGGATCTTCATGATTCAGGGATCAAATCTGTGACTCCTGCATCTCTTGCTTGGCAGGTGGGTATTTTACCACTAAATTCAGTCACCGAGGAAGCACCAGTTCTTAAGCAGGTGGTGTAAATTCAAACTGAAACCTAAAAGTGTTCTGGCCCATGTTTTTAAATTATTCTCTACCCCCAGATTTAGGAATAGATACACATGTATCTTTGTCATCTCCCATTGTTAGTGAATGATTTCTTTCTAGACCACAATTGCACTAATACTATATCATTTTGAGAGTCCTATATTTGTGAAAGCATCTCATGTCAGATAGCCTTCCTCATACAGATTCATGGCCTCATTTACTATCCTTGCATAGATTTAAAAAATCTAAGTTCTTAGATACCAAGACCAATAATCTGCCTTCTGTACATCTATTTTTCTAGAATCTGTGGATTTCTTTTTATTTATTAGGAGCTCTTCATGTAAATAATGTTCATAAATATCCTATAGTTTCTGGCAGTTTGTGGAAGGTTATCCAGAGCTGTATTCTCCAACTGTTTTCACTTTCAGGCACACAAAGAAAATAACATTTAAACATATAGAGAAGATGATACCTATGCAGAATGCTGTAATACCTGGGAATGTTTAGAGGATGATCATATGAAGCTTGATTAAAAAAAATAGTAACGCAAAATTTTAAAATAAAACAAAAAAACTACACAGGATATCAAATGCTAATTTTTTTAATCTTCAAATCTTTAATTGAAATACATTAGTTTTGTCCATTGAACTTTCCATTTTTGTATGAGGTTTTGATTTCTGAAATGAATATATGAAATTCCTGATCAAGACTTTTCAATGATCTATTCAGTCTTAATAAACATTAATAAGAAACTTTCCCCACAATAAAGTGATAAAAAATTTTAAACTGTTCAAATATATAAGCCATGTGAAATTATAATAAAGTATCTAATAGTTCTCCTTTTTCCACTTATAATTGCAGTATTGACATTTCTTGTAAACATCAAATGATGTTAAAATTGAATCAAACTTTCAATATTATACTGATTTAAGGCTTTCTTGGTGTCTGGGTGGTAAAGAATCTGCCTGCAATGCAGGAGACTCGAATTCCTTCCCTGGCTGGGGAGGATCTCCTGGAGAGGGACTGGCAACCCACTCCAGTATTCTTGCCTGGAGAATTTCATAGACAGAAGAGCTTGGTGGGCAGCAGCCCATGGGATCGCAATAAGTTGGGCATGACTTAGCTACTAAACAAAAAAAAGGTAATGAAATGTTTTAAAATAATTATGACTATCTAATTCGTAGAATATTCAGGCCTATTTAGAATAGTCCTTGGGACAGCTTGGACACCATGAAGTGGAAAATTTACTCTTGATTGGGCAAAAGTATTGGATCTATGGGAAGAAAAAGAATTAAAGCCACTGTCTGGGACTGCCTGCAGTCTCCTTACTACACCCTCAGCCACACTGCACCACTCCTTGGCCTATATCTGGGGTGGAGCTCTTATGTTCGTCCATAACACCATGAGCTCCTTAGTCATGATGGGCAGAGCTCCAGGCCTCACACAAGACTACCGTGAGAGCTCATGCTACAGGTCACCATTTACAAAGCTTCGATTTAGAGCATCCTATTACTAAAACAAGAAGCCTGGGTTAAAATTTTAAATATAGAAAAAAGAAATAATGGAAGGAAGGACTGGAAAAAAAGAAAGAGAGAGAAGGAAGGAAGCTATAAAAATGGAAAAATCTCGTTTCGTTGAAGATAAGGGGGGAAGTTCAATAAATGTTGAATTCCTATTCTTATCTAGATGCAATGTGCCAGTTGATTACTAGTATAATCTCACAGATTCTTATAATAACTTTGTTAGAATGGTATTATCATTTCAATCCCAGATTGACTTTTAAAACAGTATCAAAAATGAGTAATTATCTTGCCCAAGTTCACAAAACCAGTGAGGAGCTAGGTTTCAGTCTCAGGTATATCTATCTGGAAAGTCGAAGATCTTATTCTCTTGAATCAATGGACTGGGTGCAAATTCTAACTCTACTACAAATTAGCTATATAATTTGAAATTACTTGTTCTTGATACCACTTGCCTCACCCTAAAGAGGTAATAAATTGTCCCTGTCTCATATATTCATTATTCTCAAAACAAGTGAGCTAATGCATCAGATATCAGCTTAGGATGAAAAGTGGAAGTGAAAATTAGTCACTCAATCGTGTCCAACTCTTTGTGACCCCATCAACTGTAGCCCACCAGTCTCCTCTGTCCATGGAATTCTCCAGGCAAGAATTCTGGAGTGGGTTGCCATTTCCTTCTCCAGGGGATCTTCCCAACCCAGGGATCAAATCCAGGTCATCCACATTGCAGGCAGACTCTTTACCAACTAAGCCACCAGGGAAGCTTGGGATGAGGTCCACACATCTCTAGTACTTAAAAATTGTACAGGTGATTTTGGTGCTAGTGGTAGAGAACCCACCTGCCAATGCAGATAGATGTAAGAGATGCGGATTCAATCTCTGGGTTGGGAAGATCCCCTGGAGAAGGGCATGGCAAACCACTCCAGTATTCTTGCCTGGAGAATCCCATGAACAGAGGAGACTGGCAGGCTATAGTCCGTAGGGTCGCACAGAGTCAGACACAACTGAAGGGATTTAGCGTGACTTAGCATGCACAGCTTAGATTTAGTTGCATAGAAAGTCTCAGAAGTTGTTAGTTATTATTATAGTTGTTACTGTTACCATTATCTCATAGATGTAGATTTGTCTGATGTATTTTGAGTAAATAACTGACAAATAACTAGAAAATAAGGAAGCCAAGATTTTCTGCACTGCTTGCTTCCGAATACCTTTGATTCTCACAACCACATGCTACCTTGCTAAATAATGTACAAAACATTTTTAAAAATGCACAGGTAGAATATACAAAAATAATTTCAAAATTGATTAAAGACTTAAATGTGAGACTGGACAATGTAAAACTCCTAGAGGAAAACATAAGAAGAATACTGTTTGACATCAGTTCATTTCAGTTCATTTGCTCAGTCGTGTCCAACTCTTTGCAACCCCATGAACCACAGCGTCCCGGGCCTCCCTGTCCATCACCAACTCCTGGAGTCTACCCAAAACTATGTCCATTGAGTCAGTGGTGTCATCCAACCATCTCATGCTCTGTCGTCCCTTTCTCCTCCTGCCTTCAATCTTTCCCAGCATCAGGGTCTTTTCAAATGAGTCAGCTCTTCGCATCAGGTGGCCAAACTATTGGAGCTTCAGCTTCAATATCAGCCCTGCCAATGAACACCTAGGAGTGATCTCCTTTAGGATGGACTGGTTGGATCTCCTTGCAGTCCAAGGGACTCTCAAGAGTCTTCTCCAACACCACAGTTCAAAACCATCAATTTTTTGGCGCTCAGTTTTCTTTATAGTCCAACTCTCACACCCATACATGACCACTGGAAAAACCATAGCCTTGACTAGACGGACCTTT
This sequence comes from Muntiacus reevesi, assembly GCF_963930625.1. Lineage (NCBI taxonomy): Eukaryota > Metazoa > Chordata > Mammalia > Artiodactyla > Cervidae > Muntiacus > Muntiacus reevesi. The sequence continues at coordinate 155,621,216 of NC_089249.1, forward strand.
GTAGGCAAAATAATGTCTCTGCTTTTTAATATGCTGTCTAGGTTGATCATAACTTTCCTTTCAAGGAGTAAGCGTCTTTTAATTTCATGACTGCAATCACCATCTGCAGTGATTTTGGAGCCCAGAAAAGTAAAGTCAGCCACTGTTTCCAGTTTCCCCATCTATTTGCCATGAAGTGATAGGACCGGATGCCATGATCTTAGTTTTCTGAATGTTGAGCTTTAAGCCAACTTTTTCCACTCTCCTCTTTCATTTTCATCAAGAGGCTCTTTAGTTCTTCTTCCCTATCTGCCATAAGGGTGGTGTCATCTGCATATATGAGGTTATTGATATTTCTCCCAGCAGTCTTGATTTCAGCTTGTGCTTCTGCCAGCCCAGCCTTTCTCATGATGTACTCTGCATATACGTTAAATAAGCAGGGTGACAATATACAGCCTTGATGTACTTCTTTTCCTATTTGGAACCAGTCTGTTGTTCCATGTCCAGTTCTAAATGTTGCTTCCTGATCTGCATACAGGTTTATCAAGAGGTATGTCAGGTGGTCTGGTATTCCCGTCTCTTTCAGAATTTTCCACATAGTCAAATTGTGATCCACACAGTCAAAGGCTTTGGCATAGTCAATAAAGCAGAAATAGATGATTTTTTGGAACTCTCTTGCTTTTTTGTTGATCCAGTGGATGTTGGCAATTTGATCTCTGATACTTCTGCCTTAATTTTTGATCCATCTCCCAGAATAATGGAAATAAAAACAAAAATAAACAAATGGGACTTACTTAAACTCAAAATTTTCACACTAAAGGAAAGAATAAACAGAACAGAAAGACAGCCCTAGATTGGGAGAAAATATTTGCAAATGATGTGACCGGTAAGGGATTAGTCTCCAAAATTTACAAACTCCTTATGATGCTTAACAGCATCAAAACAAACAACTCAATCAAAAAACAAGCAGAACACCTACCTAAATAGACATTTCTTCAAAGAAGATATACAGATGGACAAGAGACACATGAAAAGATATTCAACATCACTACTTATTAGAGAAATGGAAATCAAAACTATAATGAAGATACCATCTCCCACCACTCAGAATGGCTATGATCAAAAAAACCACAAACCATAAATGCTGGAGAGTGTGTGATGAGAAGAGAACCCTCCAGCGCTGTTGGTAGGGATGTAAATTGGTACAGTGACTACTATAGTTTTTTTTTTCCCTTAAAAGCTCAAAATAAAGCTACCATATGACCTTATAATCCCACTTTTGGGCATTTATCTGGAAAAAAAAACAGGATGAAAGGATACTGGCATCCCAACTTTCATTGCAGCACTGTTTACAAGAGCAAAGACATGGGAACCACCTAAATGTCTGTCAACAGAGGAAAGGCCAAAGAAGATGTGTTGCATATATACAGTGGAATATTACTCAGCCATTAAAAGAAACAAAATAATGCCATTTGCAGCAATATGGATGGACCTAAAGAGTGTCATCCTGAGTGAAGTAAATGAGATAGGCAAAGAGAAGTATTGTATTACATCCATTTTATGTGGGATCTGAAAATAAATGATGAACTTACAAAACAGAAAATGACTCACAGACTTAGAGAACAATTTTATGGTTGCCAAGGGAAAGAATGGGGGAAGGAATAGTTACGGAGTTTGGTGGACATGTACACAGTGCTTTATTTAAAATAGGTATCCAACAAGGACCTACTGTATAGCATAGTGAACTCTGCTCAATGTTATGTGGCAGCCTAAATGGAAGGAGAGTTTGGGTAGAAATGGATACATGTATATGTATTGCTGAGTTCCTTTGCTGTTCACCCAAAACTATCATGGCATTATTTGTTAATCAGCTATACCCCAATACAAAATAAAAAAGTTTTAAAAATAAATTTAAAAAATGCATGGGTGGAGAATCATAAAAGAATGTGTTCATGAATTCCCCGGTGGTCCCGTGGTTAGGACTTGGCGTTTTCATTGCCGGGACCCAAGTTGGATTCCTGGTTGGGAAACTAAGATCCTACAAGATATGCAGCCAAAAAGAAAGAAAAAAAAGATTGTTTTCTTTTTGCATTTGGTATCATAGAGAAAGTATATTTATTGTCTAGACATTTAGGATTTAAGTTCTAGCTCTACCATTTAATAGTTGTGGGATCTGGGGATGGGGGTATAAGCCAGTTACTGTTTATTAGATTCAATTTCCTTATTTCTAAAGTTAGTCTAAAATGAACAATTTTATTTATGAATAGAGAAACTAAATAATATAGTATGTTTTAAATACCTGGGGGAAAGTTTTTGGCATGTGGTAGGATATGAATGATCAATAAATATTCCACTTTTTCATTTTTTATTCCAGCTTCACATATATACATTCTTTCTGTATTAGATCTCCTCTTGCATTTAGCATTATTCTAGATCCTAAAAGTACATCATGGCCCTGTGAGGTTCAAAGGCCCTTTGTCCCCCTTGATAGCGATTTTCTTAAACAGTAGCCAAGACCCTAGGAGAAATAATTGAACTGACAACAGGCAGGTCTGGTTTATTAATAATGGAATAGCCTTGGACATTCTTGATGACTTAACGTAATGACAGAAAAGAGGTCGGAAACTGAAATGCCTAGAGAGAGGGTCAATGCCTAGGTCTCTGAGGAGAAAGGAAAACATGAGTTATTCCTAAGACCTTATTTCATAGAACAAAGCATTTTATGGTAGTCCCAAATATGAATCCAGAGGAAATGCTTTGGGTGTTATATTTTTAAAGGAAAACAAAATGTAAAGGCTTCAAAAATTGCCCACTATATTTATATTTATTTTTGCCCTTATTTTGGATAACAGACTTGATTGGAGCTATGAAATTGGAACCTTAGTGAGTAACTTAGAGATCTTGACTGTCTTAACTCTTTTATTCCTTAAGTTTAGATATCAGTTCTCCATCTGTTAATTAACATCACTGAACCTCAGTTTCCACATCTGTAAAATGGAGATGTTTGTATTTTAATATAATTGTAAGAGAATATTAAAAAATTTTTAAGTGTATACAATTTCTGGCACTTGACATTAATACCTCACACAATAAATATTTATTCAGTGAATTAATACATGAATTTTGATGCATCTGTTTTTCACTGCCTTTGGACAGAAAGGCCAGCCTATGGTAACCTCTTGAAAGCTTTTCATTTTCTCTGACTATTCAGGCTGCTCTTGCCCTGATCCTCATCCTTTTTCCTTTGGACTATTTCAGTGGTCATTTAATGTCTTTTAACCCCAATTCTCTGCTCTTTCCCCATCTATCTTCCTGACTTGTGATAAAGTTGTTTATTAAAACAAAGACTTGTTTTCTTTTAAGTCTACTACACTTCTGGAAGGGTTTTAGTTATCTAAAACATTCCACTCCCCTATTGTAAAGGTGTACCGAGGGAGGGAAGGAACTCACCTATGGGTCTGTGCTCCTATAAACTGATACTAAGATTAAGATTGAGTCCAGTACTCCTGGCCCCTAGCAGAAAACAACAAAAAGGGAGAAAACATATACTCTGTAGTTGTAGTCAAAGGGGTGCGAGCAGCTACAGAAGTTTTTAATTTCAATTTTCACTAAGTTGTTATCTTTAGTTTTGTTGAACTTCAAATGCACCACTGTTATTATAGTGATATTCATTTCCATGGAAATTTTAGGTGAGCCTAGAGAGAAGATGCAATAATAAAATAACTAAAACTTATATAGCATTCACTATGTACCAAGCAAAGTTCCAAGCACTATACATTAAATTATTTCTCATCAATAACCCTAGGTACCATTATTATCCCAATTTTTCAGATGAGGAAACTGAGGCAAAGAAAGATTTAGTAGCTTGGCAAGGTGACAGACTGAGAGTGGTAGAGTGAGATTAAAACTAAGCCTTCCAGATTCCAGAGTCTGTGTTCTTGATTACTATGCTAAGCTAGCAGAAACACTGAATTTCTATGAATATCATTTATTCTCACTATGTTGGTGGCTAGTTCATATGGTTTCCCTTAATCCTTCTTTTTACTTCCAGTTCTAATTATCAGAAAGGGGCAACCTGAATAGCACAGTCTTCTGATAAACTTTTCCCTCTTTCTTTCTCAGAGAGTCATTTTCAACATTGTTAACTTCAGCAAAACTAAAAGTCTTTATAGAGATGGGATGGCCCCTATGGTGAAATCTACCAGCAGACCAAAATGGTAAGTGACCCACAGAATGGACCTCCTTTTGATTGAAGAATGTGACCCAGGGCTCCAATTTATCTGCTCTACTGGCCGTAAGAAGAGTTCAGTGAGTTTCTGCATGTTCATTGTCTGGACTTTCGGCACTGCTCTTTGAGAATGTTGGAAAAGAAAGCATGGTTCCATATGTGGAATTACTAGCACTCTCTTATGAGGGAATGTACAGTCTGTGATTTGATAAGATAAACTTCCTGTCTTATCTGGCTTTTATCATGACATCTTTGGAAGCATAAAGCTGACTCTGTTTTTGTTTTTTTCTTTTCTAACCTGGGCAGAGATATTGTACATTAACCCAGGAGGATATTCGGAGCTACAGTTTTGTAGAGTTCCCTTGTTTTGCTTGTTTGTTGTGGTTTCTTTGTATAGATATGGTGTGAATATTTCTGGATGCTAAAGTTCTATTTGTCCCATTGCTATAGTGTAGCTGAGGACAGTTGTATAGAATTACTTAATAATAGTAATGAGGATGATGATGATAATGCTAATAATAACTACTGCCACTTACTGAGAAAATCTGTTCTTTGTCAGATGTTTTATATTTGATGTTACTATTCTCACAACATTTTTGCAAGGGAGATTATTTTAAAGATCCCTATATTACAGACGAAGACACTGGGGCTAGGATAGGTTAAGTACTTTCTCATGACCATAAATACTAAGGGGAAGAGCCTGTGTTATTGTTATCCCACACCGCCATTCAAACTGATTACTTTGTTCATCCATTTATTCATTCAACATTGATTGAGTGCACCAAAATGAGAGTTTTTAAAGCCAGAAACCAAGTGTTATTCACCTATCACACAGTAGGTGTTAAGTGAATGCTTGTTGAGCTGAACTGAATTCATGATGAGAATTTACATGTAAAGTGCCTGGCACTTGCTAAATACTCAATAAATGTCATCTGTTATTATAGTATTTTGTAGAATACTCTACAAATGCAAGGAATTGTTAATATTATTCTAGCTTTGATCCCTGTTCAAATTTTAATGACTAGTGAGAAGATCATCTCCAAATGTCTATATTTATAGAAAGCTAGCTATTCATAAATATTGAATTGTGCTTTTATCTAGAAATGATACTTGGCAATTTTCTATAAATGCTGGGCTGAGAAACTCAGGTTTGTAAAAGTGTAGGCATTTGATGATGATAATCAAAACTGTTTATTAAAGGTAAGAATATCTTCCTGGGCCTTTTTTTTTTTTTTTTTTTTTACTTTACTAAGTCAAATTAACTATACTGCTGTTTCTCCATTTCCTTTCAAAATTGGGATCTGAACAGGAGGCAGACCTTTGCTGTGAGTTTCTGAATTCAGCCTGAGTGGATAATACCAAAACACTTCTTTCTGTTAATAGGCATATATGTAGATGTGTGCTTCAAATCTTGTCAACAAAGCATATCACTGTTGATCTGCTCACAGGGGCCTTAAAATAACATTGTACTTCTTTTTTGAGACTCTGTGTTGGGATCTTATATAGCAGTAATAATAACCATTTGATTTCCTCGAGTGTTCAGTTCTGGAGTCTTTTTGTGTGCTTTTGAAAACCCTTCTGCCTTAATTATTTCATTTTGCTTTGTTTCTCATGCACTACCATTTGGGTCCTCTCTTTTAGGTCTCTTGACAAGATTTTGAATTATTAATGACTCTTTATATTTATGTTATAATGTCTTAGAATTAAATCAGCATTCTCATCCAGTGTCGGCAGACTCTGAGCAGAATCTGCTATGTGGTCACTGTACTTCTCTAACGGTCTAAAGAGGTTTAAAGTTTCAGAGTCAAGTTTGTTGTAGTTGAAACCAGTAAGGTACAAGGTACCAGAATAAGTCAAGTCATTTATGTGTTTAATTTCTCAGAGAGATTTTTACTTTTCTATCCCCACACATTGAATGGGAAGCTTTTCATCTTCTTTCTCGCTATCCTTTCTTCAAGCAAGATGTTTGGAGATTTATTTAGCTGATTTATTTAGGACTTTATTGAACACCTTAATGTGCCATGTGCTATAGAGATAGTATTGGGGATATACTGTATGAATATGATAGAAACAGTCTGTTCTAAAAGGGAAATTTTATATTAGAATTTTATTAACTGATCTCTGTAGGCCATGATTATTACCCTTCTCTCTACTACTTTGTTCTGAAGGTCCTTCCTGTCCTTGGTGCTTTCTGCCTAGGACTTTCTTCTGCTCCTTGTGTTGATTACTGGAACCAGAACCTATTTTCCAGTAATCATCATCCTAAATGTCCCCAGAGTAACATAAAGAAATGTGTGTGACTGCTTGGCTCTCAGATTATTAGATTTTACTGGTCCTATGGAGTTTGTAGTCCGCCAGGCACCTCTGTCCATGGGATTCTCCAGGCAAGAATACTTGAGTGGGTTGTCATGCCCTCCTCCAGGGAATCTTTCTGACCCAAGGATTGAACCTGTATCCCCTGCTTAGCAGGCAGATTCTTTACCAATGAACCACCTAGGAAGTCCTTATGGGCATTGTGCATGCTAACTCACTTCAGTCGTGTTCAACTCTGTGACCCTATAGACTGTAGTCCACCAGGCTTCTCTGTTCATGAGATTCTCAAGGAAGAGTACTGGAGTGGGTTGCCATGCCCTTCTCCAAGGGACCTTCCAGACCAGGAGTTGAACCTGTCTCTTATGTCTCCTGCATTGGCAGGCAGATTCTTTAACACTAGTGCCACCTGGGAAGCCCCTATGGGCTTTACCTAATTTAATATTATAATTAGGCCTTGGAAATATCCTCACCTCATGACAAACATTAGAAACCCTAAATTTTCTGGATGAAATATATACCAAATTGGGAAAACAAACTTTCTTCACATGTTCAAAACTTTCCTCTTCACCTGTTTCAGGGGTCTGTAATTGATTCTACGCAAAGATAACTTTAGGCCTTAGCATGGATCTGGTAATCAATTAACTGTGGAAAGCAAATGAGCAAAAGAAGCAAGTAAAAAGCCATTATGCAAATAAACATATGACCTCTCAAGGCTGTTCCACCTTGAGGAGATAAAAATCAGCATAACTAGCAGCAAAATGGAGAATCTGAAAGATTTAGAAGTGTTCTGCCTGTTTTAGTTCATTCTAATTCTGTTTATATATTGGACTTCTAAGGATTGTTGGTTGTTAGTGGAGGTGATAGAATTCCAGCTGAGTTATTTCAAATCCTAAAAGATGATGCTGTGAAAGTGCTGCACTCAATATGCCAGCAAATTTGGAAAACTGAGCAGTAGTCACAGGACTGGAAAAGGTCAGATTTTATTTCAACCCCAAAGAAAGGCAATGCCAAAAAATGTTCTAACTACCACACAATTGCACTCATCTCACATGCTAGCATGGTAATGCTCACAATTCTCCAAGCTATGTGAACACTAAGTGAATTCAACAGTATGTGAACTGAGAACTTCCAGATGTTCAATCTGGATTTAGAAAAGGCAGAGGAATGAGAGATCAAATTGCCAATATCTGTAGGATCATTAAAAATCAAGAGAGTTTCAGAAAAACATCTACTTCTGCTTCATTGACTATACCAAAGGCTTTGACTGTGTGGATCAGAACAAACTGGGAAATTCTTCAAGAGATGGGAACACCAGACTTCCTTACCTGGCTCCTGAGAAATCTGTATGCAGGTCAAGAAGCAACAGTTAGAACTGGACATGGAACAACAGACTCGTTCCAAATTGGGAAAGGAGTATGTCCTGTATATTGTCACCCTGCTTATTTTACTTATATGCAGAGTACATCATGCAAAATGCCACTCTAGATGAAACACAAGCTGGAATCAAGATTGCTGGGAGAGATAACAATAACCTCAGATATGCAGATGACACCACCCTTATGGCAGAAACTGAAGAGGAGCTACAGAACCTCTTGATGAGAGTGAAAGAGGAGAGTGAAAAAGCTGGCTTAAAACTCAATAGTCAAAAACCAAAGATCATGGCATCTGGTCCCATCACTTCATGGCAAGTTGATAGGGAAACAACGGAAGCAATGACAGTCTCTATTTTCTTGGGCTCCAAAATCGTGCAGATGGTGACTGCAGCCATGAAATTAAAAGACACTTGCTCCTTGCAAGAAAGACTATGACCAATCTAGACAGTATATTAAAAAAAAAAAAAAAAAAAAAAAAAACAGAGGCATCACTTTGCCAATAAAATTCTGTCTAGTCAAAGCTTTTTTTTTTTTTTTCCAACAGTTATGTATGATTGTGGAATTGTACCTTAAAGAAAACTGAGTGCCAAAGAATTGATGCTTTTGAATTTTGGTTTGAAAAAGACTCTTGAGAGACCCTTGAACTGCAAGAAGATCAAACAAGTCAATCCTAAAGGAGTTCAGTCCTGAATATTCATTGAAAGGACTGATGCTGAAGCTGAAGCTCCAATCCTTTAGCCACCTGCTGCAAAGAACTGACTCACTGGAAAAAACTCCAATGCTGGGAAGGATTGAAGGCAGGAAGAGAATGGGACGACAGAAGATGAGATGGTTGGATGGCATCACCGACTTGATGGACATGAGTTTGAGCAAGTTCCAGAAGTTGGTGATGGACAGGGAAGCCTGGTGTACCACATTCCTTGGGGTCACAAAGAGTCGGATATGACTGAACAACTGATCTGACTGAATGACTGAGGACTCTACAGCATCAAGTTTTTTCAACTATAACTGATTAATTTTTTTTATTAATATTTTTTACTATTGTCAAAGGCTGAAATTTCTATGTGCTGGAAGCTGCTGGAAACCGGCATTAGAAAACCAGCCATTATCTGTATCCTCACCTGTGAAGAAACTAAACCTAAGATGTCTTCACAACTAGTGATTGGTAACATTAGCCAGAGATCTCAGGACTCCATCTTTACTGTCTCTTACATTTTCCATGCATGGAAGGGTGGATGAGAGGGCACAGACTCAAGGAGTAGCATGAAGCTCTGTGGCCTTTGGTAAATCTGAAATAACTTCTCTGATTGACTTGTAGCAGATTGAATTGTAGAAGATTGAGGAAATTGGACTTAAATCTTAGCGGTAGCTTTCATGTAACACATTTTTATTGAGCATCTAACTTTGTGCTCGGTACTAGGGTAATAAATATGAATATGACCTGTATTATATCTTTAAAATTTTGTTTTTAAGAGGTTTAAATGAAGCATAAATAGGCACAATGTAAGAAGCATAGTACTTAAGACCATTAGGAAGGTATATAAATTGTGCTGTGGATTAGAGATAAGAAAATGATGCTATTAGGACTTGAGCAGTAAAGGAGAAGCTTTTGGGGTTGGTGGTATTTTAGCTAGATCTTAAGAAAATGGAGCAAGAACAAAAACTTAAGAAAATGGGATTTCAAATAGAAGATACAACCTGATGGGCCATGATACCTCTTTTGTAAACCTCAGTTTCCTCACTGTAAAAACTGCATAATAATACTTTTTCACAGAGATGTTATGAGAAATGAATATGAAATGGATGTCTAAATATTTTTTTTTAATCTCAAGGATCTTATTCAATAAATTTTCTGACTAGTTCTTTTCCTCTCTCACCCAAAACTGACTGAATGACTGTTCCTTCATTCCTTCCCTTTCACCTTCCTTCCCCTCTTTCTTCCTTTATTCTTTTCTTCCTTCCTTCAGCTTGTCAAAAATGCTTGCTAAGTGGCCACAATGTACCAGGGATTTTGTAAGGTATTAGAATAAAACAAGAGAAATATGGTTATTGTTCTCATAGAGCCCATAGTCTAAAAGGCTAGACATTAAATATGTAATTTGATAAATATGATAATCATTAAAACAAAGGGGAGATCAGCATGCGTGGACTACTCAGCATGTGTTCAATCACTCAGTTGTATCAGACTCTTTGCAAACCCACAGACTGGCCTGTCCTCTATCCATGGCATTTTTGAGGCAAGAATACTGCAGTTGTTTGCCATTTCCTCTTCCACAGAATCTTCCAGACCTAGGGATCAAATCCCTATCTCTTGCATCTCCTGCATTGGCAGGCAGATACTTTACCACTGAGCCACCTGTGAAGCCTATTTGGCATGCTATATAGCATATAAGACTTAGTCTGCTTCAAGGATAAAGAGACCTTATTTAGGAATATTATTTATTGTGATAGCTGAAAGATGAATAAAAGTTAGATCATGATGGGCAGAGATATGTGTGAAGTATATATCTTTGATAAACACAGTTCAGCGTGATTGGAGCATGAAATTCTAAGAAGACTGGGGAGTTATGATGTTCAGTCACTTTATCCTCCAACATCTTCCAGTGTTTGCTCAAATTTGTGTCCATTGAGCCAGTGATCCTATCTTAACCATCTCATGCTCTGCTTCCTTCTTCTCCTTTTGCCTTCACTCTTTCCCAGGCTCAAGGTTTTTTTCAAATGAACTGACTCTTCACATCAGGTAGACAAAATATTAGAACTTTAGCCTCAGCCTCAGTCCTTCTAATGAATATTCAGGATTGATTTCCATTAGTATTGATTGGTTTGATATCCTTGCTGTCCAAGGGACTCTCAAGAGTCTTCTACAGCACTACAGTTTGAAAGCATCAATTTTTCAGTGTTCAGCCTTCTTGAGGGTCCAACTCTCACATCTGTACATGACTACTGGAAAAACCATAGCTTTGAGTATTTGGACATTTACCTGCAAAGTGATGTCTCTGATTTTTAATATGTTGTCTAGATTTGTCATAGCTTTGTCATTCCTCTTCCAAGGAATAAACACCAATTTCATGACTGTGGTCAACACCTGCAGTGACATTTTAGCCCAAGAAAATAAACTCTGTCAGTCTTTCCACTTTTTCCCTTCTATTTGCCATAAAGCAAAGGGACAGAGTGCCATGATCTTAGTTTTTGAATGTTGAGTTTTAAACCAGCCTTTTCACTCTCCTTTTTGACTCTCATCAACAGGCTCTTTAATTCCTCTTCGCTTTTTGCCATTAGAGTAGAATCATCCTCATATCTGAGGTTGTTGATATTTCTCCCAGCTTGTGATTCATCCAGCCCTGCATTTCACGTGATGTAGTCTGCTTTAAGTTAAGTAAGCAGGGTGACAATATACAATCTTGTTGAACTCCTTTCTCAATTTGGAACCATTGCATTGTTTCTTGTCCAGTTCTAACTGTTGAATCTTAAACCACATACAGGTTTCTCAGGAGATAGGTAATGTGGTTTGATGCTCCCATTTCCTTAAGAATTTTCCATGGTTTTTTGTTATCCATACAGTCAAAGGCTTTAGCATAGTCAATGAAGCAGAAGTAGATGTTTTTCTGGATTTCCCTTGCTTTCTCCATGATCCAACAAATGTTGGCAATTTTATCACTGGTTCCTCTGCCTCTTCAAAACCCAACTTGTACATCCAGATGTTCTTGGTTCACATACTACGAAGCCTAGCTTGAAGGATTTGGAGCTTAATCTTGCTAGCATGTGAAATAAGCACAATTGTATGGTAGTTGGAATACTGTTTGGCATTGCCTTTCTTTGGGATTGGGATGAAAACTTACCCTTTCCAATCTTGTGGCCACTGCATTCACTTATGGAACAAACATAGAATGACTCTGAAAGGTGAGGTAATGAGGGAAGAATGACTAGGTGTCTCAGAGCTTGGGATATGATATAGTGGTGAGAATCCTGGGTCTTACTATTGCCTCATAAATGGCAGAATGGTTGCTTAAGAAGCCAGCAACCTGGAAATGCCAATGGGCACAGGCAAAAAACAACCCTTCTCAAAAGCCTGTTTGGGCTAAACAAAGCACAAGAAAAAGGCATCCCAGTAAGACAGAAACATTGAGACAATAATTACTTACTCTAATCAAATACTGTGGAGAAAAAAAAAAAAGAAAGAAAAGAAAAACCTGTAACCCCACTTTCTCCCTTACCAACAAATATCAAGCAGAAAGCCTAAACTTCCATTTTTGCTTCAAACTCCCAGCCTGGTGGTGTCAGAGAAAAGTAGGGAGCTGAGAGTTTCATTCCATTTGGTCAGTAATGAACCCTTCTCTCCTCTCTAAGATGTCAGATTCCTTGAGGAATCTGGATTTCCATCACCCATTTAAGGATGGGATCAATAGCAGAGTGTAGTGAAACAGAAAAAATGGTAAATAAATGTTAGGATGGGACAATAGAAGTAACCCCTTTGAATGATAGAGAAAAAAATATGTCAAGAAAAATGAACAGAGCCTTGGGGACTGATGGGACAATAAATTTAGCAATTATTTCATTAGAATCAGAAGGAAAGGAGAGAGTGGGACTGAAAAGAGTATTTTAAATGGTGGAAATCTTCTCAGATTTGAAAATATGACATAAACCTATAGATCTGAGGGACTGAGTAGCCAGAAAAACCTCAAACAGGAAAAACTGAGGGAAATCTTTGCCAAGAAATATCATAATTAAACTTCTGAAAACTAAGGACAAAGGAATCTTGAAAGTGCTAAGAAGAAATAAGGGGAAGTGGTACAATGTTTCTCAAATGCTGAGAGAAAATAGTTATCAACCCAGACTTCCATATCTAACAAAGATATCTTTCAAGCATGAAGGGACAATCAAGACATTTGAGCTAAAAGCAAAAACTAAGAATGTATTTCACTAGCAGACCTACATTTATGCAAAGTTCTTGAAACAGAAAAGATAATAAAGAAGGATTCTTGTAATATCAGAAAGAGTAAAAGAAGACTTTGGGGACAACATTAGGCATACCAACGTTCAAATGATAGGAGTCCCAGACGAAGAAGAAAAAGAGAAGGGGCCTGAGAAAATATTGGAAGGGATTATAGTCAAAAACTTACCTATTATAGGAAAGGAAATAGTCACTCAAGTACAGGAGGCCCAGAGATAACCATATAAGATAAATCCAAGGTGGAACACACTGAGACACATATCAGTCAAACTAACAAAAACTAAATACAAAGAAAAAAATATTAAAAAACAAGGCAAAAGCAACAAATAACATAGAAAGAAATCTTTATAAGTTTTCAGCTGATTTTTCAACAGAAACTCTGCAGGCCAGAAAGGAGTGGCAGGATATATTTTAAATGATGAAAAGGAAAACCCTGCAACCAAGAATATTCTACCCAGCAAGGCTGTCATTCAGATTCAACAGAAAAATCACAAACTTTGCAGACAAGCAAAAGCTAAGAAAATTCAGCACCAGAAAACTAGTTTTACAACAAATGCTAAAGGAAATTTTCTAGGTGGAAAAGAAAAGAGCACAACTAGAAACAAGAAAATTATGAAATGAAAAGCTCATTAGTAAAGGCAAACATACAGTAAATGTAGGAAATCATCCACATGCTAATATGATATCAAAACCAGCAAACTTGAGAAGAGAAGAGTACAAATGCAAGGTATTACAAATGCATTTGAAATTAAGAGATCAACACTTAAACCAGTCTTGTATATGTAGAGACTGCTATATCAACACTTCATGGCAACAACAAGCCAAAAATCTACAATAGATATACACACAAAAAAGAAAGTGCAATCTAAACACAACACTAAAGATAGTCTTCAGATCACAAAAGAAGAGAACAAAAGAAGAAGGGGAGAAAAACACCTACAAAAACAAACTAAAAACAATAAAATGACAATAAGAACACATATATCAGTAATTACCTTAAATGTAAATGAATTAAATACTCCATCCAAAAGACATAGACTGGCTAAATGGATACAGAAGCAAGATCCATATATGTGATGTCTATAAGAGACTTGCTTCATATCTAGGGACTCATATGAACTGAATGTGAGGGATGATAAAAGGTGTTTCATGCAAATGGAAATCAAAAGAAAGCCAAAGAGCAATACTCATATCAGGTAAAACAGACGTTAAAATATATTCCCTCTCTGGATCTTCTAATTCTTGGAATGAACCAGGAGTAAGTTATATAGTCTCTCTGTTCTCTTTTGTCCCATAGGACCCAGCAAATTTGTCCACCTTGGGTTATCTTCACACTGTGCTGCCTGGAGAGTTCTTGCCCAGGCAAGTGTGGTACTCAGACAAGGTGTGAACCATTCTCTCTTATTTCCACCAGAGACAATACGCTCCTGTCCTTTTCCCTTATGAGTGATCTGAGTTGAATTTTGTTTACAAGAGATATACTGATATTCCTCCCCTGTCTATATAGAAGGTTATTATCCACAGTCTTTCAGATTGGAGAATAGAAACCAGAAGAAGATAGATGAGTTGCCCAAAATCGTACAATAAGTAAATGCCAACAGAGCCTGGATCCCACATGGGACTGACTTACAGGCCTATCACTTTCTTCACTGCTGCCACGTTGTCTTCAAATAAAGCTTGAGAATTTTGAGCTCTGTAACAACTCCTACCAACTTCTCACTATTTAGTTTTATATGGTGCATCCTACCAATAGGAGCTATCCAACAATGGAGGGCTGTCAGCACATGAAGAGTTCTGGAGCGGCTTCAGTTGACGAAGAATGGCTCCCTGTCAGGGAGACAGTCCTACACTGAGAGGGAGGGTGGACCGTGTCGGTGTGTGTTCCCAATTAAATTACAGGGAATGCTGGCCAAGTGTTATAGTTGCTGGTATTGTTTTAACCTCAATACTCAAATGGTAAGAAGCATAGAAAGGAAGAGGAAAAGAAAGAATCCAAGCTACAATCCAGGTCATGGGACAATGAGCCAAATGGGGAAATGAGTGAGAATTAACGAGAATTTGCTGATCAGTGGACCAGAAGGTAGTGCCTTCCAAAATCCCCTCAAAGTCATACTATGGACTAAATTACTAGGATTCTAGGCTCTTTGTATGGAACTCAAGATTAACACACATCATTCTATGACAAATAGCTTTCATACATTGTGCTAGTTTCTTTGATTCTCTCAGAACTTTGGAAAGGGCATCTATCACTTTCTCAGTTTTACACATGAGGATACTGAGGCTCAGGGTGATTAAGTAACTTGCTCTAATAGTTTAGTAATGCTAGTAAGTGGCAGAGCTGGGATATGAATACAGAGTCACTAATTTAAATCTTAACCCTTTTTCCCTTTTCTAATTTAGTAATAGTTAAGAGCTTAGTTATGGTTTGAAGAGATCTGAATTTGAACCTGACTCTGTCGTGTCTGTCATGAGGATATGTGACCTGTTCATACAGCAAGTTAGGGCAGTATAAAGTCTGGCATCCATGTAAGATTGACTAGCAGGCCCATAACTTTCCTCCATGCTGCCCCACTGCCTCCTTTTGCTTTTACTCCAAGAAAAGGGGCTGAACTGTGATGTCTTGGTGTAAGGGAAAAAAATACTGGCTTTCTAGTCAAACAATTGAAACTGAAATATTGCCTTTGGGCAAAATCAGTGATGGTTACCATTAATTCACTTCAAACAATACAGACAGTGTGCAATGTGCAGCGTGAATGATCTCTTTCACATTAGACAGATAGGACTTGAAGAAAAAGACCCAGTATTTGTGATATGTCATATCAATGTCCTAGAAGGAAGTTTTAGTGATTACCTAGCAAAAAGCCCTCATTTTGCACATGATAAAACTAAGGGCAAGAGATTTGAACCCAGTACCTCTAACACTTTGGGCACAATATGAAACAGTCTCATAGCACTTGTTACAAAATGATTTTGCATCATGGTATTGATAGCTTATGGTGAATGGTGTTGCATTCTTGATCTCCGAAGAAGATTCAGCTTCAGGACCAGGGACCAGTCTTGATCACTCAAAAGCTTTTGTGTAGCAGAGTTTTATTAAAGTATGGAAACGGACAGAGAAAGCTTCTGACATAGACATCAGAAGGGGGATGGAGAGTGCCTCCCTCACTAGTGTTAGCAAGAGAGTTATATACTTTAATTAGTTATTACAATAAATCAAAAGAAAGTCTCAAGGAAGGAGTGTCTTCAGGAAGGAGAAACTGCCGTCAAGCTGGATGCATTGTTGTTACATAACCCTTACTACAGAGTCTCAACTGAGTTGTCTGTTGTGTAAGCATCAGTTCCAGGCTTATAGAAAAAAAGGTTTAAGTGACTAAGACTAAGGAATGTAGAGGGGAAAAAAAACCATTTGTTCTTTCCTCCGGACCCCAGACTTCTTATCAACTTGCCTAGGAATTGGCTCTCATAGTATCATGACAATAGCTCCAGGAAGCAGGAAAGCCAGAGGTTATCACATCCAGGTGAGGAAACCCAGGCTCAGGAAGGGTTTTCATAACCACTCATGGGCAGAGTGCACAGATTCTGCCTCAGATTTGTGTGACCCTTAGCCATGCTTCCTCCATTACACACTCCTAACTGGCAAGGTGACCAATCCACCTGGTTTGCCTAGAAGTACGGAGTTTCTTGTGATGTAGGAGTTTAGACTTTAGCTTTAAATTGAGGATTTCCTGGGAAAACTAAGATAAATTGGTCAGCTAACTCCCAAATGAAGAGACAGAAATGAAGAACCAGGGAGTTAACTCTAAAGACAGAACAGAAGAAAGACCCTGTGTTAATATTAGGAAGATAAAAACCAAAGGTCATTAAAAAAATATTGGCATAATATGTTAGTGCTCTAATTAGTTTTACCATTAATGCTAATGTTAGTACCAATTACCCTTGAACATTTTCATATAAAATAATAGTACCAAGAGCTATGTTTGCATTTAGGTTAAGTTTCAAAGTGCTCCCTTCCTCTGTCCATTAGGGATCACTAAGAAAATCTGAACATTTCCATGAAAACTTGCAATGGCATTGTATTAAAATATCCATGTAGTTTACTATTTTAAGAATTGAAAAATAAAGAAGAAAGAAATCAAAAATACAATTCTAAAAACCAAAATCCTAGGCCTGGCAATTCTGTTCTGAGATTTAAACAATCAAAACAGAATCATATTATAGAAAAATCTTTAAGAAAGTGTTCATTTTAGAGTAGTTGATAATGACAGAAACTCAAACCAACCTAAATATCCAAAACTAGGAAAATTATTAAGTAATTATAATGTGTCAACTTGAAGCAGTATTATGTAGGCATTAAAAATGTTTTCCAATAGCTAATAATAACATAGGAAAATGCTGATCTTATATAAAGTAAAAAGTAGGGTATAGTGCTATATATAATTGTGATAATAGTATGAAATTTATGGTGTATATATATATATATATATATATATATATATGTACCTGTCCATGGAATTCTCCAGGCAAGAATACTGGAGGGGATCGCCATTCCTTTTTCCAAAAGACCTTCCCAACCCAGGGACTAAAACTGGATCTCCTGCATTACAGGTAGATTCTTTATCATCTGAGCCACCAGCGAAGACTATATATTAAATACACACATAATACTGTTAACTGGTATCTTTAGATGGTAGGATTATGGTAAATTTTTATTTCTTCAGAGTTTTTTTGTATTTTTAGATGTTCTACAATTTTATGTTTGTGAAAAATCAAAGTAATATTTATTAAAAATAAAATAATAGCTTCTTAAATGATGTTTAAAATTTACTTATATTAGGGGTGAATCATATCACTTTCACAGGACTAAGTTTCCTCATTTATTAAAATGAATACAATGTACCCTCTCCTTCTGACCTCCCAGAATATTATTGAGACCGGTGAAGACACTGGAGGTGAGAGAGTAAGAGGTGTTTGGAAATACAGGCTATGACCAAGAGTGAAACTCTTATTAAAAGATGAGAAAGATGGACATATAACCCTACCAATCACCTGTGGTAGTTGTATACTAGAGCTTCACCTATCCACTTGCAGAAGCTCATTATTAAGTTTTCAGCAATTTTGTGAACTGCTTTTAAAACCACTGTTAGTTTTATGTTTGAAATTGTCACATATTTATACCATGAAAACTGGAAAAAGCTACAAATCATGCCTTTACATGGCCTTTAAGCCAGAAATTCAGATAAACAGCTTATAAATTAAATTCTGAAGGAACACATGGAGGAAATCTATGCTGGTAAAACTGACCAACAAAGCTCCAGACTACATTCACCACTCTCTGGTCCTGAGGTGTCTGTTTGTCAGGACTCATGATCCAGGCCTCAAGGAAATGAACCACCAGAGGACGATAACCCCATGGGAGAGAAGGCAGAGGATGCTGTGAAATCATGCTGTGGGCAGCTAGAGCTCACATCTACTGTAGCTGGAGTGTTAGTGCTACATCTCAGAGTGACCCAGGACCTCTTGAGAGGCTGAAGAAATGGATGAAAATGCAGATTCTTGTAAATTCACAGGATTGTGTTTCATTGAGACTTCCGAAAGGAAACAGATGGCACACCCAAATTAGGATAATTTGTGGAAGATTTACCATTATATTAAAAGTAGATGGTGTAGAACCACAAAGGATAGTACAAAAGCTTGGGGCTAGAAACATCAGAATTGTCACAAGAGGACAAGGGTTATTGTAGCCTAGAAAGGGAGAGTTGTATAGAGTATGCTGCTTTGAAAGTAGTAGTGACCTTCTATCAAGAGAAAAGCCAGCATTAGATGACTTCACAGGAAGAAATCCAGAGAAATAAATACCTCTGCCACCTTCCTGACTCTAGATGTTCCCACAGGAGGACCTAAACAGAAGCCAGAAGCTCAGAATGCAGTTGATGTAATCCATAGAGGTCAGCCATTTCAGGCAGAGAAAAGGATAGAGAAGGATGAAGAGTGTTACAGAGGGGCAAATGGAATATATTCATCAGTTTAGCTTCAGGTTTTAGCTGACACTGACTTGAGTCCTTGTTTTCTTATGAAAAAGTTGTGTAATAATATCCTATTTTTCAGGATGGTTTTGAAGATTTAATAGAATATAAGTGAATCACCTTACTTGGAAGCACCTGATGTACAGTAATGGGTCCAGAAATGGTGGCAATTATTATTGTGCTGTATCACCTCATATCATTGAACTTAATTTTATTATCAATAAAATAGATAAAATATTGTGCATGCATGTGTGCTCAGTTGTGTCTGACTCTTTGCGACCCAATGGACTGTAGTCCATCAGGCTCCTCTGTCCATGGGATTTTCCAGGCAAGAATACTGGAGTGGGTTGCCATTTCCTTCTCCAGAAGATCTTCCTGTCCCAGGAATCAAACCTGTGCTACTTGTTGCCTAAAGGTTATTGTAATTATAAACATTAACCTTTAGATATATAAAATCACTCTGTAAGATATGATGCATTAAAAATATATTAAATAAAAGATTGGCCCTGTATTCTTTATCAGAACTGAAAACTCAGCTTTCTCTTTCTAGATCCATTGCATTGGAAGCTTCGTGAGGTTAGTCTTTGTTTACTGCTGTACCTTCTGTACCTAGACAGTACCTAACAGACAGTAAATGCTAAGTAGATAATTGTTGATTTAATTTAAAACTCTTTCTAAAACTCTTTCTGGTCTTTCTCATTGACCAGACACTCGAAGAATGCTCCTTGGTACTGACACTTCCTTGCAGCTGGGACTTTCTTGTTCTTTCAGTCGTTAGCTTCTGTCTTGTGCAGAAATCTAGGCTCTTCAATCTAGACTCTCTCTTGCCTGACTCTGATCCTATTCCAGTCTTCTGGCATGAGTCAGTCTATTTAATAAGATGGTTGGATGGCATCACAGACTCGAAGGGCATGGTTTTGGGTGGACTCTGGGAGTTGGTGATGGACAGGGAGGCCTGGCGTGCTGTGGTTCACAGGGTCGCAAATAGTCGGACACGACTGAGCGACTGAGCTGAACTGAGCAATCACATCATCTTCTGAGCTCCAGCAGCCACCTTGTACTCGCCATGTAGCCCAAAGGCATACAGCCCACCCTCTTACTGCATCTGTTCTTTCCACCAAGAATGTCTCATGCCTTTCTCTACCTGGGGAATCCTATACCCCACGGTTCTTTCTTAACACTCAGACTTTTACTGAGGCAAATACTCTTCTTATGCCTGGAATGCTCTTCTTTTTCCCCTTCCTTCTCCTTTTCCCAGTTAACTTCCATATTTGCATCAGGCCTCAAATTAGATGCTGTTTCTTTGGGGAAAGCATCATCACTAGAATCACTAAGATGAGTTCAAGCACTCATGTATTCCTCTTATCATATACTATGTCCTATATTCCTATGAAGTTAACTTCCTTCCCCTATAAAATTGTAAGCTTCTTAAGGGCATGATAAATTTATGTCATGCCACAGTGTCTGTATATATTAGGGTAAAGTTATGACCAACCTAGACAGCATATTGAAAAGCAGAGACATTACTTTACCAACAAAGGTCCGTCTAGTCGAGGCTATGTTTTTTCCAGTGGTCATGTATGGATGTGAGAGTTGGACTGTAAAGAAAACTGAGCGCCAAAGAATTGATGCTTTTGAACTGTGGTGTTGGAGAAGTCTCTTGAGAGTCCCTTGAACTGCAAGGAGATCCAACCAGTCCATCCTAAAGGAGATCAGTCCTGGGTGTTCATTGGAAAGACTGGTGCTGAAGCTGAAACTCCAATACTTTGGCCACCTGATGTGAAGAGCTGACTCATTTGAAATCACCCTGACACTGGGAAAGATTGGGGGCAGAAGGAGAAGGGGATGACAGAGGATGAGATGGTTGGATGGCATCACTGACTCAATGGACGTGGGTTTGGATGAACTCCAGGAATTGGTGATGGACAGGGAGGCCTGGTGTGCTGCGGTTCAAGGGGTCGCAAAGAGTCGAATACAACTGAGCGACTGAACTGAATTATTGTGTTAGATTGAAATGTCTAATGGATCAAAACAAGTACAATTATTTTCTTCATCATGAACAAATGGACAGGGCATCTCTTAAGTATACAGCCATTCAGAGACTCAGGGTGACTGTTATCGTGAATAAATAGTTTCCAGGGTTACCTGGGCATCACCTCCATTCCAACTAGCTAGATGGGGAAAGAGGTAGGAAGATCCCATGTGGGAGCTTTTCATTAGCAGTCCTGAAAGTAGCTCATAACACTTTTGGTCCAATTCCATTGGCTAAAGTGTAGTTTAAGGCCATATCTAATTATAAAGAAAGCTGTGAAATGATGTCTGGCTGTGTGTGCAGGAAAAAGCAGAAAGCAAGGATTTTCCTCAACAGCTGGAAGAGTTGGCTCCACTTCCACATTATAGGTACTCAAATACTTGTTAAATTATTACATGTATTTCCTCTTAGCAGCTCATATTACACAAGTTAAGTATCTCCTGATTCTACCAAGAAAATAACAAAATTTTTGTTTGTATCACTTTTGTGATACTTACTTTCCTCTACCTGAATTAGTCATTTATGCAAATATCTTGAGAGTAAAAGTGTTACTCACTCAGTTGTGCCTGACTCTTTGCAATCCCATGGACTGAAGCCTGCCAGTCTCCTCTGTCCATGGCATTCTCTAGGCAAGAGTACTAAGGTAGGTAGCCATTTCTTTCTCCAGGGGATCTTCCTGACCCAGTGATCAAATCCTGGTCTCCTACACTGCAGGCGGATTCTTTACCACCTGAGCCATCAGGGAAGCCCTACCAAAAATTGCAAATTCCTTGAGAGCAACATCTGGCAGGTGAAGCAATGAGGTCTAGTGGGAAAATAATGGCTTAAGAATCATAAAGCTTCAATTTAAGTCCTAGTTCTGCCAGGTATTGCATGTATGATCTGGGGTAATTTCCTTGGCCCTCTGAGCCTTTGTAGTTGTTAGATATTCATGGCCCAGCTTATTTCTTTGAGCTGCTACTAATCTTTTTGGTTGTGAGTTAACACTTTGAATTTCCTTTCAGTTTATGTTAATTAAAAAACATCAAAATTAGATCAGATTGAATTTATTTGTGGTCATGTGTTTATCTTTTAGGGTAATTGAGCGATTGGACCAGGAACAGAGACCAGAGATTTCTAAGAACCATTTTTTTTCCCTGTGATTAATGAAGTCAAAATATGAGCTGACACTTAACTGCTGCTCAACTGAATTCAGGGATTCAAATTCATGATAAAAAAAAGAAATAGATATGCCCAAGGATTTGCTCTTAAGAATGTTCATGGCAGTATTCATTATAATTGGGAAAAATTAAAAATTATCTAAAGACTCATTAGCAGAGCTTGGTTAACAAATTTGATGTATCATAGGATGAAGTCATTAAAAATCCTCTTGTAAAAGAATGTTTACAACAAAGTTAAATATGTATACATATAAATGACACAAACTAAAATATTCATAATGGTTTATCTGGGTATTGGGGGTGTTTTCTCCTTTGGGGGTTCCTTTTCTGTTACTTTTCAAATGTTTAAAAATGATTATCATTGATTTTACAACTTAAAATTTACTTATAGTGATCAAAACAAAAATTATGCACATGATATTCTTCTGAGTACAGAATTATTCAGATTATCACTGTTGGGCAGATATTGAAATTTAGGATTTATGTTCTTGTGCCAGCTAGATCTAGGTTTGATCATGCCTCTTTTATTTTCATTACAGCTTTATTAAGTTATAATTCACACATCATATAGGTCACTTATTTAAATTTTACATATTTAAAAATGCAATGGTTTTCGTATAGAATTATATACCATTACTATGATCAATTTTAGAACACTTTTATAATTGTTAAATAAAATAAAAATAGAAACCTATACCGATTAACCACTCTGCTTTCCCCAATCCCTAGCCCTAGGAAAGTGCTAACTTCCTACTCCTGTCTCTAAAAGATTACCTATTCTGAACATTTCATATAAATGTAATCATACTATATGTGGTATTTGTAATTGGCTTCTTTCATTTAGCATAATGTTTTAAAGATTCATTTATGTTGTATATGTGTCAGTAATTAATTTTTATAGCTTAATAATATGCCATTCTATGGATATGCCATGTTTTAGTCTCTAATTAGCTGATGAATACTTGGGTTATTTCCACTTTTTTTGACTGTTATGAACAATGCTTCTATGAACATCTGTGTATAAGTTTTTGCATGGAAAAATCTTTTCACTACTCTTGGGTATATAGCAAGGAGTGGAATTGCTTTATTGTATGGTAATTCTGTGTAACCTTTTGAAGAACTGCTAGACTGTTTTCCAAAGTGGCTGCACCATTTTACTTCCCACCAACAGTGTATAAAGTATCTTTTTAATTTCTATATTTTGTTCTCCCATTGTGTGTATGTTGTATGTGGTATGTGTGGGTTTATGTGTATGTGTGGGTTTATGTGTGTGTGTGGTATATGTGGTAGGTGTGATTTTGTTGGTGGGGGCAGGTGGGTGTGGGTAAATAATGTGTATGGGGTGTGTGTGTGTGTGTGTGTGTGTGTGTGTGTGTGTGTGTATGTATCAACACACTTTTGCCTCTTTTGCATCAGAGTCAGGGCTGGTGATACTATTTAGGTACTGCATTTTCCACTCCCTTCCTGAGAAAACTTCTTTGGGGTATGTTTGAAACAGATCCTGCTTGGTAGCAGCCTACACCCATCTCATAGCATGGCAGCCACCAACAGTTGGTCGTATGGTTTCCAAGTTCTGGAAGGTAGAGTATCTCCTATTCTTTCTAATAACTACCAGGCAGAGTAGTCTGGAATGGGGTTCAGTTTGCCGGCAATCTCTTAAAGTAGTTATTGAGCTTAATTATCCTGGAGGATTCCAAATAAAACAAACTCCTTCCTCTTTTCTTTTTAATCCATCTCTCTGGAACCAATATCTAAAAGCCAGATTCCACCACTTACTTTGTTGGATTATTAAGCAGTTTATATAACCTCTCCAAGCTTCTGCTTCCTCAGATATAAAGTGGAGCTAACAATATCCATCTTACAAGGTAGTTGTGGGAATTAAATCTGTGTGACCCCCCAAAATGTTGTTGCTATAAGAATTACTGGTACAGTTCGCTCTTTTTTCATAAAAACCCTACATTGTCTCTGGGACTTAATGCCTTTCCATGAAAGTTTGCTTTTGTTGTCAGGCCTATATTTTCAACTAATTCCAGAAAGCTTTATTTGATATAAGCACTTAATAAGGATACTTGGAGCATAAGCAGAATACTTATTATTCTTTGGCTTATGATCAAGTATATCTGGAACAATAAAATGATTTAGCTAGAACCCTGAGGTGTTTTAACATAAGCGAGTTTAAAAAAAAAAGGAAAAATATCTGTTCACAAAATAGCACACTATAAAAACTCTAGTCATTTAAAGAAGATGTAACTGAAATAGAAGGGTTTACCTCCCACTCACTCTGATGAGAAGAAAAGGAACAATTAAAATGAATATATTAGGGAGAATATTATTTTTATTTCAATATTTCCATTATATTTTCTCCAGTTACATGCTGAAGAGGGTTATTTAGTGTAACTGAAACCCCAAGGTAGAGTTTAAAAAGAGTGAATTTTATAGAAGATAAAGGCAGCTCTCTTTTACTAGGGGGAGGCTTGCTTTTCCTGGCAAAAACAAAGAAGATCAGGCAGTAAGTGGTGGGAGAGGTGTGTAGTTTTGAATGAATCAACAGTGATAAAAGTCCCTCAAGTCTCTATGCTTTGTCAAGCTTCTTTTTTCAAATTGGATAATATAAAAAGATTCTTTATACACCACTTCGAGAGGGCATGTGGGTGTGTGTAAAGGATGGTGGGAAAGAATATAGGAAAGGAGAGAAGAAAGTAGCACCTTTAAAATTCTTATAGCTGTTATAGAATTTGAGTCTGAAGAGTCTGTAAAGGTCACCCGGTTATAACTCTTAATGAATGAAAGATAGAAATGAGTTTCAGAGAGAGGGCATTATTTTACCAGAGACATGTAGCAAGGTGGACAAAGCCACATCTGAAACTTGGTCTCCCCTCAGGCCACAGTCAGACTCCTAAGCTGAGCAGATGCATGGGTAGCTTCATGTTGTGACTGAAAGATCCTGATGGGAATACAGGCTCTACCTGGTACATATCTAGCTCTAGACAAGTTGCTTCATGTCCCTACCTCAACTTCTGTGTTTCCAGAAGATAGCCATGCCTAGCTTTTGGGATAATTATGGGGATTGAGAGAAAGTGGGATGAGTCCCCCAGTGCAACAACTAGTATCCCCTTTAAATATCCATTCCTCTTAAGCTTAGACTGTACCCTTCACCATGACCAGGCCTGGCTAATTTTCCAGAACTTCTCAGTCTCTCCCCAGCCCAGCCTTTTCCTCTCTGGCCTAGTGTTGTGAGCGCCAGCCCCAGGCAGTGCTGAGTCACTCTCCACAGCAGAGGCTAGTCACTGCCTTTGTGCTGCTCAGCACATTTGTATCCCCGTTACAGCTCAGGCAGGTCCAGGACCCCCGCTCCCCCCCCCCCCTGCCCCCAACACCCCACACACAAAAGTGCTTTTTTGCATTTGATCAAGGAATCTAGACACTTGTTCTGATTAGAGGAATTTTTTGTAGATGACTGACTCCCACTGACCATGTCATCCACCCCAGTTTCCAAGACTATTTCTGGAGCTGAGCGTTAGCTGAGAAGTGTGCCTGGAACCTGAGTGGGTCTTACTCTACTTGCTCCCAGTTTTCTCTTTAAAAGGACCGTATAAAGGGGTTTTTCTAGACCAGGTTGACAGACTTTCAAAAGTGGCTTATGTTAGTTCCTGCTTTCCTTCTCCCTTGCTTTTCTATTCTCCCTTCCTAACTCCTTCCCTGTGTTTAGTAAAAAGATAATGAAGGCAAAAACTTTTGCGAGATATTGTCGGCATTTAATAAGTCATAGTACCTGTGATTTACAGTCTAGCAGGAATCTATTTATAATGCACCTGGATAAGCAGTATGCACAGTATGCCAGGCAAACAGAGGAAGGGGACCGATTCCACCCAGGCTGTTAGGGGAAACTTCCCTGAAAATGTGGCATTTAAATTGAGTCTTGAAGTCAAAATGTGTGAGCTCAGCAAGCTGGGTAAATGAAGGTCTGGGCAAAAGAAAGAGTACTTCAAAGGTATGAGAAAGCAAGGAGTGCTTGGGAAATAACAACCAGTTTGGGCTGGCTGGAATACTGTGTGCTGGGAATGGGAAAAATGAGCAGAACTTGGGACCTGTGGTAGATAATGAGGCCAGAGAAATAGGTTATGAACAGATTGTTGACTGTGAGCCTCTGGATATGAAGATGATGTTATATTCTTTATACCCTCATAGAACCAATTGAGGCCCTGTGAATACTGTTGAACTGGTGTCAGTCAGCACCATCTTTCTTCTGAATTACTGCAATGACCTCCTCCTGGCCCACTGCTTTTACCCTTGCCCCCTGCAGTCCATTCTCTGCAGGGCCATTGCAGTGAACTTTTCAAAACACAAGTCTAACCCACTGAAATGTTGTGAAGTAATTAGCCTCCAACTAATAAAAAATAAAAAAAATAAAAATAAAAACAAAACACAAATCTGATCATGTCACTGTTCTACTTACTTCATTTCTTACTGCTTCTTCCCTTGCCTCCAGTGATGCAATTGCACTGGCCTTTTTGCCATGCCATAGGCATGCCAGACACCCCCGTGCCTTAGGGCTCTTGCAGGGCTGTTACTTTTGCCTGGAAAGCTCCTAATTTAGATAACCATATAGCCACTCTCTCACCTCCAAGTTGTGGCTCAGATTTCTCTTCAAAGGCATCTATCTGGGTCATCCTCTTTAAAACTTCAAAGTGCCCCCACCCTAATGCTCTTGACCCTTCTTATCCTCTCTGTCAATACTTGTTGCTATTGTTGTCCATAGTCTTTATGTCTTAATAGATTTATATAATTGGATTTTTAAAATTGTGTTTGTTGTTTATGCCTGTCTTCTCCTAGTGTCACAAAGATAGGGAGGTTTGCTTTGTTTATTGATGTATCCCGAGTACCTAGGACAGTGCCTGGCACACACTAAGTATTCACAAGATATATGCTATATGATGGCAGTACACATTTACCGAATTCTGCCTCTGTGATAGGCATTTTATAAATACAAAAATGAATACGACATTCCCCTTATGCTTGTGAAATTGGCAGACTCTTAAGGGAGTCAGGATATATGTTCCCTTGTTCTAATACAAGGTGATAAGTATGAAAAGCCACATGAGAAGATGCTATGGATATCACAGGAGAGAGGTCACTTTGAACGTGGGGCCTCTCCTGATCTTGAGTGTTTGAGTAGTAAGACATGAGGAAGAAGCGGGGAGCAGTTAATCTACAACAGCATAGATTTCAGGAGCAGGGAGTCTTTCAAGAGACCATGAACTTCAGGCTCCTGCCACTGGCCTAGTAAATACATCCTCTGCTGCAGGAGAAGTCACTGCAGCCATGAATATTAGGGGATTGCTCAAGGTCAAAGAGCTAAGCTGTGAACTTATCTTGGGATCAGAACTCGGTTTCATATTCAGGAACATACTGGGCATTGTGTTCACTAGCCCTTGTGGCCCCAAGGAGATGGAACGTTTGTCTGGGCTCAGTCTATAATCCATGGGACTCCAGTTTGCTTATGTCATAGATTGCCCACACCAGGGTTTGCTTACTGAAAATGAACTCCCAATTAAGCAGATTCTGTGAGCTGTGCTAACATAAGCATAATATGTCAAAGTCAATTTGGCAGCTCCTCTAATTTCACCCCACCAGGACATCCTCTCCTCGTTAAGGTAAGTGGGGTCAGCTCAAGCAGTCCCTTCTTGGGACTAGTGGAAGTTCATGATTAATCAGCCTGGAAGTCTTCTCTAGGTTCTCTGCCTAGTTCTTTAGTATTGTGTTCTGGCAATCATGGAACAAACCAAATAGTATATGTCTTTGCAGTTGTGACTCTTTTCTTTTAAAAGAATGGTGTATCAAACAGAGCATCCTGTGACATACAAAAGAGGACATTTTCTTTTTCTTTATTATCAGTTCAGCTCCACAAACATTTTCTATTGCCATGTACAGAAAAGATAAAGTACCTGATTTTGAGGCAGTTACAGTTTAGTAGGTAATAAAGAAACTTATATGATTCCATTATTGGAGGCAAGATTGGTACCTAAGTCTTCATCTTCATATACCTCCTGGCACCCAGTGGCTGGTTCCCAGTAAATTCTGGTTAGTGGATTGAATGAATGAGTGAATGAAAGCAGACAATAGTAAATCTTAGGGCCTCCCTAATTTTTCTGTAGTTAGCATATTTGACTATGCTGCTGCTACTGCTAAGTTGCTTCAGTTGTGTCCAATCTTTGCGACCCTATTGACTATAGCCCACCAGGCTCCTCTGTCCAAAGGATTCTCCAGGCAAGAATACCTGAGTGGATTGCCATGCCCTCATCCAGGGGGTCTTCCTGATCCAGGGATAGAACCCGCATCTCATATGTCTCCTGTATTGGCAAGTGTGTTCTTTACCACTAGAGCCACCTGGGAAGCCCATATTTGACTATATCTGACAGTTTTGTTTTCATTTTCATAACTTCTTCTATCTTCTCTTAGATATGATACATACTGATATAGGCACAGATACAAGTATACATCTGTACATGGGAACACAACCATACACCTTTATATATAGCTGCTCAGTGGATGCTGAATCTTTCACTAGGAAACTTGATTAAAAGATTCAGTGATTCAACTTCTTATCACCTCATCCCAACCAGGCTTCCTGCTTCTACTCCTCCATGTAGAGCGTTTTGGACAGTGAGCGCCCCAGAGTAGAGAATATATCTGATTCACCTCTATATTTCCAGTATTCGGCATGGGGCCTGTCGCAGAGCCTGTCTTGTGTCAATTTGGTTGCATAGCAGAGAGAAACCGAGATTTTTATTAGTGCTGAATTCCAAGGCTATGTGAAAGTTGGTGTAATCAGGCCAGATGTGTGAGCTCTCAAGCTCCTTCTCTACTTTTCTTCTCCCAATTTTCTTCTGCTTACTTAAAGTCCTTTGAATGGATTCTTAGTTACCTTATTAAAGTAGACTTCCAAGTTAAAAAAAAAAAAAAAAAAAAAAAGAGGACCTAAACTTTAAAAGAAGGCAGCAGTGATACAGATTTATGTCATCTTGACAGTATTTTCTGAATGTATACTATATGCAAGGCATATTTGATCCTCATGATTGGCTTTTGGTAGTATAACAAAAAATATTCCCATTTTACAGAAACAAAAGTTGAAATTTTTAAAAGTTAAAAGAAGTTCTGGGCTGTGCAATGAATTAATGGCAGACCATGTATTAGAAGTAGAGAGAGACCTTGAAGTAACCAGACTAGTGGAAGGATGGAGTGTAGGGGATATGATATTTTCAAAAGAGAAATTTCTGATCTGTCAGGTTTTATTGATGGGTTTCCTTGAGATGGCTTCTCAGCATATCAGTTAGTTTTAGGAAACACTAACTGTCATTTTTAAGTCCCAAATTCTAGCATACCGACCAGTTCTGGGCAAAATCATAAATGCAGCATAATTTTTGTGGCATCCTTACTGCCCATTACTGTATTAGTCTTCTTTGGGCCTACAGCCTTTGAACCCAGTTCTTCTAATTCCCCCAGACCTAGTGTTCTGGCTCTAACCAAGGCTTCTTCAGGTATCATCATTCTCACCACTGTACTCGCTCTCTCCATTCATCATCATCACCAGCATGTACTGCTGTCAGAGTCAATGAGAATGTGTCAAACGGGAAGGGGAATAATGGGAATAGCTGATAAATAACTGATATAAAACTTCCCCAAAAGATTTCCCCTGATAATTAAAGACAACTAATTATCCAGTCAGGACTGTACTCAATGACTAGTTGCTTAGATCCCCATTTTAGTGAGAATCTAGGGATGATTTCCAGGACATGAAACCCATGCAGTTTAATAGGGCCCTGCACTTAGAAGAGCCTCAGGCTTGGCTTAATGCCCTGTTCTTGTCCTCTGGGGACCATACTAATTTTTGAGTAAGAGGCCTACATTTTCATTTTGTACTGGACTTCTCAAGCTATGCAGTCAGTCCTGTAAGAAGTCATTTCAAAGGCAAAATAGAGCATTAAAGAAACAAAAATCAAAATAAAACCACTGAGAAGGAGTTAAATTAAAAATGACTACAGTATAGAAACCTTTACACTTGACAGCGGATTTTCACATGCATATACCTGTCTGGAAAGCTTAGACTACTCAGTGAAACAACAAGTGCATATGTACATGCTCAGTCGCTTAGTCGTGTCTGACTCTATGTAACCCTATTGACTGTAGCCCTCCAGGCTCCGCAGTCCTTGGGATTCTCCAGGCAAGAATACTGGAGTGGGTTTTCATGCCCTTCTCCAGCAGATCTTCCTCACCCAGGGATCAAATCCTCATCTCCTGCGTCTTCTGAATTGCAGGTGGATTCTTTACCTGCTGAGCCATCAGGGAAGCCTAGAGGAACAAGGCAAGACCGTTACTATTATTCGAAGTCAGAAAGCCCTTCCTTCCCCTTACGCTACCAAGTCCATTTCCTCTTCCCTTGCTGTGATAATTCTCCTCTTCCTCAGTGTTTTTTTTTTTTTAATCTCAACCCCTATCCCCTAAGTTTAGGACACTAATTTTAAGACCTTCTTAGACTATCCTCATTCTTTCATCAACATTTATTTTCTGTGTCCTAGGTTCTCAGGGCCCATGTCTAAATTTGTTAAACTCAAAAACCAAGATCTAATACAGTTACCCTTGAAAAACTCAGGGGTTAACACACATATAATTTAATGTCAGTCTTCCACATCCGTGATTCCTCTGCATCTGCAGATTCAACCAGCCATGAACCATGCAGTACCCTGGTATTTACTATTGCAAAACATCCTTATATAAGTGGACCCTTGCAGTTCAAACTATTATTGTTCAAGGGTCAACTGTATGTTAAAGGTTATTAGTAGCCAAAAGTGACTTCTAGATCTTGTGATTGCACTCACCTTTTAAAGGTTCTCAAGTAGATGTGGGATCTCCAATGATAGGTGAGACATTTTAGGCTTCTTGGTGTCTGTACAGCTTGGTCTGTTTGTTTAACTTATATGCAGAGTACATCATGTGAAATCCCGGGCTGGATGAATCACAAAGTGGAATCAAGATCGGTGGGATAAATATCAACAACCTCAGACATGCTGTTGGTAACACTTTAATGGCAGAAAATGAAGAGGAACTGAAGAGCCTCTTGATGAGGGTGAAAGAGGAGAGTGAAAAAGCTGACTTGAAGCAACATTAAAGAAAGTAAGATCATGGCATCTGGTCCTGTCACTTCATGGCATTTAGATAAGGAAAATGTGGAAACAGTGTCAGATTTCATTTTTCTTGGGCTCCAAAATCAATGCATGGATGGTGGCTGCAGTCACAAAATTAAGACACTTGCTTCTTGGAAGAACAGCTATGACAAACCTAGACAGTTTATTAAAAAGCAGAGATATCACTTTGCCGACAGAGGTCTGTATAGTCAAAGCTGTGGTTTATCCAGAAGTCACGTGTGGATGTGAGAGTTGGACCACAAAAAAAGTTGAGCGCCAAAGAACTGACACTTTCGAACTGTGGTGCTGCAGTAGACTCTTGAGAGTCCCTTGGACAGCAAGGAGATCAAACAAGTCAAACCTAAAGGAAATCAACCCTGAATATTCATTGGAAGGACTTATGCTTAAGCTGAAGCTCCAATACTTTGGCCACCTGATTTGCAGAGCTGATTCATTGGAAAAGACCCTGATGCTCAGAAAAATTGAGGATAAGAGGAGATCTGGATGACAGAGGATGAGATGGTTCAATGGCATCACTGATTCAGTGGACATGAGTTTGAGCAAACTGTGGGATATAGTGATGAACAAAGAAGCCTGGCATGCTGCAATTCATGGGTCATGAGGAGTCAGACAGGACTTAGTGACTGAACAACAACAACAGCTTGGCCACAACTCTTTGACGATTTGGGTCTTCCCTCAAACAACACAGTGTTTATATTCTAGACCTTTGCCAGAAACCACAGCCTGTACTCTCTACTCTTATCAAAATGAGTTACTTTTTTAAATGCTATAATACTTTGGGATGGTGTGCAGCCCGTCCATTCCTCTATAAATTGTAGGAATTATTACCAAATCAAAATTTATCATCAGAAAATCATGTACTTGGACAAAATTGCTTTGAACCACTTTTTCTGATATCCAGTTGCCTTTCACTTAGCATTTCATCTGGGACACCATAAAAAGCAGTCTGTGTTTTCTCTTAGGCACTTTACTGAGATTATTGGTCAAGACATCTATCACTTTCCCTATTTAAGCCCCACATGGGCTCATTTGAGTGGAAAAAAAATTTTTTTTTTACTTCCTTAGTTGAGTTAAGGTAAGTTTCACACAGAGAATATGTGTCTTTATTTTCACTGTGGGTGTCAGAAGCTCAAAGCCAAATTCATTGTTTAACAATATCAACCTGTGGGATAGGCACTAACGGCCTATCCCATTGTGCTGTTTCTGTTGACTCTGCTACTGCTAAGTTGCTTCAGTCGTGTCCGACTCTGTGCGACCCCATCCCTGGGATTCTCCAGGCAAGAACACTGGAGTGGGTTGCCATTTCCTTCTCCAATGCATAAAAGTGAAAAGTGAAAGTGAAGTTGCTCAGTGGTGTTTGACTCTTCGCGACCCCGTGGACTGCAGCCTACCAGGCTCCTCCGTCCATGGGATTTGCCAGGCAAGAGTACTGGAGTGAGGTGCCATTGCCTTCTCCGTCTGTTGACTCTAGATTTGACCTATTTTCTTAATCTTGATTTTTATATTGTGTCCTTTTATTTCACAATTTTATGGCTTAGATTTCCTTGGGTTGTTTCAAATCCTTTGTGGAATGAGGTGAGACAGAAAATTATACACATACATCTAGAAATACACAGTGTGGTTTCTGTATCAGGAATTGCTTACATAGTCCAAAGAAAAAACCAAAGATGCAACTTTTAGGCACTAGAACCAGCTTGAAGATCAAATGATATTTGTGACTGAAAAAGTAGTTCTTCCAAGTACAAGTCTTGGGGGAGTAGGGACTCTAATTTTCCTTTTAAAAGAGTGGTCCTGCCTTCTGAGTCTGGGTCAGAGCTGGATGGTGAAAAAAAGCATTACCCAGAACTCAAAGCTGAGGAATTCAAGACCTGATCCTTCCACTCTCTTGCTCTGGATTATTGGCTTTAACATTTTATCTGGGTCTTAGCTTCCAATATATCTAAAAATGTTTTAAAAACTATTTTCATGTTAAGATGCATTATATAGCAGTTTAATAAGGATGGTATTGATTTATCAGCTTTTCAGGAAAGAAAAGAAATACTATGCTGATTGTAAGACACAATTCCATTTCAAAGATAATGTAAAATGAAATAGAAAAAAATCTATTTTTCAAATAGATTTTTAAATCATAAAGCTACTTTCCTCATAGATTTTTTCTGACTGTCACAAGTAAGATATTAAATTAAAATGTGGATTTTTAAATGGTAAAATGCTACCCAAACATAGGGAATATTATGCAAGGGAAACATTACCAGGCATCGATAATGCATCCTTCTCTTTTTCCAAATTCTGAATCTTAATTTTATCTTTTGAAGAATTTTAATCTTCTTTTTAAAGATATGTCTAGAGGATAAGGAAACCCCTAAGTGAATGAAATATAGAGAGCTATCTTATTGTTCCCTATGAGCTTGTACTTTCCAGAAGTTGAAAGTTTTCAGTGAGAATTTGGGGGCCTCTGAAGGCAATGGACACTGTCAACTATAGAAGATGTTGAAAAGGGAATCCCATCATTGCAGAGTTGGATGTAACTGTTAGATCCAGTTAATATGCCTAGATTTAACTGCTTTTTATTCTGAAACAAAATTATTTTATGAAACCAGAATGGTTATCCTTCATGGTTTACTGTGCAATGAAACTCCTTGAGAACTAAGTGCATGGTGTGAGAGGTCTCTAAGTTTATTTCCAAGACTGCCCCCCCGCCCAGTGTACTTCAGCACTTATTTTACTGAACTTCTTGTTCTTGACTGTGAGCCTCTGGAGGCCAAGGAACAAGCGTTTCTGTTTTAGGTTTTTGTTTTTGTTTTTTTCTCTGCCTTTTACGTTTAGTTTAAACTGGGCAGACAAAGGAACTGTAATGGGTTATCAGTAATTAGCTGTAAAAGCTACAATTTGTTTGTAATAGGTCAAATTCTCCACAACATGCTTTCCATTTATTTAATCTTCACAGCACATCAAATCAATGGCATAGTTAACAATTTTATTTAATGATGACAAACCAGAACCTCTGAAAAGTTCAGTGATTTCCCTGATTTTACGCTGCTTGGAATAAGAGGAGCTGAGATACAAACCTACATTTTTATGGCACCAAAAGCTATCCCTCTCTGAGGAGAATAGTGGAGTAGGACAGAGGGGAGTTTTTATAATACAAAGGCATCTTATCTGCTGATGATAGATTCAATGTATTCTTAGAAGAACCAGTGGATGTTGAGGTGGCTAATATGGTGGGACGAGGGAAGAAGAGTAGTATTTAATTGTGCACATGCTACATGCTAAGAATTGTGTTAAGCTCTGTCATAGATGTTTTATAGTTTAACCTTTTCTATAATCTTCAGCAATAGCTATTCTTATTCCTCTTTTACTAAGGGAGAATTTGAATCTAAAAGGGGTTAAGTAACTTACCCAAAGCAAGTAGCTGGCAAATAGCATAGTTAGGATTCAAATCAAGTGTTCATGATGACAAGGTCCATGCTCATTCCACTACGTAATACTGGATAGTGATTGGAGAAACAGGGATGCACTTTCATACAGGTAAATGTGACCAGTAAAGGCAAAAAGGAGCAAGGAAGCATATTTCAGTTCTTTAGAGATTCATTTTTTGGTTTCCAAGCTCTGGTTCACTTCATCCTTAAGGAAAATGGGTTCTGGACGTGACAATCAAAGCCTATAGCTATTTGAGATTTGTCTGGGATGTAATCAAGGTGACCTTCCTGCAGCTTAATTTAAAAGAGGACCAACGATCTTTAATGGTTATGTGTGAGCCAAATATTTATTATCCAGCCTTGCTTCATGCTGATCTAGTTAAGTATTTTTTTTTTCCTGCCTGCCTTAAAAAGAAAAACAGAAAAAAACTAACTTAAATGTTTAGAAGCTACTTTTAAATTAGGAGGCAAGATTCCTTTTCACCCCTTACCTAAACAAAAATAAACAGTTTCAAGGATTTCAAAGGAAAGTATGGGAGTATTGTTAGGTTGGCCAATAGAAAACAACCCACATGTCTTGCTCAGCACTGTGTCAAAGGAGTATTTCTGAAATCTTTGACAGCCAAGCTTTTGTGCTGATTGAATGACCCCCAAGAAAGTGATCAGGAAGGAGTGAATTAAAAATATTGCCCAGAAATCAACTGATTTTTCAGTATAGTCACCTCCACTAACTCTGCTGGGAATAGTAAATATTCTACTTTTCTTTTCCATTTATTT
This sequence comes from Muntiacus reevesi, assembly GCF_963930625.1. Taxonomy (NCBI): domain Eukaryota; kingdom Metazoa; phylum Chordata; class Mammalia; order Artiodactyla; family Cervidae; genus Muntiacus; species Muntiacus reevesi. Next base: position 155,656,674 of record NC_089249.1, read on the forward strand.
TTATTAGTTGGAGGCTAATTACTTTACAATATTGTAGTGGTTTTTGCCATACATTGACATGAATTAGTCATGGATTTACATGTATTCCCCATCCTGATCCCCCCTCCCACCTCCCTCTCCACCCGATTCCTCTGCACCCCAGTGTTCATCACAACACTGTTTATAATAACCAGGACATGGAAGCAACCTAGATGCCCATCAGCAGACGAATGGATAAGGAAGCTATGGTACATATACACCATGGAGTATTACTCAGCCATTAAAAAGAACTCATTTGAATCAGTTCTAATGAGATGGATGAAACTGGAGCCCATTATACAGAGTGAAGTAAGCCAGAAAGATAAAGACCAATACAGTATACTAACGCATATATATGGAATTTAGAAAGATGGTAATATTCTACTTTTTTAAGGACTCTGGGCTTGACTGTGCGGTGGGAGGTTTTCTTTTGTTTATATTGTCTGTTGTCCATATTAACAATGTAGAAATCATTTGTTCAGGTAATCTTTACATGGGGCATGCATTTGCTTCTTCCATCTCTTTTTTGACAGCTCTCATGAGTGTCATCATTCAAGGTAAAACCATGGCAAAATCCAGAGATTCTAACCTCTCTCCCTTGATGCTCATTTTCTGTGCAACTTTGGCAATGTCAGTACTATCTCAAATCACCAACCTTGACAAGAGAATCAGTTAGGAGAAACTCCAGCCATTCTAAAGCCTTTGAGATGGAACAAGGGATTGAGTCCACTGGCGCTGTTCTCAGGGGCAGTGGCAAGAAATGAAACTGAAAAAGTCAGTTGGAATCCATATCATGGCATGAGTTTTGTCAAGAAGGCTTTCCTACTTTTATTTTTGTTGTATCTCTTTTGATAGCAAAGCCTGAGCTTTGCTTAGATGCTATAAAATGAGGAAAATGAGATGCTTCCCAGTAAGTTAGAACAATACAAATTGAATTTTTATAAAGTTAAACTGACCAGAAGAGAGATGTGGAAAATCATCTTTAAATATGCTTTCAGACCCACAAGACTGACTGGTTAAATAGTATATTTACAGGAGAACATGTTGACCCACAGTGGGTGATAATCCTGCATATCATAGAAAAGGGAGTTGTGCAGTAGTTCTGGGAGGGCCTGTGACTCAGAAGCTCTGAGACCTGAGTGCTCCTTTGGTTTTAAGCTGTTACGGTGATGGGGGGTGGGGTGGGAGCAGGAAACTGTTTTAGGGACTAACCATGGAGGCTAATGCAGGGACCACTCTATTGCAAAGGTTCTAGTGAGTATACCTGGAGAAGGAAATGGCAGTCCACTCCAGTACCCTTGCCTGGAAAATCCCGTGGACAGAAGAGCCTGGTAGGCTACAGTCCATGAGGTCGCAAAGAGTCAGACACGATTAAGCGACTTCACTGCACTTTAGTGAGTATACAAAGCTCAATCTGATTTGTCATCTTTGAATCATCACTTTGTGGCTGGTACTAAGGCTGAGCTGACAAGACTATTTGACTAGCAAAGCAGACTTGAACCCAGATCTTGACTAGAGTGGCCTCTTCCCCTGCCTAGCTCTGTAAACTTGGGCAAGTACTTCACCTCTCCGCCACTCAGTTTTCTGACTGCCTGCCTAGCCTCACCTTTACCATTCTGTGTCCTATTTTGCACTTCATCCTTCAAGGCTGCTGGACTGCTCTTTTTAGCACCGTGTTTACCTGTGCTGCCCTGGCCTGCCCTAAGGGTAAATGCCACCTCGGCACCCTGTGTTGCTCTCCATCAGCTGGAGTGCTGCTGCCTTCTAGGGTTCAGCTCACATTTGCCAGTCTCTTGGCTACCGAACCTAACTGCCTCTACCAGCTGCCTCTGCAGCTAAATCTGCCTTCTCAGCTTTGATCCTAGAAATCAGTGGGCATTCCTAAGGTCCCACAATGCCTTTTGTAAATGTTTAATTTCTCAGTCTTTTATCAGATAGCTGAAAGGATGTCATTTGAGGGAGAAAATACATGCAAATAGTACAATTTCAGAGGACAAGAATAGTACTAGTAAGGAGACATGATATAAATATATATTATGACATTCCTAATAATTAATACTGTTAAAGAATGAATGAATTCCAGTATAAGGCAGTAAACTCCTTATCATTAGAGGTATTCAATCTGAGAATGAATGATTACTGATTATGGAAAGTGGTTTTTTGCCCCAGTAGGAAGATCAGATTAGATGACCTTTAAGATCTCTTCCAGCAGAAAACAGTAAGGAGCTAAGAGAAACATAAGAAATTAAGAAAAGTTGGCAATAATACACAGAATAACTATACAAAAAAGATCTTCATGATTTGGATAACCACAGTAGTGTGGTCACTAACCTAGAGCCAGACATCCTGGAGTGTGAAGCCAAGTGGGCCTTAGGAAGTATTACTATGAGCAAAGTTAGTGGAGGTGATGGAATTCCAGCTGAGCTATTTCAAATCCTAAATGATGATGCTGTTAAAGTGCTGCATTCAATATGCCTGTAAAATTAGATAACTGAGCAATGGCCACAGGACTGGAAAAGGTCAGTTTTCATTCCAATCCCAAAGAAAAGCAACACCAAATAATGTTCAAACTACCATAAAGTTTTGCTCATTTCACATGTTAGCAAGGTACTGCTCAAAATCCTTCAGGCTAGGCTTCCACAGTACATGAACAAAGAATTTCCAGATGTACAAGCTGGATTTAGAAAAGGCAGAGGATTGTAAATGATGACCATACTGACTGGTGTGAGGTGATACCTAGATTTGGTTTGCATTTCTCTAATAATGAGCAATGTTGAGCATCTTTTTATGTGTTTGTTGGCCATCTGTATGTTTTCTTTGGAGAAACGTCTGCTTAGGTCTTCTGCACATTTTTTGATTGGGTTGTTTTTCTGGTATTGAGGTACATGGGCTGCTTGTATATTTTGGAGATTAATCCTTTGTTAGTTATTTTGTTTGCAATTATTTTCCCCCATTCTGGGAGTCCTACAAACAATAAATGCTGGAGAGGATGTGGAGAAAAGGGAACCCTCTTGCCCTGTTGGTGGGAATGTAAATTGATACAACCACTATGGAGAACCGTATGGAGATTCCTTGAAAAACTAGGACTAGGACTACCATATGACCCAACAATCCCACTACTGGAGATATAGTTTGAGAAAACCATACCTGAAAGAGATGCATGTGCCGCAGAGTTCCTTTCCATACTTTTTACAACAGCTAGGACATGGAAGCAGCCTAGATGTTCATTGACAGATGAACGGATACAGAAACTGTGGTACATATATACAATGAAATGTTACTCAGCTTTAAAAAAGAATGCATATGAGTCAGTCCTAATAAGATGGATGAACCTAGAGCCTATTGTACAGAGTGAAGTAAGGTAGAAAGAGAAAAACATATATTGTATATCAACACATACTTGTAGAATCTAGAAAGATGGTACTGATAAACCTATTTGCAGGGCTGCAGTGGAGACGCAAACGTAGAGAACAGACTTGTGGACACAGTGTGGGAGGGAGGGGGTGGGATGGACTGAGAGAATAGGATGGACACATATGCATTACCGTATCTCAAAGAGATAGCCAGTGGGAATTTGCTGTGTGATACGGGGAGCTCAGGGTTTCCCTGGGTGTTCTGCTGGTAAAGAATCTGCCTGCAATGTGAGACCTGGTTTCGATCCCTGGGTTGGGAAGATCCCCGGGAGAAGGGAAAGGCTACCCACTCTAGTATTCTTGCCTGGAGAATTCCATGGACTGTGTAGTCCATGGCATTGCAAAGAGTCAGACATGGCTGAGTGACTTTCACTCACAGGGAGCTCAACCTGGTGCTCTGTGACAACCTAGAGGGGTGGAATGGGGTGGGAAATGGGAAGGAGATTCAAGATGGATGGTACATATGCATACCTATGCCTGATTCATGTTGATGCATGGCAGAAGCCAACACAATTTTGCAAAACAAATATTCTGTAGTAAAAAAAAAATTTTTAAGAAATTTGCTCATTTATGGCAGAGGAACCAGAGATCAAATTGCCAACATCCACTGGATCTTAGAAAAAGTAAGGGAGCTCCAGAAAAACATATACTTCTGCTTCATTGACTACACTAAAGCCTTTGACTGTGTGGATCACAACAAACTATGGAAAATTCTTAAAGAGATTGGAATACCAGACCACCTTACCTGTCTCCTGAGAAACTTGTATGCAGGTCAAGAAGCAACAGTTAGAGCTGTACATGAAACAACGAACCAGTTCAAAATCGTGAAAGGAGTACATTAAGGCTGTGTATTGTCATCCTGTTTATTTAACTTATATGCAGAGTACATTATATGAAATGTTGGGCTAGATGAATCACAAGCTGGAATCAAGATTGCCTGGAGAAATATCAATAGCCTCAGGTATGTAGATGATATCACTCTAATGGCAGATATCAAAGAGGAACTAAAGAGCCTGTTAATGAAGGTGAAAGAGGAGAGTGAAAGGCTGGCTTAAAATAGATGGGGAAAAGCTGGAAACAGTGGCAGATTTTATTTTCTTGGGCTCCAAAATCACTGTGGACAGTGACTGCAGTCACACAATAAAAAGATACTTGCTCCTTGCAAGAATAGCTATGACAAACCTAGACAGTATTAAAAAGCAGAGACATCACTTTGCCAACAAAGGTCCATATAGTCAAAGCTATGGTTTTCCAGTATCATTTATGGATGTGAGAGTTGGACCATAAAGTAGGCTGAAGCTGAAGCTCCAATAATTTGGTTACCTGATGCCAAAATCCTACTCATTGGAAAAGACCCTGATGCTCGGAAAGCTTGAGGGCACGAGGAGACAGGGATGACAGAGGATGAGAGATTTGATGGCATCACCGACTCAATGGACATGAGTCTGGGCAAACTCCAGGAGATAGTGAGAAGACAGGGAAGCCTGGCATACTGCAGTCCATGAGATCTCAGAGTCAGACACCGCTTAGTGACTGAATAAGAGCAACCAACACTTTCGTCCTGGGCTTTTACTGTCACTTCAATAGATGAATAGGTTTGGAAGTGACAAATGGCAGGACCAAAAGCTATAATACAGTCACTAAAAACTGAAGCAGACAATTTCAGAAAACATCACTGTTGACACATGTAATTGAAGGGTAGTAACTAAGCTTTTGTTGATTCGTTCATTATTCAGTCACCTTTTGTTGAATGCATGTTATGTTCCAGGCACAATTCTTACACTGGAGATTCAAGAGGAAAAATTCAGTCCCAGCCACCAAAAGAGTATGGGCCAGTGATGAAGCCACCTATGTAAGCAAATTAATAAGATAAAATGAGATCAGTACTACAGAGGAAAGGCAAATCAAACGTGGCAGAAGGAGAGAGAATGATTTCTTGGATAAGTTGGGGATAGTTTCAGAGAGGAGTTGAATTTTGACCCATGAGAGATTTAAACAAGATAAGAAATGGGAGCTAGTTAAGAACTTTCCAAGCAGAATAACAACTTTACCAAAGGTATTGGGATGCAACAGAGAAAAGTATGTTTGGGGAAAAAATAGAGAGAAGAAGGTAGATAAAGTGAAGAAAGAGAAAGGCAGATACTCAGGCTAAATAAGAGGAGGCAAGATTCTGCCAAAAAACTTTAAACATCACATGCATTGTAATGTTAGACTATAAAATATGTGGCTAGCCCCAAACAGGAACTTACCTGGCTCCTAGCTCAGCTGGCAGAGAATCCACTTGTAATTCAGGAGACACCAGTTCAATTCCTGAGTCAGGAAGTTCCCTTGGAGAAGGGATAGGATACTCACTTCAGTATTCTTGGGCTTTTCTCATGGCTCAGATGGTAAAGAATCCACTTGCAATGTGGGAGACCTGGGTTTGATCCCTAGGTTGGAAAGATCTCCAGTATTTTTGCCTGGGGAATTCCCATGGACAGAGGAGCCTGGGAGGCTACAGTCCATGGCGTTGCAAAGAGTCAGAATGAATAAGCGACTAAGCACAGCACAGAGCAGACACGAAATAACAGTCGTTCCTCCCTCTCTGCTTTTTCCTTTCCTGTGCATGAATACCCAGATGGGTTAGAGGAGGGACCAAAGTCATTACTCTCCAAGGTCTGACCAAGGCATATGCTCTACAAATGATGTTTTTGCTCTGGCTTTTAATTGTCAACACTGCAGAACCCTGTTAAGAGGGATATTGTATGAGAGATTTATATAATGTAGGTGCTTACCCCCAATGAACAGGCTAAAGACTCAGGGAGAGTCATAAGATTATTGCAACGGGGTCTCAAATTCAGATGTGGCTAGGTACCCACCATCTGTACACTGACCAACAGTGCCCCTCACTAAGATGTGGATCAAATGGACATCATTGCTGTTGTGATTAATAAAATGAACATACATTTGAAAGCTTCATTGAATTGATTGTAACTTTTGCCATTTCATAGTTCTTGAGTAAAATGGCGAATACGATTTTGTGAAAGTTTGAGGAAAGTTTTAACATTTCACAGTTCCTCATCTTTGCAAACATTCACAACCAGTAGTCTAATTGGGAGAGATTTGATTTCAAACCCTGTTTTTGCCACTTAGCCCTGTACTTCTCACATTGTATTGTAATTTAGTTAGTGTGAGTGTCTCCTTCATTGTAGGCTTCTCAGAATCAGATGTGGCAAAAATATCATATTCATCTCTATGCCTTCAGAACCTAGAATTTATAGTGGCAAAGAAATAGCAGTAGGTATACACCTGCAGAGCTCAGCTGCTGTGTACTGAGTCTACCTTCCATATGGCCTTGGGTAAATTATGTAAGCACCACGAACCTTAGTTCCCTCACAATAAATTTGAGATAATGACACATTATATTGAAAAATAGCTGTGAGATTGTAGCAGTTAAATACATACGCATATATAAAACAGGACCAGCAAAGAGTCTGACACATTGCAGATGCTAAAAAAATGCTGCTGATTTTCCTTTCTCCTTTCTTCAGCATTTGATTAAGGGTAGTTGTGATTTTTTTTCATCAAGGAAGTTGCATTTTCATGTTTGCACTTTGGAGTCCCTATCAATGAAATAGTGAATAAGAAGCTTGGGTCAGGAGGAGGAAGAAGTTGGGTGAGCAGGGAGAAGAGGGGCTAATGGCCACAGAGAGGCAAGTGAAAGGACTCTTAATACTTCAGTGATACAAGGAGAGATGAGGAAGCTTGGGCAAAGACAGTGGAGATGAAGACAGAGAAGAGACAAAACCAGGAAAATTAATGTTTTAGGGTGATGGTTTCAGATAACAGAGCTCCATGGCAGTGAGTTGTTTCATATGGTTTACTTGCAAGGAGAACATTATGTCTGGAGCTGGGCAAATAGGGGGACCTCTCTGAAGAGTCCAAATTGATGGAGGTTCTTCCTTGAAATTAAATATGCAGGGAGCTCCTGCAGAAGACAGCAAAAATGGCCCATGAGGAAGGGCCAGAAGCACCATAAACCTTGGGGTACAAAGGGAAATGGTCCTGAGAATGTTTTGGAATCCTGACTGAATTTTGGCAGTTTGCATACCATCCCCTATTTTTAGATGTAGAAGTGTAGTATCAACCAGGAAAAAAAAAAAAGTTTGTCTTTGAGGAATTTCATCTATCTCCTGTTGCCCATATAATTGAGGCTGCTGAAGTACCCGTGAGAGTGACCATCTGATATGTAAAGGAGGGATATTCAGAAGTTGTTAAAGGGCTTATCCTAAATTAGGGGCCCTTTCACCCAGCCTAGGCCTGCATACTTCTCTTGTTTCCTACTTCATGTCTCCACTTGAAAAATGATTTTGAAAAGTAGCGTACAAACCGATCAATCATGCAAACAAGGCCAAACTCCCACAGAGCACATAAGGAACAGAACAAAGATTATTTTTGTCTGTCTAGTTAGGATTTGCATATGCTGGAATATTTCTGACAGGTTTCTTGTGGCTCTCCTGAGAGAAAAAAAAAATCACGAATCTACATATAAGCAGAAGATGAGGAAAGTTCAGTGGAGAAAAACAGAGTGAAGTTCTTTACTTTCTGAAGTTTCTATTATAATAGTTATGTGACACTCAACATACAAAATGGCAGTGATGGTGTCTCTTGTTATTAACTTTAGACAAATGAGAAAAAAAAATTCCTCTTTGTCTTGATAGGAAAGAGGCTGAGAATTGCTTTTTATCAACCTTCAGAAATGTTTCGACAACAAATATATTTGACGCTGCCTTTATCCCTCCCCTACCTTCAGTCTCAAGGCTTTCAGGTTAAGACTCTATGCCAATCTAATTCCAAACAGGAGGCTTATTACTTGTCTCAGACTTCCAGCATATGGTGTCTAATTTAGTCCTCAATATGTCTAGGCATGACGCTAGGTGCCAGCAATTTGCCTGATCATGGAGAGCCTTTCTCTACCACAAGCAACTGGACTTCTTCCTCAGTTTCACTGTCTAGTGCTCTATGTTTCCCTCTGAAAGTGAAAGTGTTAGTCATTCAGTTGTGTCCGACTCTTTGTGACCCCATGGACTGTATAGCCTGCCAGGACTATCTGACTATGGAATTCTCCAAGCAAGAATGCTGGAGTGTGTAGCCACCTCCTTCTCCAGGAGGGTCTTCCTGATTCAGGGGTCAAACCCGGGTCTACCCCATTTCAGGCAGATTCTTTACCATTTGAGCCACCAAGACTAGGACTGGATAAGACCAGTGCTCAAGTCTGAATCCCAGCTTGTTTGACTGGAGTTCTGATACCCAAGTTAAGTCAATCACATCCCCCAGAGAGGTAGAATCTTCTCTCTGCACCACCCTGAATGAATTAATTTCCCAGGATATTTACTTCCTGCTTGATTCTAGCCTCACCTGCTACTCGGATCCCACATCCATGCCACTCGCTTACCTCAGTGGGTCCCTGGGAAAAATTCTGCTTCACTCAGCCTGACCCCACCTGGCATTGTGCCTTGGGTGGTAAGTAGGTAAGCGGGTGACTCCACAGCCTCTCACTCCTGTTCTTTGTCCCCTCTTGTTCTCCCTTGGCCAGCATCACTGAGTTTTTCCCCAAACAAATTATGGGCCCTGCCATGGGTCACTCTGGACACACCCCTATAATTATAAGTTCAATCACTGTACTAAATTTGTTTGTGTGTCTGTCTCCCCGGCTAGGGGTTTCCCAGGTGGCTCAGTAGTAAAGAATCCACCAGCCAGTGCAGAAGATGTTGGAGATGTGGGTTCAATCCCTGGGTCAGAGAGATCTTCTGGAGGGGGAAATGGCTACCTGCTCCAGTTTTCTTACCAGAAAAATCCCATGGACAGAGGAGCCTGGTGGGCTTCAGTCCATGGGGTTGCAAAGAGTCAGACACAACAGGGCGACTGAGCACTCTTCAGCTAATTTTAAACTCTGAATTGGGAGTCTTATTGATTGCTCTGCTTCCAGGAGGAAAAAATAGAAGCTTAATACATGGTTATTAAACTGAGTTGAACTTAGAAGCTTGATTAAAGGTGCTTAGTGTACAAAGTAAATGAAACCCAAGCTCCTGAAGCTCACATTCAGGTTGAGGACCTGTCTCCTGCGGCTGCTCACTGTGCCAGATGTGATCAGGCTTCCATGTCTAATCTGAACAGGAAACCTCGGAACACAGAGTTAGAGAGAACCCTGCGACTTACAGAAGACAGAGAGCCCTTTCGAAGGAAGTGTGTACACTGATCTGTCCAGATGTAAAACCTCTTAATTTCCTCAAAGCTTCAAGGTACTTAAATTTCTGAGATACATTTCAGAACGTCACATTTATCAGGCATCAGCATTCTGCTGCCCATCAAAAAAGCAAATCTACAGTACATGTGAAGATAAAGGGACATATCTGATACATATCTTGTACAGCTTATAAATAATTGTAGTAATTATCATATTGTAGCACTAGTAGTATTACATATGGGGATGCTAATTGCCACATTGTATTTTATATGTTTACATCATCCCTCATTACTAAGGGACAATGTTCAAAATAGATAAAGTGTAGTACATTCTAAGTGTTGAAAGAATAAATGACATTTCACACAAAAATAATAAATTTGGGACATGGGGAAAAATGAGACTATGTCTTTAATTTTATAAAGTGATAGAATAATTATTAAAGTTAACTGCTTTTGTTATCTCTTGTTTTAAAAAAATGGAGCCCTACTAAAACATGAATAAACAAAGGAAAAATATTCACCTTATTAATTGCAACCGAGTTGCCATGAACTAATAGAAAAATCACTTATAAGTTTCCAAGTCACCAAGAACCAAAGGCAACATTGTAGGCTACATAGCTCTTATTGTCAGAAAGAAGCATACTAATTCCTCGGGGAGTAAGGTTTTTCTTTTTTTTTTTTCACCTGAGGGAAATTTCTTATATAGGACTTCCTTCAGGGCCAAATTAAGCAACATAATTGTTACCTCAGGGAGTCAGCCTGGGGCAAAAACAAGGATAAATGGTCTTCAGTGATCTGAAGGGATGTGGACCATCTCTGAATTAACAGGTTCCTATAAAGAGGGTTTGTTTTCCTTGTTTTGATTTCAGTCCAGTTCAGTCACTCAGTCGTGTCCGACTCTTTGTGACCACATGGACTGTAACACACCAGGCTTCCCTGTCCATCACCAACTTCCGAGGCTTGCTCAAACTCAAATCCATTGAGTTGATGATGCCATCCAACCATCTCATCCTCTGTTGTCCCCTTCTCCTCCTGCCTTTAATCTTTTCCAGCATCAGGGTCTTTTTTGCCATCAATCAGTTCTTCGCATCAGGTGGCCAAAGTGTTGGAGTTTCAACTTCAGCATCAGTTTTCCAATGAATATTCAGGACGGATTTCCTTTAGGATTGACTAGTTTGATCTCCTTGCAGTCCAAGAGACTCTCAAGAGTCTTCTCCAACACCACAGTTCAAAACCATTAATTCTCTGGCGCTCAGCTTTCTTTATGAAACTCTTACATCCATACATGACTACTGGAAAACCATAGCTTTCACTAGATGGACCTTTGTTGGCAAAGTAATGTCTCTGCTTTTTAATATTCTGTCTAGGTTAGTCAAAACTATTCTTCTAAGGAGCAAGCTTCTTTTAATTTCATGGCTGTAGTCACCATCTGCAGTGATTTTGGAGGCCAGGAAAAATAAAGTCTGTCACTTTTTTCATTGTTACCCATTTATTTGCCATGAGGTGATGTGACCAGATGCCATGATCTTAGTTTTCTGAATATTGAGTTTTAAGTCAACTTTTTCACTCTCCTCTTTCACCTTCATCAAGAGTCTGTTTAGTTCTTCTTCACTTTCTGCCATAAGGGTGGTGTCATCTGCGTATCTGAGGTTATTGATATTTCTCCCAGCAATCTTGATTCCAACTTGTGCTTCATCCAGCCCAGCATTTTGTATGATGTATTCTGCATAGAAGTTAAATTAGCAGGGTGACAATATACAGCCTTGACGTACTCCTTTCCTAATTTGAAACCAGTCTGTCGTCCATGTCTAGTTCTAACTGTTACTTCTTGACTTGCATACAGATTTCTCAGGAGGCAGGTAAAGTGGTCTGATATTTCCATCTCTTTAAGAATGTCCCACAGTTTGTTGTGATCCACATAGTCAAAGGCTTTGGCATAGTCAATAAAGCAGAAGTAGATGTTTTTCTGGTACTCTAGAAAGAGATCTATTGTAAGAGTTATTACATTACAAAGTAGTTAACTCTTTACTTGTCTTTCTCACTACACTAACAGCTTCATCCATGGGGGACTGTGTTATATATGATCAGTAAATGACAAAGAGTGAAGGTTTAATATTTTCCTTGAGATAGCAACAGCAATAACAGCAATTACTACTATTTCTACTATATGTTGATTTTTTCTGGTTAATAAGAAGTGTGCAAAGCATTTTCACATACAGAATTTCATTTTCATAAAACTCTATAATATTATCATTATTATCCCTGTTTTACAGATAAAATAAGTACAGAGTTCTGTGACTGTAGATACAACCAGTTGACTTAATTTCCCTCACAACCTTTTTGTTTCATATGTGTCTGTGTGTGTTAGTCACTCAGTTTTTTCTGACTCTTTATGACCCCCTGGACTATAGCCCCACGAGTTTCCTGTCCACAGAATTCTCCAGGCAAGAATATTGGAGTGGGTTTCCATTCCCTTCTCCAGGAGATCTTCTTGACTCAGATCAAAACTGAGTCTCCTGCATTGAGGGCAGACTCTTTGCCATCTCAGCCACCAGGGAAGCCCTTTATTTCATATGGCTTTGAATAAAAGTAAATTTTAGTCTATTCTTTCTCTTTTCATCGAATTTTGAAATGGTGGGTTGACTGTGGGTGAACAAGAACTGTCTTTGTAGCTCAATTGCTTATTTCTATAACTGAAATATTTTCTCAACACACAAATGGAAAATAAGAGAGACATCTCAGATAGAGTATGATCATCCTATGACAGCAATGAAAAGACTGCTAATAAAAACAGTAGTCATTTTAAAAGCAATTACATGGATTGGATGAAATGTTGTTGCTTTTGTGTTCCTGAGAGACATCTTTCCTGTGTTCTGGGGAGGTACTTGGGCCACAAACTGAACACCATTTGGCAGGGTACTTTGAAATGATAGGTGGAAAATTCATTTTCTAAAGAGGAAAGAGCAATAGCTAGATGGGAGGGAAAGAATATTATGTTGCTATTTCCACAGCCCTAGTTGAAACAAAGCAGTGTAAAATAGCATTTCCAGTGTAGAAAAGCAATACATTTTCAAATAACTTCAGCAAGACAAAGACAAAGCAAAGGGTAGAATTATAACCAGATAGGACTTGTGGCAGGGCTATCTAGAGTCATTATGTATTTAAAGAATTTTCTTGGTCTACCTCATCTTCAGTACTTGTGTAAGTTCCTCCAAAGCTATTTCATAAGGGAAGGGGTAGCATTTACATTCATTAAGCCAGCATGAACAGTAAGACTTTTGCCTGAGATTTTTAGGAAAATTTTAAAATGATTAGTGCATCTTAGAGTAGTTAGAGATAGGGGATTTTCTAAACTATCTTATCTTTATCTAATAAGGCCTCCTTAGGATAAAAAAGCTTATTAAGGCATACAGAAAAATTTGAGGCAGTATATTAAAAACACATTTGCACAAATTTCCAAAGTGTGCTGCTATTGTTTGTCAAGATTGTGAGGTAAAAGCCACTTGCAATGTGTATGGAAATGGGATACATAAAATCCCCTGTTTAGCAAAACAAGTGACACATGCTCTTCTCGGTATAGTGAAATAATCTTAGGCTTCAGAGTCAGTTTTGTGATCAAATACTGATGTAACTTAGTAACTTCATGACCTGCAGCAGATATTCATTTTGTCCACATATAACTGGGAATCAGTTCAGTTGCTCAGTCGTGTCTGACTCTTTGAGACCCCGTGGACCACAGCACGCCAGGCCTCCCTGTCCATCACCAACTCCCAGAGTTTACTCAAACTCATCTGCATTGAGTCAGTGATGCCATCCAACCATCTCATCCTCTGTCATCCCCTTCTCCACCTGCCTTCAATCTTTCCAGCATCAGGGCATAATAACAACTAATTCCTAGGGTCTTTTTAAAAAAGAGATTAAATGAAACCATATGTGCACAGTAATGTTAAGCATAGGGGTCTAGACAAGATAAATACTCAATAAAAAGTAGCTTAGTCTAGACACCTGGCCATCTCAGACTGAATAATGATCTGGAAAAAAAAAAAAGTTATCTTGAAACCTATGGATGAATGGGGTCTCATTGCCACACGTTTGGCCGCCTAATCAATCTGTGTCTTTCACTTCCAACCTGGATATAAATGGAGGTCACTTTTCGCTTAGGAATTATTTATTGAGCACATCCTATGTTTTCAGTTCAGTTCAGTCACTCAGTCATGTCTGACTCTTTGAGACCCCAAGGACTGCAGCATGCCAGACCTCCCTGTCCATCTCCAACTCGCAGAGTTTACCCAAACTCATGTCTGTTGAGTCAGTGACGCCATCCAACCATCTCATCCTCTGTCATCCCCTTCTTCTGCCCTGAATCTTTCCCAGCATCAGAGCCTTTTCAAATGAGTCAGCTCTTCATATCAGGCAGCCAAAGTATTGGAGTTTCAGCTTCAACATCAATCCTTCCAATGAACATCTAGGACTGATCTCCTTTAGGATGGACTGGTTGAATCTCATTGTAGTCCAAGGGACTCTCAAGAGTCTTCTCCAACACTACAGTTCAAAAGCATCAATTCTTTGGCACTCAGCTTTCTTTATAGTCCAACTCTCACATCCATACATGACTACTGGAAAAACCATAGCCTTGACTAGACTGACCTTTGTTGACAAAGTAATCTCTCTGTTTTTTAATATGCTGTCTTGGATGATCATAACTTTCCTTCCAAGGAGAAAGCGTCTTTTAATTTCATGGGTGCAGTCACCTTCTGCAGTGATTTTGGAGCCCAGAAAAATAAAGTCAGTCACCGTTTTCACTGTTTCCCCATCTATTTGCCACGAAGTGATGGGACCGTATGCCATGATCTTAGTGTTCTGAATGTTGACTTTTAAGCTAACTTTTTCACTCACCTCTTTCACTTTCATCAAGAGTCTCTTTAGTTCTTCTTCACTTTCTGCCATAGGGTGGTGTCATTTGCATATCTGAGGTTATTGTTCTTTCTCCTGGCAGTCTTGATTCCAGCTTGTGCTTCATCCAGCCCAGCATTTCTCATGATGTACTCTGCATATAAGTTAAAGAAGCAGGGTGACAATATACAGACTTGGCATACTCCTTTTCCTATTTGGAATCAGTCTGTTGTGCCATGCCCAGTTCTAACTGTTGCTTCCTGACCTGCATACAGATTTCTTAAGAGGCAGCTCAGGTGGTCTGGTATTCCCATCTATTTCAGAATTTTCCACAGTTTATTGTGATCCACACAGTCAAAGACTTTGACATAGTCAAAAAGCAGAAATAGATGTTTTTCTGGAACTCTCTTGCTTTTTCGATGATCCAGCAGATATTGGCAATTTGATCTCTGGTTCCTCTGCCTTTTCTAAAACCAGCTTGAACATCTGGAAGTTCACAATTCATGTACTGCTGAAGCGTGGATTGGAGAATTTTGAGCATTACTTTACTAGCGTTTGAGATGAGTGCCATTGTGCAGTAGTTTGAGCATTCTTTGGCATTGCCTTTCTTTCTGATTGGAATGAAAATTGACCTTTTCCAGGCCTGTGACCACTGCTGAGTTTTCCAAATTTGCTGACATATGGAGTGCAGCACTTTCACAGCATCATCTTTTAGGATTTGAAATAGCTCAACTGGAATTCCATCACCTCCACTAGCTTTGTTCGTAATGAAGCTCCCTAATGCCCACTTGACTTCACATTCCAGAATGTCTGACTCTAGGTGAGTGATCACACCATCATGATTATCTGGGTCATGAAGATCTTTTTTGTACAGTTCTTCTGTGTATTATTGCTACCTCTTCTTAATATCTTCTGCTTCTGTTAGGTCTGTACCATTTCTGTCCTTTATTGAGCCCATCTTTGCATGAATTGTTCCCTTGGTATCTCTAATTTTCTTGAAGAGATCTCTAGTCTTTCCCATTCTATTGTTTTCCGTGATTTCTTTGCACTGACCTTTGAGGAAGGCTTTCTTATCTCTCCTTGCTATTCTCTGGAACTCTGCTTTCAAATGGGTATATCTTTCCTTTTCTCCTTTGTTTTTCTCTTCTCTTCTTTTCACAGCTATTCGTAAGGCATCCTCAGACAGCCATTTTCCTTTTCTTAGGTCCTGAGAATACATACAGCAGCCATACACTGGGAGTACCAAGTATTCTCATGACGCTTATCCTCACACGTGGATTATTGCACCAGCCTTCTGATTGGTTCTCCTGCGTTCAATTTCTCCACTAAACTCTGTTCTCCACCTACTGTTAGCATGAATTTTCCAAAACACAAATCATGTCATGTTGATCCTCTTCTGAAAACCCAGTCAGATTTCTTTACTGCAGGATTAAATTTCCTGTTTTTAGATATGATAAAGTCTTGATCAACTGTTTCCAGCTGATCACTTCTGCTTCATCTCTATCTTGTTCTCACTGGGCAACCTGCCCTTTCCTAATTATCCCCTGTCCTTGCAGTAGTCTTGTTGTTGGTGTTTAGTCGCTAAGGTAACCAACTCTTTTGTGACCTCTGTGGACTGTACCCACCAATCTCCTCTGCCCTTGGGACTTATATGTCCCATGTCCATGGAGTGAGTCGCCATTTCCTCCTCCAAGTGTTCTTCCTGATCCAGGGATTGAGCACACATCTCCTGCATTGGCGGGTGGGCTCTTTACCCCTGAGGCACCAGGGAAGCCCCTCAGTGGCCTTACCTCTGCAAATTACTCATTAACAGACAAGGTGTACCAGGAGGCACTAGTGGTAAAGAACGTGCCTGCCAGTGCAGGAGATGGAAGAGATGTGGGTTTGATCCCTAGGTTAGGAAAATCCCCTGGAGAAGGGCATGACAACCCACTCCCAAGTATTCTTGCCTGGAGAATCTCATGGACATAGGAGCCTGGCGGTCTATAGTCCATAGGGTCACACAGAGTCCGACACAACTGAAGTGACTTAACACACACAGAATAGGCTAGGCTTTGTTGTTCCTTTAAAGCAATATTCTTTATTTATACTTCCATTGTTACATATCTTTTGTTATATAAATATAATAGAGTGTTAAGAATAAGGGAGAGAAAATCCTGCTCCACCATCGTCCACCCCCTCCCTGGACTTTGGTACCCACACCTGGGGCCTTTGTTGTAAACTTGACATTGATAGAGGTTCAGGAGAAAGTGACTAGAATTGGAAGTGGAAATATTTCCATTAACTAAAACATTTTTTCAGGAAGAAATTAATCTGGACAATAGAAAGTTGCTATTTCATCTGTATGGTTCCTTTGATCTTTGACTTAAAAACATGATCTAAGTTTCATTTCAAACTTATTTAACCGATATAAGATTGAGATGATATACGTTTTATTTCTTAACGAGGTCATAAATACCTAAAGTTAATTTCACAATTTTTTGTTTGAGTTCTCTCAAAATATAAAACTAATGAACAGTTTAAATGACTGGAATATATGTGTTAGTTAAAATGGTTTCCAAGGTCCCAGGCAAGTTTCCAAGGTCCCCATGGCTGAGTTTGCTGCTTGTTCTTCACATGCCCTGGCACTCTTCCCACTAAGACTGTCTGCCTAGTTCTTCCACCCAGTGCTGACTCACTCCCTGCTTCTGGTAATGAAGAGCCTCTTTATCTGTTTTACTTGGAAAATTGCTTCAGGTTTAGGAGATATGTGTGTGTATTTGTGAATGTGTGTGCCTGCACATATGTGTGGGTCCACCAGGAGCTGAGTTCTGACATATCACGAATACATTTTTCTCCTTGGAAACCAAATCAGGCATGACCCTGTTCCAGGTTTCTTTGGAATAATAACTTGAACTAACTTTATTTTTATAGCTTAAGTAAATCTGCTCATTACTCATAAAACCAGCAGCCCTGTGGGAAATATGCACTGTGGTAAGATGAGAAGAGAAAGGTCTCCAGGGGTGACACCAAACTCTCAGATCCCACCTCTATTTAGGCAATACCCAAGAAGGAATCTTCTCTGAGGTAAGCATCACATGGCCTTGGGACAGCTTGTCCTACAAAATCTGTCTTGAAATCCTCTAATTTCTAATTCTTTGATTTCTATTATCCAAGAGTTGCTTACAAGACTAGAGAAGGTGTGGGCAGAGAGATAATGAGGGGGCATGGCTGATGGGATTTTAGTGGTCAACCAAGGCACCCTGAGAAGAACCAAAATCATCAGAATTATTACTGAGAAGAGATAAATAATTAGTTAAACATTATAAATCAGGAGGGAAAGTCTGGGATTTTAAAGTCAGAATGATGATCATTTTGAATCTTTGCTTTACCACTTTCTACCTGTGTGATTTGGGGCAAGCTATCCAATCTATACTAGCCCCAGTTTCCTCATCTTCAAAAGAATTAGCACCAGAGTCAATGAGTAGGCAAAAGAAAAGATCGTCTTTGAATTACACACACGTGTGTGTGTGTGTGTGTGTGTGTGTGTGTGTACACATTCACACGCACACACTCACGTGCTAAGCTACTTCAGTTGTGTCTGACTCTTTGCAACCCTATGGACTGTAGACTGCCAGGCTCCTCTGTCCATGGGATTCTCCAGGCAAGAATACTGGAGTGGATTGCCATTTCTTATATATGTATGTGTGTGTGTGTGTACATATATGTATATATGTATGGGTGTGTATATATACATATATACACACACACACACATATATGTATAATATTCACTCGGAAGAAGCCATGGAGCAAACTACATGATCTAAAAATTATAGCTGTTACTATCACTAATTATAGAGTAGTAGAATGAGAAACAGAAGTTGTTTAGGAAGGAATAATGCACAGTGAAAGAAAATATTGCCAAGTCAATGGCAAAGTCAATGGCCAAGAGAGTCAAGAATAGGGAAGAGCAAGAAGAGACTCGGTGAAGAATGAGTATATTTGTCAAGAGACTTCTTTTGTGTGATTTCTAGCTCTTCTTTGGGATGGGAGAATGAACTTAATGGAGTGCCATCCTGGCTTTTGATCTCCTTCAAAGGATCATCATCCTGTTTTTTTCATTTTTGTCTTGTCAATCAAATTGCTAAATCAATTGATTAAGCAGCAAGGAGTGAGAAAGTTTTGATATTGCCACTTATAGACCCCAGTCTGGCTGGGTTTAGCTAGAATGGCCCCAATGACAAGCCTATTAGCTCCCCCTACTGAGAGATTCCTGAGACTATTCTTAGTCATTTTACTGGATTGAGCCTTCTTGGAGAATGATACCTGCAGGAACCATGCCAGAATTTTCTTTTCTACTTGGAATAGTGCATTAATCTTTGGGTGAATAGTTCTCCATGGACTGAAGAGGAAAAGGGGAAATCATCCATCAGATATCTTTGTTTGCAGGAGCCCATTCCATCCTCCTGGCTACTGTTTATTCCCTTTCCTTTCTAGCTAAAGTCTAATACTCAGAATGTTATTTGTAAAATGTTCACCCGCTGAACCAAGTTCTCCTTTTGGGGCTATTTGTTTTTTTCTAATTCTTTATACTCTTTCCAGAATGCTTTGTCCTCCAGTCCCATCTCCATCCTGGTCATCTCTATTGGAATTTTTGACATTGGCATGCTTGGTGTGGGACCCAGATGTGGATGCCAAAGACCTAAAGCCTACTTAGTTGGGGGAAGGCTGAGCAGAACCTTCATTTTATTCATTCTAGACATAGTTTCTATTAATAGAGCAAAATAATATATATAAAGAAATGTTGGATGGGGAAGGAGCTGTGTTTGGGAAGGGTCAAAGCCTTTATAGTAGAGAGAAAAAGACATGGAGAGTAAACAGTTAAGAAAAATAGGCAATGGAGAAAATAATCGTCACAATAATAACAATGATAATACTAGCAATTGTAATAGACCTTTCATTACTAGGGCCTCTCACTCTCACAGGGCCATTCTAGTGGTCAGAGGTTTTCCAAATCTCAGATCTGTCACTGGAATGCAGTTAACTTTTTTCTGGTCTCTTTGAAGAGCACAAGGTACATGACATAGAAACAGAAAAGCTGATTAAGAACTTCAAAACTTTCTTCCAAAAATATGAAGGTCCAATGGATCTCAATCTTTCCTTGACTATTTCTCTCACCCCAGACACTGAAGTGACTTTGAATGCTCTTCTGAACACTGAATCTCCCTTCCCATTCCCCTTGTGC
Organism: Muntiacus reevesi; assembly: GCF_963930625.1. Lineage (NCBI taxonomy): Eukaryota > Metazoa > Chordata > Mammalia > Artiodactyla > Cervidae > Muntiacus > Muntiacus reevesi. The sequence goes on from NC_089249.1 coordinate 155,676,449, forward strand.
AAGACTGAGATGGCATCCTCATTCTGCCAGATTAACTTTATTTTCCTAGTAACTTTGCTCCATAGTTATATCAAAGCAAAGAATAGGAAAACAAAACAAAACAAAACAAAACTGGAGTTCTATCCTAAAGTGGAAGCACAAGGCCTTGCAGGTTTGTGGAGTTTCAGGAATTCAGGCATAACATCATAGGAGCAATGACTACATCTATCAGTGTATCTTACCAATTGTAAGATACTTTCCAAAATTTGAATTATTTGTAATTTTGTTGTTCAGTGGCTAATTCATGTTGAAATATTTGTGGCCCCATGAACTGCCCCATGCCAAGCTTCCCTGCCCTTCACTCTCTCCCAGAATTTGCTCAAATTGGTATCCATTGAGTCGGTGATACTATCTAAACATTTCATCTCTGCTACTCTCCTGCCCTCATCTTTCATAGGATCAGGGTCTTTTCCAGTGAGTTGGCTTTTTGCATCCGGTGGCCAAAGTACTGGAGCTTCAGCTTCAGCATCAGTCCTTTCAATGAATATTCAGAACTGATTTCCTTTAGGATTGACTGGTGTGATCTCCTTGCTGTCCAAGGGACTCTCAAGAGTCTTCTCCAACACCACAGTTCAAAAGCATCAATTCTTTGGTGCTCAGCTTTCTTTATGATCCAACTCTCACATCCATATATGACTACAGGAAAAACCATAGCTTTGACTAGGCAGACCTTTATTGGCAAAGTAATGTCTCTGCTTTTTAATCTGCTATCTATATTGGTCATAGCTTCTCTCCCAAGGAGCAAGCGTCTTTTAATTTCATGGTTGTAGTCACCATCTGCAATGATTTTAGAGTCCAGGAAAATAAGCTCTCTCACTGTTTCCACTATTTCCGCATCTATTTGCCATGAAGTGATAGGACCAGATGCCATGATCTTCATTTTTTTTTTGAATGTTGGGTTTTAAGCTAGCTTTTTCATTCTCACTTTCATTAAGAGGCACTTTAGTCTTTTTCACTTTCTGCCATAAGGGTGGTGTCATATGCATATCTGAGGTTATTGATATTTCTCCCTGCAATCTTGATTCCAACTTGTGCCTCGTCCAGTCTGGCATGTCACATGATATACTCTTCATCTAAGTTAAATAAACAGGGTGACAATATACAGCCTTCCCAATTTGGAACTAGTCTGTTCTTGCATGTCAAGCTCTAACTGTTGCTTCTTGACCTACACGCAGACTTCTCAGGAGGCAAGTAAGGTGGTCTGATATTTCCATCTCTTGAAGAATTCTCCATAGTTTGTTGTGATCCACACAGTCAGAGACTCTGGTGTAGTCAATAAAGCAGAATTGATGTTTTTCTGGAATTCTTTTGCTTTTTCTATGATCCAGTGGTTGTTGGCAATTTGATCTCTGACTCCTCTACCTTTTCTAAGTCCAGATTGAACATCTGCAAGTTCTCAGTTCATGTACTGTTGAAACCTGGCTTGGAGAATATTGAGCATCATTTTGCTAGCATGTGAGATGAATGCAATTTTGGGGTAGTTTGAACATTCTTTGGCATTGCCTTTCTTTGGGATTGGAATGAAAACGGATCTTTTCCAGTCCAGTGGCTACTTCTGAGTTTTCCAAATTTGCAGGCATATTGACTGCAGCACTTTCACAGCATCATCTTTTAGGATTTGAAATAGCTCAACTGGAAGTCCATCACCTGCTCTAGATTTGTTCATAGTAATGCTTCCTAAGTCCCTCTTGACTTCACACTGCAGGATGTCTGGCTCTAGGTGAGTGACCACACCATCATGGTTATCTGGGTCATTAAGACCTTTTTTGTATAGTACTTCTGTGTATTCTTGCCACCTCTTCTTAAAATCTTCTGCTTCTGTTAGGTCTTTACCATCTCTGTCCTTTGTTGGCTCATCTTTGCATAAAATGTTCCCTTGGTATCTCTAATTTTCTTGAAGAGATCTCAAGTCTTTCCAATTCTATTGTTTTCCTCTATTTCTTTCAGCTGTTTTCATAAGCAAGCTTTCATATCTCTCCTTGCTGTTCTCTGGAACTCTGCTTTCATTTGGGCATATCTTCCCTTTTTCCTTTGCCTATCACCTCCCTTCTTTTCTCAGCTAAGTTAGGCCTTCTCAGTCCACCGCTTTACCTTCTTACATTTTTGGGAGGAGGTGGTGGTTTTGGTACTGCCTCCTGTACGGTTTTATGGACTTTGGTCCATAGTTCTTCAGGTACTCTGTCTGCTAGCTCTAATCCCTTGAATCTGTTTTTCACCTCCACTGTCTAATCATAAGGGATTTTATTTAGGTCATACCTGAATGGCCTAGTGCTTTCTTCTCCTTTCTTCAATTGAAGCCTAAATTTTTCAATAGGAATCTCATGATCTGAACTACTATCAGCTCAAATCTTGTTTTACTGACTGTATAGGGCTTCTCCATCTTCAGCTGCAAAAAATATAATCAATATGATTTTGGTACTTACCATCTGGTACTGTCCATGTGTAGAGTTGTCTCTTGTTTTGTTATAAGAGAATGTTTGCTATGACCAGTGCATTCTCTTGGCAAAACTGTTAGCCTTTGCCCTGCTTCATTTTGTACTTTAAGACCAAACTTGCTTGTTACTCCAGGTATCTCTTGATTTCTTACTTTTTCATTCCAGTCCCCCTATGATGAAAAGCACATTTTTTGAGGGGTCTAAGTTCTAGAAGGCCTTGTAGGTCTTCATAGCATGGATCAACTTCAGCTTCTTTGGCGTTAATAGTTGAGGCATAGACTTGTACTATTGTGATGTTGAATGGTTTGCTTTGGAAACAAACCGAGATCTTTATGTGGTTTTTGAGATTGCATCTACTGCATTTTGGACTCTTGTTGGCAATGAGGTATATTACGTTTCTTTGAAGGGATTCTTGCTCACACTAGTAGATATTATGGTCATCTGAATTATATTTGCCCTTTCCATCCATTTTAGTTCACTGATTCCTAAAGTGTTGATGTTCACTCTTGCCATCTCCTTTTTGACCATGTCCAATTTACAGTCTTGATTCACAGACCTAACACTTCAGGTTCCTATGTAATATTGTTCTTTACAGCATTGGACTTTACTTTCACCACCAGGCACATCCTCAACTAAGCATCATATCTGCCTTGGCTCAGGCTCTTTATTCTTCTAGAGCTATTTCTTTACTCTTCCACAGTAGCCTATTGGACACCTACTGAACTGAGAGGCTTATCTTCTGGTGTCATATCTTTTTTGCCTTTTCATACTGTTCGTGGGGTTCTTGAGGCAAGGATACTGAAGTGGTTTTCCATTCCCTTCTCCAGTGGGCCACATTTTGTCAGAATCCTCCACCATGACCTGTCCATTTGGGTGGCCCTGCACAGCATGGCTAATAGGTTCATTGAATTACACAAGGCTGGGTTCTAGATTTTTCTGTGTCCTCCAAGAACCTCTGTTTCCCCTAGTCCTGCGGGGGGGGGGGGGGGGTGCGGTTCTCTAATCAAATCCTGTCATCCTTCAAAGTCAGATTCCCTGGGAATCCCCATCCCTTTGCCTAATCCCTAAGTTGGGAAGTCTGATGTGGAGCAGAGAACTTTTGCAGCAGTTCGAGAACTTCTTTTGTATTATTGTTCTACAGTTTGGGGGTTGCCCACTCTTCAGGTATTGGATTTAATTTTAATGTGATTTTGCCCCTCCTACCATCTTATTGTGGCCTTGAATGTGGGATATCTTTTTTTAGTAGCTTCCAACATCCTCCTGTTGATGGTTGTTCAATGACAAGTTGCCATTTTGGTGTTCTCAAGGGAGAAGATGAGTACACATCCTTCTATCACACCATCTTGACCATGACTATAATTTTACATTGGACTAATATTATGCAATGGATATATAGATGCCATAAAATGTAATTTATGAAAGGAAATGTAAAGGGACTTTGGGGGTCACCTAGTACAAACCACTTTGTTTTTCAGACAAGGAACCTGACCCCACAAAGGAACCTGACCCCACAAAGGAACCTGACCCCACAAAGGAACCATGATCCATTGAAGTTTACACCACTAGGACAAGCTGAAATTGAGGTTTATGCTAGGGTGTCTTGAACCCCAGTCTCTTTATCCCTGATAAACAGGAATCTCACTTCCCTACTTCTACTGCCACCCCACTTTTCTATTGAGATTAATCCTGGGAGCAGGGGCAGAATTGAGCATTTATGCTAAACATGCTTGCAGTTTGTTTACTTGTGCTATCAGAGTGAGTAGACATTAACTCAGTTTCTACAGAGGAAAAGGATTTTCGAGAGTATGTGAGGAACAAGACAGTTAAGTGAGAATCAATGAGAATTAAATATAGATGGATGGAGGCTGTTTAAGGAACATAAGGAACAATGAAGAGCAGCAGCCTTATTTACAAAGGAAGAAATTCTATGCTGCCCTCTTCTGTGTCCTTGAAAGAGGAAATGTGGAACTTCCAAGGAGTCACTTTGGCAATAAATTAAAACAATGAGAGGAAGCAAGAAGAAATGCATTTTCAGGAGGTTATTCAATTAAATTCCTGGTTCTGTGAGGAAATAAAAGGCAGAGAAAAGATAGAGTTGATCTGAGCTTGGGTTTGTATTGCCACATCTTGATGCTCAGAGCACTGAATAAACAGCCAAGACAAGGTCAGTAATCCAAGGCTCTATTCCAAGCAACTGGGCCCAGGAATAAGAAAAAAGTCATGTGATACAGCATCACCAGACAAGATCTCTGCCACTTATTAGCTGTGTAAGGCAATCATTTCGCGTAAGTCTACGATGTCATTGGAAAAATCTATGCAGACGTAAGTTCCAGTGATGAGTACCCACATATTGATAGCATTTACCAAATACTGTGATATGCTCCCAAGTGTGTATGTAGAAGATGCGAAGCCAGGGTACCTGGAATCACATTCTGCAGCTGTTACCAGCTGTGAGTAACATCATTGTCCTTGTCTATAAAATGTGGAGTTTAGGGAGAATCAAATAGGTGAAAAAGCAAAAAAAGTATGTTGTATGTTTGATGTATCAAATATAAATGCTTAGTGCTAGTATACTAGTGTACTGCTATACCATCTATTCAGTTCAGTTCAGTTCAGTCGCTCAGTCGTATCTGACTCTTTGCGACCCCATAAGTCGCAGCACGCCAGGCCTCCCTGTCCATCATCAATTCCCGGAGTTTACTCAAACTCATTTCCATTGAGTCGGTGATGCCATCCAGCCATCTCATCCTCTGTCATCCCCTTCTCCTCCTGCCCCCAATCCCTCCCAGCATCAGGGTCTTTTCCAATGAGTCAACTCTTTGCATGAGGTGGCCAAAGTACTGGAGTTTCATTGTACCATAATAACTATTACAATTATTTACCTTCTCTTGGGACAACATTATCCAGAGAAGAGCGTCCTAACAATGTATGAAGACAGATTCTGTTTCATAGGGTCCTTGAACCTCCTGAAATCGTATCTAATATTACGCGTGTAATTATATGAGCATTTTGAAGGAGTCTAAGATCCAAAAGAAGTTAAAAACTTGATACATCAGAGATCTACAGCCTTTCATTCTGCCCATACCAAGGTGTATGACTGCAGTACAGAGGCTCACTATAGCTGTAGAGTTGGTGAATGGAGCTTGGAAGAGGTTTTTAGATTTTAACCACTAAGGGGAAAAGTTATGAAATGTTTGAAAAAGTTGCCCCAAATCTTCAGGTATGTCCCTTCCTTGCTGCCATCTTTCCCTTGGCTCTCACCTCTTATAAATCACAGATAATGCATATGGATCTTGGCTCAGCTTGAGTTCAGTCCTTAGTCTGCTGTAGTTTCTCATTGCTATATCGCTAATAAATCTTCTTTTCAGGTTACCAAAGACTTCTTAATCGCCAAATTACCCAATATAAGGGTCATTTTCAGTTCTTCTGTTGTGAGAACTTCTTTGTCATTCCTCTCTCAACATCTATTAGTCACTCAGTTGTGTCTGATTCTTTGTGACACCATGGACTAATCTGCCAGGCTCCTCTGCTCATGGAATTCTCCAAGCAAGGATACTGGAGTGGGTTGCCAGTCCCTGCTCCAAGGTATCTTCCCAACCCAAGTGTCAAACCTGGGTCTCCCACATTGCAGACAGATATTTTATCATTTGAGCAGAAGTATAATTGACTTACATTATTGTATTAGTGAGTAATTCAGTATCTTTGTATATTACAAGCTGATCACCATGTTAAGTCTTGTTACCATCTGTCACTGTACAAAGATATTGCATAATTATTAACTATATTCCCCACACTTTACATTTCATACCTTTGTCTAGTTTCTTTTGCAGCTAAAGTTTGCACCTCTTAATCTTTCTCACCTGTGTCTCTCTTGCCCCTACCTCCTTCCATTCTGGCAACCATCTGCTTGTTCTCTGTACCTGTGACTTTGCTACTATTTATTTGTGTTTGTTTATTTATTTATTTAGATTCCACATCTAAGTGAAATCATATAGTGTCTGTCCCTCTCTGACTTATTTCGTTTAGCATCATACCTGCTAGTTCCATCCATATTGTTGCAAAAGACAAGATTTCATTCTTTGATGGCTAAATAATATTCCATTGCGTGTATACAACACCTTCTTTATGCATTTACCTACTGGATGGATGCTTATGTTGCTTCTATATCTTGGCTCTTGTAAATAATATGGCAGTGAACATAGGGGTGCATATGCCCTTTTGAATTAGTGTTTCTGGTTTCTTCAGAAAAAACTCAGAAGTGCAATTGCTGGATCATGTGGTAGTTCTATTTTTAATTTTTTGAGAAGCCTCTATATTGTTTTTCATAGTAACTGTACCAGTTTACATTCCCACCAGCAGTTCATGAAGGTTCCCTTTTCTCCACATCCTTGCTGACACTTAATATTTATCATCTCCTTGATAGTAGCCATTCTGACATATGTGAGGTAATATTTCATTGTGGTTTTGATTTGCATTTTCCTGATGATTAGTGATACTCATGATGTTTTCATGTGTATGCTGGCCATCTGTATGTCTTCTTTGGAAAATTGGCTGTTTATGTCCTCTTCCCATTTTTTAATTGAGTTTTTTTATATTAAGTCTTACGTATTTTTCATATAGTTTGGATATTAACCCCTTATCAGGTATGTTGTCTGCACTTATAAGGAAGTTGCCTTCCTGTTTTGTTGATAGTTTCCTTAACTGCACAAAACCTTTTTAGTTTCATGCAGACCCATGTTTATTTTTGTTTTGTTTCTCTTGCCTGAGGAGACATATCCAATGAAATATTACTAAGACCAGTGTTGAAATGTGTATTGCCTATATTTTCTTCTAGGAGTTATGGTCTCAGGTGTTGCATTTAAATCTTTAATCCATTTTGAATTTATTCCTGTATTTGGTGGGAGAAAGTAGTCCAGTTTTATTCTTTTGCATGTGTGCTGCTAATACCATTTTCTTCCAAATCTTCTTCCACTACTTTCTTAAGTGTTGATGTTCCTCAAGTTTTTGTTCTTGACTCACTGTTTTTAACTCTATCCTTTGCCTTGAAATTTATGATCTTTCATACTTTCAAATATCATTTATATGTGGTTGATTCTGAAGTCTAATTTTTCTCTTATCCAAATCTTCTCTTGAGCACCAGGTTCATATATCCATTGACTGACAGGCTGCCTTTTTCCGTTGTGTGTTCTTGCCTCTTTTGTCACAGATTAATTGACCCATATGGATTTATTTCTGAATTCCTGGGCTGTCCATTCTGTTTCACTGATCTGTGTCTGTTTTTGCACCTGTGCCACACTGTTTCCTTACTGTAGATTTGTGATATAGTTCAAAATAGGGAGTGTGGTGCTTCTACTTTTATTCTTCTTTTCTAAGATTATTCTGACTATTCAGGGTCTTTTGTGTTTCCATATAAATTTTAGAACTATTCTAATTCTGTGAAAAATGCAATTGGTATTTGGATAGGGACTGCACTGAATCTGCAGGTTACCTTGGGTAGTATAGTCATTTTAACAAATTTAATTCTTCTAATTCATGAGCACAGTTCAATATTTTTTTTTTTTTTTTTTATTGTTTGACTTCATGACAGTACATTTTTACAGCTTCCCTTCTATGCCTCCATCACTTCATTATTGCTCTCCTTTGGGAATATTCTTCTACTACTTTCTTCTTCCCTGGTAGCTCAGACGGTAAAGCATCTATCTACAATGCGGGAGACCTGGGTTCGATCCCTGGGTTGGGAAGATCCCCTGGAGAAAGAAATGGCAATCTACTCCAGTACTATTGCCTGGAAAATCCCATGGACAGGGGAGCCTGGTAGGCTACAGTCCATGGGGTCACAAACAGTCGGACACAACTGAGCGACTTCACTTTCACTTTCTTCTTAAGTGTTGATGTTCCTCAAGTTTTTGTTCTTGACTCACTGTTTTTACTCTACCCTTTCCCTTGAAATTTATGATCTTTTATATTTTCAAATGCCATTTATATATAGTTGATTCTAAAGTCTAATTTTTCTCTTATCCAAATCTTCTCTTGAACACCAGGCCCATATATCCAAATTCCTGTCAGATGTCAACACTAATATGTCTCTTACACCTTACCTTGAACGTGTCCAAAATGGAACTCAATTATTTTATCTAGCTTCTGTTGTTCCTCTTCCATTGTTTATTGCACCACTGTCTACCTAATGACTCAAGGTGAAAAAAAAAAATGAACCTTCAATTCCTGTCTTAGATTCACATCTGAATCATTATCAAGCCCACCAAATTTGTCTCCTAAATATTTTTAAATTTGCCCCATTCCATTTATTCATACTGCCTCTAAGCCGAGTCTCTAGTCATCTCATCTGAATGTTGAAATGTTCTCCAAAATGGTCCCATTGCTTCAAGCCTTGTCCATCCCACAGATATTTTCTATACAATCTCTTTAGAACTTTAATTTGAGTATGACTACTCTCACTCACACCATGTCTCATTTATGAAGATGTGTTGGTGGTTTAGCAGTCATTCTACATCAAGCCTTTGACTTTTAATATTGAAGGAGCTCCTTGGTAGATGGTATTTCCTGGGGGAATTGAGGTATTACTGTGCTCATCTCTTTGTTGTCACTGGAGTGAATGCTCACTCACTGTTGTAGGGTTTTTTTGTGTTTGTTTCTTTGTTTTTCCACTCACTGATTTTTAATAACATGTAATTTTCCACCTCTCCCAACTCTATCTTCTATATACATGCATCCTCTTCCTGGCTGGGAATTTAGGAAAACTTCAGAAAACCATTATCAAAATTAAGTTTACCAAGTCTAATCAGTCCTTTGGGAAGGCGGGAAGGAGAGGAAATTCTCAGAGTAGAAAGTGCTGAGGATTATTTAATTAAATAGGTTTATAGAATTAGATTCAACTTTATACTGGAAATTTCAAAAGAATTTCCTTGGTGAGGAAGCTGTAATGTCTTCTTGAATGTCATTTTGGTTTTATTGTAGTGTTTTTAGTTTGTATTGTATTGTAGTGTAGTGTATTTATTGTAGTGAAATATCATTGTATTTGAATAAAACTAAAGAACTAAGTTCTTATTTGTTTGACAAAGATGTTTTTGTATCTAAGTACATTCATACACATTCTAAAAAATTACAGTTAGGCTTTATTTGGGTCTATGCACCGTACACTAAACAAGACTTGCCCAGGGGCTTCCTGGTGGCTTGGTGGTAAAGAATCTGCCTGCCAGTGTAGGAGACACAGGTTCTACCCCTCGTCTGGGAAGATCCCACATGCCACGGAACAGCCAAACCAGTGCACCACAGCTACTGAGCCTGTGCTCCAGAACCCGGGAGCCGTAATTAAGTAGCCCCTGCACTACCGCTATTGAAGCCTGTACGCCCTAGAGCACATAGTCCACAAGAGAAACCACAGCAATGAGAAGCCCGTGCACCACGACTGGAGAATAGCTCCTGCTCACAGCAATGAGAGCAAAGCCCATGCAGCAATGAAGACCCAGCATAGCCAAATATATATATATATATATATATATATATATATATATATATATACACACACACATATATATTTAAAGGACTTGGATAAAGTGGAACATACCTAGGATAAAAATATATATATATTTTAAAGTTTTTTTGACCTGTCAAAAGTTCAAATTCTATCACTGTCACGTTAAACTATATAACCTTGGGCAAATTACTTAAACCTTTATGACCTGCAAATTTCTTTTTATAAATTAGGCTAGCATGTAAGTTGCTCTGAACATTTTGCTAGACTATGGCCCAACAAGGAATGAAAATGAACCCCATCACTGTGACAGACTTGGAAGGCCAATTTAGGAGAAGATGGAGTGAGCAGGGAGCTAACAGACCAAGCAGACCAAGAGGAAAGTGGGTGGATGTGTGTGCTTCTAGATCCAGTGGGAAGGAGGGGCAGGGGAAAGAATAAAGTTTCAACTGTGAGAATGAAGATGGTGGGTCTATTGAATACATCCATTGTAGAACCCCGTTGTCTGAGGGAATGTATCTGAAATGCACTTGGAGCAGAGGATGAAGATGAGAGTGACTTAATGTGGAAAGGAGGAGACTGGTGCCCTGGGAAGACAGGATCTACAGGAATTAAGTGTTGGTAGTCACTCAGTTGTATCTGACTCTGCGAACCCATTGGACTGTAGCCCGCCAGGTTCCTCTGTCCATGAGATTCTCCAGGCAAGAATACTGGAGTGAGTAGCCATTCTCTTCTCCAGAGGATCTTCCCAAGCCAGGGATTGAACCCCAGTCTTCTGCATTGCAGGCAGATTCTTTACCATCTGAGACACCATACCTGTCCTCATATCATGGCTATGGGAAAGGATGCAGTTCTGAGAAGGCATAGGGCAGACAGAGAGATGTTCATGACAAAGAATAAGGAAGGGACCCGAACTGAGACAAAGACTAAATACCTGACTAGAATACTGGATAAAGGAGTGTCTGATGCATTTTCTTCAGAGCCCCTTGGACTGTGAGGAGATCAAACCAGTCAATCCTAAAGGAAATTAGTTCTGAATATTCATTGGAAAGACTGATGCTGAAGCTGAAACTCCAATACTTTGGCCACCTGATGCGAAAAACTGACTCATTGGAAAAGACCCTGATGCTGGGAAAGATTGAAGGCAGGAGGAGAAGGGGACAACAGAGGATGAGATGCTTGGATGGCATCACCCACTCGATGGATGTGAGTTTGAACAAGCTCCGAGAGTTGGTGATGGACAAGGAAGCCTGATGTGCTGCAGTCCATGGGGTCGCAAAGAGTCGGACATGACTGAGTGACTGAACTGGTGCATTTTCTGGACACAAAGAAGGCTAGGTCATTGTTAAGGTTAATCAAAGAAAACTGGACTACTTAGTCTGGAGATAAGGTTCAGGAGGGGGTCTTAGAATTTCTCAAAGCTTGTCATGGTACCAGGAGACCAAGTGTGTTTTGGAGATTTCAAGAGAACAGAACTAGACTAATGAGTAGAAATATAGTGAAGCAGATTTGTATCTCCTATGGAGTCAAAAACAGGAGTATACAGTCATGAAGAAGGCTATCTCAACAGGTGGTAGGAGCTTCCTGTCACTAGAAATATATGCCCAGAAGCTGTACATGGGAATCTCTATATTAAGAGGAAAGTCAAATTAAGCACCTTTTGATCTGCTCTCAATAATCCTGAGGCTGTAGGAAAGCTAGATCAGTTGGAGAGATAGTTTGCACTCTCCTATTTTCATGTTCTTCTTGGTTTGTAAACTTAGATACTTTCTGTGGAGAAGAAAGGCAGAGAAGCTAAAGTTGTATTGCTCCTGATAATATATTAGTAGCATTGTGCTTAAAATGTTGATCTTTGAGGTTAAACAACTATGGGTTCATCTCTGTATTCTGTTATTTTTAACACTTGTTAGTTGCATAACTGCTTCCCAAATGGCACAGTGGTAAAGAATTCACCGACCAATCCATGGATTTGTTTCCTAAGTCAGGATGATCTCCTGGAGTAGGAAATGGCAACCCCACTCCAGTATTCTTGCCTGAAAAATTCCATTGACAGAGGAGCCTGGCAGTTACTACCTATGGGGTAGCAAAGAGTCAGACATGTCTGAGCAACTGAGCACATATACACACACACAGTTGCATAACTTTGTGAGTCCAGCTTCTTCATCTGTAAGATGGGCATAGCAATAGTACCTTTAGTAGTTGTGAGGATTAAATGAGATGCAAGATGTTTAGCACAGGCCCTGACATATAGTAAGTAAACACTTAATGTAGTGATAATGACAAAGACAGTAATTAAAAGAAGGATGCAGAGGTGGAAGACAAATATAAGGTTAATGTTGTTGACAGTGACACAACTTTCTTTCATATGCATTTAAACCTAGTTAATTTTATAAACCTGTACCAAGCACACATATGCAAATTTGAATCCATCTCTAATTAACTGTTTGGTTGCCACTTCAGAAACATGTGGAGAGGCCCAATCTCTCATAGTAGGGAAAGGCATGCAGCCAAAGCTGAAGACCTAGAAATATAGTCATCCCCTGGGATAGGACAGGACACTTAGAAGAAGTGGTCACATAACTAGAAAGAAAGCCAGGAGAGACCAATTTCCCAACTGAATTTTTGCTAAACACTTTTTAAAAACAGCTTTGTTAAGGTACAGTTGATATACAATAAACTCCACATACTTAGAGTATACAACTGGATAAATTTGGACATAGCAACATCCATGGAACCATTGTCACAGTTGAGACAATGAGCACATTCCTTTCTCCACACCACTCTTCCCTTCTAACTCTAGTTTAGTCCCCAAGCAATCCTTGCTAACTGTCTTTTGAAGACAGTATCTTAAAACAGGGACTTTTAAACCAGTTGGAATGATACAGAGAAATAAAAGTAGGACATTGAAGAATCCTTGAAATCGACCACCAGGAGAAATCAGTGAGAGTGATTCTATTGGTAGAAGCCCTTCTACTAGGGGTTAAAAAGCAAATGAAATGTGAAGAAAGGGAAACAGCCATGTAGAATCCTGGGAAAGCAGAATTTCTACATGGAAGGATTACAAGTAAGACATTGCAATGAAGGTAATCTATAATTATTGAGCTGTTGTTCAGCCTCCCAGGCATGTCCAACTCTTTGCAGCCCAATGGACTGCAGCATGCCAGGCCTCCCTGCCCCTCACCACCTCCTGAAGTTTGCCCAAGTTCATGTCCATTGCATTGGTGATGCCATCCAGCCATATCATCCTCTGATGCCCTCTTCTTTTGCCCTCAATCTTTCCTAGCATCAGGGAGTTTTCCAGTGAGTTGGCTATTTATATCAGATGACCAAAATACTGGAGCTCCAGCTTCAGCATCAGTCCTTCCAATGAGTATTCAGGATTGATTTCCCTTAAGATTGACTGGTTTGATCTCCTTGCTGTCCAAGGGATTTTCAGGAGTCTTCTCCAGCACCACAGTTTGAAGGCATCAATTCTTTGGTGTTCTGCCTTCTTTACAGTCCAGCTCTCACAACTGTACGTGATCACTGGGAAGACCATAGCCTTGACTATATGGACCTTTGTCAGCAGAGTAATGTCTCCACTTTTCAGCACACTGTCTAGGTTTGTCATAGCTTTCCTGCCAAAAAGCAATCGTCTTCTGATTTCATGTCTGCAATCACCATCCACAGTGATTTTAGAGCCAAAGAAGAGGAAATCTGTCACTATTCCACCTTTTCCCCTTCTACTTGCCATGAAATAATGGGGCTGAATTCAAAACAGAACTGAACTTGTAGCTCAGTCGGTAAAGAACCTGCCTGCAGTGCAGGAGACCCAGGTTTGATCCCTGGGTTGGGAAGATCCCCTGGAGAAGGAAATGGCAACCCATTCCAGTATCCTTGCCTGGAAAATCTCATGGACAGAGGAGCCTGGTGGGCTGCAATCCATGGGGCCACAAGCAGTCGGGCACGACTGAGAGACTAACACTTACTTTCTTAATGGGACCAGATGCCATGATCTTAGTTACTTTAATATTTAGTTTTAAGCCAGCTCTTTCACTCTCCTCCTTCACCCTCATCAAGAGTACCCACTATGTATTACACCTTATGGGGGAGGCAAGGGATATAAGTCTTGAAGGCCTAAGGAGTAACTGGCCCAGAAAGCTTGAGAAATTTTGTATAGATCAATCATGAAGGCTACTGTGGGTCCATTAAAAGTGAAAGGATGCTGGGGAGCACAGGATAGAAGCAGAAAGCTACCTTCAGGTGGCAGCTGGAGAGGGAGGGTGAGACTATTTAAATACAACAGAGCTGATAAGACGCACACGCCAGACTGGGTATTACCTATTCTTTGAGTGTTGAATTTTGTGTGAGAATTCTAAAGAGAAATATCTTCTGTGGCTGAAGCCCAGGTAGACTCTGGAAAAGAGGTTGGACTTTAGTAGGTGAATAGAGCAAAGGCATGTTAATATTGGGAAGAACAGGTTTATAGTCAGTCGCAGAGATATCACTTTGCCAGCAAAGCTCTGTATAGTCAAAGCTATGGTTTTTCCAGTAGTCATGTATGGATGTGAGAGTTGGACCATAAAGAAAGCTGGCTGCCAAAGAATTGATGTTTTCAAAAATGTGATGCTGGAGAAGACTCTTGAGAGTCCCTTGGACTACACAGAGTTCAAATCAGTCAATCCTAAAGGAAATCAGCACTGAATATTCATTGAAAGGACTAATGTCAAAGCTGAAACTCAATACTTTGCCCACCTGATGTGAAGAGCCAATTCATTGGAAAAGACCCTGATGCTGGGAAAGATTAAAGGCAAAAAGAAAAGGGTACAGCAGAGGAGGAGATGGTTAGATAGGCATTACCAACCCAATGGACATGAATTTGAGCAAACTCTGGGAGATAGTGCAGAACAGAGGGGCCTGGCATGCTGCATGCCGTCCATGGGTTGCAAAGAATCAGTCTCAACTTAGAGTCATTCTGAAAAACAACACACAGCTCTGGGTGGTGGTGTCGCTTCACAACTTATAATTTCTTCTTCTCATTTTTAAAAATAGGACATGGGCTGTTGTATTAAATAAGAGAATAGTTGTAAAAGATTGTGTCCTCTAAAAATTTGTTTCTGTCTGTGTAATGTTGTATTTATTAGGATAGTTGGGTAAAATTATAGTTTGATATGTTACATTACAGACTCAAATGGCTTTTCATTCATTCATTCAGTCATTCATTCAATAGGTATTTAT
This sequence comes from Muntiacus reevesi, assembly GCF_963930625.1. Taxonomy (NCBI): domain Eukaryota; kingdom Metazoa; phylum Chordata; class Mammalia; order Artiodactyla; family Cervidae; genus Muntiacus; species Muntiacus reevesi. The sequence goes on from NC_089249.1 coordinate 155,691,632, forward strand.
TAGTGCCCACAATATGCCAGCATTGAAAATATCAAAAGAAGACAAACTTCTGCTGTTTGCTGTTGCCGTTATAATTAATCTCTCATTCATTATAGGTTATACAGCATCTTGTGATGAACCATGTGATTGGAGAAGTACAGGAGGACAGTGAAGTATCTAGGAGAAACTCCCACTGTTGAACATTGTGAGAGACATTCTTGAGACCCTGATGAGAGACACTGATTTAGAGAATATTCTCTTAAGTAGAGACTTCTTCCTTCCCTTAATATTCAGGACCTTCTTGGTATCTGAGTTGGTTGTTTAAGGGACTTTTTGTTCCACTAGATAGCAAACTCTACGAGGACAGGCACTATTTCTGATTCATCTCTGTATCTCTCATGCATTGTGTTCAATACACAGTGTATACTTAACAATATTTGCTAAATTAATTTGAGCTGAAAGTGTCATCATATCCAATTAAAGGCCCGTGATGATATTTCCAGTTCAGTTAAGAACAAAGCTCTCAGTTTTCCTTGAAATTAAAATCAAGAGGCAGAAGTTCCAGGCTTATAAGACCACATCATCAAGTGGGTGTCTTCCTCTGTTTTCACTAACAATTTTCTTTTCTTCTGATTTACCCTGTTAACCACAAGCCCTGAGCAATCAGATACTACGTTACCACTGCACCCTTGCTACTTTGTCCTTCCCTCTGCAATTCTAAGACCTTCATGGAAATAGACAAGATTAGTGAAGGGAGCCTGGGAGATGATGGGAAGCTACCCTATAATCATGTTTATTGTTTCATAATAGGTTTAAAGAAATTATGAATGCAGCTATTTTATTAATGGGGCTTTTAATTATCCACCATGCTGAAGGGTGATGCAAAATATCTCTCAGCCTCACTAATTAATATGGGTATTCAATGGCTGTTAATTAAAGACAAAGAGACCAAAGGAACGCAATCCACCCTTGACTCTGATGAATGCAAAGTCAAACCAATAGCTTATTTCTAAATTAACATGATTGATAAAATGTTAAGCTCAGACCCAAGCCTTTCCCCCCTCAGGGAATCATAATTTTCCTGTTTAGACAATAGAATGAAGGGCTCATCTGTGGCCCAGGAACAAAGCCCAGCGCTGCAGACCCTAAGAAGACAAGGGAACTATGGATTATTCTGTGAGACCTGCATTTAAAATGCAGCATTTCATAAGCCTTCTGTGTGCCGCTTCAGACCATGGCAGGCCCAGAGCCAGCCATTTTGGTCCAAAGGAGCCTGCCTTCCTGATCCTAGGTACACATGCCTGTTTGCCTCTGAAGAATCATAAATGCTAGCAACCTGTCTTTCTTGAAGCAAATTGTATTTATGCACACCAGATGTTATAGTTAAAACCTTTAGTCTTTGGAGAAACATAAAAAGAAAGAATGCATTATTGTAGGTGAAGAGTTTTGTTGAGAAAAAGTTCATATGGTTTGGAGAAAGGAGTATGGGTTGTAGAAACACAATGGCTTTACCCCTTAATAGTTCACTGACCTTGGCTTGTGGCTTGATTTCCTCATCAGTAAAATTTGAATATCAAAACCCACTTTTTCAGGCTTTTGTGAGAATGAAATAAGAAAAATTCCCAACATGCAAAGCATTATCAAGGTCTTGCCTTGTGCTCAAACAGTGTGCTCTTTAGTTCACACTGGGTTGAACCTTACTACAGACCAGTGAGGCAAGGAAATCAAGGTTTATTTTTTCTTTTTTTCACTTATAAGGAAATTTATGACCAAATAGGATACAAAGGAGGCCACTTAATCTTGGAGACTGAGCTTACTTGTTTCTAAAATAGTTAACACCATTGTCCACCTCTGTGGCTTGTGGTAAGGATCACATGAGCTAATGAAGGTTCGTGTGCTCTGTAAACTGTTGAGCACTATGTCAAATTTAGTTTGATATGTTACATTAAGGACATATCCAAGGTCATACTGAGAAGGAGAAGATCCGTATATTCATTCATCCATCCAACAAACATTATCCAGTCTATCTTATTGTGGCAGGAACAAGGCATTCAGAGTCTAGAATAAAAGGGTAACATGCCTGGGCAACAGTAAGTTACAGCAGACTACAAAGTACCTTAGGAGGGCTATGTGAGAAATTGGATTCTCTCTGATGGCCCAGTTATATGGTCTATGGTTCTCTTCTTTGCTCTTTGTCCCATTCCATGCTGCTTCCATGTGTATGCCACTCATTTACTTACCTTTCCATAGATATTCTCTGTCTGTGGAATAGCAAATATCTGTCTGCATGTAGTATAAAACCACTCTCCTGTACCCTCATGAGCACACTTTGCTAATGGATCACAGTACTTCTTCCTGCAGAATCTGGATTCAATCTCAGAGTCCTTCTCAACTTAATATTCCAGAGAGTAACTACCAGTTGATCAGAGTTGACCTCAAATGCTATGCTCCCTGGAAAAACATGCCTGCCATGTTCTTTGTGATTCTATTATTTTAATATGAAAAGAGGAGTGAAAACGCTGAGCGCTTTCTAAACCAACAGGTGTTAGTATTTTATAATTAAAAAGAAAGTAAAGCACACAGAGTCTAAGATACTTGTTCAAAGTCACATATTTATTAATTCAGGGACTGAAATTCAAATATCAGTACTTTTATTCCAACCTGATATTTTATTCCAGTACTGTGTCAGATTCCTTTTTAATTTCATGTTCCACAGAATCTGTGTGCTACTCTACTCAAATTCAATTTTCTGGACCATCATATCAACACACTCAATATTTTATTTGTTCATTCAGAAAATGTTCAGGTGTTAGGAAGTATAGAGATTATATTCAAAGGACATATAATAATTATCTATATAATTAAAGTATAACGTATCTGAGGGCTGGGCTTGTATTTTTGTACATGATAAAACCTGAGTGCTAAGCATGGTGCTGTTATATAGTATTTGTTTAGTCATTTAGTAAATGTATTGCCTAGTGGATGAGCAGCCAAATAAACAGACTATGGCAATAAGGTATACAAGTGCCTGACATGGTCTCTAGCATTCTGTAGGTGCACAGTGTTTGCTATTAAGTAACACTCAGCCCAGAGTGGTCTGAGAACACACAGGAGAGTCCCTTCATCCAGCAGAGGGAGGAAGAAGTGGCACTGAGCTGCATCTGAAAAGGGCCAGGGAATCTTATACACAGAATGAACACTATGTGCAAAGACAAGGAGATTTGTAAGATCAAAACATATTTGGGAGAATGCAAGTGGATGAAATGAGATGAGGCATGCATAAGCCACAGAGAATTCTGTGGCCTTGAAGATTTTTACTTTGTTCTGAAGGATATTTTGGATCTATTCCAGAATTTTAAGCAAAGGAGTGACATGATACAATTTGTCTTTTAGAAACAGTTTCTGGAATCAGAGTGAAAAAATTTTTAACTTAAAAAAACTTTTAAATATAAACTCAACAAGAGGTCTTCAACATTTGACTTCCTTAAATGTTTTACTTTTATTATTATTAACACTGGAGCCAATTGGTGGTTGTATGTCTCTGCATATATAAAAAGTAGTATTAGTAATAACATTTTCCTTAATTAATTTTCCCATGACTGAATTCCTATTTGAATATTCATTCTTACAACATTGCAGTATGTTGTGATGCACTTTGACAAAATTAACTCAACGAGCTCCTCTTTCCAATTTTAATATTCCGTTGGGTTTTCTATTCCCGAAAACTCATTAGTATCTGAGTGCAGTGCTGATGAGAAATAAGAGAGAGGCATATTGTGTGAATGTGAGTCAGAGAAAAGAGACAGCTGGCACGAGAATTTTCTAATAAAGCCCAAAAAGGCTGCTGTGTCTTCACAACAACAAAAAGGGGTGCCTTCCCTTTGTACTGAAAGTTCTGAATCTTATTCACACCTTTGATGAATGCTGGCAAAAGCCGAATCATTCTCACCAAAATCTTCTCATAGATCCATGACAGAGAAGTGTTGGTATATTTTTCCAAGTTTTCTGGTGGTGTTAGAATTTGTATAAAGATTTACTTCAGTCATTTGTCTATGTTGATGACATAGTTTGAATCTCCAGCAAAATTATTTCTAACAATATAGCCCTCAACTACTTTCCCCCCCTCCTTCTGCTTCACTCAACCTGTGCAATTTGACTATCCAATTATGTTCTATATTTCCTTTCTTGCATACTTTTACTTATGCCATTGTTTCTTCCTAGAATATTTTCTCCTGTCATCTCTATATGTTGATAACCCAACCATTTTTCAAAGCTGAGTTCAAATGTTTTGCCCTATAAGAAGACTTCTGTGAGTTCTACCAGTAGAGGTGAGTTCTCCTCCTTATGGAATCTGTGGTTTCCATCACATTCCAAGATCTCTGACAGTTGCTTGTGCACACACCCTCTTATAATTGAAAGAGCTATCATTTATTGAACAATGTCCCAGGATTAGCAGTACTATTACAATGTGGGGTTGATATTATTATCACCATTTTATAGATGAGGTAACTGAGGCTCAGAAAGATTTATTTAATTTCCCAAGGGCCACAAAGCTAGGGACAACTATCTCCATACAGCTAAAAGCTTATACTCTTTCAACTACACTAGACCATTTTCCTGCTTTATTTGTTCAGTGTTCGAGGATGGAGGGAAGGTCATACTTTAGATTATCCTTGAAGAATGAATGGATTTGGAGTTCAAAGGCAAAGTTTGGAAAGGATTATTTTAGGTAGAGCAAAGTATGAATGTAGACATGAAGAAATATCTTGTGTATTGGGGTGGGAAAGATAGCCAATGCCAAGGCTTTTATGAGCAAGGGAGAGGGTATGAGACTGGAAGGAAAATTATGTCCAGACTGTGACAGGCCATGAGCTTGGAGGAGAGGACCAATTTAGTTCCAAGGCCAGGAATGGAGGGAGAAGCTGAGGCCCCTGATGGAGGCAGGAGTGCGTGAAGAAAGCTCACGTTGTTGCAGGTAAAGTGCTAGAGAGAACATGGCTCATTTTTAAGTGACTGGTCACCTGGGTATTGCCTGAAGTTGAAACATAGGACCACATGACACTGATTTGATGCTTATCTTCCTGCATCAAATAATGATTCTGCTAAAGGAAGGATCCTTAAATCCTTGCAAGAATAAGATTAAGTCAAGGAGCACCCGTTCTAGGGAGGGAAGAGATGTGAGGGCAGGGAACTAGGCAGGGCATTGCATAAGCCAAGTAAAATCAGCCCCTAAACTGGGTCATGAGGCAGGGAGGTGTGAGGGGGAAGTAGCAAGAACTTCCTTCGTGTTTTTAATGTGTTAAGACTGTTTTAGTTCAATGTGAGGCATGATCAGGAAGAACATATGTCCAAGTTTCTCTTGTTTTGAAGTGTTGATTGGTATAACTAAGAGAATGCTAAAATAGCTCTATAGACACATTGAAACATTTCTAAAGTAACATCAAAGTCTGTTCCAAGGGTGGTGAAGGGGAAAGAGGGTTTGTTGTATTCTTGTGGTGACGTGTGATGGGCTCTTCGGCACATCATTAACTTTGGACAAGTAGTACCACCTCCTGCCAGATATTTTAGGATCTCTCTTTAAAAAGTAGGGGTCTGACACAAGAGCTGTGATGCTTTGCTTGTAGCTGGCTCACCTACAGTGTCTGTGGCAAGGCATCCATGCCTTCTACAGCTATTTTCTATATCCTTTTCTGTAGAAAAGTTTCTATAGAAACTATTACATAAAGAGGAATTTCTATGGGGACAGGGACTTAATATGTCTTACTGCCATATCCACAGAGGCTAGTATGTGGCATTTGTTGAATGAATAAACGAAGTACAGCACAGTCTAGGGAAACCTTGTTTAGTGTCCAATTCACATAATTTTTACCTAGAGACTTCTAAGCAAACCATGCAGTTCCTGGGTCTTTGTAAAATGGGGAAATAGCATCTGCCCTGTTTGACTCACAGGATTCTTGCAAAGATCATATACTTATGAGAACACCCAGAGGGACATTATGATCAGCTGAAGGAGATATAAGGAAGAGATCTATTAGACACGGTGGCCTGTGCCAGGGGTTTTACCTTCAACACCATGCTTCAGGTTCATGAAAGTTTTAAAGAACATTATCATTGTCTTCATCTTTTAGCTGAGGACACTAAGGCCACACATTAGTAAGTGGCAAACCAAACGTATCAGAGTCTTTTCTGTGTGACCTTGCAAAAGCCATGTTCTTATTATCTATACTGTACAAATAAAAGGTAATCTTTATTGAAATGCTGACATTTAAATGTAAGCTTTTACATAAACCTGTCATACAAGGTCAAAAGTCATTCTTAAGGGACACAGCAATGGCACCTGACTTTGTCTAGGAAGAGACATCTTTGCCCTAATTAGCATCATGGTTCCTAGCAACCTGTGTATCATGACATTTATGTATATGTCTGTGGGAACTGCAATGATAGTGCTTTTGCAAACCCAGGTCTTATCTGCTGGTGTTACCCTTCCTCATTTCTGTCCACCTTTTCATTTAGTTACGTATGTTCAGTGCACTCATTACAGAGTTGTTTTGCCTATGTAGACTATATTTGGTGAAAATCAGCTTTTTCTTTTTTGCGTTATTCCCCCTACAGCAGTTAGGACAGTCTTGAGTGATTTGAGTGAGGCCAGAACATGTGCTAAATGACGGGGGAGCCCTGTACTTGGAGACAGAGATGTTCACTGCTGTCCTCACTTAGCTTGGGGACCTTGGACTCTCAGCAACTCAGCCTCTCTCTATAGAACAGTGACAGGAACAAACTGTTAAGAGAAGCATGTCAGAGAGTCAGTGTGTATGAAAGAGCCGCCCTATGCAGCTCAGTCTCAGAGACCTGGTACGTGTTAATTTTGATCCTTATTTTCTTTACCTTTGGTGTTTGGAGTAATTGCTAAGAATCAAGAGATTTGGATTCTTGTCTTAGACGTTGGGCAAGTCACTTCACTTTGCTGGGCCTCAGTTTTTCCATCTGAAATGAAGCAGCTACTTAACTAGGTAGTCTGTTTTTTTTTTTGGTAGTCTGTATTTTTAACCGTGGGATTTTCTGCAGATCCCAGACCTGTCAAAACTAAGCATCTACCACGTGGAGTAGGAAGTGCTATAATGGGGGCTCAGAGGTTACTGAGGAGGAGAACTGACTCAGCCCTGGAGAAGGTGGGTTGGGGTTATAGAACAGGAGGTCAAGCAAGTTTTCCTTGGGATGACAGTGCTTGAGCTGCCTCTTGGAGATGTGTAAATACACTGTAGCATGTTTATCAGTTTTTGTAAAGCCCAAAGGTGAGAAAAAGCAAGTTAGATTCAGCAAACTGAAAGTTTGCTAAGGCAAGTGGAACATTTGACTATTATGTAGGTATGCATGTATATGCTATAGGTATGGCAAAAAGGCTAGGCCAAATGTATTGAGAGGGAAGGCTAGCCAAAAGTACTAAGGAGTTTAAACTTTATTCCAGATTATGGGGAGCTATGGAAGGGGTAAGTGAAAGTGAAGTCGCTCAGTGTGTCCGACTCTTTGAGACCCCATGGACTATAGCCTGCCAGGCTCCTCCATCCATGGGATTTTCCAGGCAAGAGTACTAGAGTGGGTTGCCATTTCCTCCTCCAGAGGATCTTCCCAACCCAGGGATCAAACCCAGGTCTCCCACACTGTGGGCAGACGCTTTACCATCTGAGCCATCAGGGAAGCCCATGGAAGGGGAGGGGGCCATGATTAGTTTTGACTTTTATAATATCCTTTTGTGGTTTTGAGAAGAGGAGGTTGGAGGTGCCAAACAGAGCAGTTAGGAAGCAGTTGCAAGCGTTCTCAGTGTGAATGGTCAGAGCACATTAACAGGCTCTAAGACCTGCTGACGGTAGCTGTGACCGCTGACGTGGGGGCTGAGCAAGGCCAGCCAGTCAAGGCAGCATCCGAGACCCTCCAGGAAGGCTGGCGGAAAGCAGGACTTCTTCTGGTTCTCTGGTTGGTGTGTAAATACAACTAGAGGTCAGTTTTACACGTATGCTAGGCAAATAGCAGTCATCCCCCATCCCCTCTGAGATGCAAATGGATTTCTAAATTTCTGTGTAATCCTTAGGATTGGACATGGATATTCATTAAACATCACCTTATGAGCAGGAGGTCTCCTGGGGCAAGAGAATCACCCTCTGTGTTAGATCAGGCTTAAAAGCAGGGATTTGATGTTTCTTAGTAAAATGAGATGATGAGATTATGTTTAGAAAGAGAACCAGTGCCCCCAGCTTTCTTGGCCATCTCTGTCATTTCGTTACTCATTAGCAGCAGTGTACCTCTCCTACCACTTCTGCTCTCTAACTACATCATGCAGACCCCAAACTGTGAAAAGTGAAGCCATGGTATAGAAAATCCAGAAATAGTTACAGAGTATCTGTTATTTCTTGGGAGACAGCCAGGTCTAGAGAAAAAACAAAAAACAGAGTATTAGGAAAATTAAATATAATTATATAAGGCATGTAAGGTGCCTAACACAGAGCCTGTCATAACAATGGCCACTCCTTCATGCCCTTAGGATAAAAGGATCCAGAAATGAATAAAGAGCATCTTGTACCTGCTGGAATTTATAGCCTCATTTGAATGATGTGATATAATGAATAAAAATAATCTTTCTAATGTTTCACAGTTTACAAATCACTTTCACATCCACTATTTCATGTCAAGCTTCCAGTATCAATTCAAATAACCAGGGCAAAGCATAATATTAGTTCCATTAAACAAATGAGGAAATTGACATCCAAGCATGCTAAGTGACTGAATAAGATCAGATTGTTATCAAGGGGCAGAGCAGGTCTGCCTGGCTCAAGCATTTCCACTGTGTAGGTACAAGGTATCATACAAATTAAGTTCTAACCTGTCAGTGGTACGATTTGTATCAGTAGTTTATAGTTTTATAGTAGAAACAAAGTGCGAAGGGAACTTTGAAGAGAAAGGGTTCTTTTTGCCTGGAACTCTGTTTCCTGCTAGTTTTCAGGATTCATTTCTGAGGATGGTCATTCTTCACCTTCTTTCTTCTATCCCCATCTCACTTATGGTGGGATTATAATAATGTCAAGGAAACTGGTCTAATCTGCTGAAGGTTTTTGCCTCATCCTCCTAGTCTCAATCCTACCTAATGTACTTATATCTGGGGCAGGTAGCCCTGTGACTCAGCCTCTGATCGCCACCTGATATTCAGAACCAACTCCCACTTCCTAGGTCCTGGGTGCTGTCAGCCTACTTTGTGATTTGAATCCCTGGTTCCTCCTAGGGAAGCCACAGCTCCTGTCTTCTGTTATTTCTCATCTTTGTGCACTCCCTCCCCAGCTTCCATTGAACAGAACAGGCAAGACCAAATTTAGTATGGTACTGAGTAAAGGCCCTCAGTGGTCTTGAGCTTCTGACTTGCGTGCATGAATATAGAGAAAATGCAACTAAGCAGATTGTTATTCCAAGGAAGGGAAAAGGAAGGTATAATGCCTGCTTCCGAGAAGATAAGACACACTTAGATATGAGGTCAGTAGACAGCTCTAGACTCAACCTGAAAAGTGTATCTGAGTGGTGCTTTAAGTGCATTACCTCATTTAGCCTGTACAATAGTCTTCTGAGTACGTATTAGTATTTTTATTTTATGAAGGAGGTAACGGAGGCTCAAAGAGATATTTATGACTTGTTCAAGTCCCCACAGCCAGGAAGTAGCAGAGCTGTGGTTGAGAATCCATTCTTCCAACTGAATGTGCTATTCTTTTCTCTTACTGAAAAGGTGCAGTAGATGTTCTAGATCACGCAGCTCAGACACCAAGTGGGGTTGGGGGGGGGGAGCAGTGTGGGATGGAGCATTTGGGGAAGGTTTCTGAAAAACGTGGGAGTTTAAAGATGAGCTCGCAGAGGCAAGGAGGAGGGAGGAGGACATCCGTGGGAACAGAGTGTGCAAGGCTGTGGAGGTGGGAACGAGCTGGGCACAAGTGGAGGTGGTGTGGATCATGGTCTCACAGGAGCAGAAAGTGAATTCTGAGAGCTTGGTTTGTCTGGTAGAGGGACTATTGGCTTCAATATGCCTCTTGCTCTCCTCCCCGCCAGGAGCTGTGGGAACCAGCCCTCTGTGAGTGTGAGAAGACCCACAGAAAGCAGGAATTTGGCTCTCTCCTGCAGACCATGCTGAGGAGAGGTTTTTCTAAGCCATATTTAAAACCTTGTGTTGAAAAACATCCCTAAATCCTCTAACAGAAGACAGATGTCTGCCTGAACAAATATCAGCTCTCACATAATTTGTTGTTTTTATTTCCCCAGCATTTGCCTATTGAATCTGACAACCTCCTATAATTATCCATTTTCCAGAATGAATTATGGAGTGCATGTCCCATGGATGTGGCTTATGCTGCTATTGGTTCATTGAGTGTGTGGATGTAGGGTGCCTCTGTGCAGGGTGCCAGCTTCTATCTGGCTCCTTAATACTGTTCCACATCTGAGGCCTCGGTATCTTCACCTGGAAAATCTGACCCTGATCATTTGTGTTAGTACCTTCAGCACTGAACATACCAAGGCCATTGTTTGTCCAGGAGCAAAAGGAGCCTTAATTTAAATAGTTCACTAAATTTAACAGCAGAGTGTGAGCCTTGAAGTGTAGACAGACCTGATATTGAATTTTCTACCTTCTGCTGCTGCTGCTAAGTCCTACCTGCAAGCTATTTAACTTCTCTGAGCCTTAATCGTCTATATAGCTGGTATTAAATAAATGACAGTTTTTCTTATTGTTTTCTTTTCCTTCTTGTCTGGATCTTATCTATTGGTTGACAGCTAATTGGGGAGGGGGAGGTTAAGATATTTTGCTAGTCATAGATAAGTTCATTGTATCATTTAATCCTCATGACAACTGTATGAGATCAGTACCATTATTGTCCTCAATTACATACAAGGAAACTGAGATTTTAAAGTGTTAAGTAGTTGTCCAAAGATGATCACATGGCTAGCAGAAGCAGAGTCAGGGTTGGAACACATGCAGTCTACCTCAGAGCCTGACCTCATAGCTGCTTCATTGGTTTCATCATAACACAGAACTGCTTCATCTGTCCTTTTCCTAAGAGAGAGATACCACCTTATACCCCAAGTCTCACTGTTTCTCTATGTCTTAGCTCTTCCCTTGATGACCTGTCTAGTACTGACTTATTCCTGCCAGACCTTCCCATAAACCCATCCCAGGATCTAGAGACCTGATGGCCATTCCCTGCTGGCATTTATCTCTGGATATTACTCTTCCTGTTCTCTGCCTGATGGACAATGGTTTGTTCATTTTCACAGCAAACTTTCACCAAGCATCTGCTATGTTCCAGGCCCAATATAAGGCACAGGCAACATCAAAACAAATTAAATAGGGCTACTGTTTTAAAGGGAATCAGTTCTAGTCAGGGAGACAAAAATAGAGAAATGCCATAGGCATGTCTAGCCTATTCATTTCTTTTACCTCCCTATATGATTCATCCCCATGATCTGTTGATTTTAACTTCTTAAATATTCCTTGAATATGCTTGAATATGTCTATTTTTTCACTGTCTCCATTACCACCCTACAGTTCAAGTTAATATTATTTCTCACAGTGCTACTGCAGTAGCCTCCTCACGGAGCTCTTGTATCCAGATTGTGTCTACCTCCAAACTCTTCTGCATAACACAGAGAATCCATAATGGTGGATAAAACAGACAAGAGTTGTCATATTTACCACAGGGAGTGGTAACTAAAGATCAGAATTCTGCGCGTGGGGCTGTAGGAACCCAAAGGAGGGAGACATAAATTCTACATGCAGGATCAAAGAGGACTTTTCATTGGAAATGACTGGTAGAATTAGGCCTAAGAAATATGTAGGGTACCATATTAGTGCTAGCTACCATTCTGGTTCTGGTTTAGTTGGTCAGTTGTGTCTGACTCTTTGCAACACCATGGACTGCAGCCTGCCAGGCTCCTCTGTCCATGAAATTCTCCAGGCAACAATACTGGACTGGGTTGCCTTTTCCTTCTCCAGGAGATCTTCTGGATGCAAGGAATGAACCTGGGTCTCCTGCATTGCAGGTGGATCTTTACCAACTGAGCCACCATATTAGTTCTAGGTACCTTTGTGCTGTGCTTAGTCAGTCGTGTCCAACTTTGCGACCCCATGGACTATAGCCAGCCAGGTTCCTCTGACCATGGGGACTCTCCAGGCAAGAATACTGGAATGGGTTGCCATGCCCTCCTCCAGGGGATCTTCCCAACCCAGGGATCGAACCTAGGCCTCCTGAATTGCAGGCAGATTCTTTACTGTCTGAGCCACCAGGGAAGTCCTCTAGGTGCCATTAATGAAAATCAAATTTAAGAAAAATATTGTACTTCATATTTCTGCCACACTTTGACTTTTTTACAGAGAATATTACTTCTAGTATTTATAAGACTGTGTTATATTGATGAGGAAATTAAGGTTCAATGGTGTGAAGTGACTTTCCCAAGGTCATGGAGCTAGCAAATGACAGGATCAGTAAAAAGCGAAAGTGTTAGTTGCTCAGTCATGTCGAATTCTTTGTGACCCATGAACTATAGCCCACCAGGCTCCTTTGTCCCTGGAATTCTCCAGGCAAGAATACTGGAATGCATTGTCATTCCGTTCTCCAGGGAATCTTCCCAACCCAGGGATCAAACCCAGGTCGCCTGCATTGCCTGCAAATTCTTTATCGTCTAAGCCACCAGAGATCAGGAGTTCCACTCAAATACATCTGCCTTCAAATCCCTTGCTTCCCTTACTCCACCCTGCTAAATGCACCAACTTTTTTAGACTCTGTCATTTGGCCTCAGACATATCATAATTTCATTTATAATTATTGTGTATCACAGCCTTCTAACTGTCATGTTCAGTTTGAGGTTCTCCTTGTGAAACCCAGTGCAAGCCTGCTCTGGGGCCAGAGTTCTGGAAAAGAGATTTATTGTTTCAAGAAAACTGGTTACCAGTTGACATTAATTCCTGTCTTGTTTCATGAGTTCCCATCATCTCAGTGATACCTGAATTTTCCTGTCAAATCTCAAGCTGTATCTCTGAGCAGCAGCTACTATTCGCTCCCCACCCTTCAGTAAGAAGATGGCCCCTTCAAGGAGAGCAGGAAATCAACAAACCTCTCTAAATGAGCAGAGCAGGCAGACAGCATGACACTCAATTCCTCCAAGTGCAGAGCACCATGCTAGACACCATAGGCGATCAGAAGAAATTGACCATTTGAGAACTGGGGTTGTTGTTTCAATCTAAGTTGCTCTGTTGTTATAAGCCTCAGTTTCCTCATCTGTAAAATAAGCATAATGTTTATCATCTGATAAAAATATCAGTCCTGTCAACCTCACTGCTTTGTGGTGGATCATTGAACATATGACTATGAAAGTGTTTTCATAACAGATAGAGTTATTCACATTCCATATTGTTTCTTAGTGATCAGGATTATGAACTGATTGTTTAAAAGAGCACACAAGAATGATTAGATGGTAATGAAACCATTTCAATCTGGCTAACCTATATTAGACAAAGCTAGTCAAGCATTCATCTGTATTCACACTGCAGAGATTACTTCATCATACCACACTTTAAAGACATTATGGGTATATGAAGTCTATACTAGATTATGAGGCAAAAAGACCTGACTAAGGGTTAATCAAGTTCAGTGTTAGAATCAGGATTAGAATTCAGGGGTTTGGATATCTCAGCATTATTTCTTTTCCACCATGTGGTCTCCACAAGATAGAGTCTAAATAGGACCTTGAAGCCAGGTTGTTTGGATAGGTTTTAACCTTGAAAGAAAGGTTGGAGTTTTGTCAAGAAGTTGTCACTTGTTACTCTTTCCTGGCCTAGGACCAGGGCAATTCTCTAACTGTCAATCATCCTTTTCTTTTGTTGTTGAATTGAATAGGGAGCTAGTCATGATAACATCTTTGTGTTCTTGTAGCCCCATTCCAAATTTCCCCACATGTATTATAGAACATTAGTCTGAATGTGCATGCATGTGTGTGTGTGATGGATGTGTAAAAAAGAAAGAAGTCTCTGGAAGGTTAAGAGAATCTTTTTTGATAGTACCCAAGAGTGGTCAGGCCTTGAAATATAGACTTATATTAACTAAAATTTTGTATATGCAATTAAAGTAGGAATCAATGCAATAATTTACTAATGTATTTTGAGAAATGATTCTCACTAAAAGCAGATTACACAGGGTCAAGTGCTCTATCATCTGTGCATTATCTTGTATCATCAAGCCACATGGGGAGCCAAATCATTATTTCAAGTTTGTTTTGGTCATTGTAGAAGCAAGAGGAATTATTTGCTAGTTTATCACTTGAGGGCTTGTTCCTTCACAAGATAGCTATAGTAATGGAGCTTGTGTTTTACATGTGCCTTTCCCTTTTGTGGAGTGTGATGCGTATGGGAAGCGTGCATATTCATGTTTTCTGGAAGTGTGTATATTTGTGTGCATATGTATAAAAATATATTCATCTGTCTGGGTTCCTTACTAAGTTAATTTTTGGAGATTCCACTTCTTTTATCTACTTCAACACAACTTGAAACTCATTCTAATGCTCTGTATGCAGTTGGTGCTCAACAAATCCTGATTACTGATAATTGGTCAACAAGATATATAGTTTCCAAGTTTGGAAAATATGGCTGTTTATCATTCCCATCATTATCACCATCAAACATTCATGAGATAAATACACACTATGTACATAGAAAGTGTGGAAAACCAAGTCTGTAGTCTTATTTTCCTCTTAATAACACTGTGTCCTCCTAAAGTAATTATGTACGTAATTTTACAGGCAGAAAGAAACTTCTGATCAAGCAGAGTTAATGACTCTTGTCCAAATGGTTTAGGAATAAAACTGTGCACAGATTCCATGTCTTGTCCCTCATCACTACACCATCTACTCAGGTGGCCATCTACTCATTTTATCTTTCTTGCACTTCTCATGCTCAGAGAACTTCCCATGTAGTTACTTAATTGGTATCTTAACAAATCTATGAGTAAAGGTCTTTAATCCTGATTTGGAGCTCCGCACAGCCTACTGACTTTTCAGCACAGTGTGTGTGATGCCATATAGACTTTATTCTGTTGATAGACATCTTTTAACCTCACTGTAAATAACACGCCTGTCAAGTAAGGTTTTTTTTTGTTTTTTTTTTTTTGTTTTCCCTACACTGGTTTTAGTAATAGAACCATAGCATGTGAGAGCTGGAAAGCATCTTAGAGAAACATCTATATTCCAGTGCCCTTGTCATCACTCCTCTTGTCATTCTTGGTGATTTTGACAGTCAGTATTCTAATGCATTGGCGTCTCTGTTCTTTCGTTTTCACTTTCCTCAGAAACTCTATTCATTGTCATACCTTAGACTTTATAATTACTCCGTATTTTATTGAATCTAAATTGCAATTACATTTCCTTTTTCAGAGGCAATAAAATGTGAAAAATGCCTGCATCACCTCTTATCTTTTCAGTTCATTCACTTATACCCCCACTTTTACAATTCTGTGATCCCCGTTAGAAACTGAAACCATTAACTCTAATATCTTTTCAATGCTATCACCTGCCTTGAATCATTATTTCCTGCCTTATTAGTTTCTTCTTTAAGAGTCTAAGAAAGCAGAGGAGTAACTAGATTCGATTTGCTGTTTGAGGACTAGGATATGAAGAAGAGTAGCAGCACGGACATCAGATAGGAGACAATTAGATAGGAATCCTCATGCTGTTACTCTTCATACTGTTCAAATGTTCTAACAACTTTCTATCTCAGAGTAAAATTCTAGTCTTGACTTTGACCTGTAAGGCCACACATGTTCTACCACCCCTGTGACGCACTGACGTCATCTCTTACCATTCTGCACCTCACTTGCTTTGCTTCACTGGCTTCCTTGCTGTTTCTTGAACATGTCAAGTAAGGTCCTGCCAAGGACACTTTTACTCTGTTTCCTCTGCCTAGAAACTTTCTCTAAGAAATCCACATTCTCCAGCATTTCTTAAAAATCTCTATTCAAATGCCACATTTCCTAACTGCACAAAATAAAATGATAACACCAAAGTCTTCGATCTTTATCCTTTAGCCGTGTTTAATGATTCTTTATAGCACTCATGACCTCTTATCATACAATCTCTCTTTTCTTTTAGTGTAACATTATTCTTATCCCACAATAATGTAAGTGTCAAAGTAGGGATTTGCCTGTATTGTTCATTATATTCCTAACAAATAGAACAGGGCCAGAAAAATACTAGGAGATTAATTAATATATGTTGATTGGTTTAATGACTAGTAGAAAAGATACAAACTTGCAAAGTTCTTCTCAAGATTAAAGACAATTTAGTGTGGGTACAGAGTACAGACTCAGGAGTCAGATAGACCTGGGTTCAAGTTTTACCTTTACCACTTTCTACCTTACTCTGGTTTGAAGGAAGCAAGTTAAATTCTGTGAGCTATCTTCTGACCAATAAAATAAAGGCATTGATATCTACTTCAAAATGTTTTTGGGTTAAATACACAGATATGAACAAAACACCAGCCTTAGACTATGCACATAAAAGGTATTGAATGTAAGGTTATTCTCCCTTACCTTTCTGTCTTAAGATTGATTTTTGCTCTTCCACCTTTATAGACCCTTGGGGCAACATGTCAGACTAGTCTATTTAAATCTGGTGATACTTCTATCCTACGTAAACTCCATAGTTCCTTGATGCTACAGTAATAACATCCAACTTGTTCACACTGATTTTCAAACCCTCAACAATGAACTTGTATGTTTTTTTCAGATATTATCTTCAATTAACTTCTTCCCTGGACCTTGTGCTTCACCCCAATTATTATTCAGGAAACACAGGGTATAAGGACGTACTTCCACACTTTTATATATTTTGCATGTCTCTGCTCACAGTGTCCTTTCCCAGCATCTGCCTTACTAAAATTCTACCCATCTTTAAGTCCCAGTCAAATTACCAAATTCTCAGATATTCTTTCCTTTAATCCATCAATCATCCTCCCCTTCTTTCCAATATATCTTTACTGGATCATAAGTCTTCTGCTCCATCATAATCATCTCAAGGAAGCCTTCCTTGCCACATGCCCTGCTCCCTCTACCACTCTCAGTTTTCATAAGGCACACATCTGACTCTCATCCCATACTTTCTCCTGCCTAGCATCTACCACATTGGAGGGCATTGCAAGTCTGCCTGTCTGTATCCCTCCTAAATTGTAATTTTCTTGAAGGCAGGATCAGTGCCTTTCTTCCCAATCTGAATTCTCAATGCTTAATGTGATTCCTGGAAGATGGTTGGTATACAACATATTAATGAATGAACAAAGTATCTGTCTTTTCCAATCTGGATCTGGAGATTTGAAATTATTTCTTTTTCATCTCTCTCTATTTTTTTCATCCTCTATTATTGTAGCTGGAATAAATATATTTTAGACTAAGGTGTTTTCTCTTGAATCTGACATCTTGAGCACAAGTCCCAGTTTTATTATTTGCTAGTTATGTGATTTTTGACACATTACTTACTCTGTCTTCAGTACTTTGGTTTCCTCATGTCTAAATTAGAAACAATATAGGTTGTTATGAGGATTAAATTTAATAATTCTCATATAGCACTTAGCCCAGTATCTGGTCCATAGGATGTCAATAAACATTAGTTGTTTTGTTTGAAATGTAATGAATAAGTAGTTCTAGAATTTGCTCACTTAGAAGTCCTTTATGAACCTTAACTATATATAAGGGAATGTACTACAAAGTGAGAAAGTAGAGATGTATATAACGTATCCTATACCCTTAAAGAACTCACAGTCTAGTGGCAGAGCAATGTGTTAGTTCCAGTCTCCTGATAAGCAGATGCAAAGACAGTACTGAAAAATGTAAAAGTTTTGTTAGGGAAAATACCTGTGAAAAAAATGAGGAAAGATCCACGGAGCCCTGGAAACCTTTAACTTTATGAGTCTAACAACAAGCAAAGGAAGGAAGGATGGTTGGATGAAAAGTTCAGCAACGTCACTGGGGAGTCCGTGAACCAAAGTTACATCCTGGAGGAGGTGGGTCCCAAGAATAGGTCTGCCTTAGTATTCAGTCATTAGGTTTTTGATCAGGAGCAAACTGTGAGAAGTGTAGCTTTGGAGAAAATGCAGTAGTGGATTTTAGACTGCAGGAGTTAGATTCCTAGATCAGCTATGCTTCTCTGTAGCTGGAAGTTTGCAAGGTACACTGTCACTGCCACCATAGGAAAATGTATGAGTAATATAGGGGGTGGGCACAGAGGAGAGATGGCTGTCCCCCCGGAATATACCCAGAGATACTGGAGAAAGAGATCCCTCAAGGACACAGAGCTAGCCCCATCACAGCCACTGACCATACTTACTGAACTGATACAGGAGGAAGGAACAAGTCACCCAGGGGAGGATGGTGATCAGTGGAATGACTATCACATTGTAGCTCCTGCACTTCTAATAGTTAGAAACATATGTGAGTTCTGCTCCCACATCACTTATTTCCAGAGTTTATTTCTAGACATATTCTTGCAGAAAAAGTCTTTTTTTTAATGTTCATCTGTTTCCACTCTAAACTCATTTAGAACTGGAGTGTTTTGCTTGGATCCCAAAATCACTTGAAATATGGGCTGTGATCAAGCCTTGTGTGCTGACGACTATAGGTGGTGTGCAACCCACACAAATGGAAGCAGTATTCAGACTCCCTACCTGATCCACCCATGAAGGCACCAGAACAGTGACTCTGAATAATGACCTGATTCCTGCTCTCAAAAAAACACTTGTTTTTTGGAGGTCCTTGTGCCTAGGACTTTGCAAAAACAGAAGAGCAATCAGTTGGCAAGAATTAACTTCAGATAACGTGTGATAATTTTTTGCAATAATTAATGGGACACAGTTCCTAAAATCCATACTCCTTTGCAGTGTGATGACATTCTTCCCATGAGAGGTGGGATCTGTTTCCCCACCGTTTGTGTCTAGACTGGCCTTACAATTTCTTTGACCACTGCAATGTGGCAGAAGAGACACTGTGATTTCTGCCTGTAGGCATTAAAAGCCTTTGTCATTTTGCTTTGGTGCTGTTAGAATGCATCTGTCATTATGTGAAGGAGTCATCTACCTTTTTAAAGAATGAGAGACCACGTGAAGGAAAACTCAGGTACCCTAGATAACAGTCACACCAACTACCAGACCTGTGAGTAAGACAGTCTTAGATCATGCGATCCTAGTTAACCATCAAGTGACTACAATTGCATTAGGAATCCCTAGTGAGATGAGCAGAGCTTCCCAGCTGAGTCTAGCCTAAATTGCTTATAAATACAGTTGTGATCAAATAAATGATTGTTGCCTTAATCCGCTGAGTTATGGAGTGATTTGTTACGTAGTGCTAGATAGCCGTCGTATTATAGAATTAACTAAGGTTTCCTGCTACTATATGAGGGCTTTCCAGGTGGGACTACCAGTAAAGCACCCGCCTGCCAATGCAGGAGACACGGGTTCAGGAGACAATGCAGGAGACAGTGGGGGACACGGGCACAATCCCTGGGTTGGGAGGATCTCCTGGAGGAGGGCATGGCAACCTACTTCAGTATTCTTGCCTGGAGAAGCCCATAGATGGAGAAGCCTGGCAGGCTAGAGTCCAGAGTCACAAAGAGTTTAACATAACCGAAGCAACTTAACATGCGCACACTGCTATATAGCCAAAGATAATTATTAAATGTTCCCAAAATTTTAACAGTTTTGAGACAGGATGGTTTAGTAGAAAGGTCTTAGGATTTGTCTTTGCAAATGTGAGTTCTGGTCATCTGAATTTCTCATCTAACCTCTTTAAGCCTTGGTTTTCTCACCTCCAAACAAGAAAATACAATTCTAGCTGTATAGACTTAGTGTGAGGACTGAATGAATAAAAGGTAGTAAGTCACATTGTGAGTAGCAGATGAAACTACTCAATAAATGTGAATTTAAACTATCCTTCAACTTTACATATCGTGGGTGATTCAAAAATAAATGTACATTTTAATTGAGTCCTGCTCTCTGTTTGATTTAGAAGATTTCTGTCTTCCTTGGTATGTTGCTTAGTGTCTTCATATCACTAAAAGATTATATTAAATTAAACTTAATAGCAATGATTTACATTGTTTTACTCACCAAACAAGGATTTGAGAGTAGATAGAGAGATATGTGTTTTCCCAAATTTATTAGATGAGTACTGAGGATACAGAAAAAAAGGTTTTAATTAAAAAGTATGTGACCAGGGGAACACTTAATGAGTACAAGATTTACTTTTTGGGTGATGAAAATGTTCTGGAACTAAATAGAGATGGTGGTTGCAAAATACTGTGAATGTACTGAATAGTTCACTTTAAAATGGCTAATTTTGTTATGTGACTCTTAACACAATTTTTTTTTTAAAGGTCTGTGGCTCATGATAATAATGATCTGGGTTGGAATTGATGAAGTTGTGAAAAGTGAAATAGAAAAATGCAAGGTCCTCTGAAGGAGTAGAGAGGGACTGGTGTAATCAGTTTATCAAGGGCTGATTTGGTTGTTATCCTTACCAAGGGGGTCATGGGGAAGAATATAGAGAGCTATTTGGGTGGCCAGGCAATCTGTGAACTAGAAGAGACGGATATATTTTGCTGCAACTGGGCTGTTTCTTTCTTCCCTACAAATGTGGTACTGACCCGTGTCAGTACTTTCTCTTATATGGTCTCACTAGTCTAGAATGACGACTAGCTTCCCTGAAATAAGAATTTATATGCTAATAATGCTTTTTACTTTATGAAGGAAGCTATCTCAGAACCAAGGGTGAGAAAATGGGGTTTTATACAGGGAAGGAAGTAAACGTACATAGAAGTGTTTTTCGCTGGCAAGAGCTCTGCATCTAACCTATTTGGTTTCTCGGTCTCCCTCCCCTCCCATTAGTGGAAATGTGCCCTATTGAGCATCACTTCTGTCATACTTCAGGTTGTGTGATCTAAACTCTAGTGGCTTCTGGGGAAACAGGTTCCAGGACAGAGCAGATACAGCAGCAGAGTGAGTCACAGAATATAGAATGAGTCACTACGAGGTGGGTGGTACACAAGCCCACATCCCTCCATGCTGGTCCACCGCTAGCCTGCAGCTTCACGGGCCTGAATAGGTGGGCCAGTGTGAGTGTGTGGACACCAAGCAGGTCACATGGTTGCTGGTACCTCAGCAACAACAGAGAAGCCCTGGGTGGAGGAGGCAAGAGTTGCATGACGCAACATGTGAGGCCAGGCTCTGTTGGATTATTCCTGAAACGTAAACATCTAGAACTGCAACCACATGGGCCTAGCTCTATGAACAGATAGAGTGCCAAGGCAACACAGCAGCCAACATGAAGCTGATGGTGGAGCTCATTAAGCCTCACTCCAGTGAAGATAAACCCCAAGAATGCTAGGTGCTAGGTCATCTTCCACATTTGGTCATCAGTAGCATCAAGGAAAAACCTTGGTTGAACAAATCTGGGGAGGTGAAAAACTTGGTTGGTTATTCTTATCTGTTATTGGTGTTTAGTTGCTAAGTCATGTCCAAGTCTTAGTGACCCCATGAACAGAGGATAGGGTGCTCTGTCCACTATCTCCTGGAGATATCTCCTGCCCTCTTCTTCTTCTGCCATCAATCTTTGCCTGCATTAGGGTCTTTTCCAATGAGTTGGCTCTTTATATCAGGTGGCCAAAGTATTGGAGCTTTAGCTTCAGCAACAGACCTTCCAATGAATACTCATTGGATGAATGGATACTCCAATGAATATTTCCTTTAGAAGTGATTGATTTGATCTCCTTGTTGTGCAAGGGATTCTCCAGTGTCTTCTCCAGCACCACAATTCAAAAGCATCAAATCTTCCACACTCAGTCTTCCTTCTGGTCCAATCTCACATCTGTAGATGACTGTTAGAAAAAACCATAGATTTGACAACATGAACCTTTGTCAGAAAAATAATGTCTCTTCTTTTTAATAGGCATTCTAGGTTCATCATAGCTTTTCTTTTAATTTCACTGCAGTCACTGTCTAAAGTGATTTTGGAGCCCAAGAAAATAAAATCTGTTACTGATTCCACTTTTCCCCCATCTATTTGCCATGAAGTGATGGGACCAGATACAATGATCTTAGTTTTTTGAATGTTAAGTTTTAAGTCAGCTTTTTCACTCTTCTCTTTCACCTTCATCAAGAGGCTCTTTAGATCTTCTTTACTTTCTGCCATCATCTGCATATCTGAGGTTGTTGATATTTCTCCAGGAAATCTTGATTCCAGCTTGTGATTTATCTAGGCCAACATCTCACCTAATGTACTCTGTATATAAGTTAAATAAGCAGGGTGACAATATACAGCCTTAATGTACTCCTTTCCCAATTTGGAACCAGTCAGTCCATTGTTCCGTGTCCAGTTCTAACTGTTACTTCTTGACCTGCATACAGGTTTCTCAGGAGACAGATAAGGTGCTGGTATTCCCATTTCTTTAAGAATGTTCTACAATTTATTTTGTGATCCACAAGGTTAAAGGCTTTATTGTAGCCAATGAAGTGGAATTAGATGTTTTTCTGGAATTCCTTTGCTTTCTTCATGATCCAGTGAATGCTGGCAATTTGATCTTTGGTTCCCCTGCCTTTTCTAAATCCAGCTTATACATCTGGAAGTTCTCAGTTCACACACTGCTGAAGCCTAGTTTGAAAGATTTTGAGCATAACCTTGCTAGATTGTGAACTAAGTGCAATTGTGTGGTAGTTTGAGCATTCTTTGGCATTGCCTTTCTTTGGGATTGGAATGAAAACTGACCTTTTCCAGTCCTGTGGCCACTGCTGAGTTCTCCAAATTTGCTGCCATACTGAGTGAAGCACTCTAATAACATCATCTTTTAGAATCTGAAATAACTCAATTGGAATTCCATCACTTCTACTATCTTTGTTTGTAGTAATGCTTCCTAAGGCTCATTTGACTTCACACTCCAGGATGTCTGGCTCTAGGTGAATGAGCACACCATCGTGGTTATCCAGGTAATTAAGACTTTTTTGTATAGTTCTGTGTATTCTTGCTACCTCTTCTTAATCTCTTTTGCTTCTATTAGGTCCTTACTATTTCTGTCCCTTATGATGCTCATCCTTGCATGAAATATTCCCTTGGCATCTCCAATTTTCTTGAAGAGATCACTAGTCTTTCCCATTCTATTCTTATCTGTACTGTTTATTTAATGCTATCCTCCAGATCACAGGAATTTGGCATTGTCTTGTGAACATTTACGTTTACATACCCTAACACCTAGCAGTTCCACTTCTAGGTAAATATCCAACAGAAATTCTTAAAATGTGTACCAGGATACAAGATTGATCATGGAACCCTGGTCATAATGCTAAAAATCTAAAATTTATTTCACAGATAAGCAAATAAACAGAATGAAATAAAATAAGTGTAGGCCCAGATAATTATATCTCATGAAGCATGGATTATTGTTAATTTAATTCTATATACCCAGGATTCTTCAAAACACATTTTTTTCTTCTTATTCTGAATCTCAGTTGCATCACAATATAGAGCACTTGAAGTTCCTAGAATACAGTGATTTATTTATTTACTGCCTTGTACATAGCGCTTTCTTTTCCTGCTATGCTCTTTTCATAGCCTTTCCTTCTCATCCTCTAGGCCTCAGCCTAAGTGAATAGTTTTCCTTTGGGAAGGAACACAGGGGCATTTATAGAGACAAAAAATAGACAGTTTCTTAGTCTATTTAACCATTAGTAAAGATATGGTGATATGACCATTGGCCCAGCATAGATCAGTTGATACTTCAATTATGTGGTAGGTAGAATAGAACCATAAAATTATGATGAGCTTCCTAGTAGAGAGTACATGTTTTGTTAGACAGAAAACTGAAAATAAGGATTATCAGGCATATGGGAAAGTGTGAACAAAGGCACAAAAGAGGGAAAGCATAAAAATACATTTCAGGAAGAATGAGAGGTTCTGTTTGTGTCATGTAAATAAAGAGGTAGGAAGCTGGAGTCCAATAAGTCAACCATATTGATCTAGGTCTGAAGTTTGAAAGATCTGAGTATCTTGTTAAGAAATCTATACCTTATACTGAAGACCATGTGAAATCATTGAGTGATTTTTGGCAGGGAGGAAATAAAAAAAGCTCTTTTTAGAAAAACTATTTGACACTAGTGTATGGAAAAGGCTGGATGGAAGACATTCAGAATCTGTACAAGGAACCAGAATACACACAGTGGGTGTGGTAGCCATCGTGTTTGGACACCAAGCTATACTGGAAAGATTTGTTTTTCTGAAACAAGAAATGAAGCTTTGTCCAAAATAGTGGGGGCAGGGGAGTCATGAAATCAAAAGCCATGAGGATTATCAGTAAATCAGAGTGCAAGTAAATGCAAGATTCTGAGTATCGAAAGTAGGACTCCTGCCTTTATGTAATTGTAAAGTAGGGGGCAATATCAGAAAGCTCAAAAGAACTTGAAGGGCCTATAGTATGCCAGGTTGGGGATGTGAGGCTGATTTATTTGAAAACAAGAGTAACAGTTTTATAGGACATATAAAGAATGTAAAAAGGACTGGTGGTCGTGGGCTGATGCTTTGCCTACTGCTACTGCTACTGCTAAGTCACTCCAGTCGTGTCCGACTCTGTGCGATCCCATAGACGGCAGCCCACCAGGCTCCGCGGTCCCTGGGATTCTCCAGGCAAGAACAATGGAGTGGGTTGCCATTTCCTTCTCAATGCATGAAAGTGAAAAGTGAAAGTGAAGTCGCTCAGTCGTGTCCAACTCTTCAAGACCCCATGGACTGCAGCCCACCAGACTCCTCCATCCATGGGATTTTCCAGGCAAGAGTACTGGAGTGGATTGCCATTGTCTTCTCTGGATGCTTTGCCTATGGAAATTCAAATTATTCTTGATGATATCACTTTATCCCTCTCAAATCTCCAATCTACGCCATGCAAAGACTTTTGCACAGAGAAGTTAGAAAAGTACCTAATAGCATACTGGAACTCTAGTGGAATCAGCCACATATTAATATCAAGATAACTGCACAACCAATTTAGACCACTACATTATTATGGAAAAGTAGGCAGGTAGACTTTTGAGTGCCTGACTTCCCTGAGTACAACCTTGGAGCTCTTGGCTCCCTATAAAACATTAACATGACAAATTATAGAGTTTTGATCATGCCAGGTATAACAATATTCATTTGTTTAATTAAACAATCAAAGCTGCTCTTAGTGTGGCTCATTTTTTTAAATGTTAAAAATAAAATTAAACACATAATTAAGCTGACAAAAGATAAAGACCCTGATGCTCTGAGTTGAAGGCAGTTAATTCATATGGATCTGGGTCCCTGAAGGCACCACAGTTTATTAAATTTACCAAGGCAGGGATGTGATAAAATATTTTATGCAGTTCTTTAAGAGCTAAATTGCTCCGATACGTTTAAAGTTCACAAGATGCAGGCAATTAGGATGCCTTTTTAACTAGTTCTTATTTCTGTTTTTGAAGGAGTCCAAAACCTCAAGTTGGGCTCTCCTCCTTTATTACTTATGACTAAAAGCATTCATAGGCTACCAGTGGTTGGTCACACAATCAGAAATTCACAAGTGGATAGACCCCAAGAGTTTATTAACAGTAATGAATTGAGAGGAACAACAACAAATACTCAATGTGCCAGTATTGAATATGATTCAACTGTGTATATCTTTCTACCTTCCCTACCCCTCTCTTTTTAATCTCTCTCCCTCCCTCCTTTTGTCCCTCTTCTGCATTTTTGTTCCTTTGTTCCTTCCTTCCTTCCCACCACCCATCCCATGTTCCTCCTCTTCCTCCTTTCCTCTTTTTCTTTCCCTCCCTCCTTTCCCTTTTTCATTTATTCCTCCTATACCATTTACCTCCTGTCTTACAACCTTATCAAGAATATGCTATTCATTAAATTCTCTTTCAATTTTGGGGTTCAGGACTTAATGGCAGTTCCCTAGTTGAGGTAGGAATATTCTCTACAAGTATTCTATACAAAACTCTCCAAATTTGGCATTTGGTCTCCACTTACATTTTTCTAGCCATAGCCAGTCATCACCTTCCAAGAAAATGTCTGTTAAAGTAAAGTAAAATTTGTCTTCCTGAGTTTTCTCATTGAGTGGATGATTTTTTCTTTAATATTCTCTTCTTTGATACTTCTACCACAACCTCCTTTCCAAATCTGGAAAGTCTCTTTATTGTCATATCTGTGTACTCTGTCAATTTCTGCCTTTACACCTTTGCTCTTGTTAGTACTCTATGCCCTGAAATTCTTTCCTCTGTCTAAATTTTGAAGTATCATCTACTTTCCTCACTGACCTGACCCTCACTGAACTGTGTTAACATTTCTGTTTAGAACCAACCCGATGTACATGATGTTGACTGGAACATTTCAGGAATTCACATTACAATTGTCCACTTAGGAGCTATGTAAAAGTCTCATACTGCTGATCATTTATGTAAAGGCAAGAGTAGTAAAGAGTTTCGAGAAGGCACTAGCTATCACACAGTGGGGAGCTGAGAAACTTCATGTGCTGAGAAGCTCTCTAGTTGCTCAAAATTTATAGAATCCCTAGTCATATTCAGTTGAATAATCAAATGTGCAGGGAGAAGATGAAACCTGTAGGTGTCCCACAGGTGAGCAGATCACAGTGACTGGATATAAAAGGTAGATGATATTCCAGAATTTAAGCAAACAGACATTATGTTGATTGGCCTATCAGTAGGTATCAGGTGACAAAGTGAATCCCAGGAATGTTAAGTGACATTCCAAAAGTATACGTTTACTGGGTAGCAGACTTGAACATGAATACAGAACAAAGCTGTCCTAGAAAGAAAAGATTGCAAGCATGTCATCAGAATCAGAGCTCTGGACCCCTGGCCTCTCAGAGCACTTTGATTATACCTCTGTCAGTTATCATAGTTTGTCTAAGATTTCAGTTGCTTGTGTGCCTCTTTGCCTCTTCCTTGGGCTAAAATGCTCTCTGAAAGCAGAATCTGAGCCTCATTCATTTTTTCTTGTCTCAACACAAAATTCTTGGTCTTGGACCACAGGTGATAAAGGCTGTAATGACTTGCCTCTGAACACCTTGGGAGGTCCAGTTCCATGTATCACTCCGCGGCCCAGCTCAGGGCTCTACCCCACGACTCTAATCTAAGTCCCATCCTTCTAGACTTCTAATTGGTCTCTGCACTGGCGTGCCTGCATTCTCACTCCCACACGACTCCCACATCTAGGTGCAATAGATATGTTCCTAGAACTATTCCAGAGTAATTTTATCCTCCTAAAATATATCCCTTGGCACTATCACAGTCACACAACCTATAAAATTCAGTATAAATCCTTCACTTCAGCTTTTAAGGTCCCACAAAATATGACTCTAACCCCTTCACAGTCTTATTTCCTATACCTCCACAAATTGGACTGTATCCTAGTTCTCTAAACGTGCATAAACCGTA
Source organism: Muntiacus reevesi (assembly GCF_963930625.1). NCBI lineage: Eukaryota > Metazoa > Chordata > Mammalia > Artiodactyla > Cervidae > Muntiacus > Muntiacus reevesi. Next base: position 155,719,116 of record NC_089249.1, read on the forward strand.
CCCACTCAGCTTTCCCAGCTCTTTGCTTTTTCCCAGGCTGATCTATAGACCCAAAATTTCCATTATTCTCTTTTTATTGATTTTTTTAATCTTTTAAGGCCTATATAAAATGCTATCAATACCTTCTCCATTAAACTTTTCCTGATTACCAAAACTGGTAGACTCTTCCTCCTCTAGCCACCTTTAAGGCTTTTTTCTTCCTTTTTTTTTTTAGTAAACATTCCATATTTTGAATTAAATCACAGTTATAATGTGTGATATTATCCATGTATTTATTCATTTACTCAGTAGACCTTTATAGAACATGAGTACCTGATTTTTGCCATGTTCTTTACAAGTTGAACAAGATTGGGAAGTCACTGCAGTTGAAGGGCTCACAGTCCAGTGGAGTATACAAGATATTTGTGAATATTTTTGGTGTGTTTACAAAAAAAAAAAAAAATGATTTGCTAGCCCTAAGAATAAGTGTGAACAGAATCATATAGAAGCAAAGTGAAAGAAACAAAAAAAACTTTAATTACTAGGAAGGTCAGAGAATCTGTCATAGCTTAGGCAACATTTGAGTTTGATCAAGGAATGAATCCATGAAATAAGGCAAATTGGAAATGGTCACATAGGAGATGACAAGAGTGAATGTCAAAATTTTAGCAATCAGCGAACTAAAAGGGACTGGAATGGGTGGATTTAACTCAGATGACCATTATATCTACTACTGTGGGCAAGAATCCCTTAGAAAAATGGAATAGCCTTCATAGTCAACAAAAGAGTCCACAATGCAGTACTTGGGTGCAATCGCAAAAATGACAGAATGATCTCTATTAATTTCCAAGGAAAACCATTCAATATCACAGTTATCCAAGTCTATGCTCCAACCAGTAATGCTGAAGAAGCTTAAGTTGAACAGTTCTATGAAGACCTACAAGACCTTCTAGAACTAACACCCCAAAAAAGATGTCCTTTTCATTATATAGGGAACTGGAATGCAAAAGTAGGAAGTCAAGAAATACCTGAAGAAACAGGCAAACTTGTCCTTGGAGTACAGAATGAACCAGGTCAAAGGTTATTAGAGTTCTGCCAAGAGAACACACTGGTCATAGCAAGCACCCTCTTCCAACAACACAAGAGAAGACTCTGCACATGGACATCACCAGATGGTTAATACCAAAATCAGATTGATTGTATTATTTGCAGCCAGAGATGGAGAAGCTCTATATAGTCAGCAAAAACAAGACTAGGAGCAGCTGACTGTGGCTCAGATCATGAACTCCTTACTGCCAAATTCAGACTTAAATTGAAGAATGTAGGGAAAACTACTAGACCATTCAGGTATGACCTAAATCAAATCCCGTACAATTATACAGTGGAAGTGACTAATAGATTCAAGGGATTAGATCCAATAGACAGAGTGCCTGAAGAACTATGGACAGAGGTTCATGACATTGTACAGGAGGCAGAGATCAAGACCATTCCCAAGAAAAAGAAATGCAAAAAGGCCAAATGGTTATCTGAGGAGGCCTTACAAATAGTTGAGGAAAGAAGAGAAGTGAAAGGCAAAAGAGAAAAGGAAAGATACACCCATTTGAATGCAGAGTTCCAAAGAATAGCAAAGAGAGCTAAGAAAGCCTTCCTCAGTGATCAATGCAAAGAAATAGAGGAAAACAATGGAATGGGAAAGACTAGAGATCTCGTCAAGAAAGTTAAAGATACTAAGGGAATATTTCATGCAAAAATGGGCACAATAAAGGACAGAAATGGTATGGACCTTAAAGAAGCAGAAGATATTAACAAGAGGTGGCAAGAATATGCAGAAGAATACCCAGATCTTCATACCCAGATAATCACGATGGTGCAATCAGTCACCTAGAGTCAAACATCCTGGAATGGGAAGTTAAGTGGGCCTTAGGAAGCACCACTACGAACAAAGCTAGTAGAAGTGATAGAATTCCAGTTGAGCTATTTCAAATCCTAAAAGATGATGCTGTGAAAGTGCTGCACTCAATATGCCAGCAAGATTGGAAAATTCAGTAGTGCCCACAGAACTGGGAAATGTCAGTTTTTGTTCCAATCCCAAAGAAAGGCAATGCCAAAGAATGCTCAAACTACTGCACAATTGCACTCATCTCACATGCTAGTAGAGTAATGCCAAAATTCTCCAAGTCAGGTTTCAGCAATACATGAGCCATAAACTTCCAGATGTTCAAGCTGGATTTAGAAAAGGCAGAGGAACCAGAGATCAAATTGCCAACATCTGCTGGATCATCAAAAAAGCAAGAGAGTTCCAGAAAAACATCTATTTCTGCTTTATTGACTATGTCAAAGTCTTTGACTGTGTGGATCACAATAAACTGGGAAATTATGAAAGAGATGGGAATACCAGACCACCTGACCTACATCTTGAGAAATCTGTATGCAGGTCAAGAAGCAACAGTTAGAACTGAATATGGAACAACAGACTGATTCCAGATAGGGAAAGGAGTATGCCAAGGCTGTTTATTGTCACCCTGCTTATTTAACATATATGCAGAGTACGTCATGAAAAACGTTGGGCTGGAGGAAGCACAAGATGGAATCAAGATTGCCGAGAGAAATATCAATAACCTCAGATATGCAGATGACACCACCCACTCCAATACTTTGGTCTCCTGATTCGAAGAGCTGACTCATTTGAAAAGACCCTGATACTGGGACAGATTGAAGGCGGGAGGAGAAGGGGACGACAGAGGATGAGATGGTTGGATGGCATGACCGACTCAATGGATATGAGTTTGAGTAAACTCTGGGAGTTGATGATGGACAGGGAGACCTGGCATGCTGCAGTCCATGGGGTTGCAAAGAGTCAGACATGACTGAGTGACTGAACTAAACTGACTGACGGAATGAGTAAGAGTTTGTTGAAGTTGAAGAAGAATGGTGGCTCAGTAAAGTGGATATTTACCACATTTTAATGAGAGGGGGAGATTTTTTCTTCATCTCTTTATTCTCTTTCACTCTGCCTTGCACATGTTGAATGACAATATGAAAGCCTGTGTGAAAAAAGCTTTCTCCTGAAATTAGGGTGATGACAAGGCACACAATGTAATAGTTCAGAGAATTACCCTGAATGAATACTTACTGTGAGAGAATCAATCTGTTAGTTGCTGAGGGGCTACATTAGAAATGCAGGCGTGATAAAAATGTAACTATGCATAAATATTTATCTTCATTTGGGTTATCTCCTGTGGAGAATTTCTAGAAATGGACTTCCTGATTATTGATATATATTATTGCATCACTTTCCAAAAGGGTGTATCAAGCAAAAGAACAAAGAAGCTCTTAGTTATTGATTGCCTATTTTGTATCAGTTGCTGTGATATCAGTTTTTAGATGTATCATCTCATTGCAATCTCCCAATATGAGGACTAATTATTTCACAGAGGAGAAAATAAAAATTCAGGTAGGTTAGGGGACTTACATTAGATCTCACAGGTAGTAGATGAAGGAATCATGATTCAAATTCATATCAAACATTTCAAATCTTAAATTCAAAGAATTTAAGAATTCAAAGTTCAAAGAATTCACAGTTCAAAGAATAATTCTATTACATTTGTTTGGCTAGAATAGTAGATCTGTTTGAACATTCATGAAAGATCAACCTGAAGGAAACTTGAACAAAAATATGAATGCTAAGTTGAAGGATTTATTTTTGCTCTCACAAGTGAGAACAAGGAACTATCACCCTTAATTTTTTGCAAATATGAAACATTCATTTATTTTCTCATTTATTCATGTAGCAAACATTTATTGAGAATGACAATGTCACGTGACTCATATATACTCTAGATTTATACATACAAATATGTGATATTCCTTTTAAAGTATCTCCAGAAATATGTGGCAAGCATTTAGGAGGGAATGTTAAATGCTGGAGAGATTAGTTTTCAGGGACATCATGAAAAAGTGAGGTATGCCATAAAAATAGTCATCATTATAGTATTTATGGTACTCATTAATATAGTAACCAATGTTTATTGATTGCATGCAGTGTATTGACCATAATGCTAAGTGCTTAACATATATTGTGTCCACGTTTGCAAAATCCTCTGAGACAGTTGTCATTACCTCTATTGCCCAAATAAGAAAAAATTAGGTTCAAATATATTGAATAGCTACCCAAGATACTTGTTGACTATCTGAGTAGTTTTATCTTCATTTTACAGATAGGAAAATGAGGCTCAGAGGGTCAAAAGCAAATTTTTGCAATGCCACACAGTGACTTGGTGGTTTCTAGATGGCTCTTTCCCAAGAAGCAGTATCCTGGGAGGAACTGCTAAGCTCTAAGCAGTGAACAGTGAGGAGTAGAAGCTATAGCTGAAACAGTGTATTATGTCACTTCTCTGTAGACATACTGCTGTGTGGGGAACTAAAAGGGAAAACTGAGTGATAGAGTCTTGGGTAAGATGTTGAATCAAAAAGTCAAGTAAACCAACCAAAGGAATGTCCAGTCATGAAAGGCCAGGTAGAGGGAAGTATAGAGTATGTGTGCAAGCTCAGTCACTCAGTTGTGTCTGATTCTTTGGAACCTCATGGACTGTGGCCTGCCAGGCTCTTCTGCCCATGGAGTTTTCCAGGCAAGAATTTTGGAGTGAGTTGCCATTTCCTATTCCAGAGGATCTTCCTGACCCAGGGATCAACCCCATGTCTCCTGCTCCTCCTGCATTCGTAAGCAAATTCTTTACCTCTGAGCCACCTGGGAAGGCATAGAGAGTATGCAGGTATTAATTCAAGAGACAGAGATGAGAAGGTTAGGAAGTGCAGGTAGCAGTGATGATAGTGTCAGCTAAATCAGCATTTTTCAATTTTTAATCCACATGTAGATTACCTGGAGGTCATATTAAAACACAGATTCTGATTCAGTAATGTGGTGGTGAGACCCAAGATACTGCATTTCCAACAGGATTCAAGGTTATTACCAATTCTGCTGGTTTAAGAATCATGCTCTGAGTGTCAAGGAACTAAAACATATTGAGTTTACTGCATATCAGGAACTCTTCTATGAACTTATCATGTATTAATTCATTGAATTACCAAAATGACCCTATGAAATAAGTACTATTTTTACTTTCATTTTAAAATCAGGGAAATCTAAGAACCATAAGAGAGGCGAAGTATCTTTCCAAATTAATCAGTGGTAGAATCTGGTTAATAATTTAGGCAGTCTGACTCTAGAATCCATCTATGCTCATAAATATTATGTGCTATTGTCATATGAGAACAAAAGTTAACAAATTTTGTAATAGTTCAGTGCCAGTAAGGGGCATAGTAAGGGGCATTTTACAGGTGTTGGTCATGATAAGGAAAGAACAATTAATGATATAGTCTCAGCACAGATTGTGGAAGAAACAGGATTTAAATCCAAGTAAATTTGGTTGTAAAATCCATTATTTCTTGTTGATACTGGTAACATACTTCATGCTATACTCAACAAGAACCCACTGAAGGCCTCCAACGTACCAGAATCTAAGGACATAATTGTGAATAAGACCAGCAATGGGCCCTGCTCTCATAGAGTGTGTATTATGCTAGAAAGAAAGAAAATATATATATATACACAATAGATAACACATATTGAGTGTTTACTATATGCTAGATCATGTTCTTAGCATTTTATGTTTAATCATCATGATAGCCCAGTAAAATAAGTACTAGGATTGATGAAGAAACTCAGGCATAGGGAAGTAAACAACTGCCCTAGTACCACCGTCAGATAGCAGAACTAGGAATTAAATCCAGGCAGTCTGCCCTCAGACTCTGTATTTATTACCACTATGTTCTAGGCCTCTATAAATACATAAACATAGAGTGTGAAATGAGCTAAGAGGGAATTAAACAAGATCCCTGATAGAAGGAAAATAGGAGACCTACTTTAAAGAAAGTGGACTGAGACTACCTTTCCAAGGAATACAGCATTTTATCTGAGACCTGATGGGTGAGAAGCCTGTCATAGAGTCAGAAGAGCATTATGCATAAAGGAAACAGAATTTGTCAAGACTCTAAGATAGGAAAGGGCATAGAATATTTGAATAATTGAAATGAACCAGTAGGCAACAAAAAAAGAAAAGAAAAAGTGAATGAGTTTAACCTGAAGAGGTAGGCAATATTCAGATTATACAGAACCTGAAGGCCATGGAAAGGAGTTTAGATTTTGTTCTAAATATGATAGGAAGCTATGGAAGGGTTTTAAGCAGTGGATTCACATGATTGTGTCTATCCTGAAAAAGAGAATTCCAATTGCTAGGTTGATAATAAATCAGAGATTTCATGACTAGAGGCAGAAAAGATCATTTAGTATCTGAGGGGAGAGATGACAGTGGCTTGCATCAGGTTGGTGGCAAGATTTGAAAAAAGGTGATTTAATGATAGAATTAACTGCAAAGAATATGTGAAAAAGAGATATGGTTCAATAAAGGGAGTCAGTGATCCGACATGAGTGTTCAGAAAACAGAGATGCCAGTCAAGAGACTCTGGCTGAGGGTGGCCAATATGCAGCTGATTTCTCCATAGGAATATCAGATGCCTCATGGGAGAGAGGGAATACCATATCATTATCAAAACTGGCTCATGTCCTGTTTCAAGCTTCAAGCAGTTAACATACAAGTCAATTTTAATGCTATAGAACTAAGATGCTTCTTGTAGTTCTGCAGAGGAGCAACACAGTCTACAAATTTCTGTACATTTATTGTGAATAGCTGAGAAACGCTAAGACAGAAAAAGGATATGAAACCTTCCTTATGAGTATCATACAACTTTAAATGTCTCATTCCTTTGCCTTCACACATCATCATATAATGTTGATCAAAGAGAATAATTTGAAAGAAAGAGGAGCTATAATTTACCATCGCATCTGAAAACTCAAAAAATGTATATATATATATATATATTTTTTTTCACCTCATTTCAGTGGAGGCACCATGGAATTATCTAAAAACATTCCTTTAAAACCTCACATCCTTGGAATATTTTTTAGATTTGTGTTTAAAACTTTACTCTGCCACAAATTTTCTGGGCAAGTCACTTTATCTCTCTGAGCTTCAATTTTGCTGTCTGCAGACCGTGACCTAAATGCCCTATTAACAGGCAGCTGTAAAAAAAAAAGTGTATTCCAAGTGCCAGGCATGTGGTGGATACTCAACAGTTGCTGGTGGAATTGAGAAGGAAACATTGTTCTGGTCCATTTGGTTCACAGAGGCTTGGGTATTTGTGATAGCCTCATCTATAGGAAGTTGAGAGGGGCTGATCTTTCAAACCTAAGAAAGTCTCAAGAAACTGAAAAGCCTGTGTAATTAGCCCTGACTTAAACTAAATTCATTCAACAACCAACTAACATAAATTAATTCTTTTATTTGATTCTGTGTTCCAAAGGATCTTAGGCTAAAGGTTCAAAAATAATCTTTCAGTTATCTTCTATTGATTATATTGTTCACATTTGATAGTAAACAGCCTGCAAAATGACTCTTAATGATCCTCAACCTACCCTCTTGTGTAGGTCCCTCTCACATTGCACCAAAGCTAGTATATATGATGATACTTTTGAGACAAGGTTATAAATGATGCTGCAGGTTCTATCTTGATTCTCTCTCTGCCTCTCCCTTACTCTCTTTCTCTCTCTCCATTTGATTATTTGCTCTGGATAAAGCCAACTGCCTAGCCAGGAAAACTTTGCCAAGAGGCCATGTGGTGAGGAATTGAAGCCTTCAGGCAATAGCCACACAAATGAGCTTTGGAAGTAGATCTTCCAGGATCCGTTAGGTTTTCAGATGACTGCGACATTGGCTGATAGCTTGACTGGAACCTCATGAGAGATCCTGAGCAAAAACAACCCTACTAAGACATTCCCAGATTCCTGACTCTCAGAAAGTGTGAGAGATAATAAATACTTGCTGTTACAAGCTAATATGTTTTAGAGTAATTTGTCACACAGCAGTAGATAGCTTATACACTGTTTTATTACTCAAATCTAAGGAAACTTGTCATTTACATTCAATAACCCTTTCTCAAAGCTTTGACTTAACTCTTATATTAGTATCTGGGGCTCAGAGTGTCGTATCTGTTGTCCAGGCTTGATTGTGGTCAGTTCAGTTCAGTCGCTCAGTCGTGTCCGACTCTTTGAGACCCCATGAACCGCAGCACGCCAGGCCTCCCTGTCCATCACCAACTCCCAGAGTCCACACAAACCCATGTGCATGGAGTTGGTGATGCCATCCAATCATCTCATCCTCTGTCATCCCCTCCCTTCTCCTCCTGCCCTCAATCTTTCCCAGCATCAGGGTCTTTTCCAATGAGTCAGCTCTTCGAATCAGGTGGCCAAAGTATTGGAGTTTCAGCTTCAACATCAGTCCTTCCAATGAACACCCAGGAATGATCTCCTTTAGGATGGACTTGTTGGATCTCCTTGCAGTCCAAGGGACTCTCAAGAGTCTTATCCAATACCACAGCTCAAAAGCATCAATTTTTCAGCACTCAGCTTTCTTTATAGTCCAACTCTCACATCCATACACGACCACTGGATAAACCATAGCCTTGACTAGGCAGACCTGTGTTGCCAAAGTAATGTCTCTGCTTTTTAATATGCTGTCTAGGTTGATCATAACTTTCCTTCCAAGGAGTAAGCGCCTTTTAATTTCATGGCTGCAATCACCATCTCCAGTGATTTTGGAGCCCAGAAAAATATCAGAATGAGCCCAAATGTCAGGATAGGTGACTGTTACCCTGATTCTATGAGTAAAAGAAAATAATGCAATCTAGAAGTCCATGACCAGACTGATTTCAAATTGTTGAAGTTGCTGAGGTAGCAAACAAGAATCAGATACTTAGCCGAGGGCCTGACATTTAGTAGGTACTCAGATTTCTATTGATGGAGATTCCTCACACTTGAGCCAAGGCAACCCATCTGTAAGTAGATGGATTTGTCTGTCTTACAAAGTGTATGCTTCCAGATCCAGAATGTGACAACTGTACTAGGTACATATGGGTACCTAAGGACTCTGAAAAGACCAGGAATGGTGTGTGTGGATGTGTGTCTACACATCCTAAAGTGCATGAAATTTTACTTACATTTATGTAACTTTACCAAAAATAAGATTTATATCCAATTGTTCTTTTCAATTCAGCCCAATTACCATGTTAGGAACTGATCTACTTTGTAAAATGAAGAGCATCTTATCATGTGACTGTTTACCTGACTCTAGGCACCTTCTTTTTCATTACGGAGTTGTTATTGAAGATGCACAGGCAATACTCTACATGGCTACAATTTGAGGAAAATTAGAGTATAACCACAGTGTAAGAAAGAGGGCCCTGGCTTACACCTCCTTTGATGGGCAGGTCAAGTTTGACAGATCACGCAGGAAGGTCATGTTTGCAGCAAAGATTCCAAACCATATCAAAAACTGGGCATTGTTAACACTGCGAACTCATCATCTGTCATGGTGACTTGTTTTTACTAGAATTCTGTTTAAAGTCCCATGTGGAGCTAGGAAGATGGCCCCCTTGGTCTTATTTTATCTACCTACTGATGGAGGCCCACTTCCCCATTTTTCTGGATTTTGATATCTAGGAATATTAAAAGACAGGACCCTAGAAGTCAGATTACGTGACTTCAAATCCTGGCTCTTCCACTTAATATCAGGGAAACTTGGGAAAGCCCATCATCATCTCTCTAAGCTTTATTTTCCTGAACTGCAGAATTGGATAAAAATAGCTGTTATCCCAGAGGATTTTTAGAATAATTAATTAATGCATATAAACATCTTCAAGCAGTGCCCGGCACGCTGTAAATATTCAATATTTCTGAGCTATTTTTTTATCATTGTTAGTACTATGAAGCAGCTTTGTGTAGAGGAAAGAACTTGGTTTTTAGTTTGGATGCAATTTTTGGGTGACCTTGACAAGTTACAACCTCTTTGAAACTCTGTTTCTTCATCTAGAAAAGGAGGAGATATTATCTACACCAACGAGTTATTTTAAGGATTAAATAAGATCATACATACATAAGATCTGAGACATAGTAGGTAAAAATAAATTTCTTTTCTCCTTTAGCTAGGTTATAAGTGCTAACTCAGGAATCTGATATTTATGGGAAAATGGCATCCATTATCCTTAAAGAATGTATGAAGAAGAGTACACTGTTTTAAGGAAAGAGGAGTGGTTCTATGTTTAGCATCAGATGGGCAAAAGCATTTAAGTTCATGGTTGGATGCTTCTGAGTTTTTATGAAAACAAAATACAGCAGATATAATTAAGTATGCAGCATTTGGAATAGAAGCAGGCACTCCTCTTCATTGTGTGGGCAATAAAACCTGGAAGAAAAAACAATCAATATGTTGGTTCAATTAAGTTTTCAGCTGCAAATAACTAATTTCAGCCCTCATGGTTTTTCTACGGCCTAAAATATATTGCTTATTCTTCTTAAAATATTAATATAGCCCTGAATTATTTATTGACCCAAGAAACACTGTACTCTTTTAACATGGAAGAGAATGGAAGGTTATTTCATGTCAGCACCATATAAGACAATAATAAATCTGAAATGTAAATAATACCTCTGAGAATAGAGCCTGGTTGAAGGCCAAAATGCGTAATTTCCAGAGTTTTTCTTTTTCCATCAAGAAGTTGGAAGTTGAAAAATGCTATTCTGAGTTTCTGATTCTTTTAGGGTTGGCAGCATCTTGTGGGCTGTTTAGATCATTCTAGAATGTTTTGATAATTTATAAGAATACTCTTTAATTTCATGTCATTAAAAGACACCACTATAATAATAGCAATAGCTATCATTTACTGAGGTTTTATTATGTCCTGGGCACTGTGCTAAGTGCTTACATACATCACTTCATCTATACTCTTAATTCTGTAAAGCAAGTACTGTTGCTGTCCATATTTTATAGGAGAAGAAACTGAGATCTGGAGAGGTTAAGTGTTTTGAATCCCTGGCCTCTGACTCCAGAACTCTTTCCTGGATGAAACAACTTGCTGTTTTCACCCATAGACAGATCAGTCCCTCTTCCCTCTGACAATCAACATCAGAATGCTTGTGCTTCTACTATACTCTGCCTGGCTTTCTAGATGCTTGTTTATGTTGGTATATTCTACTGTTGCAACGGAAAGGGCAAGGTCTTTGAAGTCAAATGGATCTGGACATGCTTTCCACATCTTCCCCTATTAGGAATGCTATCTAAGATTACTTAGTACTTAAAATAAATACTCAAGGATGGAACTACTATTGTCTCATTTTATCACCCAGTAATTTGGGACTTAGAGGGGTTAAGTTGGACTTCCCTTGTGGCTCAGACAGCTAAGAATTTGCCTGCAATGCAGGAGAACTAGGTTCGACCCCTGGCTTGGAAAGATCCCCTGGAGAAGAGAAAGGCTACCTACTCCAGTATTCATGCCTGGAGAATTTTCCATGGGCAGAGGAGCCTGGCAGGCTTTAGTCCATGGGGTCTGAAGAGTCAGACACAATTGAGCAACTAACACATAGAGGGGTTAAGTACCTTAACCAAGGTCTAACTGCAAGTATGTGGAGGAGATGCATTTGAACCCAGGATACAAGAATACTCCAAACCTCATGGTTCTAGTAATTTGTCCTATCTACATGATTGCAAATATTCAGAGTTACAATTTGGTGACTGGAAGATTATCTAGAAGTCCCCTAGTACTGCAGATGGAAACCAAGGCTCAGAAAGAGGCAGTGAGTTACTACCAGACATGAGACTAAAACTCAGATCCCAGACCAGTGTTTTTTCCACTGCTGCTTCTTATTGGTATCACAGTATCATGACAGAAGCCTAAGACTTAGATGCTGTTAGAGGTGGATGAGATTAATGATTCAGAGGGAGGTTGTGCTCAGGTAATATGCTGAAAGTAAATAATATGATTTCCGTTTTGCTTTGCAATATATATATATATATAATTTGAAAATGCATTAGTTCTCTATGTAACTTCAGTTTCTGTCAGATGGATTAAAAGAGCATTTTGATGGTGGTGGAAGAGGAGAGTGAAAAAGATGGCTTAAAACTCAACATCCAAAAAACTAAGATCATGGCATCGAGTCCCATCACTTCATGACAAATATATGGGGGAAAAGTATAAACAGTGACAGATTTTATTTTCTTGGGCCCCAAAATCACTGCAGACAGTGACTGCAGCCATGAAATTGAAAGACACTTGCTCCTTGGAAGAAAAGCTGTGACAAACTTAGACAGTATATTAAAAAGCATACACATCACTTAGCCAACATAGGTTCTTATAGTAGTCAAAGCTATGGTTTTTCAGTAGTGATGTATGGATGTGAGAGTTGGAGAAGACTCTTGAAGAGTCCCTTGGACTGCAAGGAGATCAAACCAGTCAATCCTGAAGGAAATCAGTTCTGAATGATGCTGAAGCTGAAGCTCCAATACTTTGGCCACCTGATGTGAAGAACTGACTCCTTGGAAAAGACCCTGGTGCTGAAAAAGATTGAAGGCAGGAGGAGAGGGGATGACAGAGGATGCAATGGTTGCATGGCATCACCAACTCGATGGACATGAGTTTGAGCAGATCTGGGAATTAGTGATGGACAGGGAAGCCTGGCGTGCTGTGGTTCATGGGGTCACAAAGAGTCGGACATAACTAACCGACTGAACTGACTGAACTCATGTTCATTTTATAGATGAGATTGAGAGAAAGAAGGTAAGTATTGCTGGGTTCCACTAGGCAGTGGTTTGAAATATTCATATTAAGAAGGATTCTGCTCCATCTCTTGATAGAAAATCTACTCACTCTGATAGACTGTGGTATAAGATGGTGTCATAAAGGAAGATATTGTGGAGTGATCCACACAGAGAAATTATTTCTCTTCCTTTTGGTCTCATTGAAATGACTTTTATCTGCTATGACTTTGAGTTTCTTTTCATCATTAAGGGGGATATATTATGTGTTTAAATACTGCATTATTAATAATATTTGCCTGGGTCCAGTGTTGTGATCAATTTTTAATGTGCATCATTCTTTATACAGTACTAGTTGAATTTCAAGTAAACCCTTGTCTTCACCTCTCCTCTCTCAGTGACAGTCTCCAACAAGGAGGATGGCAGGCCTGAGACTCCTAATCCACAGGAGAGATCAGAAATGCTCTCCTAGGTCAGCCCAAGATTCTTTGTTGATTAAGGCATCATGAGGCAGCTGTAAGCAAGTAATGTGTATCTTCTTAAAGCTGAATCTTGTGCCAGAGGATGCAGGGTCAAACTCCTGAATGTCCCATAATATTCTATGACTCTGTTGTCTCGCCCAAGTCACCTCCATCACTTCTTCCCCACACTCCCCTTTTCATCTGTCCCATTTCAAGCATTCACTGAACAACTATAATATACCAGGCACTATGCTATAGGCTGGGGATGGGGACAGAAAAGATTTCTAGTCTTCAGTGTGCATACTCAGTCATTCGGTTGTGTCTGACTCTTTGTGACCTCATGGATAATCCACCAGTCTCCTCTGTCCTTGGGATTCTCCAGGCAAGAACACTGGAGTTGGTTGCCATTTCCTCCTCTGGGGTATCTTCTCGACCCAGGGATTGAACTCGTGTCTCTAACGATTCCTGCATTACCAGGCTGATTTTTTTGAAATCACTGAGCCCCCCTGGGAAGGACTGGGGAGCCTGGTGTGCTGCAGTCCTTAGGGTCACAAAGAGTCAGACATGACTAAGCAACTGAACACAACAACAAAAATCTTCAATGGATCTCCCCATCCTGATTGGAGGCAGGCACAGAGCAGTGTGATTGACACTATGATCTAGAGAGGTACAGGGACTTGTTTTTAAAAGCCTGTAGGTAGAATTTAAGTTTCTTTCTGCCCTGAGTGATATTAATATTTATTTTTAAACCCCATGTGAGTGAAATTTTATACTCATTGGCACAGATAGTGTCTTGGCATGTGGCCAGATCAGCATAGTGCTCATCTCTCAGATCTCCAGGGAATATTTGAAATAGGGAACAGGTGTACTTACCCCCAAGTCTCACATAAATCTAGCTAACAAAAACAGCATTAATTTGGTCAACTTGTACATAAAATTTATACCCCCTCCTCCCATCCTTGCCAAATACTCTTCTTCTAAGGACCCAGCCTTAGAAATGTGTGGGAAGCAGCTCTTTGTGGCCTTTGGTTAATAGTGTTTCTGATGTTCTTGATGCAATCCAGAGGATTATCTCCTTTTGCATTCTCCTGTTAATCTGTCCCAGGATTTGGAAGCTTATTGACTTAATGGGCTTGACTGGAGGTCCTTCAAGAAGAGAAATTGGTTCTGATTCAACTCTGAAAGGGCTTCCCTCATAGTTCAGTTGGTAAAGAATCTGCCTGCAATGCAGAAGACTCTAGTTTGTATTCCTGGGTAGGGAAGATCTGCTGGAGAAGGGAAAAGCTACCCACTCCAGTATTCTTGGGCTTCCCTTGCGGCTCAGTTGGTAAAGAATTTGCCTGCAATGCAGGACACCTGGGTTCAGTCCCTGGGTTGAGAAGATCCCCCAGAAAAAGCAAAGACTACCCACTTCAGTATTCTGGCCTGGAGAATTCCATGAACTGTACAGTCACAAAGAGTTGGATAGAGCGACCTTCACTTTCACCTTTTGGGCTTCCCTTGTAGCTTAGCTGGTAAAGAATCTGCCTGCAATGCAGGAGACCTGGGTTTGATCCCTGGGTTGGGAAAATCCCCTGGAGAAGGAAAAGACTACCCATTCCAGTATTCTGGTCTGGAGAATTCCATGGACTGTACAGTCCACGGGGTCACAAAGGATCAAACATGACTGAGCAATTTTCGCTTTCACTTTTCTTTCATCTCTGAAACCCAAGCTCCACCCAGAACAGTGACTAACCCAGAGCAGGCATTCAAGAGGATGTTTGAGGAAGGAAGGGAAGGGAGAAACGAAGGGAAGGGGAGGGGAGGGTAAAAATGGGGAGAGATGGGAAGAGGAATAGAGGAAGGCAATATTCTCATTTCATTACCTACTCCACCAAGACAAGAAAAGTTTTGGTTATTCAGTGGTGTTAGTATAGTGCATAAGAGAGAAAGTCTGAAGTAACTCAGACAGACAGAGTACTATCTATAACATACTGAATCACTTTAACCTTGAAATAGGGAACAGCTGTACTTTAACTTTTTTTAAAGTGGGAATAATAACACTACTTCTTAAACTTATTATAAAAGTTAAACAAATGTATTTATAAAATGTGTGTGTATGTTAGTCAGTCATGTCTGACTCTTTATGACCCTGTGGACTGCAGCTCACCAGGCTCCTCTGTTCATGGAATTCTCTGTGCAAGAATACTGGAGTGGGTTGCCATTTCCCTGGCAACCCACTTGCCAGGGGATCTTCCTGACCCAGGGATTGAACCTGTGTCTCCCGCATTGCAGGCAGGTTCTTTACCAACTGAGCCACCAGGGAAGACAGTATATATATATATATATATATATATATATATATATATATACACACACACACACATAACACTTGATATAATCTGCCACATAGTAAGTGTTCAATAAATATTACACTTTATTAGTATGTTTTGCTTTGTCTCTTTCACTCCTTGTATTTTTCCTACTTCTTACCTTCACCCTGAGTTAGAAAACTCCTTCCTTAGAAAGCTTTATCTCTTAAACCTAGCATTTCTCAAAGTGTTCTGTGACACAGATGTGAATAGGTGTTACATAAAGAAAGAATTCATATTTAAAAAAATTTGAGAAGCTTGAATTAAAAATAAATTAGCAGGATTCTTTACAATAGGACTTTTTATAAGATTGGAATATGCTAATATACATAGTAACTCTTTAGAGGGGGCCAATGCATACAGCATTCCTGCAGTTATTTGGCTATAGACACTCTTTTCCTTCTTTCTTCACGGACTATCTTATGGAATTAGTGGTATTAAGGACTTATTTGCCCAACACTGCCTTAAAGAATTACCACACTTTTTTTTTTTTCTGTTCCTGACAGAGGACAGGACTCACAGATTATTTACTTATAGAAACACTCCATTAACTTTTTTTTTTTAACTACCAGTGGGAAAGGACAAAGATTTCCCAAAGCCTCCTAGGCTTTGTTCATGTGTATATATTTTTTAAAGGGGTTTAAAAGTTTATTTTCATCCAGCTATTCATTTAACAAATATTTCTGAGAATCTGTGTGTTGGATGGTACCGTGAAGGCCTACAAGTCCAATGCTTGCCCAGCTTCAAAGCAGAAAGAGCCCAGAGTGAGCAATGTTAAACCTCAGTGGTTTAATGGACAGGGGAGCTTACACATCTGAAACAAAGTCCTGAAGCCACAACGCACCATGTACAGTGGATGGCTGGCAGGAAATGGTGGCAGTCTTTGTTCCTGGAGGGAAGGAGAGATGGCCAGTTATCAGGGGAGTTAAGGTCAGGTTGGCTCATTAGTTACCAGGGAAACCAGCAGAGGGGCAGGCCCCTCATGGCGCCTTTGATAAGAACAATCACTAGCTGGGGTCCGGGGCAAGTATATAGAGAGGCCAAACATGTGAGTAGGGTACAGGTAAAGCAGGCGCTGGTTGAGCAGGGGATTACAGAGAGCAAGAGAACAACCATCCTGAGTGGCCTGACTATACATTATGTTTGCCACTCATAGTGCTGAGTTACTGGAGTGCAGGACTGATAGAGAAGAAAAAAAAAAAATCCAACTTTCAGTCGCAGGTGGAGTGATTAAGAATCTGTAAGGTAATATGGGAGCTCATTAGAAAAGCATTTAATATAGCCTGGAGGAGTCAGAGAAGGGTGACTGGAGGAAGTGGTACTCCGGATAGGATTTCAGGGGCCGGTAGGACTTAACCAAATGAAGGTGAGTTGTCGGGGAGAATGAGTCCCTAGGAAAGAGGGAATAGTCCCTGCAGAGAAGTAAGAAACATGAGTTGAAGGAAGTTCAGTGAGCTGAAAAAAGCACATGCTTATTGTAGCAAATTTAGAAAGTACTGAAAAGTACCTATGACTCAGGAAAATCCCCTCTGTTCCTCCTCTTAAAGACAACTCAGTTTTATCCTATTTCCCGTTAGTCTTCTTTCTATGCATTTTCCCTTTACATATTTCAACATAGAACTAATGAATATACATATCTGTTTACTCTTAATATTTTATTGTGAGTATATATCTATTTGTGGAAGATTGCTTTGAAGTTCCACTTTCAGTCACTGATGGTGATATGCCTGTGCAGTTGAGACCCTTTAGCTACAGCTATGATGAAGGGACAATGATCTCGTAAACAGTATGCAGAAGTGTTCCTTCACCACCTCTCTGATGACGAGACCCCATGGTTAAGCCATAAGCTGGACATATTTTATGTCAACCTGTGTGCACCTCTGGTGTGCAAGGCCCCAGGTAAATTTTTTTCGTGGGGCACCTGTATACAAAAGTAATTTGATTAAAGATTACAAAATTTACGAACCCACGTGAAGAACATGAATTTAGATGACAATTTAGAGCAATGCTTAGAAAAAGAGATATGGTTGGTTACTGTTCAACCAGTGCGTGTGAAGTGTCCAGACACCATCTTTTCATGTTCTGTATTACAAAATACATGGTTCCTGGTTAATTTCATATTTCCCATCTGGAGAAATGGGGAGCAACACTGATTTTACTCATAATGATTGCTCTTTGGAATATGTTTTTATCAAAACAATATAGATCACCTTGTCTCTGACGTTTCCTAATGCCCTTTATTTAATGCTGGTTTTGTTATTACTAACGACATTTTATCATTCATGGTGCTATTAAAGAAAAAAAATTTGTAACATTTGTTAAGGAATGGTAAAGCAACTTTATTCAGGATGTTACTACAATGGGGTTTTGTAAAGGAGATCAAATTCAACTCCAAAAACAACAAGGAAAAGTGAGAATATATATCCAAGGAGCAAGAGAGGGTGGTGGTCAGTGGACAAAAAAATCATAAATTACTAAGAGGAAATATCAGGGAAGAGGGGGAATCCTGTTTAAACCAACTGAACAAGATTCTTACTGATTATTGAAGACAGGTGAGAGAGATTAGATGTTACCTGAAGGATAACGGTAACATCTGATCAGATATTGTGGGTGAGCATGTTATTTTGGATTGGCGGGGGGAGGGGGGTGTTGTTCTGACTAAACTGTCTTAGTAGGATGAATTCTGTAAAATTGGATAATGTAAGTGATGAACGTGGAAGTCCCAAAGTAAGGGCCTAGTTGAGAAGAGAACTCAGAGGAGCCTAACTAGAGTTTGATCCAGAAGAGAATCTTTGTTGTGTCTCCCATAAATACTTGTATCTAATAACCCTTTCAAAGTGTTTTTACATGATGCTTTGTTGATGAACAATTCTAGGATTCATTCCAAGTGTGAAGGAAAATGTGAATGTGATCATTCATGTTCTGGTCATGTTAAATGTGCCATTCAGAATTGTATAGAATAAGCATAGATCAGCATATCTTCCAACCATGTCTTTTCTTAATCTCTTTTGCTTGAGGCCTTCATCACAGTATCCCTAGAATATGTGCTTTTTTGTTGTTGACTGGACAATGTTATGTGCTTTCCATGTATTGCCATCAGTAGGAAAAATAAGCAATGGACGCAGAACAGACCCACCATGCAAGGAAATTCTGTGCTCTTAGGGCACACATTGAGACAGGCCTAGACGAATACAGCATTCAAACATTAATTGAAAACAATGAGGAAGGTTTGTGGGAAATGCAGAACAACAACCCCAAAAGGCTTCAGAGAAGGTAGGCAGGCGATCGGCACAGCTACTTCTGCAGAAGAGCCCAGCTCTGCCGTGCAGAGGGGGCGAGGATAAAGGATGCTGCCACCATGCTGCCGTCAGTTGCTGTAACTCCAGAGACAGCACCATGGTTGCTGAGCCCGGGCCCACACACTCGGCTCAAGCCCAGAGGTCAGAGGCAAACTATGCTCCATCTGTAGCCTAGATCCCTGAACTTGTCCTAGCCAATGTGAGTGGGAGCCACCCCAAAGCATCATGTTAGCATTATTCTGGTGGTACAATTTGCATAATCCTGTAAAAGAAAGATCATACCAGCTGACAGACTCAATCTGTTTTCTGAGCCATCCTTTTGGAACTGGGACCTAACCATGGGCTGTGGAACAACCCCATGAGTCCTGGAGCTCCTCAGGTCATCTGGCTGTTTCTGCATGTGAGGAACAGGGGTAGAGGGTTTGAGAGCACCCTGAGCATGAGAAAGGGGAACCTGAACACCTGCCCAACTGTGACCCCTATCCCTGGTTAATCTCAGGCACCAGAGGAGAAGTTAGAAAATTTCAAGATAGACACTTCTGATAACCAGGACCCAGCAGAACCAAGTCTGGGCTCAGGATATTTGCTTCTATTGCACAGCCCAGGCACTGGGACAGGACTTAGCTAATTTTCAAAAGTGTGAAACCAGACACTAGTCTAGTCTTCTTACCAAGGTCAGAAGGTGTTACTGAATCTGACAGAAGTTTCAGTTCTGGCTTACTGACAAGTTTCAAAGAAATGATTCCCACCTCACCCTATTGTGAGTATATTCAAAATAGGTAGGATAGGTGTTGAGTGGGAGCTCAGTGCATTTACTTCAGAGAAACATGTAATTTCCATTGTCTTGAAAGAAAGAGAAAATAACCAGGCCCCAGAAGCTGCCAGGTAAACACCCCAATGACAGGCTCCTCACTTCACAGGGGACACTTCACAGTAATAATGACAGTAGTAACAATAGTAATAAGTATAAAATTACAGTTTCTTGGACATCTGCTATATTCCAAGAACTGTGCTGGATGTTTTATGCATATGTTGCCTTTATCCTGCTATAACCCTACAAAGTAGAGAGCACTTCCATTTGATAATATGAAGAAAATAAGGTTCAAAGAAATGAGGTGATTTGCCCAAGTTCCCCCAGCTGACGAGTGGCAAAGTCAGACCCACATAATTTTATAACCCAGGTTCTTTGTATTACCTCTTACCACCTTACGTCTGTTAGCAAGTGCCCTCTGAGAATGCAGAAAAATAGCCTGTTTGGGACACAGATTCAAAGTGGTGCCCAAGAGGGGCCTGTAGAAACTAAGACTTCTCCCTGCCAGCCTAAGACCTGGCCAGGGTGCTCTGTCACTCCACTCCCAACCCACCCTTTTCTCTGCCTGAATCACTATCCTTCCTTGAAGTCTGTAGGCTACCCACTCTTCCCAAGCATTCCACTGCATTTTTTTTCTTCCTAATTGCATTTGTACATCAGCATTTCATTCCTCAGTGGGCTAAAATTAGGTATCCTCCCTTTCTTTAAGCGGCTTACCTGGTGGCTCAGATGGCAAAGCGTCTGCCTACAATGCGGGAAACCCAGGTTCGATCCCTGGGTCAGGTAGGTCCTCTGGAGAAGGAAATGGCCCCCCACTCCAGTACTCTTGCCTGAAAAATTCCATGGACGGAGGAAACTGGTAGGCTACAGTCCATGGGGTCACAAAGAGTTGGACACGACTGGGCAACTTCTCTTTGTTTTGGGCTTCCCTGTTGCTCAGCTGATAAAGAATCTGCCTGCAATGCAGGAGACCTGGGTTCTATCCCTGGGTTGGGAAGATTCCCTGGAGAAGGGAGAGGCTACCCACTCCAATATTCTGGCCTGGAGAATTCCATGGATAGTCCATGGGGTTGCAAAGAGTCGGACACGACTGAGTGACTTTCACTTTCTTTAAGTAAATAATCATATGAAGCCCCCTAGCAGATGAGCTTTAAGCTCTTGGCTGGCCTTGAAAGGACAGTTTTCACTGAACACCTGGGGGCAGCAACTTTTCTTATGAGGTGCTGTGGGAATTCAGAGACCTGGATGCTAAGCCACTGTGAGACCTTGGTCAAGTTACTGCCTCTTTCTGGGCCTGGGATTTGGGTGGCGTGGAGAGGACAGGGGATTTGGGATGGATAAGATCTAGTTGCAACTTGGTAGCCTATTCTGTTTCTCAAACTGACATGCAGCAGTAGCATCAGTTGAGCACACACATCTAGGGATCCCCTGCTGTGTGATCACGGTGTGGTGTGAGAGAAAGAGCACGGGTTTGGGGGTCACAAAGCTCTGGGCTTGAATCTTGCCTCTCTACTTCCATCCGCGTGGCCTGGGGAAAGTCATGTAATGTCGGCAGACATGTGTGGGCGCAGAATGCCGTCCTCTGCTCTCCTCTTCTGCCCCTTCCCTCACTGAAGCGCCTCCCTTCTCTGCTCCTCTGGCGGCTCCACAGCAGCTCCTGCTGTCTTCAGCACTCCGAGCTTATTGAACCCGATGCATTGTGACTCTCTGCATCCCCAGACCCCTCCTCCGGGCCCCCGGCTGCTCACTGCCACCACGCCCGTGCCTTTAGAATCAGAACTGTGGGCTGCTGGTAGTGATCACGGATGAGGCAGAAGAGCGACAGATGACAGAGACTGTCACTGAAGCCAGACTGAAGCCCAATCATCGGGCCACACAGAGAGCCTCGTGTGGGTCACGCAGGCCACACCTGCTCCCTGGAGGGGTTCTGGAACACATCTCAGTGTTCTGTTCATGAGTTCCTCATGCCAATTATATCTGATGACACACTTAACACCACCATCCCACCTTACAGCTACCAACTCCCCACCCACCTGGCCAGACACCGGAAGTGGGTTCTCAGCTGAGTGCTTCCTCTTTCAACGAACCTTTGTTCAGTTATCTACTCAGTCTCCCCGTTTATCAGACACTCGTCCATTTATTTAAATGGGCAGAGCTCCTGGAATGATAATGTTACACACACTTCAAATTAGCCCCAACAAGGTTCTTCCTTCCCAGTGTTGATCCAGTCAATAGAATGAGACCAGGTTCTGTTCAGAAGGAAAATTTCTTTCTTTGACCAAAGAAGG
Organism: Muntiacus reevesi; assembly: GCF_963930625.1. Classification (NCBI taxonomy): domain Eukaryota; kingdom Metazoa; phylum Chordata; class Mammalia; order Artiodactyla; family Cervidae; genus Muntiacus; species Muntiacus reevesi. Next base: position 155,741,006 of record NC_089249.1, read on the forward strand.
GAGAGGCGTGAGCTTACATTCTAGAGCACAGACTCTCTACTCTCCCAGACTCTGAGATAGGCCCCGCTGGGGGCTGCTTTTCTGGGCTCTCTTCAGGGGGAAGGATGAAGTTCTGGGGGGTTGGGCACAGATGCGCTGCTCATGCTCCAGATCTGGTGCCAGGGCAGTGCCTCTGCACATGGACCACCCTCACTGCACTGCCTTGAGCCACAGTGTCCCAGGGAGCACTTCTGCACAGACCCTGCCAGCTGAGGTGTCTGCACAGCCCTTTACGACTGGGAACTCTGGTCTGAGGGGCTAGGTACATGGCCTCTGAACTCAGCACCTTGTAAGCTAGACTAAGCACAAAGGAGAAGGAAAAAAGGTGAGTTTATTTTATTACCAAAATTATATTTTATTTTCCAAGAATTGTTAATGGGCTTTGCAAGTGGCAATAATTCATAGTTTTTCTGTCATCCCTCACAGTGCCAGGCACTTCACATAGATGATCACTGTGGTTGGTAGTGTTAGGTTCTGCAGTCAAAATGCCTGTAACCAAATCCTGAATATTCTACTTATAACTGTGACCTGAAGTCAAATTCTTAACATTTTTGGACTTTCTTTTCCTCATCTGTAAAATAGGGACACAAATATTACCTATGGGATAATAGGTGTTTATATAACAAATGAACTAGCATATTAAAAATGCTTAGAACTGGACCTGATACATAGTAAATAATAGAGATTAGCTATTATGACTAAAGCATACAGCAGTCATGAATACTAGTATTACCTCCATTGGGGGTTATAGAAACTGGGGTGAGCAAAGTTGGAAAATCATCCAAGATCGAAGAACTGATAAGTGGTAGAGTTGTAATTCAAAACTACAGCAGTCTTATTTGTGATCTCTAATTTACTTGGCAGAGGACTTGGGTGGGATGGCAAGGGTGGGGGAGAGGATTATCTAAGACAAGACAAATAAATGCTCAGTTCAGCCATGTCTGACTCTTTGCCATGCCATGAACAGCAGCATGCCAGGCCTTCCTGTCCATCACCAACTCCAGGAGTTTATCCAAACCCATATCCATTGTGTTGGTGATGCCACCAACCATCTTATCCTCTGTCATCCCCTTCTCCTCCTGCCCTCAGTCTTTCCCAGCATCAGCCCTGGTATCTACTGAGAGTCATCATCAGCCAACAACACATTCGATCAAACCTTTTTTCCTATCTTTTTTCTGTGGGTTCCAGGATAAGCTGATTGACAGTGTTCAAAACATATTTACCCCATTGCCTTATGCCATGATTCGCCTTGCTGATGAAGAGGCTAGTTTATTGCTTACAGGTAGAAAAACCAGAGCTCAGAGAACTTGTGAGACCCAGTTTCTGTTTAGATCTATGCATGGGTCCACTAAAATGCATTTAGCTGTGGATGACCTAGCTTTTTCACTGGCAGAATCATTTTCAAGAGGATTAAGGCTATTTTGTACTAGAGAACCGGCTCAGTCTGGGTTGGCAAATGGCAAATGGAGATAAAATGGTAAGAGAGTTGCTGCTGAGAAAATGACATGTTCATGATTGTGTCCCAAAGAGCAGTAATTCCAGTAATTGCTGACTTCTACATTTTTATTTTTGTTTTTCCACTTCACTCCCCATATGTTAATGTATGTAGATGGTTAGGACTGACTCCTTCCTGAGAAGATCTGTGAGTTGCTGTTAGACCTAAGGATACCCTAGGAAATTTAATCCATCCATCATATTATCAAGTACTGCTTGAATACCTATACCATGCCAAGCCTTGTCTGGACACTGAGAATAAATAAAATGCTTGGTACAATCCCTGCTTTCGTGAAGTTCACAGTCCAATGATGGAGACAGACATAATTGTGTCAAACACAACCCATACAGAGAAGATACAGTTGCACCAAATTCAACATACAATTGCACGTTACAAAGTTGTGCCAAGGTACATGAAAGACAAACAACTTTTCATGGGGTATCAAGAAAGTTCTTCTAGCTCTAGCAAGCCATGCCTTGGATCTTGAGAAATTCATAAAGGGGTGTTAATTTACCTGGGTATTCAGGAGCAGGAAGGGCATTCCAAGCCAAAGCAGCAGCATATGCCCAGAACTAACAGTTTAATGTGTCTCAGAAACAAGTTCAGTATGACTCCTCCGTAAACAAATGTATGGTCTTAGGGAGAGGTAAAGCTAGGTAAGTATTGGGAGGTGTGGGTAGGCATATATCACAGACTACTACTTTGATGGCTTGTTCATAGGGCAGTGAAAGGTCTCAGGAGAGAAGTGACTTACCCAGTTAATGCATATCCTTGTCTGTTAGGAACAGAGTGGAATGAACCCTTGAAAAGGGACTGGAAAATCTGGGTTTTGCCCCCTTTTCCATTCCCTTCAGACTGAGTACACATGTTTCAGGTCTTATAATATCTTCAAGCCTGTTTCTTCACTTCTAAAATAGAAATATCTGATCTGGCCATCCTATGAGGTTATTTTGAGAAGAAAATGAAGAAATGAGTATGAAGCTAATTGGTGAATTATTTAAAAAGTCATTATTTTATTTATAGTATCTTTTTTAATGCTGTATTAAGTTTATATTCTCAATAGGCATTTTAATATCCCTCAAATAATAGAATAGTATCTGCAATAAAAAGTTTTAGGATTACTTTCCTGGGATATTATTTAGATCTATATTTAATACTATTATAAACATAGAGTGAGGATAAAAGAAGGGAAAAATATTTATTGAGCACTTACATAACAAGTACTATGCTAAATTCTTTGTTGTTGTTGTAGTTCAGGTATTCAATTGTGTCTGACTCTTTGTGACCTCATGGACTTCAGAATACCAGGCTCCTCTCCTCCACTATCTCCTGGAGTTTGCTCAAATTCATGTCTGTTGAGTCAATTATGCTATCTAAGCATCCCATCCTCTGCCACCCCCTTCTCCTTTTACCCTCAATCTTTCCCAGCATCAGGGTCTTTTTCAATGAGTCAGCTCTTCACCTCAGGTGGCCAAAGTATTGGAGCTTAAGCGTCAGTCTTTACAATGAATATTCAGGTTTGATTTCCTTTAGGATTGACCAGTTAGATCTCCTGGTAGTCCAAGGGATCCTCAGGAGTCTTCTCCAATACAATTTGAAAGCATCAGTTCTTCAGTGTTCAGACTTCTTTATGTTACATTTCTTTACTCACATTTAAATTAGCCTTTCAGTACTCCCATGAGAGTGGGGATTATTATTCCATTTTATAGATGAGGAAATTAAGCCTCAAAGAGTTATAATAACTTATCAAAATTCAGTCAACTTGTGAAAGGCAGAGCCAGGATTATAACCCAAATATGCATTATCTTAACTCTTGCATTCTTCTCTATACATTGGGTTTGTTGGAGAAAGAGGACAGTGAAACAAAAGAGACCAGAAATGGGAATAGATATAGTAGTAGTGCAGTGTTAGTTGCTAGGTCATGTCCCACTCTTTGTGACTTCATGGACTGTAGTCCACCAGCCTCCTCTGCCCATGGAATTCTCCAGCAAGAATACTGGAGTGGTTTGCCATTCCCTTCTCCAGGGGATCTTCCCAACCCAGGGATCAAACCCGTGTCTCCTACATTGCAGGCAGATTCTTTACTGTCTGAGCCACTAGGAAAGCCCAAATATAATGTAAGTGCTATGTAAACAGTTGAGGATGAGTTGAAGATAGGTTCCCTGAGGGCACCCAGAATCTCCCTATCCCAACCTCTCTAGCTTAACCCCTCAAGACCCCCCCCTCGCATTTTTTGCAGAGTTCTAATACAGCCCTGGTATCCATGATGAGAGTCATCATCAGACAACAACACACTGGATCAGACCTTTATCCCAATCTTTTTTCTGTGGTTTCCAGAATAAGCAGGTTGACAGTGTCCAGAGCATATTCATACCATTGCCTTTTTTAATTTTTGGAATTTCATGGAAATTTTTTTCAGATATTTTCCAATCTTTGGTTGAATCCATAGATATGTAGATATGAAGGGCTGACTGTATTTTCTTCTCTCCAAACATAAAAATCCTAGCAAATTTAGAATGCCATATAGAGTTTGTAAATTTATAGGTTATTTTTTGTTTGTTTGATTTTGCTTTAATAGATATACAGATTGCAATAGACGTGAGATTCATTTAAGAGAGTGAGGAGCTCGTCCCAGCTAGGGAAGAGAAGGTGGATCTAGGGTCACTGAAAACTTTTAGCCAAAGAGATTTGAAAGCCATGCCACAGCTTTTTGTTTGTTTGTTTTGTTTTGTTTGTTCTTTGCTCTTGACTTACAGGCATGAGGGATAGGACGTTGTTGAATAGAGGAGATCTCAGTAAGACTCTTTTGAAGGGAAAATTAGGTCAAATGAAGAAAACTTCAGAGAAAAGCAAGACTTCCCAGTTGGTGCAATACAAAGAATACACCTGCTAATGCAGGAGAGCCAAGAGGTGTGGGTTTGTTCACTGTGTCGGGAAGATCCCCTGGAGGAGGAAATGGCAACCCACTCCAGTATTCTTGCCTGGAAAATTTCATGGACAGAGGAGCCTGGTGGGCTACAGTCCATGTGGTCACAAAGAGTTAGGTAGGACTGAGCGATTGAGCATGCACACAATGACACAATGTTTTTCTTCCTTTTTTTTTTTTTTTTAGTTTTATTGCAGATGCTAGGTGTTTATCAAGTTTGATAAAAATTATAGTTAAATAATACATTTTATTATTCTGTTTATATCTTTTAAGATATCAGACTCCCAGAGGATATAGCCAGTAGAAAATTTATCATGTCCTATAGCCCCAAAATCATTTAGAAATTGCACAATTTTCATAGTCATAATCTTAGGTTCTTAGAAAACCTTCATTGTGAACCACTGTGGAAAACAGTAAAGAGATTCATTAAAAAACTAAAAATAGAGCTACCACCTCTGTGCATGTATCTGGAAAAGATGAAATATATAATTTGAAAAGATACATGCACCTCAGTATTCATAAGAGCCCTATTTACAATAGCCAAGACATCGAAGCAAGCTAAGTGTCCATCAACAAATGAATAAAGAAGATGTGGTTTGTATATAAAATGGAACATTACTTAGCCATAAAAAGAATGAAATATTGCCATTTGCAGCAAGAGGGATGGACCTAGAGAATATCATGCTGAAGTAAGTGAAGTAAATCAGACATAAAAAGACAAAAATTATATCATATCACTTGTATGTGGAGTCTAAAGAAAATGATACAAATGAGCTTATTTACAAAAAAGACACAACCTCACAGACATAGAAATCAAGCTTATGATTACTAAAGGGGAAAGTGGAGGGGAGGGATAAATTAGGAGCTTGGGATTAACAGATATCCCATGTTATCTAGTATAGTATTAATATGCTATTATTAATGTTATATATAAAATTAACTATATATAAAATAATAAAGTTAGAATTTATTGTATAGAACAAGGACTAGCATCTAGTAGAGGCCTAGAACATAGGAGATTACTAAAATTTTTTGATTAAGTCTAATAACAGTTCAGATCAGCTCAGTTGCTCAGTCGTGTCCAACTCTTTGCGACCCCATGAACCGCAGTACGCCAGGCTTCCCTGTCCATCACCAACTCCCAGAGTCTACCCAAACCCATGTCCATTGAGTCGGTGATGCCATCCAACCATCTCATCCTCTGTCATCCCCTTCTTCTCTCACATCCATACCTGACCACTGGAAAAACCATAGCCTTGACTAGACGGACCTTTGTTGACAAAGTAATGTCTCTGCTTTTTAATATGCTGTCTAGGTTGGTCATAACTACCCTTCCAAGGAGCAAGCGTCTTTTAATTTCATGGCTGCAATCACCATCTGCAGTGATTTTGGAGTCCAGAAAAAGAAAGTTTGACACTGTTTCCACTGTTTCCCCATCTATCTGCCATGAAGTGATGGGACCGGAAGCCATGATCTTTCTGAATGTTGAGCTTTAAGCCAACTTTTTCACTCTCCTCTTTCACTTTCATCAAGAGGCTCTTTAGTTTTTCTTCACTTTCTGCCATAAGGGTGGTGTCATCTACCTATCTGAGGTTACTGATATTTCTCCTGGCAATCTTGATTCCAGCTTGTGCTTCCTCCAGCCCAGTGTTTCTAATGATGTACTCTGCATATATGTTAAATAAGCAGGGTGACAATATACAGCCTTGACAATATACAGTACTCCTTTTCCTGTTTGAAACCAGCCTGTTGTTCTAAGTCCAGTTCTAGCTGTTGCTTCCTGACCTGTATACAGGTTTCTCAAGGGGCAGGTCAGGTGGTCTGGTATTCCCATCTCTTTCAGAATTTTGCACAGTTTATTGTGATCCACACAACAGCACAAATTTGACACTGGGTGTATGCCATAGGGCATTCTATTTTGAGCTCACAAAGCTATTTTACATTACTACTTCAATTGTTGCCTGTGTTTTGTCATCTCAGTTTCTATAAGGATAAGCTGCATGTTTTCTCCTCTTAGGTATCCCAGAATATCCTGGTATTCTCATTTTGTGTGTTGATTCTTGCTTTAGACATATTTCTAATTAGCCTGATAGCTGACTTCATAGTCCATGGTAAAACATAAGAAGGAGCCACCATAGCAAGTAGATTAATTTCCACATAAGCCACAGCCGATTGTTGGACAGCAAAATGGGAAACAATAACAATTCAAGCTCCATAAGAATTTGGACCTTTACTCTCATCACTGGTCTCCCAAATGTCAAGAAAAGTGCCTGAAATGTGGCAGTAATATACTTCTGGTTAAAAAATAATATCATAGAGCTATTAACTGGCAGATACCTGAATTATACCTATACTGGTTCCAGAGTTCTTGCTTGGTAAGTATTTGTTGAATTAAGGAATAAATGAATGAATGAATGAAGTGTATTACTTCTCAGTCTCCAATTCATTTGAATTCATCATTGAATGGTGTTTATACTTAAGAAGAAATGCAATTTACATTGTACTTGCTAAGTTAAACTGAATGTAACTGAATCTAAGTGGAGTGAACTGTGGTGTTGGAGAAGACTCTTAAGAGTCCCTTGAACTGAAAGAGCATCAAACCAGTCAGTCCTAAAGGAAATCAGTCCTGAATATTCATTGGAAGGATGGATGCTGAAACTGAAACTCTAATACTTTGGCCACCTGATGCAAAGAACTGACTCATTGAAAAAGGGCCTGATGCTGGGAAAGATTGAAGGCAGGAAGAGAAGGGGATGACAGAGGGTGAGATGGCTGGACAGCATCACCAACTCAATGGACATGAGTTTGAGAAAGCTCCGGGAGTTGGTGATGGACAGGGAAGCCTGATGTGCTGTAGTCCACAGGTTCACAAAGAGTCAGACACCATTGAGTGACTGTACTGATCTGAACTGAAGTGGAGTGAAATTTATAAGTCCCTTCTTGTTTAATAGCAGTAAATGTTACTATGCATCCCTGTTGTGTTTAAATATAAACTCCTTTAAAACTCTGTTCCTTCTTTGTTGTATATCTCAGTAATTATTAATAAATCAGTTTCTTAATTCTCAGAAATGGCACCAACCTTTTAAAGCCCCAGGAAGGAGCACAAATATTTATTATGAGTTTTACATGGTAGCTTTTTTTGCTTAGGCACAATCCCATTGCATTTGTAGCACTTGCCAGAGTTGTGCCTGTCACATGGTTCCAAAAACTACTAAAGAAGGAGGACTAAACTTTAAGCTTAAAAACAAAAGGGAAATAAAATCTGAATGTATGTCATATCACCCTGACAACACCTGCAAAATTCTGTTTTGATTACACTGCTTGCAGGTCAGTGGACACATCTACGAAGTCCTTGTCTCCTGTAGTTTGATAATCACTAGCAGTTAGGTTTTGTCAAATGCTTTGCCAGCTGGCTTTGTTCCTCACCTGTAAAGTCTCTGAAGCCTTGACAGCTTTTTAAGATGGCAAAATATTTCCTTCTCAAAATCTGTGCAATTTGGAGGACGTATTCTTCTGTGCTGGCCTGTCCCAGTGCAATGAGCACAGTTGTGGATGCCCTATATGAAGAGAATCATGCTGCTTTCCTGGACACTTGAGAGAAGAGGGACACCGAAATGAATATGAAGGAACCGGAGATGTTGAGCGTGAAGAAAAGATTGGCTTCTGAATTTGCTAGCTCTGTAACCTTGGGAAAGTCTGCACATCAGAGATACTCTGGGCCTCCATTTTCCCACCTATGATTTGTACTTACACTATTGGTGTGAGAGTAAATAGAAAAAATATGGGAAAGTACCACATGAGTTATAAAGTTCTACCTATTATTATTTTATTAATATTCAAATATCTTGTGGAACCAAACATTAAGTCAAAAAATAGTATATTATAAAAACCATTACATTGCTAGACCATAAAACAAGCCTTGGTAAATTTAAGAAAACTGAAATCACATCAAGCATCTTTTCTGACCACATTGCTATAAGACTAGAAATGAGCTGTAAGAAAAAATCTGCAAAGAACACAAAAATGTGGGGGTTAAACAGTATGCAACTAATAAGCAGTGGATCACTGCAGAAATCAAAGAGGAAGTAGAGAAATACCTGGAGACAAATGAAAACGAAAACACAATGATCCAGAATCAATGGCACACAGCAAAAGCAGTTCTAAGAAGGAAGTTCATAGTGATACAAGCTGACCTCAGGAAACAAGAAAACTTTCAAATAAACAACCTAATCTTACACCTAAAGGAGCTAGAAAAAGAAGAAGAAACAAATTTCAAAGTTAGTAGAAGGAAAAAAATCATAAAGTTCAGAGCAATAACAGCAACAACAACAAAAACAGAAAAAAATCAATGAAGCCACTAGCTGTTTCTTTGAAATGATAAGCAAAATTGATAAACCTGTTACCAGGCTTGTGAAAAAAAAAAAAAAAAAAGAGAGAGAGAGAGGACACAAATCAATAAAATTAGAAATTTTAAAGGAGAAATTACAACCAACTGCACAGAAATACAAAATATAAGAGACTACTACGAGCAACTATATGCCAATAAAACAAACAACAAAGAAATGGAGAAATTCCTAGAAATGTGAGATCTCCCAGAACTGAAACAGGAAGAAATAGAAAATCTGAACAGATCAATTACCAGTAATGAAATTGAATCATTAATTAAAAAAAAAAACCTAGCAAACAGAAGACATCCAAGACTAGATGTCTTCAGAGATGAATTATCCCAAACATTTAGAGAAGAGTTGACACTTACGTTTCTCAAACTACTCTAAAAAGAATCACAAAGGAAGGAATGCTTCTGAACACATTCTATGAGGTCAGCATCATCCTGATACCAAAACCAGACAAACATATCAAAAGAAAAAGAAAATTACAGGCCAATATCACTGATAAACATAGATGACAAAAATCTTCAATAAAATACTGGCAAACCAAACCCAACAATATGTCATAAGGATCATTCACCCTGAACAACTGGGATTTATTCCAGTGATGCAAGAATTTTTTAAAATATCTGTAAATCAATCAGCATGACAGAACTCATTAACAAACTGAAGGATAAAAAAGATCATCTCACTAGATGAAGTAAGTCAAAAATCTTTTGACAAAAGTCAATATCCATGTATGATAAAAATTCATCTGAAATTAGGCATAGAGGGAACATTCCTCAACACAATACCATATATGAGAAGCCCACAGCTAATGCAGATGGCAAACAGGCATATGTTGAAAAGATGCTCAACACTGTTAGTCATCAGAGAAATGCAAATAAAAACCACAATGATGTATCACCTCACATCTGTCAGAATGGCTATCATAATAAAGAACATAAATAGCAATTGTTGGTAAGGATGTGGATAAAAGGGAAGCCTCCTCCACTGTTTGTTGTAATGTAAACTGGTAGAGCTACCGTGGTAAATATTAAGGAGGTTTTCTCAAAAAAATCAAGAGTAGAGCTACCATATGACCCCAAAATTCCACTTCTGGGTATACATCTGAAAAAAATCAGACACTAATTTGAAAAGATACATGTATCCCAATGTTCACAGCAACATTATTCACAACTGCCAAGGTATGGAAGCAACCTATACATCCATCAACAGATGAATGGATAGAAATCTACTCTATCATAAAGAATGAAATTTTATCATTTGCAACAACATCAATGGACTAGGAAAACATTATGCTAAATGAAACATATCAGACAGAAAAAGACAAATACTGTGTGATACCACTTACATGTGAAATCTAAAAAATAAACTAGTGAATATAACAAAAAGAAAACTGATATAAAGAAAAAACTGGTGGCTACTAGTAGGGAGCAAGAAGTGGGTGGGGAAGGGCAAAATAGCAGTAGGGGATTAAGAGGTAAAAACTACTATATTTAAAACAAACAAACAAACTGTTAGTGTCAGAAGGCCTGAGTCCAAATTTTAGTTATGCTACTTGATAGCTAGGTGACTTTGTTATTCATGTACTCTTCTGAGTTTCAACTTTCTAATCTATAAAATTGGAATTCATTAATTACTTCAATAAACAGATATTAAGCCTCAGTGTTGTTCATGGGACCTGGTCAGATGTGGAGATAAAAATGATAGGTTCTTATATATTGTTAGGAAGACAATATGTAAAAACAGACAGAATCATAACTTATAATCAAGTGTCATTGCTCTGTTGAGAAGTGACTCTAACCCAGCCTGATGCGTTACTGCTTATTTGCAAATGGATTTGAAGCAGCAAGCAGTAGAAATGTTTAATGTTAATGTCTAATGTTTGATTAAAAGAGACCCTTGCCAAAACCCTTTCACCACAGTCTCATTTGATGCTCATTATAGTCACACAAGACAGGAAGAGCAGTACCATTGTTACCTTCACATTCATCCACCCATCTATTAATTTACCACATTCATTGAGGGCCAATTATTGCACATAAGGTGCTGTAGTTGCTATCCAACTGTAAATATTTGTCATTTTCTCACATGCTTTTCACTCAAAACATCCGAAAAGGTCCTCACTGGATGTCCCTTTGCAGTGTGTGGAGAGGGAAAGATTCCTGGATTTAAAGATGAGCAGCCCAGGGTTTAAATCCCTGCTCTGCTGGGATAGACAGGATCTCTGGCTTACTGGTAGAAATGGAACATAGCAGGCTCTCAATAAATAGTAAAAGAGTGGGTGAATAAATGGATGAATGAATGATGACATTTCACAATTTTGAGTTTCAATTTGCTCACTTTTAAAATGGAAATAATAACTCCTGGATCCCAAAAGTGGCTGTGAGATTTGCATAAATTACTGTACTTAAAAAATGTTTCTGTAAATGGCAAGCAGACAGATATAACTGTGACTGCACTCCATTCTCCTCTTACCCAGCATAGATAATCATGCTGCTGCTGCTGCTGTTAAGTTGCTTCACTTGTATCCAACTCTTTTTGACCTTATAGACCATATCCCACCAGGATCCTTTGTCCATTGGATTCTCCAGGCAAGAATACTGGAGAGGGTTGCCATTCTCTCCTCCAGGAGATCTTCCTGACCCAGCGATTGAACCCACATCTCTTATGTCTCCTGCATTGGCAGTCATGTTCTTTACCACTAGCACCACCTGGGAAGCCCATAGGTAACCATAGTTCCTCATTAGAAGTTACCTTCTCTGGAATAATTTTCCTGAACATATTTTAGAAACCTTTCGTTTGGAAAGATTAATCTGGTTGCTACGCTGATAATAGACTTGTTCAGTCTCTAAGTCATGTCCGACTCTTTTCAACCCCATGGAGTGCAGCATGCCAGGCTTCCCTGGAGTTTGCCCAAACTCATGTCTATTGACTAGGCAATGCCATCCAACCATCTCATCCTCTGTCATCCCCTTCTCTTCCTGCCTTCAATCTTTCCCAATATCCAGGTCGTTTCGAATGAGTCAGCTCTTTGAATCAGCTGGCCAAAGTATTGGAGCTTCAGCATCAGTTCTTCCAGTGAATATTCAGGGTTGATTTCCTTCAGGATTGATTGGTTTGATATCCTTACTGTTCATTTAAGTGACTCTCAAGAGTCTTCTCCAGCACCACAATTTGAAAGCATCAGTTTTTTGACATCAATTTTCAACATTCTTTGTGGTTCAACTCTCACATCTGTACATGACTACTAGAAAAACTATAGCTTTGACTATAGACTATGCTTTGATAATATATGAGGATGAAGCTACAAATAAGGAAACTATTTCTGAAACTATTTCTGCTATCTGGGTGAGAAATGGCAGTGACTTGAACCAGAGTGATAGCAGTGGATGGACTGTTTATGGGATATATATTTAAAGTAAGCCCAGTAGTACTTCTTAAAGAGTTGAATGTGTTGTAAAAGATAGAGAGGAGTCAAAGATTATTCAGGATTTTTGCTCTGAATATAAAGAGGATGGAGTTTCCACCAATTGAAATGGTAATGACTGAACCTAGAGTAGGTTTGTGGAGGCAAGATTAGAAATTCAATTTGGGGCATGTTAAATTGAGGTGTTAGAATCCAAGTAGAATTGTTGAAAAGACAATTAATTGGTCATATGTAGATAAATAGGCAATTGGTCATCATCTGTAGATAGAGAGGCACATTTTAGCTAGAGATACAAATATGATCAGCAGTGCCACAAGAGGATTAAGTGGGATAAGGACAGTCATTGCCTTTGACAACTGGATCACAGGTAATGTTTTCAGAGTCATTTCAGTAATGGGATACAGAATGAAGTCAGACTGTAATGTGTTAAGAAGTAAACAAACATCAAAGAAATAGCAATAGTTAACGTGGTTTACTCTTTTTAAGTGCTGAGTTGACCAAAAAATCCATGTGGGTTTTTCCATAAACATTTATGAAAAAACTGGAATGAACTTTTTGGCCAACTCAATATTTTGATGGTGGAGGGAAAGAGCAAGAAACAGGAGTTCAGGGAAGAGAACTGATATTTTAACTAGACTGTAATCTGGGGCCCATTATTAACTCAATACCTCTTAACACACTTTCCTTCAAAATCTGTTTCTAACTGTTCCTTTTCTAATTTTCCCTCTGCCTGTTACTTAAAGTTTCTGAATACAGTATTCTTCTCTTTGGACTTGATTCACCCACCTAACAGAGAAAGGTATAAAACCTAGCCTTGCCTTCAAGACTCTCGATGATCTGGCTCTGAAATGTTAATGTAAATTTCTTCCTCCCACACTTTCGCCACTGTACAACTTAAGCTCTTTCCACTCTGGATTGTTTTTTTAGTCCCGGGACCTCTTCACTTTCAGGCTTCCATACCTTTAAGCCTGTTCTTCACTTTGCCTAGAACCCCCACCTGCTCTTTCTTCATCTATGTAAATCTTTTTTTATTCAAGACTCTTCTCAAATGCCATTTCTTCCAGGTAGCAGCAAAACTCCCTCCCCTCACCTGCAGAAATTAAAGCACAATTTCCTATTTTTGTTGTAGTGATTACTTTCAACTTGTCCAAAAACGGCACACATTAGTATATCATAATAAACTATTTTACAGGTATTGATATAAATGTCCAGGATGTTGAATGATCTCTTTGTGAAGCTTTGAGATTCTGTAATTCTTTTAATGCCAAGTGTTGTAAAGGTTCCAAACCCACTGACATCATCTGCCCACCCACTCACTATGTCACTTCTTATCCTGCTATTCTATGCCCTTTAGAATCACTCCATTGGACTGAGGATGAAAGAGCTGCATTTTAGGTCTCAGTTTATTGGAAGATTCTGAGTAGCAGTATCAACATCAGTATTGTGAGTGCTAAGCTGGGTATCAGTCATTTTATATGAAATGAAGATCATGGTTTCTATTGTAGAAGAGAGTATTACAATCATACCCTTGGAAACCAGTGATTACCCAGACTATTTAAATGTCACTCCTTCAGGGAGTCATCCTGGTGTTCCCATCCAGCATTCCCCACATTTGTGTTTTAGTATCATTTTGTATCAAGTTCTATCATTGCATTTATCATCTAGTATCACTCATTCTCTACCATACACTTAATATCAGAAGTAGTTTAGTGTCATGTTAATAGCATGGGATTTAGGTTCATGTAGAACTATGTTCAAATTCTTGCTCTGATATTTTTTAACTTTATGACCTTGGATAAAATTATGTAATGCCTCTGATTATTGGTACCATGATTTATAAAATGGGGACTTCATTTGGAAAAGATGAAATGGTAAATATAAAACATCTGTTTGACTGCTGGATACATACTGAGTTACTCAGCAAATATCTCTCAATTTGATTTCATTGAACTGGTTCAGTGTGTAAAGCATTCTTTCTGCATTCTCATGCCATAAACTATTGGGGGGACAAAATTAGATGGTTGATTTCATTTTTATTACGTGAAAAGGGTTGCAGTTTTAACCTACTGTGAACCTCAATAGTGGACTGATTTTCTGAAAGACTAGCATAGTTTTGTATTTAAATAGAACAAATTGAATTACGGCTTAAACAGCAGTAGAAATTCCCACAGAGTAGTATTTTTCAACATAAACCATTATCCCTGCCAGTCATATGTATAGATGTGGCACAGCTTATGTATTTATTTATTTTTTTCATTAAAAACAAAATGATTAATTTCACAAGTTAATTTATTGTATTCGCCACAGGAGCCAAGTTCAAATTAAATAGTCTAGTGCTTATAGATATTAAAGACTGGCTTACTGAAAGGAGTCTGTAATTTTGGTGCTGTTTTCTTAGTCAGAGCCGGTAGTTTTTATTTTCTAGCAAGAAGTCTGAAAGGGTTTTACAATACCATTTTTCCTGATGTGTTATTTGTAGAGATTTTAGATTGGTCACTGGTTACTTTCAGAAACCAAGTTCTGTAGTATAATGTCTGTTAAGTATGGGAGGATAAATACATAGTGGACACAGTGTGTTGAAGGATGGAAAAATCTTCATTTGAATTCTGGCCTTAGGCAAATTCCCTAACGTCTGTGAGCAGTTTTCATTGGTAAAATGGGGACAATGAAACTTAGTTATCGGTGTCATTGCATCAAGTGAGTTGAAGCAACTGAAATGCCTGTTGCCTATAAGCATTATTTTTTAAGTTGTCTACACTTATGTTTATCAGTGAAACAGGATTTTCTTAGTTTTCAAGGCAGAGGGTTTGTTGTTGTTCTTTGTCTCTTTTGTTGTTATTCAGTTGCTCAGTAGTGTACAACTCCTTGCGACCCCATGGACTGCAGCCCACCAGACTTCCCTGTCCTTCATCTCCCAGAGCTTGCTCAAACTCATGTCCATTGAGTCAGTGATGCCATCCAACCGTCTTGCCCTCTGTAGCCCCTTCTCTTCCTGCCTTCAATCTTTCCCAGAATCAGGGTCTTTTCTAATGAGTCTTTTCGCCTCAAGTAACCAAAATATTGGAACTTCAGCTTTAGCATCAGTCCTTCCAATGAATATTCAGGACTGATTTCCTTTAGGATTGAATGCTTTGGTCTCCTTTCAGTCCAAAGGACTCTCAAGAGTCTTCTCCACTTGTCCTTAAATAATCATCACAATATACTGAGAGATTATATGAAAATTTAAACTTGGGATCGTCCTTTTATAGTTCAGTTCAGTCATTCAGTCGTGTCCTACTCTTTGCGACCCCATGGACTGCAGCACACCAGGCTTCCCTGTACATCACCAACTCTTGGAACTTACTCAAATTCATGTCCATCGAGTCAGTGATGCCATCCAACTGTCTCACCTGCTGTTATCCCCTTCTCTTACCTTCAGTCTTTCTCAGCTTCAGGATCTTTTTCAATGAGTCAGTTCATCACATCAGGTGGCCAAAAGATTGGAGCTTCAGCTTCAGTATCAGTCCTTCCAATGAATACTCAGGACTGATTTCCTTTAGGATGGACTGGTTGGATCTCCTTGCAGTCCAAGGGACTCTCATCAATCTTCTCCAACACCACAGTTCAAAAGCATCAATTCTTTGGCCCTCAGCTTTCTTTATGGCCCAAATCTCACATCCATGCATGACTACTGGAAAAACCATAGTTTTGACTAGATGAACCTTTGTTGGCAAAGTAATGTCTCTGCTTTTTAATATGCTGTCTAGGTTGATCATAGTTTGTCTTCCAAGGATCAAGCATCTTTTAATTTCATGGCATCAGTCACCATCTGCAGTGATTTTGGAGCCCCCAAAATAAAGTGTTTCACTGTTTCCTTTGTTCCCTTTGTTTGCCATGAAGTGATGGGACCAGATGCCATGATCTTCATTTTCTGAATGTTGAGTTTTAAGCAGCTTTTTCACTCTCCTCTTTCACTTTCAAGAGGCTCTTTAGTTCTTCTTCGCTTTCTGCCATAAGGGTGATGTCATCTGTGTATCTGAGGTTATTGATATTTCTCCCAGAAATCCTGATTCCAGCTTGTGCTTCATCCATTTCTCATGATGTACTCTGCATATAAGTTAAATAAGCAGGGTTGGATATGTCAATATACAGCCTTGACATACTTCTTTCCCAATTTGGAAAAAGTCTGTTGTTGCAAGTCCATTTCTAACTGTTGCTTTTCGACCTGCATACAGATTTTTCAGGAGGCTAGTAAGCTGATATGGTATTCCCATCTCTTTAAGAATTTTCCTTTGTTTCTTGTGATCCACACAGTCAAAGCCTTTGGCATGGTCAATAAAGCAGAAATAGATGTGTTTTTTTTGTTTGTTTGTTTTTGTTTTTTTTCTGGAACTCTCTTGCTTTTTCTATGATCCAATGGTTGTTGGCAATTTGATCTCTGGTTCCTCTGCCTTTTCTAAATTCAGCTTGACTGTCTGGAACTTCACAGTTCACATACTGTTGAAACCTGCCTTGGAGAATTTTGAGCATTACTTTGATAGCATGTGAGATGAGAGCAGTTGTGTGGTAATTTGAACATTCTTTAGCATTGACTTTCTTTGGGATTAGAATGAAAACTGACCATTTCCAGTACTGTGGCCACTGCTGAGTTTTCCAAATTTGCTGACATATTGAATGCAGCACTTTCACAGCATCATCTTTTAGGATTTGAAATAGCTCAGCTGGAATTCCATCACCTCCACTAGCTTTGTCTGTAGTGATACTTCCTAAGTCACACTTGACTTTACATTCCAGGGTGTCTGACTCTAGGTGAGTGATCACACCATAGTGGTTATCTGGGTCATGGAAATCTTTTTTGTACAGTTCTTCTGTGTATTCTTGCCACCTCTTCTTAATATCTTTTGCTTCTATTAGATCCGAGCCATTTCTGTCCTTCATTGTGGCCATCTTTGCATGAAATGTTCCCTTGATATCTCTAATTTTCTTGAAGAGATGTCTAGTCTTTTCCATTCTATTGTTTTCATCTATTTCTTTGCACTGATCAGTAAGGAAGACTTTCTTATATCTGCTTGCTATTCTTTGGAACTCTGCATTCAAATGGGTATATCTTTCCTTTTCTCCTTTGCTTTTAGCTTCTCTTCTTTTCTCAGCTATTCCTTTTTATAGCTTTAGGATAAAAACATTTCTGCATAGTTTTAACTATGTCATTTTTTTACACAGTTAATTTATCTTGTCTTTAAAGTAATGTGTGTTCACTGCAGAAAGGTAAAGAAAAAAAAAATCTGAAGTCTTAACAATTCAGTGATCACCACAGTTAATTATAGTTTGATCCACTAGTTAATTTTATGCATGTGTATTTGCTGGGTATATGCATGTTTGTGTGTGTACTTTGCATTTTATAAAATTGAGATTATAAAAATACTCTGGATTTTTGCCTTTTAACAGTTTTTTTTGCATATGGCAATATATCAGAAACATTTAAATAGCATTACAGTTTTCAAAATTTCCAGTTTAATGGCAATAAATTATTGTATCATATACATATAGCTTACTTATATGAAGTCTATCCTTTTGAACCATTTACATTGTTTCTAAGTATTTACTCATACATAACCTGTCATCTCAGCAGTAAGCATTCTTGCATGTGAACTTCTGTGCAGTCATGATTGTTTCCATAGGATAAATATTTAGTAGACTCATTGGTAATTACAGGGTCAAAGGATATGAAGATGTCAAATTTTGTCATCTAGAAAAGTATTTTATCGATAGTTATTTCCATTGAACTGTGTAGAAAATGTTCATTTCTTAACTCCTTGTCACACTGGGTATAATGATGTTTTTAATTGTTATCAATTTGATAGAGGAATATGGTATTTTAAAGAATAGTTTGATTAAACACATTTTCATATGCTTATCGGCATTTGTATTCCTTCTTTAATGAACTGCCTATTCACATCTTTCAATTATTTTTTTTAAATGTGCTGTTGTTGTTCAATCAGGTGTCCTAAGAGTTGTTTAGTGGCTAAGTCAAGTCCAACTCTTTGCAACCCCATTGACTGTAGCATGCCAGGCTTCCCTGTCCTTCTCCCAGAGTTTACTCAAACTCATGTTCATCGAATTGGTGATGGCGTCCAACCACCTTATCCTCTGTCATGCCCTTTTCCTGTCTTCGCTCTTTCCCAGCATCAGGGTCTTTTCCAATGAGTCAGTTCATCACATCAGGAGGTCAAAGGATTGGAGCTTCAGCTTCAGCATCAGTCCTTCCAATTAATATTCAGGGCTGATTTCTTTTAGGATTGACTGGTTTGATCTCTTTGCTGTCCAAGAGATGCTCAAGAGTCTTCTCGAGCACCACAGTTCAAAAGCATCAGTTCTTTGGTACTCAGCCTTCGTTATGGTCCAACTCTCACATCTGTACATTACTACCTGAAAAACCATTGCTTTGACTATACAGACCTTTGTCATCAAGATCATGTCTCTGCTTTTTACTATGCTGTCTAGGTTTTCTAAAAATATATTCATATTTTTATTAATGATTTATAAGAACATTTTACATACTGTTAACAATAATGACAAGCTCAATCCATAGCATGAGGATAAAAAGTGTTGCTCATTTGAAGTCCTTTGATGTCTTCTGGCTCTGAGATAGATGTCCCCAGAGAAGCTGAACATGGTCACTTTTTAAAATCCCTTCCATTCTTGAGTCATATGACTTTGTGATTAATAGTCTCAAATCTCCTTGGCTTCACTTATGGAAATGAAGTTACTTCAAGATAAAAATGTTGCCCAGATACTTAAGATTCTCCTTATTCCTCTGAGTTCAGGGTCTGAGTAACATGGAATTTGGTAAATGATTTAGAAAGTAGTTATCATTTACTCTTCAGAGTCTACATGCTCCTTTTCATCAATGTTTAAGGATATCAAGGAGGAAAGTGTGAGTGGGATGAACTGGGGGTTGGGTTGACATATATACACTATATTCACTATTGATACTATGCATAAAATATATAACTAATGAAGACATACTATAAAGCACAGGGAACTCTACTCAATGCTCTGTGGTGACCTAAATGAGAAAACAATTCAAAAAAGGAAATATATGTGTATATATAGCTGATTCACTTTGCTATACAGTAGAAACTAATAGCATTGTAAAACAGCTATTCTCCAGTGAAATATATGTGTGTGTATATATATATATATATAGACATGACTGAGGGACTGAACTGAAGTGAACTGACATGCATACACACATAGTGCAGTGATTTTCATGCCACTTTAATGGAGAAATTTCATCCACTCTGCAAAATAAAAAGGGAAATAAGATACCATTAATCCCTCTGGAAAAAACAAACAAACTTAAAACTTTCCTATACTTTAGTGGGAAAAGCCCTTGACTACAAAATACTCTTGAACACTTTCCTGGTTGGCAAACTTCTTGACAGAGTTTTCTGTATTTCCTGTTCTCATTTTCTGCTTTACAGTAACTCTTCCAACACTGCTCCCACCACTCCAATGAAACTCATCTTCACAAGTCAACAGTGACCTTATTACTGAATGCAGCCCTTTCAGTTCAGTCGCTCAGTTGTGGCTGACTCTTTGTGACTCCATGGACTGCAGCACGCCAGGCCTCCCTGTCCATCACCAGCTCCCAGAACTTGCTCAAACTCATGTCCATCAATTCAGTGATGCCATCCAACCATCTCATCCTCTGTCATCCCTTTCTCCCCCTCCTGAATACAATAGATGGTCTCATATCTTATCTTTTAATTGCACTTGAGTCTGCTGACCACACTGTACTGAATTCTTGAAACCCATGAGAACGCCCTTTCCTGTCTGTTTTTTGTTTTCCTCAGTAAGCTCCTCCATAGGTTCTTCTCCCTTTAATAATTTCCTAAATATTGGTGATCTTTAACTTGCTTGGTCCTCATCCTTTATTATTTTTTACTCTACTGGGGAAATTCATCTAATTCACTGACATTAATTACAACTGTATGATGCTTCTCTGACTTTATATATCGATATACAAGTTTCATATCTCTTCCCTGGTATATTGCAGGTGCTTCAGATCCCATTCAAAAATAGACTTATCTATCATCATCCCCATAAACTGATACCCCTTCAGTGTCTCTTATTTCAGAAAGTACCACTACAACTCACCTTGTTATTCAGGGCAGAATTCAGAGCATTATTCCTGATTCTGATCTTTCCAGAATCCAATCAGTCATCAAATTCTGTCAAGCTTGTCAGTTCTGCTTGGTTAAGATCTCTTCAAAATGTACATTCTTGTTGTTGGTCAAGGAAACATTCTGTCTCGCCCCAGGCATTTGCACATGCTGTTGTGTCTGTTCCACAAGTTATTCTGATATCTCCTTCAGATCTCAGCTTCTCCTGAGAAATCTCTATAAACCTCTAATTTGGGTTAGTTGCTTCCATCAGCTACTCCCATTGTATCTGGATTTTCTCAACATAGTATTTAACACAATTGTTATTGCTCATTTGACTCTCACTCTCACAATAGCTGAGCAGTTCCATAGAACTTTGTTGTTTTTTTGTAAAATAAACTTTATTGATATATTATTTATTATGTACAATAAGTTGCACACATTTAAAGGTAGAGATCAATGAGATTTGACAAATGTATACACTCACGAAGCACCACCTCACCTCCAAAAGTTCTCTTGTGCCTCTTCTCTATCAATCTGCCTCCCTGACCCCCTCACCCAAACAACCACTGATCTACATTCTTCTATTGTAGATTGGATTTGTTATTCCGAAAGTTTAATATAAATGGAATAATAAAGTATGTATTCTTTCATGCCTGAGTTCTTTACTCGGTATACTGTATTTTGCAAGTATCGGTAATTCATTGGTTTTAATTGCTTCATAGTATTCCATTCTATAAATAAGCTATAACTTTTTTATCTGCTTGAGTTGTGTTCATGAATAAAACTACTATGAGTATTCAATATAAGCTTTTGTGAAGGCATATGCTTTTGTTTTATTATTTTTTGAAGTTTTATTTTATTGTGTTAAGAACACTTAATATGAGATTTAGTCTTGTGATATATTTTTAAGTATATAGTGCACTATTGTTAACTAAATAGGAACAATGTTGTACAACAAATCTCTGGAACTTACTCATCTTGTGTAATTGAGACTTTATGCCCATTGTTTAGCAATTCCCAATTTCTCCTCCCTTCCAACCCAGGGACCCACCATTCATTGTACTTGATTCTATGAGTTTGACTATTTTAGATACCACATGTAAGTGGAGTCATGCAGTATTTGTCTTTCTGTGACTGGCTTGTTTCACTTAGAATGATGTCCTCATAGTTCATCCACGTTGTTGCATATTACAGAATTCCCTTCTTTGTTAAGTTTAGTATTTCATTGTATATACCACTTTTTCTTTATTCAGTGATATGTTGATGGACATTGAAGTTGTTTCTGAATCTTGACTTTTTGAGCAGTGCTGCATATGGGAGTGCAGTTATCTGTTTGAGGCCATGATTGCAATTCTTTTGGATAAATGCCTGAAAAGTGATATTGCTAATCACAAGGTAGTTTTATTTTTTAGTTTCTGAGATACCTTTGTACTCTTTTCCATTCTAGCTGCACTGTTTTGCATTTCCACAAATGATGAAATGTCATTTCCCCAAAATGACAGGTGTGAGATAATATCTCAATGTGATTTGATTTGCCTTTCCCTGATGATTAGTGATGTTGAGGAATTTTTCATATTCACTGACCATTTATTTGTATGGTCCCTTGAAGATATATTTATTCAAATCTTTAGCCCAGTTTTAATTGGGTTACTAGTTTTTGGTTGTAAGAGTTCGTTATATATTTTGTAAACCATCCCCTTATCAGATATATGGTGTGCAAATATATACTCCCACTGTGTTACTTTCCACTCTGTTGATTGTTTCCTTTGCTATGCAGAAGCATTTTAGTTTGATAAAGTCCCATTTGTTTGTTTATTTATTTTTATTGCCTGTGCTTTAGGTATCATATCCATGAAATAATATCCAATGTCAAGAAGACTTTCCCCTATGTTTTCTTCTAGGACCATTACAGTCTTAGGACTTACATTTAAGTCTTTAATCTATTTTGAGTTGACTTTTGTGTATGATATAGAGTGAGTGAGTGAGTGAAAGTTGCTCAGTCACATCTGACTCTTTGTGACCCCATGGACTACACAGTCCATGGAATTCTCCAGGCCAGAATACTGGAGTGGGTAGCCTTTCCCTTCTCCAGGGGATCTTTCCACCTCAGGGATTGGGCCCAGATCTCCTGCATTGCAGGCAGATCCTTTACTAGCTGAGCCACAAGGGAATTCCATGATATAGAATAAGGATTCAATTTCATTCTTTTGGATCCAATATTTAAAAAAATTTTTTTGTCCATGAGTTGTTGCTGAATCAGTGTATTCTTGGGTGTGAGGAGGGTCCAAGGCTTACTATTCCATAATCTTAAAGACATCACTCTTCAGTACCATGTTCTTTTAATTACTGTAGTTTTGTAATTTTTTTTGAAAAAACAGAAAGTTAAAGGCTACAATTTTATTTTTCTTTATTTCCACTTAGGGACAAATGAATGTGTTGTACTGCAAATATATGTTTAACTTTACAAAAATATGACAAGTTGTTTTCTAAAATGACTATATATAACATTTTTATATTTCCACCAGCAAAGTATGAAAGTTCCAATTATACTGTATTCTTGTCAACACTTATTATTAGCATTTTTAATTTTAGCGCTTCTAGTGGGTATGTAATAGTATCCAATGTACTCTCTACTTTCATTTCCTAGTGGCTAATGATGGTGAGCATTTTTCATGAGTTTATTGTGTGTTTGTTTATGTTCATTGGTTAAAAATCTATCCAGATCTTTTGCGCATTATCTGATTTTATTGTTTATTGTCTGAGCTACTTACATTTTCTGAATACAGGTTGTCAGATTCATAATTTATAGGTAGTTTCTCTTTTTCTGTGGCTTGTGTTTTTATTTTCTAAGTTGTTTCTTTTGAAGAACAGACATTCAAGTTTTCATATTACCCATTTTATCATATTATTTTCTTTCATGGTTCATGCTTTATTGTATCTTGTCTAAGAAATCTTTGCCTAAACTAAGGTTTAAAAAAATGTAAAATATTTTTCTCCTTTTTTTTTTTCCTTCCAAGAAGTTTACAGTTTAAGCTTTTACATTTATATCTATGAGTTCAAGTTAGTTTTTGTATATGGTATGATACTAGGGTTAAGATTTATTATTTTTTCCATATTGACATCCAGTTGTTTCAACATTTGTTGAAGAAACAGCCCTTTTCTCATTGAATTACATTGACTGTGATGTTAAAAATCAATGACCGCATTCCAATTCTGTTTATATCCTCTTTCTGGACTCTACTGTGTTCCATTGATTTATGCCTATCTAGGCCAATTTCACACCACATTGTTGGTTAGTTTTATAGAAAGATTTGAAATCAGGTAGTTTAAGCTCTCCAAACTTGCTTATCTTTTGTTTTCAAAAGAGTGTGGCTATTCTAGTTTCTTTGTATTGCTATGAAAATCAGTGTTTTCAGTTGGAATTGCATTTAATTTATCGGTAAAGTTTAGGATAATTTATACCCTAACAGTATTGAATCTTTTAATACATGAATAGCATGTGTATCTTAATTTACCGAGGTCTTTCTTAATTGCTTCAACAATGTTTTGAAATTTTCAGTGTCCCATCAAGTGATGATAAAGTATAATTGAAATTTCTAACATATAATTGTGGATTTGTTTTTCTTTCAGTTCTGTTGCATTTTACTTTATGTATTTCAAAGCTGTTTTAGGTGCATACACTTTTATGGTTTTTCTCTTCTTGATGCAGTGATCTACTGATCATTGTGAAATTTTCTTTTTCCAAAATATGCTTTATTTTATATTAATGTAATAAATTCTGCAGCTTTCTAATGATTACTGACTGCATGTTACATATTTTCCATTCTTTTTGTAAATAAATACTGTATCTTTATATTTAAAATGAAATTTTGTAGACAGCATATAGTTCAACCTTAATTTTTAAATTCAATCTGACAATCTCTGCTTTTAATTGGAGTGTTTAGATTATTTAAATATAATGTATTTATGAATTTGGCTCAGTTTTAGTCGATCATCTTGCTCTTTGCTTTCCATTTGTTCCATCTGTTCTCTATATTTTTTGGATTGATTGGAATATTTTTAAGGATATTCAGTCTTTATTGTTTGCTTATAAGACAAACCTCTTTGTCTTACCTTTTTGGGTTGCTTTTGGGTTTGCAATAAGTATCTGTGACATCACTACCTATCTTTAAATGGTGTTAAAACCGTTCACATATACTGAAATATCTTTGCAACATTATATTTATATTTTTTCTGTTCTTTTGCTATTGTTATACATTTTTATATCTACATATGAACCCCACGAAACAGTGCTTTTATTTTTGTTTTAAATATTTAAATCTGCTGGTCATGAATTCTTTCAGCATTCATTAGCTGAAAAACTTTTATTTTGCTTTAATTTTTAACAAATACTGAATTATTTTAATATGAGATGTTTAATTATATCACTATTATTTTGCAACATGTTTGCTATCAAATTAAGTTGACAGTTTCTTCAGGACTTTAAATGCTGTTCAACTATGGTCTGGATTACATAGTTTTGATTATTTTTCTGTAGTTATTTTTATCTTTGTTTTTCTTTCTATAGTCTTATTTCTCCCTATTTCCCTTCATTTTTTCTCTTATCACTGGTTTTCACAATTTTTTTTTCAAATTTAAAAAAAAATCTGTACTTTAGTTAGTAATGCTGTAGTACATGTCAATTTCCTGATTTTTTTCAAACGTATCATTTCTTTATATTCTCTGAACTGAATTAGAAGTTTCAAATCTCATTCAATTTTTTTAATCACTAAAATGATAAGCTTTCTATATTTTAGCAGTAATATTGGATGCCAGAATAAATGGAACTACATTAATGTTTTGAGTGAATATAAATTAGAAATATAGCATTCTATTCATGCTTAGTCTAGTGAGTGGAACCAAAATGTCATAGATTTTTTTGGTAGGCAAAAATTCCTGAGTTTTCTAAAATATATATATATATATATATATATATATATATATATATATATAGTTTTTGTATATATACATATATATTTTCTAGTATATTTTCTACTACACTCGAGAAAGGCTTGAGAAAGAAGAATAAAGGAAAGAGATGGAGAAATTGGAAAACATAAATTAAATGAAATGAGAGCACTGAATATGAAATAGAAATGTTAAACAGACTCGAGAAAAGTAAAAGATTATCATATAGTCCAGTTGTTTGTATACATGGCTGTTCCTTAGAATCACATCTGCAGCTTTGGAGGAAAAAAAAAA
Source organism: Muntiacus reevesi (assembly GCF_963930625.1). Classification (NCBI taxonomy): domain Eukaryota; kingdom Metazoa; phylum Chordata; class Mammalia; order Artiodactyla; family Cervidae; genus Muntiacus; species Muntiacus reevesi. Next base: position 155,766,675 of record NC_089249.1, read on the forward strand.
AAACTTGGTCATTTATATTTTTCATAAAATTCCAAGATAATTCTAATGTGCATCTGGACTTTAAAAAGTGATTAAAGGGTTTTCTATTAAATCACAGCTTTAGTGATATAAAATTCTGTTATTTCCTATTGACTACTCATGATACAGTGGTATTAAAATGAACAATCCTTACATTATCATGATAATAAAAAATGTTTATCAGCTTTCAGAATCAATAGCCAGACAAAAAATAACAGATAATTACAATTGCAAGCCATGATGGAAACAAGGTTAACGTAACATCATAAAATAATTACATACAATTTGTGGGGTTAAGTAGAGTTATGTGAAAGTGGAGGTGAATACATGTACATGTTTTCATCCATCCAGCCAGTCTATTTCTTTTGTTTGGTGCATTTAATCCGTGTACATTTAAAGTAAGTATTGATGTGTATGTTCCTATTACCATCTTATTAATTGTTTGGGTTTATTTTGTGTAGATCTTTTCCCTCTCTTATGTTTCCTGCTTAGAGAAGTTCCTTTAGCATCTCTTATAAGGCTGGTTTGGTGGTGCTGAATTCTCTTAACTTTTGCTTCTCTGGAAAACGTGATTTCTCCCTCAAATCTAAATGAGTGTTTTGCTGAGTAGAATATTCTTTGTTGTGTGTTTTTTCTTTTCATCGTTTAAATATATTGTGCCATTTCCTTCTGACTTGTAGAATTTCTGTTGAGAAATCAACTGATAACCTGATGGAATTTCCTTGTATGTTATTTGTTATTTTTCCCTTGTTGCTTTTATTTTTTTAATTTTTTTCATTTATTTTTACTAGTTGGAGACTCATTACTTTACAATATTGTAGTGGTTTTTGTTGTTGCTTTTAATTTTTTATCTTTGACTTTAATTTTTGTCCGTTTGGTTACTATGTGTCTTGATGTGTTCCTCCTTGGGTTTATCCTACCCGGGACTCTCTACACTTCCTGGACTTGGTTGACTGTTTCCTTTTACATTTTAAGGAAGTTTTCAGCTATAATCTCTTCAAAAATTTTTTCAGGTCCTTTCTCTCTTTCTCTTCTGGTACTCCTATAATGTGATTGTTGGTGCATTTAATATTGTCCCAGAGATCTCTTAAGTTCTCTTCATTTTGTTTCTTTTCATTCTTTATTCTGTATTCTCTTTTGTGGCAATGATTTCCACTGTTCTGTCTTCTAGGTGAGTTATCAATTCTTCTGCTCAGTTATTCTGCTATTGATTCCTTCTAGTATATTGTTCATCTCTGTTTGTTTGTTCTTTAATTCTTCTAGGTCTTTCATAACCTTTTCTTTATCTTCTCCATTCTTTCTCGGAGATCCTCAATCAACTTCATTATTATTATTCTGAACGATTTTTCTGGAAGGTTGCCTATATCCATTCATTTAGTATTTTTCTGGGGTTTCATCTTGTACCTTCATCTGCAACATAAACAACTGCCTTTTCGTTGTAATTAACGTTCTGTGATGTGGTTATCATTCTGGCAGCTATGAGACAGTAGATCTTTTCACTTCTGTCTGCCCTCTGGTGATAAGGCTAAGAACCTTCTGTAAGTTTCCTAATGGGAGGCAACGGTGGTAGGATAAACTGGGTCTTGCTCTGGTGGGCAGGGCCATGCTCAGTTCAATTCAGTTGTTCAGTCATGTCCGACTCTTTGTGACCCCATGAACCACAGCACGCCAGGCCTCCCTGTCCATAACCAACTCCCGGAGCTTGCTCAAACTCATGTCCATTGAGTCAGTGATGTCATCCACCATCACAACCTCTGTCGTCCCCTTCTCCTCCTGCCTTCAATCTTTCCCAGCATCAGGGTGTTTTCCAGTGAGTCAGTTCTTTACATCAGGTGGCGAAAATATTAGAACTTCAGCTTCAGCATCAGTCCTTCCAATGAATATTTAGGACTGATTTCCTTTAGGATTGACTGGTTTGATCATCTTGCAGTCCAAGGGACTTTTAAGAGTCTTCTCCAATACCACAGTTCAAAAGCATCAATTCTTTGGCTCTCAGCTTTCTTTATGGTCCAACTCTCACATCTATACGTGACTACTGGAAAAACCATAACTTTGACTATATGGACATTTGCTGGCAATGTATGGCTCTGTTTTTTAAAATGCTATCTAGGTTGATCATAGCTTTTCTTCCAAGGAGCAAGCATCTTTTAGTTTCATGGCTGCAACAACCATCTGCAGTGATTTTGGAGCCCAAAAATATAAAGTCTCTCACTGTTTCCATTGTTTCTCAATCTATTTGCCATGAAGTGATGGGATTGAATGTCATGATCTTTGTTTTTTGAAAGTTGAGTTTAAGCCAGCTTTTTCAGTCTCCTCTTTCACCTTCATCCCTTCATCAAGAGGCTGTTAGTTCCTCTTTACTTTCTGCCAGAAGAGTGGTGTCATCTGTGTATCTGAGGTTATTGATATTTCCCCAAAAAATCTTGATTCCAGCTTGCGCTTCATCCAGCCCAGCATTTCATATGATGTACTCTACATAGAAGTTAAATAAACAGGGTGACAAAATACAGCCTTGAAGTACTCCTTTCCCAGTTTGGAACTAGTTTTTTGTTCCTAACTGTTGCTTCTTGACCTGCATACAGATTTCTCAGGAGGCAGGTAACATGGCCTGATATTCCCATCTCTTTTAGAATGTTCCACAGTTTGTTGTGATCCTCACAGTAAAAGGCTTTGGTGTAGTCAATAAAGCAGAAGTAGATGTTTTTCTGGAACTCTCTTGATTTTGCTGTGATCCAACGGATGTTGACAATTTGGTGTCTGGTTCCTCTGCCTTTTCTAAATCCTGATTGAACATCTGGTAGTTCTCCATTCACGTACTGTTGAAGCCTGGCTTGGAGAATTTTGAGCATTACTTTGCTAGTGTGTGAGATGAGTGCAATTGTGTGGTAGTTTGAACATTCTTTGGCATTGCCTTTCCTTTAGATTGGAACAAAAACTGACTTTTTCCATTCCTGTGGCCACTGCTGAGTTTTCCAAATTTGCTGACATATTGAGTGCAGCACTGCCACAGCACCGTCTTTTAGGACTTGAAATAGCTCAGCTGGAATTCCATCACTTCCACTAGCTTTATTCATAGTGACGCTTCCTAAGGCCCACTTGACTTCGGACTCCAGAATGTCTGGCTCTAGGTGAGTTATCACACCATCATGGTTATCTGGGTCATGAAGATCTGTTTTGCATAGTTCTTCTGTGTATTCTTGCCACCTCTTCTTAATATCTTCTGCTTCCGTTAGGTTCTTACCATTTATGTCCTTTATTGTGCCAATCTTTGCATGAAATGTTCCCTTGCTATCTCTAATTTTCTTTTTTTTATATTTTTTTAATTTTATTTTATTAGTTGGAGGCCAATTACTTCACAACATTTCAGTGGGTTTTGTCATACATTGACACGAATCAGCCATTGAGTTACACGTATTCCCCATCCCGATCCCCCCTCCCACCTCCCTCTCCACCCGACTCCTCTGGGTCCTCCCAGTGCACCAGGCCTGAGCACTCGTCTCATACATCCCACCTGGTCTAATGATCTGATTCACCATAGATAATATACATGCTGTTCTTTTGAAACATCCCACCCTCACCTTCTCCCACGGAGTTCAAAAGTCTGTTCTGTACTTCTGTGTTTCTTTTTCTGTTTTGCATATAGGGTTATCGTTACCATCTTTCTAAATTCCGTATATATGTGTTAGTATGCTGTAATGTTATTTATCTTTCTGGCTTACTTCACTCTGTATAATGGGCTCCAGTTTCGTCCATCTCATTAGAACTGATTCAAATGAATTCTTTTTAACGGCTGAGTAATATTCCATGGTGTATATGTACCACAGCTTCCTTATCCATTCATCTGCGGATGGGCATCTAGGCTGCTTCCATGTCCTGGCTATTATAAACAGTGCTGCGATGAACATTGGGGTGCACGTGTCTCTTTCAGATCTGGTTTCCTCGGTGTGTATGCCCAGAAGTGGTATTGCTGGGTCATATGGCAGTTCTATTTCCAGTTTTTTAAGAAATCTCCACACTGTTTTCCATAGTGGCTGTACTAGTTTGCATTCCCACCAACAGTGTAAGAGGGTTCCCTTTTCTCCACACCCTCTCCAGCATTTATTGCTTGTAGACTTTTGGATAGCAGCCATCCTGACTGGCGTGTAATGGTATCTCATTGTGGTTTTGATTTGCATTTCTCTAATAATGAGTGATGTTGAGCATCTTTTCGTGTGTTTGTTAGCCATCTGTATGTCTTCTTTGGAGAAATGTCTGTTTAGTTCTTTGGCCCATTTTCTGATTGGGTCATTTATTTTTCTGGAATTGAGCTTCAGGAGTTGCTTGTATATTTTTGAGATTAATCCTTTGTCTGTTTCTTCATTTGCAATTATTTTCTCCCAATCTGATGGCTGTCTTTTCACCTTACTTATAGTTTCCTTTGTAGTGCAAAAGCTTTTAAGTTTCATTAGGTCCCATTTGTTTAGTTTTGCTTTTATTTCCAATATTCTGGGAGGTGGGTCATAGAGGATCCTGCTGAGATTTATGTCAGAGAGTGTTTTGCCTATGTTCTCCTCTAGGAGTTTTATAGTTTCTGGTCTTACATTTAGATATTTCTAAAATTTTTTGGGGGGTGTTTTTGTTTTTGTTTTTAATATAATATTTTTATGAGTCTAACCTATACTCTAGATTTTTAATTTTTGTTCTTCAGTATATGATATAAACTGTAAATATTTAAGAATCCAATATTCAGTTTCCATTTTTATTCAGGAGTGTGGTGATTATTCTCTCCCAATCTTGACTCTCTGTTTTCTACCTCAGAACACCTCTATTTCCTCCTTTCCCCTTCTATTCCCAATTCAATTCTGTGAATCTTTGCTGGTGTCTGGGCTACGGAGAACACTCTAGGAACAGACGACTGCATAGATCTGTCTCTCTCCTCTTGAGTCCCCCTTTTTCTCCTCCTGCTCATCTCTATTTCCCTCTTCCCTGTCCTCTTCTTCATGTAACTCTGTGAACCTCTCTGGGAGCCCCTAACAGGGGAGAATCTTTTTGCCATTAACCTAGAAGTTTTATTATCAGTGCTGTATAGTTGGAGAAGTCCTGAGACTACAGGAAGAATAAAACTGAAATCCAGAGGCAGGAGATTTAAGCCCAAAACCTGAGAACATTGGAAAACTCCTGACTACACAGAACATTAAGTAATAAGAGACCATCCAAAAGCCTTCATACCTACACTGAAACCAACCACCACCCAGGAGCCAACAAGTTTTAGAGCAAGACATATCACACAAATTCCCCAGCAACACAGGAACATAGCCCTGAAAGTCAACATACAGACTGCCCAAAGTCACACCTAACACATAGACCCATCTCAAAACTCATTACTGGGCACACCATTGCTCTCTAATTTTCTTGAAGAGATCTCTAGTCTCTCCCATTCTATTGCTTTCCTCTATGTCTTTGCATTGATCAACTAAGATGGCTTTCTTATCTCTCCTTGCTATTCTTTGGAACTCTGCATTCAGATGAGTATGTCTTTCATTTTCTCCTTTGCCTTTAGCTTCTCTTCTTTTCTCAACTATCTGTAAGATCTCCACAGACAACAGTTTTGCATTTTTGTTGTTGTTGTTGTAAATGGTCTTGATCACTGTTTCCTGTACAATGTCTCATACTTCCGTCCATAGTTCTTTGGACAATCTGTTAGATCTAATCCCTTGAATCTGTTTGTCACTTACACTGTATAATCATAAGGAATTTGATTTAGGTCATAACTGAATGGTCTAGTGTTTTTCCCTACTTTCTTCAATTTAAGTCTGAATTTGGCAATAAGGAGTTCATGATCTGAGCCAGTCAGCTCCTGGTCTTATTTTTGCTGACTGTATAGAGCTTCTCTATCTTTGGCTGCAAAGAATATAATCAATCTGATTTTGGTGTTGACCATCTGGCAATGTCTATATGTAGAGTCATCTCTTTTGTTGTTGGATGAGGGTGTTTGCTATGACCAGTGCATTCCCTTGGCAAAACTCTGTCAGCCTTTACCCTGTTTCATTTTGCCTCCAAAGCCAAACTTGCCTGTTACTCCAGGTGTCTGTTGACTTCCGACTTTTGCATTCCAGTTCCCTATGATGAAAAGGGCATCTTTTTTGTTTTTAGTTCTAGAAGGTCTTATAGGTCTGAAGTTGAACCATTCAACTTCAGCTTCTTCTGCATTAGTGGTTGGGGCAGAGACTTGGATTACTGTGATATTGAATGGTTTGCTTGGAAAGGAATAGAGATCATTCTGTCTACTGGGCCATGTTTCAGTAAAACTGTAATTCAGTTGTCTGTTGATGAGTGGGGTTGCCCTCCCTCCCTGTTAGTTGTTTGACCTGCGGCAGCCCTGGGGACTACAGGCTCTATGGTAGGGTTAATGGTGATCTCCAAGAGAGCACCCCCCAGGACTGCTGCTGCCAGTGCCTCTGCCCCTGTGCTGAGCCACACCCAACCCAGACCTCCACAGGAGACCCTCAAGCATTAGCCGGTAGCTGTGGTTCAGTCTCCTGTGGTGACTGCTCGTTTCCCCTGGGTCCTGGTGCACAAAAGATTTTATTTATGCCCTCCAAGAGTGGAGTCTCTTTTTCCCCAGTCCTGTGGAAATCCTGTAATCAAATCCTGCTGGCCTTCAAAGTCAGATTCCCTGAGGATTCCTAGTCCTTTTGTGAGATTCCCCAGGCTGGAAAGCTGGATGTTGAGCTCAGAACCTTCACAAGAGTCAGGGAACTTCTTTGGTATTATTTTTCTCCAGTTTGTGGGTGGCCCACCTACTGGGTATGGGATCTGATTTTATCATTATTGCACCCTCCAACCATCTCATTGTGGCTTCTCCTTTATCTTTGGACATAGGGTATCTTTTTTTTCTGGGTTCCCGCATCTTCCTGTCAATGGTCGCTCAGTTGCTAGTTGTGATTTTGGTGTTCTCAAAGAAGGAAATGAACACATGTCCTTCTACTTCACCATCTTCCACAAATTTTATTATAATGTGTCTTGGTATAGTTAGGTTGTGTTTAGTCGACTTGGTATTCATTGAGTTGCATGGATCTATGAGTTTATATTTTTGATCAAGTTTGGAAAAATTTCAGCCATTATTTTTTCACTAATAAATGATTTTTTCTATCCCTTTTTCTTTCTCTTCTCCCCCTGTGATTCCATTTACATGCATATTAGGCCATTTGATATTGCCCCAAATATTACTGAGACTCTGAATTTTTTTTCTTTTCTTTTAAATCTCTATGCTTCATTTTAGATAATTTTTTATTGCTATCTTTAAGTTTTCTAATATTTATGTCTGCAGTATTTATTCTGGAATTACCTATCTGGTGATTTTTTTAAGACTTGTATTTTTATCTAGGCATTTCATTTGATTAATTTTAATGTCTTCCATTTCTCTAATTATGACTATTTTTCCTGACTTAATGTTTCATGTATACTACCTTCACTATATCACAATTTATGTTTGTTTTTATCAAGATATTTTTCTTATGATTGATTATTGCTAACACTTTTCTGCTTCTTGATAGATCTTTAATTTTTGATTTCCTGCTGGATTTTTAATGTTTATACTTTGTTGCTTTTCTTTAAAGACCTGGGTTTTGTTTTGGCTGTTGAGTTACTTGCGGGCTTCCCAGGTGGCTTAGTGGTAAAGAATCTGCCTGCCCCAGTGTAGGAGATGCAGGAGGCATGGGTTCAATCCCTGGGTCAGGAAGATCCCCTGGAAGAGGAAACAGCAACCCACCCCAGTATTCTTGTCTGTAAAATTCCATGGACAGAGAAGCCCAGCAGAATATAGTCCATAGGGTCACAGAGAGTTGGACACAGCTGAGTGACTGAGCAGCAGCCCAAGCATGATGGATTGCTTGCGCTTCAGTTTGATCCTTTTATAGTTTTGCTTTTAAGAGTGTCTTTACTCTAGGAGTAGTTTAGCTTTGTTTCTAAGGCCTGGCCGTTATCTGGAATATTTTCCAAATGACTTAAAGCTCATTACTTAAAGTAATGAGCCTCTCCACTCTTGGAACATGAACAATTTCTAACCTCTCTATGATCTTTGGAAATTGTTCAACTAAGAATTTTCCCCAGTTGCTCTTTTCCTGATCTTGTGGAGTTTCATCCTTGTGCATACATTTAGAGATAACAAAGACTCAAGGCACCACTGTGCAAATTTCTGCAGGGTTTTTTTGGTTTTTTTTGTTTTTTTTTCCTGCCAAGTTCCCTCTTCTCAGGGACTATCCCTCATTTCTTCAGAATTCTGATCTTGATCTTCTCAATTTAGCAACACCATTAGGCTATGCTTGGTATCTCCTCCCTTCTCCACGGTAAAAATATGCTTTCAGGCAAAAAGCCTAGTTGATTACAATCCTTACCTCACTTTCCCCTCTTGTTTCCTTATTAGTGCCCTACATTGCCTGTTGTCCAATATTTGAAAAGAGTTTTTAAAATATATTTTGTTCCTTTTCTAATTGTTTAAGGCAGTAGGTTAAATCTGGTTTCTGTTATTGCATCATGAGTGAAAGTGAAACTGCACACCTCAGAGGGGATTTTAACCCCCAATATTCTAACTGAAATCTCACAACTTGTCACAGGACTCAGTGAAGCTCATGTTCCTTATGTCTCAACACTGAAGGAATTCAATGAGAGGCAAAATGATAGGCGAGAAGTAGAATTATTAATGGGTTTCCCAGGTGGCAGGTAAAGAACCTGCCTGCCAATGAAGGAAACCTAAGAGATGCAAGTTTGATTCCTTTGTTGGGAAGATCCCCTGGAAGGGAGCATGGCAACCCACTCCAGTATTCTTGCCTGGAGAATCCCGTGGACAGAGGAGCCTGGCAGGCTGCAGTCCATAAGGTCGTACAGAGTCAGAAACGACTGAAGCAATTTAGCATGCACGCAGAGTTATTAATATAAGATGCTTGTAAAAGATACAAATAAGCAGGCAAGAAGGATCTGCCTCAAGGACTAAGTGGGCTACCTTTTTGTAATCAAAGGAAAAGTGGGGAGGGATAAAAGACCACCTTCTTCCTCATTCTTTCAGTAGACAGCAGGCTTATACCGTTAGTTCCTTTGCATCAGGCAGGAAAGTGTTTGACCCTGTAAGATTGAACTAGGACTGTCATGGTGCTATTCAAATCAGCAGAGGGCTTTTGACATATACAAAAATATGTTAAATCATCCGAGGTTTCAGTATAATGAGGGAGTTCTACTTTGGAATGTCACCTTTCCCTTGGTCCAGGTCCTTGGTCCTACCATTATGTTACTGACCTTGGTCAGCAGGATGAAGTCCTCAGTTTTTTACTTAATGGCCTGAGAAATATCTTGTGCTTTTATTTTTGGCTTTATTACTAAGCAAGCCTGCTTCATTTCACAATGTTCTGATAGCTTTCCTGAGTGATCATTAACTTACAGTGGCTTCTCAAAGTTTCCTAAATCTCCCTCTCTATCTATAATTCCTCTCCATCTATAATACTGGGATTTCTAAAACTACCGGTGTAACTATTCTACTCTATCATTAGCATAATTCCAAACCCTTATGAATGTGTCTTTGAATGTGATATATCATAGCTTAAATAGTCTGTATCCAGGATTTTTGATGTCAGAGTCTATCCCAAAGCCAAATTTTAGTTCAGTTTATGAAACATTAAAAAAGAAATCACTGAAAATCTGTTAAGTTCTTTATTGAGTTCTGAGATATAAAAGTAAAACTGAGAAAATTCCTTTGCAAAGGGAACTGTGTATAGTTAGGGAAGACAAATGGGTAAGTGATCTTGGGCAAGTCATTTACAATACATCAAAAGAGGCACCATGGTGTAATTAAGAAATGGTGGACTAGACAACAATAATACCAGTCCTCCAAGACAGACCTTGATTATGCTGTGTAGATTCTGTCAAGTCTATTATTTAATCCTACCGTTTAGTGTATGCAACCTTCGGCAAATTAATTGTTGTGTTAATTTGAGTTCATCATCATATCTTCCTGTGATAGTTCTTAGGGTGATTGTGAGGACTATGAGATCTAAATATACATGCATAAAGTACTTGCCCTATAGTAGTGAGTGATGCCAAAACTTAACCTATGTCCACTGGTGCCGAATCAAATCTCAGAGACAGAATTTTGGGTGAAGTAGGAAGAATAGCTTTATTGCTTTGCCAGGCAAAGGGGAACACAGTGGGCTCATGCCCTCAAAAACTGTGTCTCCCAACCTAGGGAGTGGGAGAGGGGGAACTTGGTGAGGAGTTTTATAACAATGGTTCAAATGTGGGGTTGCTGATAAAGATTAGGGTATGCATGGGGCCTGGATTCCTTTAATCTGGCCTCGTGTGGTCTCCTAATGAATTTCTGGGGTTCTTGATGTTATCAAACTGTGGCCTTCTCTCTGAAATAAAGAATGCTTCATTAGATAGTTAACGTTTTCCATTTGTTGTGGATTTTAGTTCTGCAGAAACGTTTAAAGATATTGTTCTACACGTACCTTGAGGCAGAAGGAGGATCCTGTCCCAAGCCTGCACTGTTGTTCCTTGACTGCTCCTCCTCTGTCTCTGCATCCCCTGCTGTCCCTGATTAGCAATTATTTGAACCAGTCCTTTGGAACTCAGGGACAGTCATGGGATCTGAAACTTAGTCCCTACAAACAAGCAGTGGAGGACATGGGAAGATTTCTGTGCCCAGGAGCCCCACAGAGTCTTGCTCATTTTCAGTCGGTGCTCAGTTTAGTTTAGTTCCCTTCTCTGACTCAGATTCTGTAACTGTGCAGGATCCCCTGAGGCCCTCCTGGGCCCCAAAGCCTTTCCTTGTCTTGTTTCTTATTTATAGGATGAAGGCTTCAGCTTCCTAGACCTCCCTGAGTTCCAAGGATCTATCTATCTCAGTTGCTATTCAGGGAAATAAGGAAATGCAGAAACAAAGGCAGAACAATTAAGAAACTATAGTGCAGCAATTAAAGCAGGATCCTGGTTCCTCCCCAAGGAATATACATAACAGTATTTTGAGTTCTTTTGCAGGAACTAAGGTCTCCACACAAGTAAAAATTGGTAACTTCAGGGTAAGCCTAAGATTCCTAGAGCACTGCCCTGTTACCTCACCACTAATCAATCATAAAAAAGTAATACACCCTGCAGCTCTCACCCCAAATTTTGCCTATAAAAACTTCTCCCTGAAAACCATTGGGGAGTTGGATTTTTTTGAATGCAAGTCACCCCTTTTCCTTGTGTGGCCTTGCAATAAAACTTTCTCTGCACCACACTCTGATGTTTTGGTTTGTTTGGCCTCACTGTGCATTGGGCACAGAACCTTGCATTCAGTAACAATTTCTCACCCATCTATATATTTGGAATAATCTCCTATGTCTGTCTTAGGTTATAGGATTGTTGTGAAGATCAGAGATTATTAATTTAGCAGCACCATGAAGCCCACAGGCAACTATGGAACTCTGAGACCCTTGACAATTTTTTTTTTTAATTTTATGAGCAACAACCTAGGCAAGTTGGTTAAACACTACTATTTCTATAATTGATAGGCTAACTAGAACAGTAGATGATTTTGACTCCTAAAGCATGGGGTCATTCCTAGCAGTGACAGTCTTGTTAGATTCTTCACAGAGAAACCTAGACATGTCTTAGCAGTATTGGTTATTTCTTAGAGGACAACAGGGTATGTGCCATGAATTCCTGGACTTGTGTTGTGGAGTTAGTCTAAGCTTAGATGACTCTCTTTAGAGCCTTATAATAGCTGTTTCTTTTGTCTAGCACTGCTTTAATATCAGTGTTATCTCAGAGTACTCGAGAGTAGTGCATGTTTGCTAAGTCGCTGCGGTTGTGTCTGCCTCTTTGTGACCCTATGGACTGTAGCCTGCCAAGCTTCTCTGTCCATGGGGTTCTCCAGGCAAGAATATTGGAGTGGGTTGCTAATACTATCCTCCAAGGGACCGTCCTGACCCAGGGATTGAATCCATGTCTCTTATGTCTCCTGCTTTAGCAGGTGGGTTCTTTACCACTAGCACCACCTGGGAAGCCCCCACTTGAGAGCAGACATATTTACAAAATAGAGCTAGGATATTATGATGTATAAGATATATATATATATATATATATTTCTCATATATATTTTGTTGTAGTCGACTGTTCTTGGCTCATAGCTTCTAAAACCCTTGGAATAGCCTGTGTTTAAGAGCTATAAATGTGCCTTTTGTTATGTTAAAGAGATGACTTTGGAAAAACTCCGTAGGTAACCTGATGATGGGGAGCTGGTTGCCTGGAGAATCAACCTGGTGATTAGAAAATTGGAACCTTCAATCTCACCCACCTGCTTCCAACTTCAGGGAGGGAAGAGGGACTGGAGATTGAGTTCAGTTGCCAAAGGCTGATGATTTAATTAATCATGCCTCTGTAATCAGGCCTTCATAAAAACAATAGTACATATGTGGATATGGGGAGCCTGGAAAGGGCATGGAAGCCCTGCTCCCTTTCCCATGTACCATTCCTTATGTGACTCTTCATCTGTCTGTTCCTTAATGATATCCTTTAATAATAAGACAGTAATTTGTAAGTAAAATGTTTCTCTGAGTTCTGTGAGCTGCTCTCGCAAATTAATTGGATCCAAGGAGGAGGTTGTGGGGACCTCTGATTTATTGGCAATTGGTCAGAAGCTCAAGGACAACTTGGATTTCCTATTGGCATCTAATGTTGGGGCAGTAGGGTCACAGTCTTATAGGACTGAGTCTTCAATCTATGGAATCTGATAATGTTTCTGGGAAGATAGTGACAGGATTGGGTTGAATTATAGGATGCCCTGCTGGTGTTGGACAACTGCTTGTTGGTATGGGGACACCTCCTTCCCACCCCATTCACCCCAACATGTTGAAATTTGGTGCTGAATTTCAGAGGGACTGATTTTTCTTTTGTACCTAGAAATGAGGGGCTGTTTTATAAAGAAAACAAGTCTACTGAAAAAAATCATCCTTCCACAGAATAACATTGTCCACACCATGTGAGTAGAAATCTGGTTGACTTGGCATGCTGAAAAGGACAGGAACTTGGAAGAAAGATTTGGACTCAGATTTTCACTTAGTATCCCGATGACCTTGATAAAGTCATTTACCCTCTCTGAGCTGGTCTCCTCATTTGAGAATGGAGATGATACTACTTACTTATAAGGAACATATGAGTTAATAAATAGGAAAGTAATTTGTAATCTATGAATATTTATCTTGTTATTTTCTATTATTTTTGTTTTTATCAGGGTTTTGTTTTTTTTTTTTTTTAATGCTCTTCACACTCTTTCCTTTCCAGCATGGAAGCCACCATATCTCATCTGCTTAGACTATCTGCAGATTCAATCTAATTATGTTCCATATACACTTGATCTATTTGATGAACACAGCTCTGGTTCTCCTCAGGAGGCAGCCTGGTTAATAGAAAGAATTCAAAGTGTGGACTTCAAAGACAATGATCTGTTCTTTATATCTCTTTTCCACCACTTGCTGGTTCTATGACTATAGGTAAATTATTCAAACATTTTTAGTATCATTTCCCCATTTATAAAGTGTAAACATGAAACTCTACTTCTCAGCATTATTATGAGGACTAAGTGATATATACAGTATTCCTATACAGGAAAAGGGCCAAATAAAGATCCAGATATCTAAAATTTCCAATATAGGCCTTTTTTCTGTGTTTTCCATAAAATGCACTAGGATATGCTATTTTCTAGACATAAACTCCTGTTGAATGATTAAAAACCAAGGTGTTTTTCTTCTTTCTTTTCCTTCTTCTCCTTTTTCTTCTTCTTCTTCCTCCTCCTCCTCCTCTTCTTCTTTTTGGTACATTTTACTTTTTTTTTTTTCATTTATTTTTATTAGTTGGAGGCTAATTACTTTACAGTATTGTAGTGGTTTTTGCCACACATTGACATGAATCAGCCATTGATTTACATGTGCTCCCCATCCCGATCCCCCCTCCCGCCTCTCTCGCCATCCCATCCCTCTGGGTCTTCCCAGTGCACCAGCCCTGAGCACTTGTCTCATGCATACAACCTGAGCTGGTGGTCTGTTTCACCCTTGATAGTATACTTGTTTCAATGCTATTCTCTCAGAACATCCCACCCTCGCCTTCTCCCACAGAGTCCCAAAGTCTGTTCTGTACATCTGTGTCTCTTTTTCTGTTTTGCATATTGGGTTATCATTACCATCTTTCTAAATTCCATATATATGCATTAGTATACTGTACTGGTCTTTATCTTTCTGGCTTACTTCACTCTGTATAATGGGCTCCAGTTTCATCCATCTCATTAGAACTGATTCAAATGAATTCTTTTTAATGGCTGAGTAATATTCCATGGTTTACATGTACCACAGCTTCCTTATCCATTCATCTACTGATGGGCATCTAGGTTGCTTCCATGTCCTGGTTATTATAAACAGTGCTGCGATGAACACTGGGGTGCATGTGTCTCTTTCAGATCTGGTTTCCTTGGTGTGTATGCCCAGAAGTGGGATTGCTGGGTCATATGGCAGTTCTATTTCCAGTTTTTTAAGGAATCTCCACACTGTTCTCCATAGTGGCTGTACTAGTTTGCATGCCCACCAACCGTGTAAGAGGGTTCCCTTTTCTCCACACCCTCTCCAGCATTGATTGCTTGTAGACTTTTGGATAGCAGCCATTGTGACTGGTGTGTAATGGTACCCCATTGTGGTTTTGATTTGCATTTCTCTGATAATGAGTGATGTTGAGCATCTTTTCATCTGTTTGTTAGCCATCTGTATGTCTTCTTTGGAGAAATGTCTGTTTAGTTCTTTGACCCATTTTTTGATTGGGTCATTTATTTTTCTGGAATTGAGCTACAGGAGCTGCTTGTATATTTTTAAGATTAATTATTTGTCAGTTGCTTCATTTGCTATCATTTTCTCCCATTCTGAGGGCTGTCTTTTCACCTTAAATCAAAGAGGACACAAATAGATGGAGAAATATACCGTGTTCATGGATTGGAAGACTCAATATTGTCAAAATGGCTATACTACCCAAAGCAATCTATAGATTCAATGCAATCCCTATCAAGCTACCAACGGTATTTTTCACAGAACTGGAACAAATAATTTCACAATTTGTAAGGAAATACAAAAAACCTTGAATAGCCAAAGCAATTTTGAGAAAGAAGAATGGAACTGGAGGAAATCAACCTGCCTAACTTCAGGCTCTACTACAAAGTCACAGTCATCAAGACAGTATGGTACTGGCACAAAGACAGAAATATACATCAATGGAACAGAATTGAAAGCCCAGAGATAAATCCACGTACCTATGGACACCGTATCTTTGACAAAGGAGGCAAGGATATACTAGGAAAAAAGACAACCTCTTTAACAAGTGGTGCTGGGAAAACTGGTCAACCACTTGTAAAAGAATGAAACTAGAACACCTTCTAACACCATACACAAAAATAAACTCAAAATGGATTAAAGATCTAAGTGTAAGACCAGAAACTATTAAACTCCTAGAGGAGAACATAGGCAAAACACTCTCCAACATAAATCACAGCAGGATCCACTATGACCCACCTCCTAGAATATTGGAAAAAAAGCAAAAATAAACAAATGGGACCTAATTAAACTTAAAAGCTTTTGTACAACAAAGGAAACTACACTCTGACTTTTATGGCTGCCTTAAAAGCACCTTAGACATTCACACTGTTAAATGCTTTCCTTCAAATTTGTCAGCACTCCCAAGTCACCCACTGACCACAAGCAAGCCTTGGGCCCTAATTCATAGTCCTTAAGACATCTCTAGCAACCAAACCCCTGAGCCTAGGCAAATACCCATTCTCTGATCATTTCTCACATCCAACTGGTCTTTTCCTTTGTGCAAAGGAAACTTTGTGTGTAAACTGTTCTACAAACCATAGAGTTGGAAGATGATCCCCTTCTGAGACTTTCTAATCCAGCTGCCTCATTTCAAGGGCCTTGCTGGTGGCTCAGACAGTAAAGAGTCCACCTTCAATGAAGGAGTTCCAGGTTCAATCCTTGGGTTGGTAAGATCCCCTGGAGAAGGAAATGGCAACCCACTCCAGTATTTTTGCCTAGAGAATCCCATGGACAGAGGAACTTGGCAGGCTACATTCCATGAAATTGCAAAGAGTCGGATATGATTGAGTGACTAACACACACTCCAAAGCTCAAACAGAGAAGGAACAGTCAGCCCTCCTGTTTTCCTAACCAGTGTTATTGCTATATCTCCCTACTACCTTTGCTTTATTTACATTTAATCTTAACAACCAATGACTACCGTTATTCCTATGTGATATATGAGGAAGCAAATTTCAGAAGGGTGACATACCTAAGTCATGCAGTTAATAAATAACAATTGATTTCAAATCCAGGCCCTATTCCTCTGCATGGAGGTACATCAGCTTGCTGCTGTTCTAAAGCCTCGAACTGCTTATAAATAAGTGCTATGGTCAGTCCTGGCACATGCAGTATGCACATGCGGGTAGAGTTAATTCTCCAACAGTAATGGGTGAGCAGTGGGGGAGAGTTCCAGGCAAGCAGATTCTGGAAAAAGATCTCTATTTCAAAATGCATTTATACCATTTTTTCTTAGAAATCTTGCTCAATCTAGTATCATTTGACCTTCACCTTTCTGTTCTGCTTTCTGATGATTGTAAAGGACTTTATTGCACACCAGGGTTGTAAGTGGGACAAGGTAGTCTAATTCATTTTCCCATAGGAAATCTATAGAATTAAGATACCTGTTTGGTATTTATTTATATGTTTTGTCTATTGATCAATTTACTTTTAATATCATTTGCCATAAATTCTTTGAACGGATGGTAAAATTACAGATCTTGTCATTTCCTCCAAGGTTCACAGCTGGCATGCTTATCTTTTCAGTTTCATTGCTAGCAACTCTATAAATGACCCAACTACATGATCTCCTTTCAGTGCCAAAAGATACTAGACTCTTTCCTGCTTTAGAGACATCTCACAAACTGTCCCTTCTGGCAAAATGACTGAAGGGGAAAGAGAAAGTCAAGAGTAAGGTTAATACCTATATTTGTTGGGGTCGAGTAATAAACTTGACTTTGCATTTTCTAGCAACCAAGGCAAAGAGAGTTATCATATAAAGCACAACATGGGGTCACAATATCCATTACAAAACTCAATTCAGTTTCTTGGGCAAAGTACAGCTTTTACTGACACTGAGACCCAGGGGAGGGGAAAAGGGTAGGTGGTCTTTAAAATATATAGTCTATAATGTTGTAAACAGCATTCTCAGACACATGCTTAACAGCAAGGAAAAAGTCTAATGGGCCTTTTTCTTGTAGTATCTCTCATTGCCATCCTTTATCTGCTCTGTTGATAAAAGCAACCATATAAGAGACTACAGTAGTGTTCTCTTGTGCCCTGGCTTGGTTCAGAGGTAAATTTTAGAGTATCTCGGGAAGCAGATTAACTATATATATTTTAGGCTATTTTCCATGTATTTTTTCCTCTCTCTCAATCAATCTTATTCTTAAGTACTGAGTGGCAAGAAACTTAAACTTAAGTATCTGACAGTTATCTTACTAGTATAATTTATGTAAGTTTCCTAAATAATCAGTTATCTGTGTAACTCGTTTCCAACAAAATGTCTCTGTAATCAAACTTATCTATAAATTGGGGATAATAGTGGTCTCAATTGGTGTTGTAAAGATCAAGTAATATGCTATTATTATTATAATAGTGGTAAATAATGAAGTAGTAGTTAACAAACATTGACCCATTCCTAGAAGCCCTATACTGCTAATTGCTTTATTTGCATGATCTCATTTAATCCTTACAACAAACTTTAAAAGATAAATGTTTTACCCATTATGAAAAAAATAAAAAACTGAGTATCATAGAGTTTAAGTAAGTTGTACAAGATCACAGAATTGGTAAGTTTGGGGGGGGGGGGCGTGTGGTCAGATTTGAATTGCAGGTGGGATTCTGCAGAATTCCAGAATTCTTATTCTTGCCTACCATCCTGTAATTAACCATATTTGGTGTTCAATAAATGGGTTAATAGTATTTTAACAGAGATACAGTATAAATTGTTGTTAATCAGTGTAAGATTGATTTGATTAGAATATTTTTATTAGAAAGTGTTACATAGCCTGCAGCATTTTATTTGGTGTGACTTACCACATTTCATCAAATTTAGGAAGAGTTCAACTATACGATGCACCATAATTTATGAACTAGTGAGAAAGAAAATGTTGTCAATTAAATTCTGACACAATGCTTTCTTATTACATTGAATTTTTATTTTATATTTCCAGAAAGACCTCTTTCAACTTACTTATACAGAGATTTTCATCACAGATCTCTCTTGTGCATAATGAAAAGAACATGCAAAAGAAATGTTAAGATATTTTGAAAACATTCAAGACCCAAACTATTCCGAAATACTTGACTCAGAGTTGTGAATAGACACGCTTTTCCCACACAGTAGCAGCTTCTATGTCTTTCAGAAGTGGTGGTGCAGCCTTTTCTTTGAGGACCCATTATCATCTTGGGATTTTCTCCTAAACTACTGACATATTAGCAAATACATGTTCTCTCAGGCAATGTCAATGAATCATGACTGTCACAGAGACTGTATGATGTATCTGGATTTCATAAATGTTAAGTGGGGGGAAATGTATGACTTAGCATTGACCAGGAACTTTGTATTGAGTAACATGTGCTATGCTTGGCTTAAAAATATAACAATTCCAATAAGTATTTGCATCTTCAATCTCCTTTCAGTCCAAGCACAGTAAGTATCTGATACATATTTGTTGACCCAATTGGAATAGATAATAGCTCTGGGATGCAGGCCACTGCTTTTATATAATTTGCTTATCCTCAGGTTTTCAAGCAGGTTCACTATGATAATGACAGTACATTTCCCCCTAAAACCATATCATAGAATATAGTATAATATCTTCATTTCAATAGAAGCAAAATAATATAGAGAAAAGATACACATGCTAATTTCAGCTTTTACCCTGATGTTTTATGTGACCCTAAACAAGTGTCCATCTGTGAATCAGGAGAGTTATCTGGATAATCTTCAAGAGCACTTCTGTCCCAAACAGGATTTATTCTTACATGCTGAGAGGGGAGCTAACACTTATCATAAGCCCACTATGTACTCATTGTTTCATGTATATTATCTTGTTTAGGGCTTCCCAGTTTGCGCTAGTGCTAAGGAACCCACCTGCCAATGCAGGAGACTTAAGAGACCCGGGTTTGATCCCTGGGTGAAGAAGATCCCCTGGAGGAGGGAGTGGCAACCCACTCCAGTATTCTTGCCTGGATAATCCCATGGACAGAGGAGCCTGGCAGACTACAGCCCGTGGGGTTGCAAAGAGTTGGATACAGCTATTAAGGGGAAAAAATCTAAGGAGGAAAAAGCTGGGATTCCAAGCATGTCTTAATTGATTCAAATCTCAGGCTCTCTACATTACACATATTGCCTGTCTCAGAGTCCTTCAGACTTTAACTCTGCAGAACTAGGCAGTTGCTAGAATTGTGAAATTAGTACATCATATCGTTTGAGATATCAAAGTTAGAATGCATCTCATTTTATTTCTAAAACCTTCCCAAGGACCTACAGTTTGCTTGTGCTAAACACCTAAAAAAGTAGAGAGAATTCACATCACTGTCCTTAGGAACTCAAAGTTAAGAATCTTTCAAAGTGTATTCCTTGCAGTCTTAGAGTTTATTCAACATTATTTAACAACTTTTTATTGAGAACCCAATCTTATGGCAGGGATTAAGTATTGTTGTTCTTTAGTTGCTAAGTCGTGTCTGACTCTTTTGTGACCCCATGGACTCTAGCCCTTCTCTTCTCTGACTCTAGGCTTCTCTGGCCATGGGATTTCCCAGGCAAGAATACTGGAGTGGATTGCCATTTCCTTCTTTAGAGGATTCCTGACCCAGGGATCAAACCTACATCTCCAGCATTGGCAGGTGGATTCTTTACCACTGAGTCACTGGGGAAGCCCAGGGATTAAGTATACTTCAATAAATAAGATATATATGGTTTCTTCCATTATAGGCTTTGTGATCTAATGGTAGAGAGAAACAGTATACAAATAAACAAATTCATATGTAATTTAAAACTGTGATAAGCAATGAAAACAGTTTAGTGTTAGAAAATAGCATAAGGGTCAAACCTAGATGGTATGGGCAAAGGAGAACTCTTGGAGAAGGTGATATTTAATCTGAAGCTCTAGGGCTTCCCCGGGGGCTCAGATGGCTCTCTTCACTGTGAGAGATCTGGTTGATCCCTGGGTCAGAAAGATCCTCTGGAAAAGGAAATGGCAACCCACTCCAGTAGTCTTGCCTGGAAAATACCATGGACAGAGAAGCCTAGTAGGTTATATTACAGTCCATGGGGTCTCAAAAAGTCAGAAACAACTGAGCAACTTCACTTTGAAGGATTAGTGGAGGGAAGTGAAGAGCACTGAAGATCATGCCAGGCAGAAGGTAGAGGATGGTTGAAAACCTCTGGTGGGAATTGAAAACCCTTGGTGGGAAAGATACCATAGAATTTGAAGAACTGAAAGGAGGAAAGCAGCAGATAAAATTGGAGAGAGAGACAGGACTAAAATCAGGTAGGACTTTAAATCCACATTAAAACATTTGGCTTTACTTCATGCTGCAAAGGGAAGGCATTGAAGGCTTTTTGGTGAGGCAGGTAGTTGGAAGGGAGGGATTAACATTTAGACAAACTGATAGTCTTTATTCCATTTAAAAAAATACTTTGGCTTCTATGGTGAATAGAATATAGTGAACTACATAGACTATATGGAGTTAGTAGAAGTCTTGTAGAAGTGAGATTATAGGGCTTGTATCAGGATGGGTACCAGTAGAAGTGAGAAAAAGGATTCTAGATATGTTGATGAAAAATTAATCAGTTGTTCTTAGAAAGAAAGGAAAAACTTGATTTGAGCTAAATTGAGTGTTATAACCTGAGAACAGCAGTTCAGAAATCTCCAAGAACAGTTCTGCCCATTAGAAGTCAAGACACAGTCATATAAAATTTTTGAGACAGAGGAAGATACATTAAATGATGTATTATTGACAGTTTACATAATCTAGATCTAAACATCACAGTGGCACCTTATAAGATCCAGAAGGTATGTTATCTTTTAAAGATTTGTCTTGTTGATAGTAGGAAAATGTTACTCTTTGTGACTGAGCCGATATTTCTACTGAAGGAGGAGGCTTGCTCAATGCACACTGCAGATACACAATGCACAGCAGAAGGGAGAGAGGGGCAGAGAAAATCTTTTATGTTTAATTTTTTTTGTCTTGCCATAAAATATATAAATTTTATGTCAAGGATGTGTACTGGAAGTTAGATTATTGTAAGAGTAATTATACCTGGGAATAAAGGGAGAATGAGGAATCAAGATTGAGTTCAGGTTTCTGGTTTGGGCAACTGGTTGAATATTACTGCCATTGGCTGTATTGGGGAATTTTGAATGATGATGAATGTGAATGGAATAGGGAAGTTGGCATGTTTGTTTTAGAAATGTCAAATTTTAGGTACACATGAGGTGTCTAAGGGAAAATATATAGCAGTCTTTTGGGTATATAAGGCTGGAGTCCAGAAAAGAAATTTGGGCTAGAGGTGTATATTTGAGAGTTTTTAGCATATAGATAATACCTGCTTTGGAATGAGGAAAACCTAGGGGAAAAGGTAGAGAAAAAAATCAATAAAGTTGTATAGGGTCAAAACCTAGTAAATTTCCATATTTAGAGGTTGAACAGAAGACAGAAGAGAACGGTACTACATAAAATCATAAAATAAATGGCCAAAAGTAGGAGGAAAAGCAAGAGTAAAGTGAACTGTATTATCATTGAAAAATATGAGGGGAACTCAACTGTCATTGAAGAAATGAGACCGTATACATATATGGCAAAGAAGAGAAGATGAGAAATGGGCAATAGCTAATGGTGGATGGAATGTGGAATCCTGGGGTCACAGTTATTTGCTAATGGTGATGATCCAGGGAGAAAGCAGAATGGATAATATAGAAGTCACAACAGATGACAGAGTGCAGTCATTGAGAAAGTGAGTGTAATAGGATCTAGAGAGCATGCTGAGGGCTTTTGTTAGGAAGAAGGACACCTTCATCCATGGTAACGGGATTATAGAAAGAAACCTAGGCATGTTTATAATTTTAGTTGTGGAAGTATGAGGATGCTCCTATAGGATGATTTCTAAAATAGAAAGCTTCAGATGAGATTATCCTCTAAGAATGGTGGTGAAGGGAAAAGAATAATGATTTCCAAGAGATAGAAGAAGGTCTGAACCAGGTTTTTGTTTTTTTCAGGGCAAAAATGAGAAACCAACTTACCAGCATTAACTATTAACCTTGTAAAACTGCTGGGCAGTGATAACATTTCTTGAGGACTGGTACCATGAATTAAAAATATGGTCAGTTTACCTAGGTATGTAATTTTCTCAGGTTACTTCGTACCTGTATAAGTAGGTAGAAGAATTCATTCTAGGTTTGCATTTTGTCACATGAAAATGGATGGATAAAAAATGAAGAAAAAAAATGGATAAAGACGAGGGGACTGAAGGTGTTTGTGAGGACATAATTATAATGTTGGACATGTATGGGAGGAGAAAGCAGGAAGGGAGCAGATGAGTATGAAGTAGAATGATCAGTAGATTAGACTTCAAGGAATTATAAAGTAAATACCTTTATTTTAGCAAATAAGCTTGAAATTTACAGTTGAGAATATGATGTGGACATCTGATATTGTAGGTAGGGTAGAGTGTATATGCATATGTATTTGTGTGTGTGTGTGTGTGTGTTTGAGAGTGAGATGGTGGTGGCAAAAAGGGAGGTGAAGCGGAGTGAAGAGAAAAGATTGGGTGACATCCTTTATATTCATTCAAAAAGTATTTATTTAGTATCAACCGTGAGCCAGGCATTATTCTGTTTGCTCAGGGTATAGCACTGATGTAAATGAATGGATCATCTGTGAAAATGAAAGTGAAAGTCCCTCAGTCGTGTCCACCTCTTTGTGACCCCATGAACTGTAGCCCCCCAGACTTCTCTGTCCATGGAATTCTTCAGGCAAGAATACTGGAGTGGATTGCCATTCCCTTCTCCAGGGAATCTTCTCAACTCAGGGATAGAACCCGAGTCTCCTGCATTGCAGGCAGA
The DNA here is from genome assembly GCF_963930625.1 of Muntiacus reevesi. Taxonomy (NCBI): domain Eukaryota; kingdom Metazoa; phylum Chordata; class Mammalia; order Artiodactyla; family Cervidae; genus Muntiacus; species Muntiacus reevesi. Next base: position 155,789,887 of record NC_089249.1, read on the forward strand.
TTCTTTACCACCTGAGCTGCCAGGGGAGCACCAGGATCATCTGTATGAATGTAAAAATCACTAGAAAAAGAAGCTATAAAATATGTGGGGAGAGGAAGAACCAATGAGGCAAAAATCAACACTGTAGATAGGTAAAGATAGAATCTAGTGATCCACCAAAGTATAAGCCATGACTCTTATGTAATACTGTTAATAGCAGTAATAGGATGAACAAAAACAACAATAATAGAGAATACTTAAATAATATTTATGTGCTAAGCACTGTACTGAGTATTAACATATATTAATTAATTTTACGCATAAAAGTGCCCTTTGAAGTGGACACTATTAGCCCGTTGTTCAGTGAGAACAGTGTTTGGGAGGAAAGAAGGGAGGAGAGAGTGAGAGCCTGAGCTGGATTATGGGAGATGGCAATGGAGAGGAATTATCAGGTGAGAAGAGATGTTAGAGGAGGCCTGGAGAAGCTAGAGGAGACCTGTAGCTGTGACTGGGGAACTCCACAGGTAAGATACAGGGGAATGATCCCTAGTGACCTTTTGGGGGAGGTGGGCAGTGGGCTCTAGTGCTGAATTCACCATGTGCCATGGCCTCCATGGCAGCTGTCTCTTCAGAGAGCGGGAAGGATGTAGCCCAGATGACTGCAGACTCTCTTCCCCACATCAAGGGAAGCAAACGGTAATTCTGCCAAAGGGAGAAGAGACGGTGAACTCCTATCTGCTTCCCACCCCCTACTACTCTTAGAGCAGTTCTGCTGTTAACTGCTTATGATTATAGGGCTTAGCTCCCAGTTTAATGACACTTCAGGGAAGAGTTGCTGGTAGGAAAGCAGATAGAGAACTGGGAAGATAAAGTTCCTTGCCTCAGGGGGCTTCCATTCAAGTTGAGTCAACACCTAATACACAAATAAAAATATCATGTAACAGCAGCAGTGTGTGTTAGGAAGAAAGCGGAGCAGGGGACGGGAATGAGGATGTGGATGTTCAAGTTTTGAAAAGCCAGTATGATGAGGTGTCTCAGAAGATAGGACTTGGTCAGTCTGAATGGAATGAGAATAGAAACTCTGGCCACGTTGGGGAAGAACATTTCAGGCAGAGGGACCGGCTAGCACAAACGTCTGAGTAGACCAGTGTGCTGGAGCGAAGGCTGCGGGGAGGGTGGTGGGAACCAGAAGGTGCCCTCAGCCTTCCCCAGCCTTTTGCCCTACCAGGAAGGTTTAGACGTGGCCACAGGCCACTCGGTGAGACTCGAAGCCATGGGAATGCCCCTACAAGCCCCAGTCACTTTGCATAACCAGCGGTCAGGGTGATGAGATGGCCTTAGTGGACCCAGGAGCAGGGAGGCAGCTTTCTCCTTCATGTAAAATAATGACATTGTCACATGGGCCACAGCCTTGTCTAACTCAGTGAAACCATGAGCCATGCCATGTAGGGCCACCAAAGACGGATGGGTCATACTGGAGAGTTCTGACAAAGCATGGTCCACTGGAGAAGGGAATGACAAACCACTTAGTATTCTTGCCTTGAGAACCCCATGAACAGTATGAAAAGACAAAAAGATAGGACACTGAAAGATGAACTCCCCAGATAGGTAGATGCCCAATATGCTACTGGTGAATAGTGGAGAAGTAACTCCAGAAAGAGTGAAGAGACGGAGCCAAAGCAAAAACAGTACCCAGTTGTGGATGTGACTGGTGATGGAAGTAAAGTCTGGTGCTGTAAAGAACAATATTGCATAGGAACCTAGAATGTTAGGTCCATGAATCAAGGCAAATTGGAAGTGGTCAAACAGGAGATGGCAAAAGTAAACATCGACATTTTAGGAATCAGTGAACTAAAGTGGATTGGAATGCGTGAATTTAACTCAGATGACCATTATATCTATGACTGTGGGCAAGAATCCCTTAGAAGAAGAGGAGTAGCCCTCATAGTTAACAAAAGAGTCCAAAATGCAGTACTTGGATGCAATCTCAAAATGACAGAATGATACCTGTTTGTTTCCAAGGCACACCAATCAATATCACAGTAATCCAAGTCTATGCCCTGACCAGTAATGCTGAAGAAGCTGAAATTGAATGGTTCTATGAAGACCTACAAGACCTTCTAGAACTAATGGCCATAAAAAGATGTCCTTCTCATTATAGGGGACTAGAATTTAAAAGTAGGAAGTCAAGAGCTACCTGGATTAACAGGCAAATTTGGCCTTGGAGTACATAATGAAGCAAGGCAAAGGCTAACAGAGTTTTGCCAAGAGAATGCACTAGTCATAGCAAACACACTTTTCCAGCAACACAAGAAACGACTCTACACATGGACATCACCAGATGGTCAACACCGAAATCAGATTGATTATATTCTTTGCAGCCAAAGATGGAGAACCTCTATACAGTCAGCAAAAATAAGACCAGGAGCTGACTATAACTCAGATCATGAACTCCTTATTGCCAAATTCAGACTTAAATTGAAGAAAGTAGGGAAAATCACTAGACCATTCAGGTATTACCTAAGTCAAATCCCTTATGCTTATACAGTGGAAGTGACAAACAGATTCAAGTGACAAACAGGTCTGATAGGGAGAATGCCTGAAGAACTATGGACAAAGGTTTGAGACATTGTACAGGAGACAGAGATCAAGACCATCCCCAAGAAAAAGAAATGCAAAAAGGCAAAATGGTTGTCTGAGGAGGCCTTACAAATAACTGAGAAGAAGAGAAGCTGAAGGCAAAGGAAAAAAAGGAAGATATATCCATTTGAATGCAGAGTTCCAAAGAATAGCAAGGAGAGATAAGAAAGCCTTCCTCGGTGATCAATGCAAAGAAATAGAGGGAAACGATAGAATGGGAAAGACTAGAGATCTCTTCAAGAAACTAGAGATACCAAGGTAACAATTCATACAAAGATGGGCACAATAAAGGACAGAAATGGTAAGAACCTAACAGAAACAGAGATATTAAGAAGAGGTGGCAAGGATATACAGAAGAACTATGCAAAGAAAGATCTTCATGATGCAGATACCCATGCTGGTGTGATCACTCACCTAGAGCAAGACATCCTGGAATGCAAAGTCATGTGGGCCTTTAGAACCATCACTATGAGCAAAGTTAGTGGAGGTGATGGAATTACAGCTGAGCTATTTCAAATCCTAAAAGATGATGTTGTGAAAGTGCTGCACTCAATGTTCCAGCAAATTTGGAAAACTCAGCAGTGGCCACAGAATGGAAAACATCACTTTTCATTCCAATCGGAAAGAAAGAAAATGCAAAAGAGTATTCAAACTACTGCACAATTGCACTCACCTCACACACTAGCAAAGTAATGCTCAAAATCCTCAAAGCCAGGCTTCAACAGTATGTGAACCATGAAATTCCAGATGTTCAAGCTGGATTTAGATAGGCAGAGGAACCAGAAATCAAGTTGCCAACATCTATTGGATCATAGAAAAAGCAAGAGTTCCAGAAAAACATGTACATCTGTTTTATTGACTCTGCCAAATCCTTTGACTGTGTGTATCATAACAAATTGTGGAAAATTCTCCACGAGATGGGAATACCAGACCACCTTACCTACCTCCTGAGAAATCTGTATGCAGGTCAAGAAGCAACAGTTAGAACTGGACATGGAACAACAGATTGGTTTCAAATTGGAAAAGGAGCACATCAAGGCTTTATATTGTCACTGTGCTTATTTAACTTATATGCAGAGTACATCATGTGAAATGCCAGGCTGGATGAAGCAGAAACTGGAATCAATAATTGCTGGGAGAAATATCAGTAACCTCAGATATGTAGATTATACCACGCTTATGGCAGAAAGCAAAGAAGAACTTAAGAGCCTCTTGATAAAAGTGAAAGAGGAGAGTGAAAAAGCTGGTTTAAAACTCAACATTCAGAAAACTAAGATCATGGGATCTGGTCCCATCACTTCCTGGCAAATAGATGGGGAAACAATGGAAACAGTGAGAGACTTCATTTTTTTGGCCTCCAAAATCACTTCAGATGGTGACTGAAGCCATGAAGTTAAAAGATGCTTACTCCTTGGAAGAAAAGCTATGACCAACCTAGACAGCATATTAAAAGGCAGAGACATTACTTTACCAACAAAGGTTAAAAAAAAAAAAAAAAAAAGAAGACAGAGGTTAAAAAAAAAAGTAAAAAAATAACAAGGTCTAGTCAAAGCTATAGTTTTTCCAGGAGTCATGTATGGGTGTTAGGGTTGAACTATAATGAAAGCTGAGCTCTGAAGTTTTGATGCTTTTGAAATTTGGCATTGGAGAAGACTCTTGAGAGTCCCTTGGACTGCAAGGAGATCCAACCAGTCAATCCTAAAGGAAATCAGTCCTGAATATTCATTGGAATGACTGATGCTGAAGCTGAAACACCCAGTACTTTGGCCACCTGATGAGAAGAACTGATTCATTGGAAAAGACCCTGATGCTGGGAAAGATTGAAGGCGGGAGGAGAAGGGGACAACAGAGGATGAGATGGTTGGATGGCCTCACTGACTTTTTGGGACATGAGTTTGAGTAAGCTCTGGGAGTTGGTGATGGACAGGGAAGCCGGGTGTGCTGCAGTCCATGGGGTCACGAAGAGTCGGACCCAACTGAGTGACTGAACTGACTGACAGATATGGCTTTACGTTATTTTTTTTTTTAATGAAGGCTTTGTTTAAAAAATTAATGCTATGAACCTTGGTCTAGAAGATCGCTTAATCTTAAGAATACCCAGTCTTGCCTCCTTTCTCAGATAAGGAGCTAAGAGCCCAGAGTGGGGTTGGGACTAGCTCAGGCTCACACAGTGAGTTCTTAGTAGAGTTGGATTTATTTCTCCTGACTCCCAGTCTAGTGCTCGTCATCATACTCACTTGACTCCAATTTAGAACCTTACCAGATACTGTAGGTAAGGAGGGCCGTAGCCTATCCTCTAGCAGCTCACATCTGGGATATTTAAAAATTGATGTTATGTGGATTGTACCACAACCCCCATCTCTGCTGATTTCTACTAAGAAATCATTCACTGTTTTGTCAATAACAGTGGGAGTCCTCTGCTGACAGTTCAGAGAGATGAGGCCTCCCAGCAAGCTTTGCTCACCTTGGTAGCAATGCTGGACTCTATACCTGCAAAACTACAGACATAAAGCATTTTCCCTGAGGGCTTGGCAACTTGAGAGAAGACACTCTGTTCTTATATGGAACTGTCAGAAAAGTCACTGTGCTCTCATTAAACAGAACCCCCTCATCTTTGCCCTCCCCCTAACTGCTTTTCTATTTTGTACTTTCTCTTATTCTCTTTTAAAGTGTGCAGAGACTTCTTGCTATTGAAAATCTGATGTCCCAGAATGGAACACAGGGATTTTCCTATGTTTTTGTTCACCAATGTGTCCCAGGCATTTTAAATAGTGGCTAACACATAACAGAAGGTCAGTGGAGATTTGTTGAATGAGTGAATGATGAACAAATGGATGGATAGTTGATACTAAAAGCCTGATATCAGAGAAGCAGCCATGGAATGGACCATCTGCTCCAACTTTCTCACAGTATAGAAGGCTGAAAGCTAAGAACCCTAGGTACTAATCTTGACTAAAGAGATGTAGAAGAAAGAGATAACCTGCCAAAGTCATCTGTCCAAATAAGCTATGCAAATTAGATGTCAGCTATGGTGTCCTGTTGTTTGAGATTCATACGAAAGTATCTAAAAGCTCCCATCCCAGGTGCAATGAAAGCTCTGCATTCCTCTCACTCTCTTCCAGAGTTTATTGTGGGTTGAGGTGAATTTTGCTATTCTGAGTTACTGTTGGCTCCAGGCTCTCTGAATTAGTTGTTTCAGTTCATCTTGTTGTCCTACATATGATGCCCATGTTGACCCAGACAAGGAACTCAGTTCCTCTCCTGGGTATATCTAAGTTCACACACACATACACACACACACACACCAACATATACACACAGGTGTATTCTTGCATGTCCACACATACACACATATACCTGCAAGAAATTAACCTACTGTATAAAACTTTTGTATTTGGATCAAATGTTCCTGAAGATTTGGGGAGATGAAAAGAATTTATATAAGAGCAACTCAAAAAAGCCTTAACTTTAATATTAGTTACACCTGTTCTTAGGGCATCTTTAATTATTTCTATTAATTTGGACTTCATTTTCCCCATATCATAATCTTTATATATATATATATACACATATATATGTGTGTGTGTGTATATATGTAGGAATATAAATGTGCATACATACACACTCAGTTGTGTTCCACTCTTTGCGACCCTATGGACTGTAGCCAACCAAGCTCCTCTGTCTGTGAGGTTTTCCTGGCAAGAATACTGGAGTAACTTGCCGTTTCCTCCCCCAGGGGATCTTCCTGATCCAGGGATCGAACCCATGTCTCCTGCATCTCCTGCATTTAGGCGGATTCTTTACTGCTGAACCATTGGGGAAGCCCCCTATAGACATATAGATATCTTAATTCATCCATCCCACTTCCCTTTTCTTTATTATCTATTTGTCTCATCTTCAGATTTCAATTCATTTTTTATAAATTACAAGAATTCTAGACTTTGTTTCTTGTTGCTACTTGAAGCTAGTAACCTTACAATTTTATCTTCTGTCCCTAAGTAGCTTATAATAGTATTTTTTTCCCAAAATAAAGCAGTTCCCTTCTCAAGATGTTTCCTTCCAGTGATATCATTAGAAGGATACTAATATATTTCATAGTATTTATAGAAAAGTTGAACAAGAAAGGCTTGAGGAATTCCTCAGCATCACTTGGGAAATCTCAACAGTAAAATTCATGGAATGTCGAATTAGGTATTAACATGGAATTTGATTCAGTGTCAACAAAGGTAATCTTGCTTCCCCGTTTCCAGTTTCAGCTCTACCAGGAAGGGACTCTGATTGTCTTAATATGTTACAATTCAATGAGCTATGTCCAGGGAGAAAACCGTGTTAAGCAGTCAAGACCATGTGCCCACCCCTAGATATTGGAACCATTTCCAGGGCATGCAAAATCTCTGGGGGTTCACTTGCCACCCCAAGCAGTATATCCCACACTGCTTCTCTTAGGACTAACCTTTATACCAACACTCTATTTGTTCAAAAGCTATGTACTAGGAACATGCTAAAAAAAAAAAAAAAAAAAAGGGCCCTGAATGCAGGAATATAGAGATAAGTAAAAAAAAATGCATGTTCAAGGAATCTTGGCATTACTACTAGTGACTAGAGTGAGGGACATTTATGAGGTTGTGTGTGTGATCTAAGTGAGAAGATAAAACCCCTTTAGTAGTAATGAATTGAGCATCCAAGAAAAAGCTAGCTGGAAACACCCATTACCCATTGTTACAGTTATCTTGGGAATGTTATACCGTTCTCTAGTCTTTCAGAAATGCTGTGAGAGCAGCCAGGAAGCGCTGGCAACCCTCACCAAAGAAAGAGATATTTTGAATTCATTGTGGTTAGGCAAACTGAACCCCTAGATAAAGTGGTGGGTGATATGTTTTCAAAATATATTCACCCCGTCTCACTTAAAGAATGATATTAGATTCTCCGTTCGTTTTAAAGGGATTTTTGTATTTACTTGCCCTTTTTATATAAAGGAGAAATAGCCAGTACTTGTAATTTTGCTCTTAGAGTTATTCAGGACATATAAAGAAGAAGAATGTAGCTGCAACAGAATTATCATCACGAAAATGAACATTTATTGAGAATTATTTGTTAAGACATTATGCTAGGAGTTTTCCATACATTCACATGTTTTGTCCTCACAGTAATTCTATGTATTTATTGACTGATATGAAGTAAGGATCTTTATTACTTGACTTTACAGATGGGAAACGGGTGCTCAGAAAGACTGAAGAACTTTTCCATGTCATATACCTATTGAGTGGCAGAGGCAGGATGTAAACATAGACCTACTAATCCAAGCGCTTATACTTATTACCATTATGCTAAGATGCAAGCATAATGAAATGATGATGGCATTGAAATCAATATATCAGGATATCTGGATTTACCTCTATCAATTCATTGTACAACCTTAGACAAAGTGTTTCTTTCTGCAGTTCACTTTCCTCACCTGCAGTTGGTGGGGTAGGGATGAACTTGTATGAACCATTTTAGTGCTGAGGTTCTATAAGCCTACAATCGTTCAGAGACCTCTTATAAAAGCCTTATGCCCTGTGAATTTTTTGCTATTCATGAAGATTGTACTCGGAGAGGCTCTTGGGACTGATTCTTGGGAATATAATTTTGAGGTTTCTTTTCAGTGCACTCTCCATCCAAAGAAAATTTGCAAAAGTCACTTTGTCTTGCCACCTGGCATCATTGGTTTGCATCAAGCTATTCAGTATATGGTAGATCACTATACTCTTAATGTCAATGCCTAAAATAAATAAATGCATAATATCTCCTCTGGGCCTGGTAAAATGCATTCTACGTAAAATTATAAATTCACATCAGCAAAATATTTAATATTTATTTGGGGCAAAAGGTCTGGCCTAGAGATTGAAATTCAGATGGCTGGCAGACAGCCCATTTTCCACATAAGAAATGTGATATAGTCCTCCAGCTCCAGGGGGATTATTGTATGGGATTATTGAATCGATAAACAGAGCAGTTTGGGGTATACTTTTTATTATGCAGTTGATAGGAAAAAACAATCTTACTCATATTTGGAGGTGGATATTTTGGTCATTGCAAAACCACAAAAATTCTCCTCATTTCTGTAGGACCTTCTGAAGCTCACTCAGAGTTAGGATGGTCTACCATAGGAGAGGAAATTTGGAATTCCCTGAGCTTTCTTTCTGTAGTTCGGAGGCTTTGGGGTAAATGGATGGGAGACAACAGAAGTGCGACCGAAGAACACTTAGACTTTGATTCAGAAGACCTTGGTAGAGTCCCAGGCTCTGCCATGTTCAAGCTCTGTAACCTTGGTCAAGTTACATGAATTTTATGATTCCTCTCTCATCTTCCCTTGTAAAGTGGAGACAAAGATCCAAGGGGTTACTATCAAGTGAAATTAAGGGGAAAGGAGAGAAAATATTTTATTAAGCATCATCTACAACCTGGTGCTTTTCTGCACCTTCTTGATCTATGAAATAAAACAATTATACTTGCTTCTCACTTTCATATATAGTAATGTTCATCCCTTAAAAACATGAATCATACTCTGCCCTCAAGGTGATCCAGGCAAATGTGGAATTCAAATAGATCACAGAATATTTTTCAAAAGACTTACAATTCCACAATCCAGGCACAGAGACAGAGAATGAACACTAAATTTTACCACAAGGACTCAGAAAATTCCTTTCAGAGCAGGAAGCATGAGAATGAGAAATATTTATCAGATGAAGAACAAGAGAGAGAGTGCTAAAGCAAAGGGTAGGAGAGATCAGAATGAAATTGGCCTGGAGATGTGCCAGAGCTTGTTCATATAATGAAGAATCCCCAGTAGATTGAGCTTGAGTCAATGACATGGTGAAGGCCCAGATTAGTTTTGGTCTAGATTACTGAGGTGTTTGAAAGCTAAATTCAGACTTTATCCTTTAAGTGATAAGAGAGTCAACACAGTTTTGTTTTCAGTGGAAGGAAAATTGCAGCGAATTTGCCTCATACATAAGTGAATGGCAGAGATGTTGGGGTCTGAACAGTAGAAATCAGAAGGACAGAACTCAAATAAATATCACATGTTTTGCTGGGTGACCATTAGCAAGTGGCTTAAACTCTGTACCTAAATTTCCTTGGGCTTTGAATGAGGGCTGTAGAATATTCTTAGTAAACCAAATGCCAGTTATTGATTCCACAAAGATTTAGGGGTAACCTCCTAGGTGAAGGGCCTTGTGCCAGGAAATAAACAAAGAGATGTGGGGTTGAGGGTTGGGAGGGGAGGGGTGTGAGAATCTTGGCTTTAAAAGTATAAGCCAGCATGCCTTAGACCTTCATGACCTTGGAAAAATCTTTTCTGCATTTTGGGCTGCAGTTTCCCCAACCGCACAGATGGGCCAGGTGACTTCTGAGGCCTTTGTCACTTTAACATTCTAAGTTTTCACCTTTCAGAATTGTTGCCAAGCCTTTTCTTATCTATGCTCTTTTCAACATCTGGTCTTTCAGCCTGAGCTTCAGTGTTACCCTTGACCCTCTTACCTATCTGGAAATATTTGCAGTACTATGTATGCATTCCCCTAAGAGGCCAAGGTTAAAGGACCTCTTTCTCTGTTTTGCAAAGAGCATTGCTATTAACAGGGAGAGAAAAACCATAAGCCTCTAGCAGTGGACTGTATTCCTAAATTCTCAATCTTGCACCCCTCCAAACAGAAATTGTTGGGTTATAACTAAAAGGAATTGAAAATGCTGAAGATAACAGCTTCACTGAGTAAGCAGGAAGTTAGAGTTAAGGAGGTGATTTTGTGTTCTTAAACCGAGCCATGTAGAAATTTATATCAGATACGAATATTTGAAAACTGCTGACCATAGATGCTCATGACAGAACAAGGATCTGAATCCTGAGTCAATGGACAGGACCTAGAGTGGATCTTAGAAAAAATGTTTCATGTCCTTTAACATCTTAGCTGTGGGCTTGCAGCTGGCATAGGAGTGAAGTGAGAAGTTGTGATAGAATTTTGTTTTAGTGGAAACAGCAAATGAGAGTCAGAAGAGAGAGGGTCAATACAAACATGTACAAGCTGTATATAGCTTTCAACAACTCAATCTTTCTGGGCCTTGATTTTTCTCATCTGTATATTGGGTGTTATAATATTTACTTCACAGAGGGATCATATAACTCACTTTTCAAAATGGATTTTTTCATTCATTAAATTGGTGTAACAGCTATTTACTAAAATCCCGTTATGTGTCAATAACTGTAAGGCATTAGAGATATGATAGGGAATAAGACACAAAGTCTAATACTATGAAATTGTGTTAGTTGTCCAGTTGTGTCTGACTTTATGAAATCCCATGGACTGTAGCCTGCTGGGCTCCTCTGTCCGTGGAATTCTCCCAGCAAGAATACTGGAGTGGGTTGCCATTTTCTTCTTCTGAAATTTTAAAGCACAAATCAAATTTTAAGATTATATTATTATAATGAGGACAGAAATTTTACTCAGTCCACATAGTCAAGATATAATATCTTCCCTTCTGATCTTCCTCAGGAGTTCCCATGTGCTCAGAAACTTGAAAAAAAACAGCAGTTACACTAAATTTTATTCCAAACCTGTAAACATTCCTGTGTCATAATCAAATTGCTCCTTCATATATTCATTGCTCTTTAGGTAGAATTACCTAGTTTTTCAGATTTCTACCTCCCTCCCCTGCTCTCCTCCTCCCTTCGAAAATAATATCTGAAGTACTGACCTAGTGGCAAAAAGAGGACTCTGGAGTTTTGTATCTGCAAAATGTTTTCTGGATCCTACTTAATCTTGGGTGTGGGATGGGTTGCCTGGGGATGGCTTGCCCAGATAGAAGACCACTGAGGTGCACCAGCCCTTCTGAGGGCTTCTCTCTTGTCAGCTTGGTCCACTGTAATGGATACTGTAGACTGGGTAGCTTAAATAACAATCTCTGTTTTTTTCCCCTCACAGTCCTGGAGACTAGAAGTCCGAGATCAGGGTGCTAGCTGATTCAATTTCTGATGAGGGCCCATTTCCTGGTTTTCAGGTGGCCCCATCTCACTGTGTGCTCACATGGTGGAGAGAGGTTGTCTCACTCTTGTGTCTTCTTGTAAGTGCACGAATTACATTCATGAAGTCTTGATCCTCACCCTACCTCTGTATAACATCACAATGAAGATTAAGCCTTCAATATATGAATTTTGGAGGGAATACACACATTTAGTCCATAGCAGCATATGCTGCTAAAACCTATTGCTGGTGTCCTTCCCCCACCCTGCCTCATTCTCTCTCTCCCTCTGTCTCTCTCTTTCTCTTTATCAAGGCCTAGACATCCTCTCTGGAGGGCAAGCTTCATATTCCCTCTCGTATGGTCTATCTTAGGTAGTCTCTGCTGTCATAAGGATCTTTCACTAAGAACTCCCAGCCAGGTTCTTAGTTAACTGCTGAGTTCTCTAATGGGGAAATATGGGAATTCTTAATACTTGTTCACACTCTAAAAAAACAAAATTGTTCCTCCATAAGAACCACTCAGAGGAAGTTTGTTTTATAAAGCCTAAACTGAAAATGGAACACCCTCTGGACTCTTATTTCTCTCATTCTCTCATTCTTTTCTAGATGTTTTTAAAAATCTCACCTCAAACACACACACACACACACACACACACACACACCCCTACCTATGAAAATTTTCATTGTCAGTGAGTTAGGATTTGAACCCAGGTCTTTCTGACTCGAAAACCCATGCTCTTAGCCATTTTCCTGTATAGAACGGTCTTATTTGGAAGAATTTGCCAGTTTCATTAGATTCATATATTGACATAATAAAATTTCTAAAGAACTTTTTTATTTGTTCATTGGTTTTCATTTGAAAAATTAGAAAGCCAAGTCTCCACAGAGGGATGATTCACCTAGTGCAGAAAGGACCCTTAGATCTCTAAGCCTTCTTTCAGCAGGCCTTATACATAGGTAGCTCTTATACATAGGAAGCTGGAACTGCCCTGGGCCTAGGTGCTTTCAGTTTCACCAATTTGGATGTGAATGTCAGCTCTACAACTTATTAAGACATCTTAAGAAATCTTTTGTGCCTCAGCTCCCTCATTTGTAATATGATATAATATAGCATCCTATCTTGGAATTATTAGGATGAAGGTGGAAACTCAAGAGATAGTAATTTCCTTCTTTCCCAATCCCTTAGTGTTACTTCCTGGAAGTATTTTAGCTGCTGGCTTTGAAATTGTGTCTGCGTTGTCAGTCAAGCCCTGCCTGACCCTGTGAATATTGCCTGACTCCCTGGGCTTGAGCCAGTGCCAGCTTGGATTTCTGATCCCTGGCCCTGTCATGCCAATTTCAGGACCCCAGGGTGCTTGACCTGACTTCTACCCTGGCATATGTTCTCTTATCCCTCTCTGCCAGCTGTCCAGTCTTGTCAGAACTTTATGCCCCTTGACCCTTTGCCAGTCAAACTTGGTGACCTTGAGCTCTGTTGTAAACACTGATGCCGCACCCAAATTTCCTTTCAAGGAAGACTTAACTGCCCAGATCCTGGGAATGCTCACAGCAATAGTTAGCAGCTTTAAGTCCCTGAGGGACTGCCTCAGCTGCACAGAGATGCCCAGCTCAAAGTCCTGCTTCTGCTGGAGGGTTCCACATCCAGAGACTGATTGTGCAGGCCCAACTTGGGACAACTCTGAAAGACCATTGTAGCTCCATCCAGAGCTCCACAAAAATGTAGCTGAGGCCACCCCTGTGCTTCTATCACAGATAACTTTTCCCTCCACTTACTCCTCCCTCCATCTTCTCCTTTCTACAGGTGTTGGTTGATCCCAGGGGTATTCCTTGAATATCCTATGTGCTTACATCTATTTCAGTTTCTGCTTCATGGGTCCATGGACAAGGTCCCCTCAAATTGCACCCAGTTCCCAACACTATCAGTCCTGACATTGTCTAGTAGACCCTGAGCTGTTCCCACTCACACTCTGTAATGATTGTGTATGTGTGTGTGTGTGTGTGTGTGTGTAAGAGACAGTGTTCCTGCTCTGTTGTCAAAGAAGCCAACGGCACAGGGAGGCCTGCTTACAACTTTCTACTCCTGGATTGTGTTTAGCAAAGTCAAAGGTCGGTTGGACTTTAATCTCAAACAACCCTTGTTCTTGCATGTGCCTTGCTCTGACAGATCCTGGATACTAGGGACACAAGGTTAGATAAGCCCCATTTTGCAGTGAAGGTGTCACAATCTAGAGTAAGATGCAGGCATTGCATAAATAAATTATAGTAAGGAGAGATAAATGCAATAGAAGAGATACTTCCTGCCCTCAGGAATTTGGATAATGTTTTCCTGGCAGAGTTGTTAAGCTGATTAAATGAAGCTACACAGCACAATCTCTAGCACAGTGGAGACAATTATTGAATCAAATCATCTTATTTTTCAGGTTAGGAGATTAGTGCCTGAGACATTGAACGCCTTGCCTAGGGTCTCATAGGTAGTTAACAAGAAAACTGGGACTAGAACTCAGGTCTCCAGATTCACACTCCATGACTCTTTGCCTCAAGAAGGTAAAATGTGTATACCCATCTCATACACACCTAGTGGTATTGTTTTCAGACCTGAACTTTTGGAAACTTGGCTGTCTCCCTCATAGTTTAGGCACACCGTATACCTGGTTTGAGGCTGTGCCTTGCACGTTCCTTTGTTGTTTGCTGAAATGAGCCCAGCAACTGGCAAGTACTTCTGTTTCCACATCCCATTCCCCTTTGTGCTTAGTGGGTTGGCGAAGAAGCATCAGATCACAGCAGTGACATTTACATGAAAAGAACCCATTGTGTCCTTTGTAAGGAATGGCACGCAGCTTTCAGCCATACTGCTTTTCCATTTACTTTCCTCTGGGAGGCTCTGGCAAGAGCTTGGCCAGCCGGAGGGAGCTGCCTGAGTCCTCATGCCAGAAATTATATTCCGTAATTAAAATCAATAGCAAAACAGACATACAGCAAAAAGGTCATAGAACACAACAGAAAACCATTGGGTAGCATATTGCCAAGTGTCAAAATAGATTTCTGGACTTTTCTTCCATCTGCAAAAGCCATCCGTGGGAGAGAGGCAGTGTGCCCCAAGTCCCAGGCTCACCTGGGAAGGGTTTAGCTAAAAAGAAGTCTCCCTGCTTAAATTCATCAAGAACCAGCTTCTCTGTCCAGCGGTACCCCTTTAAAATCTCTGAGTACCCTCATGTTAGCCAGGTTGCAGTGAACTTATAGCCCGGAGAGATGCTGTTCACGGCCCCAAACCTTCACCTTTGTCTATCCTAATTTCCATTCCTTACATGCATCTTGGAATCTCTGCTTTCTGATCTATTACTGTGGCTACACCACACTGTTTCCCTTTAGTTATGGTAATTGGTAAAGTAAAAATATTTCTCTAGTATTTTTTTCTGTCTCAGGTCATATCTGTTCTCACATCTCAGGCCGATATAGCTAAGTTTTTGAGACCTTTCCCAGGGGTGTCTTGGGTCTTCCTCATCCAGTTTGACCAGACAATGAGGGCTTAGACATATTCCACCTCCTCCCTTCTCTATACCTTCCTGGGTGAAATCTCCCTTGTTCAGATAGACTACACTTATACTGATCTGTAAGGGCCAGGTGTGGAGCATGACTAGGAGTGTTTTTGTATAATGTTGAATCCTTACAGATGACCTTCGAGTGAAGTAACTTGTACTGTAGCAGGTCAGTGATGGAGCCAAAATTTAAGCCCACATCTCCTGCTTCTCTGACCCGTTTTTTCTCCACCACAACAAAGCTCTTCCTTGCAGAAGCAATTACATGACTCCATTATGGCATGTAACATCCTGAATTTTTCAGTCAGGTGGAATAATATGTCTGTAAAGTCACACACAGTGGGAATCTGTCTGTAACAGGCATGAAAGACTTTTCTGCAAGCCAAAAAGAAGCAGACATTATTAAATAATTAGTAGGAGCCAAGTCTTTCTAGTTTTTAAACCCTGGGCCTTAGGCAAATGCCCATTGACCTTGATTTCATAGGTAACCTCCAGAGGGTCCAGGTGCATCAGTGAGTCAAAACCATGTTTTTAAGCTTTTTTTAAAAGTTTAATTATGCAAGCATAAAAGTGCACATATCATAAATCTACAGCAAGATAAGTTTTCCCTGTCTAAACACTCCTATGTAACCAGCACCCAGATCAAGGAACAAAACATTGCCAGCATCTTAAAAGCCTTCCATATGCTCCTCTCCCCCAAGGATAATTGCTGCCTTGATTTACTTGCACAATATATTTATTCATTATACTTTTGATGGCATTTGGGTGCTTTCCAGTTTTCTGTATTACAAATAGTATTCTAAGAATATTATCATTTTATTTATTTATTGACTTTTTGACTTAAAACAATGCACATTTATTCTTTTACAGTTCTGTAGATTGGGCATCCAAAATTAGTTCTGTAAGTCTAAAATCTAAGTGTTGGCAGGGCTCAAACCTTTCTTCTGGAGACTTCAGGGAAAGAGATTCCTCAATATGGCACTCTAGGTGGTCACTCCCAATTGATCAGAGTTTCTCATATCATTTGAGACTTATTTTGTTGCAACTAACAGAAAACCTACCCCAAGAAAAAAGCTGGGCTCATACTGTAAGAATTCAGGAGGGATCTGGCCTCAGACTTCCTTCTTCCTCTGGATTCTGCCTTTCTCCACGTCAGCTGCATTCTCAAGTTTCCCTTGGGGGCCCCTGGCCACTCCAGGTCCTCATTATAATGACACCAGGTCTTTCAGAAGAGAGTTCTAAGAATATTATTGTATATGTCTTTTGATGCACATATGTATATGCTTTTGTTGAGTGTATGAGAGAGAAAGTTTTTAGTCATCGAATATGCATATTAAATTAGTTTCCTGTTGCTGCTCTAACAAATTACCATCAAGTTAGTGGCTCAAATCAACAAAAATTTATTCTCACACAGTTCTGAAGATAAGAAGTCCCACATGAATCTTGACAGTGCAAGTCGCTCAGTTGTGTTAAGGTGGAACACAATATGTTCTACCTTACAAACGCTGCCAGCACGACCAAGTGATACTCCTACCAACAATGTATGGGAATTCTGGTTGTTCCAATCCTCATCAACTCTTGGCCTATTTCATTCTTTTTACTTTAATCAGATCTTTCATTTCCTGTCTAGCTCACAAAACTCTCTGGAAAGTCAAAAGTTCTGTATCCACAGCTATGTCCAAGCCCTTTCTCTCACTAAGCACAGAATCTCATCCCGTTTGCTATTTCGGTTAGGCAAGAACATTAAAAAAAAAGAAAAGAAAAAAACAGAGCTCTGTCTTACAGTGACATGAGATACCTAATGAGGTGATACATATTTTGTCCCTAAATATATTTAAGCAAAAGCTAGATAGGCGTCCATAGAAAAGCTGTAGAGTCAAATTCTATATTCAGTAGAGGTGCTGTCTCAGGACAAGCCAGAGACTTCAAGTGGAGGGACCCAGGTTTTTGCTTCTCTATTTACTCTATAACCTTGAGCAAGTTACTTAACTTCTGTGAACTTCAGTTTCTTTATTTTCACAGTGGAGTTTTTACTAACTTTCATGTATTTTTAGTGATGGTCAAATGCTACTTCTTCCTAGTTACCTTGAAGAAGGAAATGACAACCCACTCCAGGATTCTTGCCTGGAGAATCCCATGGCAAGAGGAGCCTGGCATGGGGTCACAAGAGCCGGACACAACTTAGTGACTAAACCACTTAGTTACCTGGTCATATAGCCATTTCTGTAATATGGGGATATATTTTAAAACATAATTACTTATACTTTTATTATAGCCTTGATCACATTGGGCTGTAATGGCATATTTATTTACTGCTTCTTGCATGGGTCTTCAAATTCTGTAAAGGTAAATATCTTATGAGTGTGTCTATTGCTGTATTTTCAGTAATTTTGCTTAGCAGAATAAATTGCATATGGTAGCTGTATAATGAATGAGTGAATGAATCTTATTTCCGTTATAAGACTGATCTGAGAATCTAGTAAGATATTGGCACTGAAAGCTCTTTTTAAATTTCAGAACATTTTCAAGATGCATTGTGCTATTATTGTCATTAGTATCTTGTTGATCAAGGCAGTTAAGTGTCTTTAGTCAGCCACTGAAGCAGACTGGAACCCCTTATCAGGGAAAGATGCTGAGAGGGGAGTGACATCTGTCCTGTCTGAATTTTTCCTTGAGGAACATGGGGCACTCTCTACAGGACACTATTTTTTCCTCTCTGAAGAGCAACCCTAATTACTGGTGATAATTAGTTGCAATTTAAGGTCCTCAGGGCAATTTGTAGAGGTGCAAATTGCATCTAAGCTCTTCAGGATTTGATGTCCTTTCCCTTGATGTCTCCTCTCATCTCTCTTCCTATGAAATAAGAGTAAAAGCAGGAAAAGGGGGCTTGAAGGGAGCCAAAATCTAAGGGTCATCTTTACAAAGGGCCTATTTACCACTCTCTGCACAGTAAACTACAAGTGCCATTCAGGTGGCTGCAAGCATTTGGGCTGGCAGAGCACTGCTCAGAGAAGGACAGCCATTTACTTTTTCATTCCCTTGACAAATATTGGAGAGTTTTCTTTGTGAGTGCTGAGAATGCAGAGGTGAGCAGACATGGGTCCAATACCCTTGAGTTGGTCACAGTCTACTGAGAAAGACAAATATGAAAATAGACAATTGTAAGGTAGTCTGATGATGTTAATAGAAACAACCCAGTTCATAATGACAGCTACCATTTATTGCTCAGGTAATAGTCTAGTGCTGCATTCCATGGAGTCACAAAGAGTCAGACACAACTGGGCAACTGAAAAACAGCAACAATGGTCTAGTTGTTTTACATCTATTTTCTCTAATTTCTGTAATAACTGTAAAATGTGATGATTCCTTTTTTTTTTTTTTTTCAGATGAGGGAAATGAAGCTCAAGGAAATAATTGGAAAGGTAGTGGCAAGTTTGGCGAGGTGACTAAAGTGAGGGAGACAGTAAGATTCTCTGTAACTAGGACAAACATGGTGTTTAGATAAAGAGATAAATCTGTCATTGGCCAAAACTGTGAAGTAAACCAAAAACAATTAGCCCAACAAATTAGTTCTGGCCTTGCCTCCTAAGTCTGTTTTTCTCTTTTTCCTGATTTTCCATCCTTAGGACATTATCCTTTTTCTTAAGATTTTTGAGTCTTCTTAATATACAAAGTTGGCAGGTGAAAAGAACTTAGGATTTGGAGTCAGAAAGGACAAAATGGTGGCCTCAAACCCGATCATTTACTAGCTGACAACCAGATGTGTGGCTGTCTCAAACCAGCCAATGATTTGGACACCCTCTAATCTGATATAGTTTAAATATTTATTTCATAGTTTAATCTAGGAAAGAGTCTTAGTGCTGCATGGGGGAAGAGGACAGAAGGAAGACCCCTGTTTATAGGATATAGCTTCTGCTCTTATTATCTGGAAAATGTCAGCATTGACCTCAAGTTTGCAAATCTCAGCAAAATGAAAGCCTGAAGCTAAGGACCTACCTTATCTCTCTAAACTATCAGTAAAAATCTGTTGTAGTGCAGGCAGGCAAGTCTTCTCTCCTATACACACACCTCTACCCCACCATCAAGTTCTTATTTCCAACCACGCAATGGATAGTTCTGTTACATGCAATGGTTACCATCATCTCATTATACTTTCAGTTGTGTTGAATGGATCTTAGAGGTCAGTATGATTGGTAGCTGCCCCTATGTCCCTCCTCCTAAACAAAATCTGGTTTGACTTTTACCTTGGTCCTTACCTTCTAAAATTGGAATAATGCTAATACCCACTGTTGCTCCTAAATCCAACCTCCTTTGCTGCCAACTTTGCTAGGGGAAGATTGTGCCAAGCATGTGGATCCAGTGGAAAAGGTCATTATCATTCCTGGGTTGAAGTTTCAGGTTTCCTACCTTCAGTTCCCCTGCTTCTGCCTTGGATTTTAGATGCAACAGAATTAAAGAGTGATTTCTCTTCTACTGGAGGCATTAAAAAAAAAAAAAAAACAAAAAAAAAACCTTAGACTATCCTTTCCTTTTCTGTACTAAGACTTAGAGAAATACATGGTAGGATATATGGGTCTTTGGCTTAGCTATTGCCTTTGTCCTGGGGAATAACGAATGATAATATGGGGCCCATGGGAGAGAAAGCAAAGGACTCCTTTCTTAGGACTAGTTTCAGTTCTGGGTGTGGAAGATGAAGGCAAAGAGATCCTTAAGTGAGAATGAAGGGAGAATATCTGAAAGAAGCCCTAGCCAAGAATAAAGAAAAAGACAAGAATAAATCGACAATACCTCCCATTTCCTCAACATCTTCAAGGTGCTAAGCACTGTCATAGAATCCTTCCATATTTTATTTACCACAATCCTTAAACAGTTGCTATGAGTTACACATTATTTCACCCGTTTTGTAGACAAAGAAACATAGGCTTAGAAACTTGAAGACACTTTGCAAAATCACAGCTAGTACACTGCGGAGCCGTCCAATTCCCTCTAACTCAAAGGGCTATGTTTTTTTCATATGACATGCTTCTCTTCACATGATGTGCTCTTTTTATTCCTCTGGGATTAGCCATTCCAGCTTAAAATTATTTAAAATTGTTGAATATACCTTGAACATTTCTAAAGCACAATCCTTTTTGTTGTTTTAAATGAGTTGTTTGTTTTACATTCCCTTGAGTTTTAGGATAGTATGTAGTTAATGAATGAATTAAATAATTGATTAAGCCCATTTTTCTATTAACATTGTAATAGCACTTCCATTAATATCAAAATATGAATATGTCTCAGAGAAGTTTCCTTTGACATTATAATGACTATATTAAAATTTCAAATATAATAATGAAATTCTAATTGTTTTACAGAAACAATTAAAAAAGGCTATATATAAATGCTCTCAAAGAACTGTGGGATGTTCATGAACTATCAAAGAGGAATTTTCAGAGTTGATATGAAAAAAGCACATAATTTTCATTAAATTGGGCTGTAATTGCAAAATCATAGTCATTTAAAGAGAATCTTTTGTTTTGAACATTATAGTGAGCAAAACAAGAGTTGGCAGGTTAAAGCATACAATGTGGCAATTTAGACAAAGAAGTATAATCCAAATGCAGGTTTATTTAAAGGCATGCCTGGCTTTTTTAATGGGAGTGTGCTGCATGTACCCCATTTGTCTCACCTGATCCTCCCTTCACCCTTTTGCTCTATCTCCCACCTTGCCCCCAGACTGGCCTGTATGGATCCCATCAACAGACTCTCTTGACATTTAGTTTCCATTCAGCCAGTCAGGACTACCACCACCGAAAGATTAGAATCAGGGTGGGAGAGGGTGCAGTAACAGTAATAGTACAGAATCCTACAGAACTAGTAATGTGGTTTTTATTTCTTCAGTTTCCTCTCCGTCATACTGACTGGTTATGTCCCTTGATTTAAGCTGTAGTTGTTGTTAAGTGGCCCTCTCAACTCAACCTCTCAACTTCCACGGTCTAGTAACCACTCCTCTCTCACCTTTCCATTTCTTGCCTCCAGTTGGTATTTTAACTCTGGTTACAGTACTATCCATACTGGTTTTCCTACACTCTGCTTCTACCTTGGAAAACACTCCTGCTTTAAACTTTTTCTGTATTAGCTGGAGTGTGCCACCTAATTTTCTTGTTGAGATCCTAAATACTAACCTCTATGTGATGTTTTATTTACTTATCTCAGTTTTTATTTTGTTTTTCACAAAATCATGAAATTGTCTCAGTTCAAATTTTATGTAAGTACCATCATCTCTCTAGACATTAATTATAATATATCATCTCTAAATTGGGGGATAATGATTTCTACATCTTAGGTATTTATTAGCATTAAATAAAGTTAGTTGAGTAAAGTACAATTATTGGCACACAGTAGATGCTCTTTCCTTTTCTTTTTAGATTTGTTTAGCACTTATATTTGTCAAAGGAAGATATATCATTTGGAAAAACTGATGCAGCTGGAAGTTCAATTCAGTCAGTCAGTCATGTCCGACTCTTTGCAACCCTACGAACTGCAGCATGCCAGGCTTCCCTGTCCATCACCAATTCCTGGAGCTTGCTCAAACTCATGTCCACTGAGTTAGTGATACCACCCAACCGTCTCATCCTCTGTCATCCCCTTCTCCTCCTACCTTCAATTAGGAAACTTTCGGTAAATGTGACAGTGACTTCTTAGGCACTGGAAATGTTTAAGCCCTGCCTGGGTGCTACTTGGCAGGAATACTAATTCTGTGAAGTAGAATGAAAAGGCATTCTGAATGGAGATTTCATCCCCTCCTCCATCATGTAAAATGCAGCTCCATCATTTTTAAAGAAGGAATTGATTACCTGGGTAGGATTCTCTGGTCATTAATACACTGCAAGGGATAGGATTTCAAAGTGATCCTGTTCCTTAGCCTACTCACCCATTCTCACCTGGACTCTCTGCCATACCTTGAATGGGACTTGAAAAGCGGCATGCTAAGTAAAATAAACCAAATAAAGGAAGACTAATATTGCACAATATCACTTGTGAATTCCTTAAAAAAAAAACAAACTCATAGAAACAGTGGTTCAAAAGGTGGTTGCCAGAGGCTCAGGGTGGTGCATATAGGAAAAAGTTGATAAAAGAGTCAACTCCAGTTATAGGATAGTAGAGTCTGAGGATCTAACATAACATGTTGAGTATAGTTGATAACACCGTATTAAATGATTGCAATTTGCTAAGAGAGTAGATGGAGAGGGAAATGGCAACCCACTCCAGTACTATTGCCTGGAAAATTCCATGGATGGAGGAACCTGGTAGGCTACAGTCCATGGGTTCGCCAAGAGTCGGACATGACTGAATGACTTCACTTTCTTTCTTTCTGTAGTTCCTTCTGGAGAAGGAAATGGCAACCCACTCCAGTGTTCTTGTCTGGAGAATCTCATGGACAGAGGGGCATGGTGGGCTACAGTCTATGGGGTTGCAAAGAGTTGGGCATGACTAAGCAACTAACACACAGACACACACACGAGAATAGAACTTAATTGTTCTCACCAGAGAGAAAAAATGAGGTACATATATGAAGTGATGCATGTTTTAGTTAACTCAGTGGTAGGAGTCCTTTTTACTATGTATGTTGTTGTTGTTTAGTTGCTAAGTCATGGCTGACTCTTTTGTGACTCCATGGACTATGGCCTGCCAGGCTTCTCTGTCCATGGGATTTGCCAAGCAAGAGTACTGGAGTGAGTTGCATGCCCTCCTCCAGGGGATCTCCCAAGCAGGGATCGAACCCACATCTCCTGCATTGGCAGGTGAATTCTTTACCACAGAGCCACCAGGTAAGCTTTACATATATATATATATATATATATATATATATATATGTGTGTGTGTGTGTGTGTGTGTGTGTGTGTGTGTGTATATATATATATATGAAATCATCCTGTTGTACACTTTAAATATATTGTGACTTTGTCAATTATACCTCAGTAAAACTGGGGAAAAAGTGACTTTGCTACCTTAAGTCTGGCTGGCTCAAAACACATCTCACTCACATACCACACTCCCTTTGTATTCCTGTCCATTTTAATTTTATGTATATATATATTTTTCCACCAAATACGTGCCAGGCTTTCTGACTGCTTATATAGAAGCAACATTCAGTCTATAGATATTTACTGATTATTTGTACGCTATGATAGATTCTGTTCTAGGTCCTGGGGATACAACTTAAAGTCTTTTCACTCATGAAAATGACATTGTAGTGGGTGAGACACTCAGCAAAACAACATATACTATGATATCAGTGAGTGACAAGAAGAAAAGGAAAGCAGGAGGAAGAAATAAGGCATTATAGAAGGAGGGTTATTTTAGATAGTGTAGAACACTGGGCAAAGAGCTGAATGAAATAAGAGAGTGAGACATATGAAGATCTAGAAGAGAGAAGTCCAGGCAAAAGGAATAGCATGGAGTTGAGGCCCAGAGGTGAGAACAAGCCCATGTAACTGAGCACAGTGGGCAAGCAATAAGAATGAGATCTGAGAAATAGCTAGGAGTTCAATCAGATATAGAACTTTGTAGGCCATGGTGAAGACTTGGGATTTGGCTCTAAATATTTGATGGGGAGACACTGAAAGAAAAGTGAAAGTGAAAGTCGTTCAGTTCTGTCCAACTCTTTGTGACCCCATGGACTGTAGCCTGCCATGCTCCTCTGTCCATGGAATTTTCCAGACAAGAATACTGGAGTGGGTAGCTCTTCCCTTCTCCAGGAGATCTTCCCAACCCAGAGATCAAAGCCAGGTCTCCCTCTTTGCAGGCAGAGTCTTTACCATCTAAGCCACCAGGGAAGCCTAAGAAAATGAGTGGGTAGCATATCCTTTTTCCAGGGGATCTTCCCGACCCAGGAAGTGAACCGGGGTCTCCTGCATTGCAGGTGGATTCTTTATCATCTGAGCCACCAGGGAAGCCCTGGGGAGACACAAGAAACATTTTCAGCAAGGGAAGTGACATGAAACTATTTCATAATTTAAAACATCCCTTGGCTATCAACTAGAGAATAGACTAAAAGGGCCAATGAAGGTGAAAGAGCAAGAGTGAAGGCAGGGAGGTGAGCAGAGAGGTTGCTGGAGTAGTGCAGGAGAAGCATGAGGAGGCCTCAGGCAGGGAGGCTGCTGCTGTGGCCCAGTGTAAAGACAATGGTGGTTTGAGGGAGACTGATGAGGAGGCAACTGCAGTGGTCCAAGGGGAGCCAGTGGGGCTTGGCTACTAGAGGTGGAACGCTGAAAAGTGACTGGATTTAGGACATACCTCTCACATGGTGTTGAA